>NC_079191.1:300157503-301357503 GCF_029499605.1 Hyla sarda
AGGAAAGAATGAATGGGGCTCACGTATCATGAGATTTTGAGTGAAAACCTCCTTCCATCAGGAAGGGCATTGAAGATCAAATGTGACTGGGTCTTTCAGCATGACAATGATCCCAGACACACCACCCGTGCAACAATGCTTCGTAACAAGCATTTCAAGGTTCTGGAGTGGCTTAGCCTGTCTCCAGATCTCAACCCCATAGAAAACCTTTGGAGGGAGTTTAAAGTCCATGTTGCCCAGCGACAGCCCCAAAACATCACTGCTCTAGAGGAGATCTGCATGGAGAAATGGGCCAAAATACCAGCAACAGTGTGCGGAAACCTTGTGAAGACTTAAAGAAAACATTTGACCTCTGTCATTGCAAAAAAAAAAAAAAGTATATATAACAAAGTATTGACTAGGGATCGACCGATTATCGTTTGGCTGATATTATCGGCCGATGTTCATGATTTTGGACATTATCGGTATCAGCAATTACCTTGCCGATAATGCCCCGCCCCCCGCACCGGCCCGGCCAGAGACCACCGCCGCTGCCCCATTGCCTCCCCCATTCCCGGTTTTATAATTACGTGTTCCCGGGGTACGCACTACTTCTGGCTACTGCGGCGTCCTGTGTTACGCTGTGCACTGCGCAATGGCGAGTGACTTCAACGCGACGTCACCGTCAGTGTGCACAGTGACAGCACAGGATGCAGCTGGAGCCAGAAGTAGCACGGACCCCGGGCCCAGGTAATTATAAAACCGGGAATGGGGGAGGCAATGGGGCAGCAGCGGTGGTTCGACTAAGGACTGGTAAGGGGAGAGAAGCGGGTGGCGGCAGTCTATGGGCAGAGGATTGTGGGGGGGGGGGGGGATAGGACTCAGGAGGACCCCAGGACAGGCAGGGGGAGAGAAGTGGGTGGTGGCAGTGGTCTTTGGCACCGCAAAATCCACTGCAGTTAATTGTTTTAAAGCACCAGCTTTAATTCAATGATCTGCAGAGGCGTAGCCGGGAAGGGGGGGGGGGGGGCAGTTAAGGTAGGGATAAATAGCCAATAACTTATACCGGAATATGGTATAAGTTATTGGCCTTAACCTCCACAAAAGTCTATATCGGTCGATCCCTAGTATCGAGATTACCTTTTGTTAATGACCAAATACTTACTTTCCACCAGAATTTGCAAATACATTCTTTAAAAATCAGACAATTGATTTTATGGATTTTTTTCTCATTAGGTTTCTAATAGTTGAGGTTTACCTATGATGAAAAATTACAGGCCTCATCTTTTTAAAAGTGGGAGAACGTGCACAATTGGTGGCTGACTAAATACAGTTTTGCCCCACTGTATATAGCCCTATATTGTTGCTTTGAAACACTAAAGGGCTCAGGAGGCAGGGAGCTCCATGCGCATTTAAGGCCTAAATTAGGGAATTGCACCAGATAGCTGGTACGGAGCCTCTAGACCTCCGGCACAATCACAGGCCCGGAAAAGGATGGGGTGGGAAGAGTAAGTGATTATAAATCACCCACTGGGCACCATCATTTGTCTGTCTGTCCCGGCCAACCAATGACAGCGCTCAGGAGGTGGCAAGATAACCACCTTTCTCCTGCTGATCAAGGGTGATTGGTACTGTCATGGAGAACACCAATTATCTTTCGGGCCACTTGAGACTTGATTGGCAGAATTGACCAGTGAATCACGGCGATCAATGATCATGGCGATCAACATCTTTGGACCCCCTTGGCAATATGCCTGGGTGAAAAGCCTTCCTTAACTTATCAGCTGCTATATACTACAAAATTATGTCTGTTTTTTCCAGTCTGAGTAAACTGCTCTCTGCTGACACCTTTGTCTGTGTCAGGAACTGTCCAGGTACAAATCCCCATAGCAAACCTCTCCTGCTCTGGACAGTTTAAGACATGGACAGAGGTGACAGCAGAGAGCACTGTGGTCAGACTGGAAAAAAACTACACAACTTTCTCTGTAGTATACAGTTTATAAGTAATGAAAGGTTTCAGATTTTTAAATAGAAGTAATTTAAAGTTTAACTTTCAGCAACAGTTGATTTAAAAACATTTGTTTTCCACTGGAGTACCTCTTTAACCTTAAGGACACAGGGCGTATGCATACGCCCCCGTTTCCGAGTCCTTACGGACTCAGGGCATATGGATACGCCCTGCGTTCTTCCGGTCCCCGACGCTCACCGGGCAGGGACCGGACCAGGATGCCTGCCGATATCGTTCAGCAGGCATCCCGTCATATCGCCCAGGGAGGTCCTGAGGTCCCCCCATATCGGTCGCCGCAAATCGTGCGTCAATTCAGATGTGTGATTTGCGGTTATTCCAGGTCAAATCGGGTCTCTGGTGACCCAGAAAAAAAGGGTGAATGGGGCTGTCCGAGACAGCCCCATTCACCCTTACTCAGCAGGAGTGAGGTGGCACGAGTGCCACCTTGTGATCACATGATTGATCGGTTGGAACGACCGATCAGTCACGGACCTGAGGGGGTCTCCTACCTTGCCCTGGACCGGCGGGGGTCCCCTCTGGTGCGGTGGCGGCGACAGGAGCAGCAGGATCGGCGGCGTCCCGGGGCAGGATACGGCAGGAGGTAAGGCCTCTTCACTTCCTGCTGTTGCTTAGCAACAACTCTCGGCATGCAAAAGCCAAAGGGCATGCTGGGAGTTTTAGTTTTGCAACTGCTGGAGTTCCAACTACAACTCCCAGCATGCCCTTTGCTAGTCTGTGCATGCTAGGGGTTGTAATTATGCAACAGCTGGAGGCACTTTTTCTTTGAAAAAGTGTGCCTCCAGCTGATGCAAAACTACAACTATCAGCATTCCCTTCGGCTGTCAATGCATGCTGATTGTTGCAGTTTTGCAACAGCTGGAGAAACATAGGTAACAAACTCTGTTTCACAACCAAACTCAGTGTTTTGCAACCAGTCTGCCTCCAGCTGTTGCAAAAATACAACTCCCAGCATGCACTGAGAGGCTGTACATGCTGGGAGTTCTAGTTTTTCAACAGCTGGAGGCACACTGGTTGTGAAACACTGAGTTAAGTATCAAACTCTCAGTGTTTCGCAACCAATGTGCCTCCAGCTTTTGCATAACTACAACTCCCAGCATGAACAGTCTGTCAGCGCATGCTGCGAGTTGTAGTTTTCCAACAGCTGGAGGTTTGCCCCCCCCCCCATGTGAATGTACAGGGTACATTCATACGGGCGGGTTAACAGAGAGTTCTGCTGCAAGTTTGAGATGCGGCAAATTTTCCACCGCAGCTCAAACTCCCAGCAAAGAAACTCACTGTAAACCTCCGCCCGTGTGAATGTACCCTAAAAACACACTACACAAAATAAAAAGTAAAACACTACATACCCCTACACAGTACACCCACCCCAAATAAAATATAAAAAAATCTTTTACGGCACTGTTTCCAAAATGGAGCTTCCAGCTGTTGAAAAACAACAACTCACAGTATTGCCGGACAGCCACAGACTGTCAAGGCATGCTCGGAGTTTTGCAACAGCTGGAGACACCCTGTTTGGGAAACCCTGCCGTAGGGTATTTTTGTGGCGGATTCAAATCACTAATTTAGTCCTCAAATGCGCATGGCGCTCTCTCACTTCGGAGCCCTGTCGTATTTCAAGGAAACAGTTCAGGGCCACATATGGGGTATCTCCGTACTCGGGAGATATTGAGTTAAATTTTTGGGGGCTTTTTCTCCTTTTATCCCTTATGAAAAGGTGAAGTTTGGGTCTACACCAGCATGTTGGTCTAAAAAAAACTAAAATATTTTTCCACTAACATGCTGCTGTTGCCCCATACTTTTAATTTTCACAAGTGGTAAAAGGGAAAAAAAATAATTTGTAACGCAATTTCGCCTGAGTACGGAAATACCCCATATGTGGGCGTAAAGTGCTCTGTGGGTGCACAACAAATTGGTGATTTGCACAGGGGTGGCTGATTTTACAGCGGTTCTGACATAAACGCAAAACAATTAATACCCACATGTGTTTGACAGATTTTTTGTAACAGTGGTCCATCAAAATGATTTTTTTTTTGATTTTTTTTTTTATAAACGACAGTGGGATGTAAATGTTCACTGCACCCTTTATTAAATTCTGTGAGGGGTGTAGTTTCCAAAATGGGGGTCACATGTGGGGGGGTCCAATGTTCTGGCACCACGGGGGGCTTTGTAAACACACATGGCCTCCCACTTCTATTCCAACCAAATTCTCTCACCAAACGCTCCTCCTATTCGGAGCATTGTAGTTCGCCCACAGAGCACTTCATATCCACATATGGGGTATTTATATACTCATAAGAAATAGGGTTACAAATTTTGGGAGACTTTCTCCAATTACCCCTTGTGAAACAGAAAAATTTGGGGTAACATCAGCATTCTAGTGAAAAAAATCTAATTGCTAATTTTCACGTCCAACTTCGTCAAACACCTGTGGGGTGTTAATGCTCACTGTACCACTTGTTACGTTCCTTGAGGGGTGTAGTTTCCAAAATAGTATGTCATGTGGTTTTTTTTTTGCTGTTCTGGCACCATAGGGGCTTCCTAAATGCGACATGCCCCCCCAAAAACAATTTCAGCAAAATTTGCTTTCCAAAAGCCAAATGTGACTTCTTCTCTTCTGAGCATTGTAGTGCGCCAGCAGAGCACTTGACGTCCACACATGGGGTATTTCATACTCAGAAGAGATGGGGTTACAAATTTTGGGGGGGCATTTTCTTCTATAACCCCTTGTAAAATTTTTGGGAAAACCAGCATTTTAGTGATAAAAAAAAAAAATTCATTTACACATCCGACTTTAACGAAAAGTTGTCAAACACCTGTGGGGTGTTAAGGAACGTAACAAGGGATCCGCTGAGCCTTGAGGGGTATAGTTTCCAAAATAGTATGCCATGTGGGGGGTTTTCTGCTGTTCTGGCACCATAGGGGCTTCCTAAATGTGACATGCCCCCCAAAAACCATTTCAGAAAAACTCACTCTCCAAAATCCCTTTGTCGCTCCTTCCCTTCTGAGTCTTGTAGTGCACCCACAGAGCACTTGACATCCACATATAAGGTATTTCCTTACTCGAGAGAAATTGGGTTACAAGTTTTGGGGGGCTTTTTCTCCTTTTACCCCTTGTAAAATTTCAAAAACTAGGTCTACAAGAACATGCGAGTGTAAAAAATGAAAATTTAGAATTCTCTCCTTTACCTTGCTGCTATTACTGTGAAACACCTAAAGGGTTAACACACTTTCCGAATGTCATTTTAAATACTTTGGGGGGTGCAGTATTTATAATGGGGTAATTTATGGGGTATATCTAATAAGAAGACCCCTCAAATCCACTTCAAAACTGAACTGGTCCCTGAAAAATACAGATTTTGAAAATTTTGTAGAAAATTGGAAAATTGCTGCCGAACTTTAACCCTCTGATGTCTTCCAACAGTAAAAACATGTCAACTTCATGATGCAAATATAAAGTAGACATATTGTATATGTGAATCAATATATTTATTTGCAATATCCATTTTACTTACAAGCAGAGAGTTTCAAAGTTAGAAAAATGCAACATTTTCAAAATTTTCATGAAATATTGGGATTTTTCACCAAGAAAGGATGCAAGTAACGATGACAATTTACCACTATCATAAAGTAGAATATGTCACGAAACAACAATCTCGAAAGCAGAATAATCGGTAAAAGCATCCCAGAGTTATTAATGCATAAAGTGATAGTGGTCAGAATTGCAAAAAAGGGCCGAGTCCTTAAGGTGAAAAAGGGCTCCGTCCTTAAGGGGTTAAGGACCCATCCAGCTTAATTTTTGCACGTTCTCTCTCCTTGCCTTTTAAGAGCCATAAGTTTGTGATTTTCCATCCACCGACTCATATTAGGGCTTGCTTTTTTTCAAGACCAATAGTACTTTGCAATGACCCCTTTCATTTTACCATAACATGTACCATGTTTACATGCTTTACTATTATTATACTGCTTTAATATAAACTAACTTTTTTTAAACAAAATTTGTATGTTTAAAACCCCTTAACGATGCAGGACGTATATTTACATCCTGCCCCGACCCCCGCAATATGTCGCGGAGTCACGCGGTGAACCCGCGTCATATCGGGTCGCTCCCTGCGGCCATCAACGGCCTGGACCCGCGGCTAATACCGGACATCATCGATCACGGTGATGGCCAGTTTTAACCCTCCTGACGCGACGATCAGAGTTTATCGCCACATCTGAAGTAAAAGTATAACCTTCCCGGCAGCTCAGTGGTGCTGTTCGGGAGCGCCGCGGTGTACCGAACAGCTTGCAGGACACGAAGAGGATCCCTACCTGCCTACTCGCTGTCCAATCGCTGAATGACTGCTCCGTGCATGAGATCCAGGCAGGAGCAGTCGAGCAGCGATAACACTAAAAAGCTATCAAAAAGTCTGATCAAAACTTCAGATCACAGCGCAAAAAAAAAAAAAAAACCCTCATACATCCCCATATGCGGAAAAATAAAAAATGTATAGGGGTCAGAAGGACATTTTTAAATGTTTTAATCTTCGTGCATGTAGTTATGATTTTCTCCGTAAGTAAGAGAAAATCAAACCTATATACCGTATATACTCGAGTATAAGCAGAGTTTTTCAGCATGACTTTTCGTGCTGAAAACGCTCCCTTGGCTTATACTCGAGTGAACTCTCCATCTGTCAATCCCTTCTCAGTGGTCTTCAAGTTGCGGACCTCCAGATGTTGCATAACTACAACTCCCAGCATGCCCGGACATTGGAGTTTTGAAACATCTGGAGGTCCGCAGGTTGAAGACCACTGCGGCCTTGGTCATCATCCAGACCCCCCCCCCCCCCCCCCCCCTCCTTTAGTTTTCTACTCGCCTCCCCTCGCTGGGAAGGAAGGGTGAGCTGGCCGGGCCATCTATGCTGCAGGGACCGTCCGGTGGGGAGGGTTAGTCGTTCCAGGCTGTCCATTTTCACCGGGAGGCCCTCTTCTCCGCTCCGGGCCCGGCATAGATGGCCCGGACCAGCTCACCCTTCCTTCCCTGCGAGGGTAGGGGAGTAGAAAAGTAAAAGGGGGGGGGGGGTGAGAGGGGGCTGGATGATGACGAAGGACCCAGTGGTCTTCAACCTGCGGACCTCCAGATGTTTAAAAACTACAACTCCCAGCATGCCCGGACCGCCGATGGCTGTCCGGGCATGCTGGGAGTTGTAGTTTTGCAACATCTGGAGGTCCGCAGGTTTAAGACCACTGAATTGAAGGGATTGACAGGCGGTGATGACGACGGGGGTGTTAACGACGGGGGTCTGGATGATGACAGGGGGGGGGGGGGGATGATTTATTTCCCAACCTAGGTTTATAGTCGAGCCAATAACCTGGGTTTTTGGGGTGAAATTAGGGGCCTCTGCTTATATTCGGGTCGGCTTATACTGGAGTATATACAGTAAGTAGCATATAATTTTAATCGTATGGACCTACAGAAGAGGAGTCATTTTTACCGAAAACTGCTCTGCATAGAAACGGAAGCCCCCAAAATTACAAAATGGCCTTTTTTTTTTTTTTTTTTTTTTGTCGCACAATTTTTTTTTTTTTTGTTTCGCTGTAGATTTTTGGGTAAAGTGACTGATGTCATTACAAAGTAGAATTGGTGGGGCAAAAAAATGAGCCATCATATGGATTTTTAGGTGGAAAATTGAAAGGGTTATGATTTTTAAAAAGGTAAGGAGGAAAAAACTAAATGCAAAAACTGAAAAACGCTGAGTCCATAAGGGGTTAAAATCGCCCAATTTTGATCTCTAAATTTCTTCTTTTTCCAAACACAGAGCTGTGTGAGGGCTAATGTTTTTGCCCTCTGATCTGCATTATTAATTGGTTCCACGTCTATATGCGACCTATTGATCACTTTTTTTTTCCTTTTTCTGGGATGTAACCAAAAAGTATACATTTTTAACTGTTTTTCTCTAACGCCGTTCACAGCACAGGATTATTGACATTCTATTTTAACAGTTCGAACATTTTACACACACGGTAATACCAATAGGAATGTACAATGGGAAAAGGTTAATTTTAAATTTTTACTGGTGGAGGGGTTTATTCACATTTTATACCTTAAATGAAGTACTCCAGCGAATGTTAAGTTCAGTTATCCCCTATCCACAGGATAAGCGATAAGTAGCTCATCGCAGGGGGCGAACGTTGAGACCCCAGACCGATAAGACTGAAGTACATGGCGTCTACCAGCAGACAGCACAAGCTCCATTAATTTCTGTGGGAGCGTCGATATTACCCGAGTGTAGTACTCAGGTCTTTTCAGCGCTCGCATAGAAATGAATGGCGTGCGTCCAGTCCAAGAGGTCGCAAGGGGGCCCCAGCGGTCGGATACTCACAATAGCTGCAGGAAGCAGAAGATTGTGTGTGCTGGGCCCCCTCTTCACTAAACAGACTGCCGAAGACCACAGTTGCACATATATACAAAATAATCGCTTTGTGTATGTGAACTTTAGAAATTGTCTGACCAACAAATTGACCAACTGATTAATCGATTATGAAAATAGTTGACAACCATTTGCATAATCTATTAGTTGTTTCAGCCCTAATTTTGTCCATGCATGCCTTATCCTTTCACTTTCTACACGGTTTTATCCCTTTTCTTTCTTCACTTTGGATATTGCACATTTGTTATTTGCTTTGTATTTTGCACTTTTTAAAGTCCCCACTGGGGACTTTCTATACTATCAGTAGATTGCATTCATTGTATAATGCTATGCCCATGGCTACACCAGGCTGCATTAGTGATTTGGCAATCGGCAGCAAGTAAGGGGACCTTCCTCCACCATTATAGCTCATTGTACCCAGTGATTCCTTCATTGGGGTACAATGAACTCCACTGAGCTACTGTCAACTTCTCCCTCATGATGGGCAGCAACATGACTAAAAGGAAATGCTTTGAAAGTTAGTGTATGAATACTAAAATCACATGCAGGAGATCATGTGCCATCACAAGGCAGAAAGCAAAACTATCCAGCAAATGATTAGCCCATGATTTGGAAAATATGATTTTGAAAAATTTAAAACAAAAAAAAATAAATAAAATCACGAGAGAGACAAACTAAATACATTCATTCTTATGCTCACAAAAGTACTTTTATCAGAAAATTTCAAACATTCAGAATCAAGTGAATAATGCAAAAGATGTTCTGTTAAAGTTGTATTTATTATTAACCCTAAGGACCCATTCACACTATGGAAATTAGGCTTGCAGTAGACTTCCATTGATCTCAATTGGATTGTGCTGTTCAGTTCACTGTATGGAAGGTCTGCAGCAGTACTTCCAACACAGGATTTGAAGAATGTCCTGGAAATTAGGCGCTTATTATAAAAGGAGGTTGCTTCAATGTGCCACCCAAAGCAGCCATTTATTAAATCGTCCCTTTCATTGATCCCACGGCTCCGCGACGTTAACCCTTTAGATGCCGTAAATAATGCTGATCACGGCATTTTAATTATCACGTTAAAGGTGGCGAATGTCTCAGGGAGCTCAGCGGACCCCCATGACGTGATCATGGGGGTTCGATTAGCTAATAATGGCAACAGAATGTCTCCTGACCTGCCTCCGGCCGCCAATTCAATGATGCAGCCTAGTTTAGCTTGTATCAATGGAATACAAGTCAGGCTGTACAATGCTATGCGATAGGCATAGCATTATATAGTGCATGCAATTTCATGATTGCATATATAAGCCCCATACAGGGGCATAAAAGATAAAGGGGACAGAAAAGAAAAAAATGTTACAGAAAAAAAAAAAGTTATAGAATAACCTCTCTCATATTTCACAAAAATAAATAAAAATAAACACATTTGTTAACGTTACGTGAATAACTGTCCTAACTATAAAAAGGAGAAGTCTCATGGTGAAAAATGTATCCCCTTAAAGGGGTAGTCCAGTGGTGAAAAACTTATCCCCTATCCTAAGGATAGGGGATAAGTTTGAGATCGCGGGGGGTCCGACCGCTGGGGCCCCCTGCGATCTCTCTGTACGGGGCCCCGGCTCTCCGCCGAGATAGCGGATGTCGACCCCCGCACGAAGCGGCGGCCGACACGCCCCCTCAATACATCTTTATGGCAGAGCCGGAGATTGCCGAAGGCAGCGCTTCGGCTCTGCCATAGAGTTGTATTGAGGGGGCGTGTCGGCTGCCGCCTCGTGCGGAGGTCGACACGCCCCCTTCCCGCCGGCTGTCGGGGCTCCATACAGGAGATCTCGGGGGGCCCCAACGGTCGGACCCCCCGCGATCTGCAACTTATCCCCTATCCTTAGGATAGGGGATAAGTTGCTCACCACTGAATCACCACTGGACTATTCCTTTAAGTTTTATATCGTGGGGGAGCCCCCTTCATTTAGCTCGATGGGAGAGCTGTTCAGCTAACTTTGGCTCTCCCATAGATGGAGGGGGCGTTGCGGCCCTCGCATCGTGTGGGGGCTGTAACGCACCGGTCCCGGGGAGAGTCGGGGCTCCATCCAAGAGATCCCAGGGGGCCCCAGTGGACATCTAGTACGTAGCAGTAACATCTCCTGGCATAGACATGAATGGAGGGGGCATGGCGGCAGTAGTCATCAGTCATCCGGCACTGAGCGGAGATCGCTCGGTGCACGTTTGACCAGGGTGTCGCACCGGAGATCGTGGGGGTCCCCAACTGCGGGATCAGACATCTTATAATTATCCTGGGGCTGAGTACCCCTTTAAGGACTGAGCCCAATTTGGCACCTATACAACTTATCCCCTATCCATGCAGTTATTTCTGTAGTCGGGAGAAAGTGTTTTACAAATTTGGGATGCTTTCTCTAATTTAACCTCTTGTAAAACTTTAAAGCTTGGGGCTACACCAACATGCTAGCATAAAAAAAAATAATGTAATTTTTTTTTTTTTTTTTAGCATTTATGTAAGAACCTCTGCAACGATCAACCACCACTGAGCAAATTTATATCTCAAATGAACATGGTGCTCTCTCACTCCTGAGCTATGAAAAAAATAAAAAATAAAAAGCTGAAAATGAAAAATATGGAACAAGACCAGTATGTTAGTGTAGCTCCAAATTTTTCTAACAAAATTTCTCCCAACTACCTGACTTAATGTGATTAGGGATTTGACTAAGGCTGAGGCTATGTTCATGCAGTGAAATATTGGTATAAAAAATTTCCATGGGAATATTCCACCGACAGCAGAGCGCCAGCAGAACATTCCAGCATTAGGACTGCTCAGAAATGTACAGTTTCATAGATGGCAATGTGTCTATGTCTATGAATACTCCGGAATCAGGATTTCCGCAGCTGTTAATCATCGGGGTGATGCACCGCAAAGTGTTGGGTGTAAAAGTTTGACATCAAATTTACAAAATCCTTACTGGGAAAAAAAAAAAATGTAAAGTCCATTTCAGTGAGGACTATGGGATCATTTTGGATTCTTGAGCTGCAATAAACCACTGCCAATCAGTGGCTCATAACAGCCTGGGACTGGGATCCAGACAGGCTCACCTATATGAGGGACAGGGAGACTAGTATGGGGGGCCTCAAACGTCATTGTCCTGCAGCATCGTGTTCTAGGAGGCTCTTCACTGGAAGATACCATATTTATCGGCGTATAACACGCACTTTTTAGCCTTAAGTCTATGTGCGTGTTATACACCGATACACCCCCAGGAAATTCAGGGGGAGAGAGGTCGTCGCTGCCCGCTTCTCTCCCCCTTGCCTTTCCTGGGGTCTAGAGCCCTGCTGCCGGCCCTTCTCTCCCCCTGGCTATCGGCGCCGCTGCCCGTTCTCTCCCCCTGACTATCGGTGCCGGCGCCCCATCGCCGGCGCCGATAGCCAGGGGGAGAGAAGCGGCGCCGACAGCCAGGGGGAGAGAAGGGGCAGCGGCACCCATTGCCGGCGCCGCTGCCCCTTTGCCTCACCCTATCCCCGGTGGCATAATTACCTGGGTCGGGTCCGCGCTGCTGCAGGCCTCCGGCATGCGTCCCCTGCATCGTTGCTATGCACGGCGCGGCGCACTGACGTCATGCGCTGCGCAGCGCATAGCAACGACGCAGGGGACGCACGCCGGAGGCCTGCAGCAGCGCGGACCCGACCCAGGTAATTATGCCACCGGGGATGGGGGGAGGCAACGGGGCAGCAGCGCCGGCAATGGGTGCCGCTGCCCCTTCTCTCCCCCTGGCTGTCGGTGCCGCTTCTCTTCCCCTGGCTATCGGCGCCAGCGATGGGGCGCCGGCACCGATAGTCAGGGGGACAGAACGGGCAGCGGCGCCGATAGCCAGCGGGAGAGAAGGGCCGGCAGCAGTGCTCTAGACCCCAGGAAAGGCAAGGGGAGAGAAGCGGGCAGCGACAGCCTCTCTCCCCCTGCCTTTCCTGGGGGTATATCGGGGTATACACACGCACCCTCATTTTACAATGGATATTTGGGTAAAAAACTTTTTTTACCCAAATATCCTTGGTAAAATGAGGGTGCGTGTTATAGGCCGGTGCGTGGTATACCCCGATAAATACGGTAATCACCGGGTCTCTGTGTAGGAGGCTTGAAGTATCCCTCCTCCACAAAAAAAGAGCCTTTGGGGCATTTAAATTTTATTGGGGGGGGGGGGGGGTATGTGTGTAAATGTAGTGTTTTCACTATATCTCAGTGTGTAGGTGTAGTATATTGCTTTTTTCCTTTTTCTTACATTTACTGTAATACAGTAGGCTTTTTGTGCTGCAGGCTTTTCGTTTTTGCACTTCTTGGGAGACATTTGTGGTTCATGCCACCAGCAGCTGTGCTGTGTGGCCAGACCATACCCTGTGCACACACTGTCCTGATTATTGATCAGTGATTTATTAGTGATCAGCTCTTTTTTGGGGTGCAAGGAATTTGTTGTGCTTTTTGGTGGGCGTTTGCGGTCTGTGCCACCAGCAACTGTTCTGAGTTGTGTGCCCAGACCGAAATCTCGCCGAACAAAAAAAAAAAAAAAAAGGCCTGTACCCCAAAAAAGTGCTTATCAGTAACAACTCACTGATGAGTCATCAGGAAAATTTGTACATGGGCACAGTCCAAGTATACAGCGCAGACGTAAAGTGTGGCCCTCCAGATGTTGCCAAACAAACTCCCAACATGCCCTAACAGTCAACGGCTGTCTGGGCATTCTGGAAGTTGTAACTTTGCAACTGCTAGTGGGCCAAAGTTTGATGATTCATCACCACTCACGTACAATTTTTTTTATTGTTGCCGTTGTCAGACCTTCGCATCACTGGCTGCCCGCATGCACTGTAGTCCGCATTCCCCTGTCCTGCCCGGACTACCATAGGTGATCAGAGCAGGAGACCTTAACTTTGAACCCCCTGGTATAGAATATACCGTGTTTCTCCGAAAATAAGACCGGGTCTTATATTAATTTTAGTCACAAAAAAACACACTAGGGCTTATTTTCAGGGTAGGGCTTATTTATTTACGGTATGGGGGGCTGCAGCAGTGTGGAGGATGGGGGGCTGCAGGAGTGTGAAGGATGGGGGGCTGCAGGAGTGTGGAGGATGGGGGGGCTGCAGGAGTGTGGAGGATGGGGGGCTGCAGGAGTGTGGAGGATAGGGGGCATCCTCCACACTCCTGCAGCCCCCCATACTCCTTCAGCCCCCCATCCTCCCCACTCCTACCATACCCTACAGCAGTGTTTCCCAACCAATGTCCTCCAGCTGTTGCAAAACTACAACTCCCAGCATGCTGGGAGTTGTAGTTTTGCAACAGCTCGAGGCACACTGGTTGGAAAACACTGCCCTACAGTGCCCCCCACCCCTCTGCCATAATAAACTTGGGTACCGGTACACATTTCACTTTCTTACCGTACGGTACCCTGCGGCGAGATCTTCTCCTGTAGCTTACCGTAGCAGCCGGGGGCAGGGACACGTCCGTGACGTCGGCCGTGCATACGCGGCGACGTTTTAGAACGTCAGCGTCCCTGCCCCGGCTGAATTACGGTAAGCCGCGGGACCAGCCAAAGGAGGTGGGGGGGGTGGCTGAGGGGGGCTGCGGGCATTACCGCACTGTGGTGGTCGGGCGTGGTGGTCGGGCGTGGTGTCGTGTCTGCGGGCATTACTGTGGCGGCTGGCGGGGGCTATGGAGTCTTCGGGCATTACTGTGGGGTCCGGATCTGGACCGTGGTCCGCCAGCAGATTACCCCTGGACTAGGTCTTATTTTGCAGCCCTACCCCATAATCCTGCTAGGGCTTCCTTTCGGGGTAGGGTTTATTTTCGGGGAAACACGGTAGATATCAACATGCAGATGTCCAGGTACAAAGGAGAAGAGGAAAAAAAAAAGGTTTCATTTTTTTTTAATTAGCTGTAACCTCAAGGCCAATGCCAAAATAGCATCTTTACTTATATTAAAATTTTTAAATGAGGATCATTCTCACAAAACAAAAGCATTTCAGTTTTTACAGGAGGCATAGCGACTGCAGTGATTTGAAAAGATTTGTTTAATCTTTCAACTTAATTTAATGGGTCAGTCAGATTTTCTTAGAGTTTCAGATCTTTTGCATAATTTAATATTCAGTATACTAGCTATGCATACTTGTATGCTGACAAAAAGCAACTAAAGGGGAGGCGTGGCTTGGCGCCGACAGAGATGGGCGCTTACTGAGGGTGCTTCCACTCTGCTGGCCATATACTAGCCTCAAAACTACCCTGGTGACCCTGCTGACCCATGGGGAAGAACTCTAAATGCCCCAAGAACCCCTCTGCACCTGCCCGGTCTCATCCTGCCGCTGGATCCCTGCAGCACCTCAGGCACCTGCCTACTACCTCTACCCTGCAAGCTGTGTCCGCCATTACAGGGCCTGTGCTGGGCTTGCGCTCCCGCTCAGGCAGCCGACTCGCCCTTCACCAGGAGCGCTCCTCCACTGGCCGCCCGGCAAACACCGCAACCTCTGGCTCACCTCTGCTCCCGCTGTCGGTCATCTCCACCTCTCCTTGCACGCCAGGACCCCAGGCTCCAATGGCGGTGTGCGGTGCTGCTGCCGCTTGTCCACTCTAGGGGTACCCTCTCCTGCACCCTCCAATGTCCTGCTCCACAACAATTCCTGGGCCTCCCTGGCAGCGGTAGGCACATCTCCCCAGCACACTTACTCACAAGCTGCAGCTGCTTCATCTTGCTTAGCCTCCCCCTCTCCTGGCATTCCCATAGGGTATACTGTTCATCAGCCTGCACCTTTCTCTTCCCTGGCTGGGAATCTGCTGGTGGCTCCGGGGGCTTCTGCACCTCCCCTTTGGATCCCTTTGTAATCAGTTTTACACCTGTGTGCTCCCCTGGACCGCAGCAGCTTCGCTACTCTACCATGCTACCTGTTGGGGCTTTCCATCAGTCCCACCCTGGGATGCCTAGTCCACCACCTGGACCTTCCCAGACTGCAGGACTGGCTCTGGCATTACCCTCCTGGGACACCATACCCTGTTCTGGCATACCCTGCTCGAACATCTCACTACATCCTTCTGCACATCCCGACTTGAGTCAGTTATGCACGACATGTCTGACCAAGTGGATGAACTGGAGGATGCTCCATATACGAGGGCGTATATATCGCAACTGCATTCCACTATTGCTTCCCAAAAGGACTCTCGGAGATCTCCATGCTCATGTTGAGGATCTTTACAACAGAGGGAGGCGCAACAACATCAGAGTACGGGGCTGGAAGCTATCTTATCCTTGGGGAACTGGCCTCCCATGAAATTAAATTGGACAGAGCACACAAAGCGCTTCGTCCTAAATCCACAACGGGCTCTCTGCGTGATGTTATCTGTTGCGTGCATGATTTCCGACAGAAAAAAAGGCAATAATGACCAAAGCTAGGTCTCTCCGCAAATTTGATTTTGATGGGGCACCGATTCAACTCTTCCAGGATTTGTCCTGGCTCACTCTCCGGAAGCGAAGATTGCTGCAGTCTCTTTTGGAAGTCCTTTATTCCCATCATGTGCTGTATAGATGGACTTTCCTGTCTGGATTGCATGCTCACATGGAGGGACGCTCTGCTGTTCTACGCTCTTTTTCTGATATCCAGGCCTTCTTTAATGCGTTGGAGCTACCGGTTCCTAAGATGGCGGACTGGGACCTTATGCCTCCCCCACCTCCTCTTCCTCCGATCTGGCAACCTGTGCAGACCCGTCGGTCTGGTCCTCAGCGGAAGCCTTCTTCTCATGCTTCGGGCGCTGCTCCTAGGGCACCCACCTGAGACATTGACTGTTTCACTTTGTTTTCTCAGTGGAGTCTATAGCCAGACTCTCTTCCCGCCTGGCGATGCCTGACCTTTGAGAGGCTTTATGTGGTTCCTGGACATTCTTCTGCATGTGATGTTTTTTTCTGCATTTTGTTGGTCACCAATAGGGTTTTTGTGTTTTTCTGCTCTCTTGCTATGGCCCTGGAGTGGGGTGCTCACCCTTCTGGCGTGTGTGTTTAGTTGGCATCCTTCTATTTTCCCTCTACAGGCCGTAGCAATGGTCTGCCCATGCTTTGGTCCACGGACAGCTTCGGTGCACCTGGACTTTGCATTGACTTTTTGGTCAATGGTTCACTTTAATGCATATTGTTATTTACTTTCAGTTTTTTGCTGTCTTGTCTGTATTTCTGATAGGAAATCCGCAGAGGTGGCTATTTTGACCTCCAGATCTTGCTCTCTACAAGTCTCTTCCTCCTTTATAGACCTTCAGGGTCGTCATGTGATAGTGGAGGGAGTTTGTGGGGGGGGGGGGGGGGGAGGGGGGTGTCCCGCTTTTACTATTTAATGTCGCCCCCAATACTTCCCAGGTCCCCTTTTTAGGGAGGGTTTTTGCTAAACTCCATAGATACCCCTCGTCTGCTTGGTTACTGGGTGGGGATTTTAATCTCGCTTTTTTCCCCCCCATCATTGGACCACCATTCTGTCTTAGGTGCACCCCCCTCCCCGGCTCAGCTGCGTCTCCCCTCTATTTTTCGACGTCTGATCAGTGCCTCGTCGCTGTACGATTTATGGTGGATTGGTCACCCGATGGAGCGCTCCTTCAGCTTTTACTCACATTTTTTGGGAACCTCCCTATGGTACGCATGCTATCTACGACTTCCCTTGACCCTATCTCTTGATCTGACCACTGTCCTGCCCTTTCTTTCTCCTCTACCCCTTCTTCCCTACGCTCCCGTCATTGGAGAATGAACGATTCCCTCCTCAGATGTCTACCTTCCCGGGAGTCGATGGACGTGTATCGCTGATTATTTTACTCTTAATGAAGGCTCGCTTTCCTCTCAGGCTGTCCTCTGGGAAGCTCATAAGTCTGTCGTTAGTGGCCATTGTATTGCCCTGGGCGCTCGGGCATGCTTGGGCGATATGGCTCTACATAAGGTTGAGCGACAATTGCTGTATGCCAAGCAGTGCTTTTATGAGAAGGGCAATAAAGCCCAAACTATGTTAGCCTGGCACCTGCATGACTGGGTGGTTGCTCAATCTCGCACTGCTCTGAAGGAGTCATCTGGAGTTGTCCATTCCCACCCTGCTGATATCTCTCGCCTCTTTGTTGACTGTTAAACAACTCTATTCTCTTCCTTCCCAACTTCCATCTGATCCTGGGGAGAGGGCTGCAGTTCTGGATTCCTATCTCTCCCGATGTGGCCTGCCATCCTTGTTTGAGGCAGATCGGGATGTTCTCAATGCTTCTATCATGGGGGAGGAACTTTTAGAGGTTCTTAAATCTTTTCCAACTGGCCACTCCCCCAGCCCAGATAGCTTTACTTCCATTTATTTTAAGGCTCTCATCTGTTCTGGTACCTAAACTTGTTATGCTCTTTAATTCCTTCATGGAAGGGGAGGCGATCGCACAGTCCTTCCTTCACTCCCTCATTACTCTGATACCCAAACCTGGTAAGGATCCCCATGATTGTTCTAGCTACCGACCTATTGCCCTCCTTAATTCGGACCTTAAGCTTTTTTCCAAAGGGTTTGCAGTCAGGCTTTGCTCTTTTCTCCCTTCCCTCATCCATAAGGATCAGGTTGGGTTTATTCCCTGCTGTCAGGGTGGTGAAAGCACTAGGAGGGTGATTGGTCTGGTAGATCTGATCAAACGGAGATCTGAACAAGCATTGCTACTTAGAATGGTGTGGCCCTCTTTGCTACTTTACAAAAGTTTGGGGATGGGGGTAAATTCTTGACTGCTCTGCGGGGTCTATATTCCTCTTCTACTGCGTCTCTCAAACTTCCTCATGCTCCTTTCTCCTGTTTTTCCTTTATTTAAGTTTTTCCTTTATTTAACTCGTAAGGGCTGTCCGTTATCCCCTTTGATCTTTGCTCTCTGTATTGAACCCCTGGCTGCTTTGATTAGGGGGGATCCGGACATCACTGGTATTTCTTTACATGACAGGGAATTTTAAATTAGCTTGTTTGCTGATGATGTCCTGCTTACGCTCTCTCGTCCTTTGCTTTCTCTCCCTAGTCTTTACAAGGTTCTCCATGCCTATGGTGTAGTCTATATGGAATGGTAAGAGGCATCGGCTTCGGATGTCTGTAATGATGGCGGGTAGGATGTGTGGAGGATTAGCGGTTCCAGACGTGGTGAAGTACTACTGGGCTGCCCATCTCTGCCATCTGGTGACATGGTCATCCTATCGAGCCTACAGTTGTTGGATGGAGCTAGAGAAACTCTGGCTGGCGCCTGTCCACCCTAACACACTTCCCTGGGCCCCTCTGGCCTCCACCCCCCCTTTTGGGCCCTATGGCGTTTTCTAAGTATGTTTGGGGTTACTGCTCTTGGAAATTTAAACTATCCTCCTCCCCTCATGTCTTTTCTCTATCATCCTGACTTTCCCTCTGGTTTGTCTACAGTTATGGTGCGGGAATGGGGGAATCGGGACCTTTTTAGTCGGGCGGATGTCGTTGACACCCCTCTCGCGTACTCTCTTACCATTTGATCAACTACAATCTCGTTGGGGTCTCCCCTTGTCTGATAAATCACCAAACCCCAGGGCCGTAGCCCGGGGTGCAAAACACCTCTGTTTACTCCCCCTCAAAAAATGTATAAAATATAACTTTTATTGTGTATCTTAAAATAATAAACCCAGTATGTGATATTATAATTGTAGTGCCAAGTGGGATGGTTTGAGTATATACTGAGCAGTTTGCTCTTAGTATCTAGGGTTCTGCAGAAACCCAATATCCCTTGCGAGCCACTAATTAAAAACACTAATTTGCCGCCTCTACATGTTTCGCCGTCTCCACGGCGTTTGACGTGATTTGATGATGTAAGGTACCTGAATATCTGACCATTGGTTTAAGCAATAAGTATGAACCCGGAAGTGATTGTAGATATCTACACAGGATTGGAGGGATATTAAAGGTCTTTCCATTGGTAGTCACTACTGGTCCCAGGCTGATGATGTCAAGGGGCTTATCTATAAATAGTCCCAGCCGCCATTTTGGAGTGATGTTGCCACACTTTGCCTCTTGAAAACGCTGTGGAGACGGCGAAACATGTAGAGGCGGCAAATTAGTGTTTTTAATTAGTGCCTCGCAAGGGATATTGGGTTTCTGCAGAACCCTAGATACTAAGAGCAAACTGCTCAGTATATACTCATACCATCCCACTTGACACTACAATTTTAATATCACATACTGGGTTTATTATTTTAAGATACACAATAAAAGTTATATTTTATACATTTTTTGAGGGGGAATAAACAGAGGCGTTTTGCACCCCGGGCTACGGCCCTGGGGTTTGGTGATTTATAGTGTATTGGCCTCTTGAGTCCCTCTGGGTCATTTATGGAGTCCCCTTGTCTGAGTAATACAAAAAAGCGAGACTAATGGCTGGAGGGCAAAATATACAATAATCACTGATTGCTGGAGGCAATCCAATAAAGGCCCTGAGGGTCCCAACCAAAAATTTACTATGTACAGGACTTTCATTTGCAGGTCCAAAATTATAATAGTGAGAAAAGAAGGAAAAAAATCACACATTTAAAAACACTGTGTGCTCCTAACTGATAGCTGAATTAGTGGGGCTTATTGGGCTCGACTAGCTCCATCATTTTCCATAATTCGTAGGAGATACATTGTATTTTTGTATCCCAGAACTACTGATTGTTAGGGCACATAGCAGTTAAAACCATAACACTGCCCCCCCCCCCCTCAACATTTCGCCAACAAGTGGCTTTGTCAAGAGGCAAATGGGCAATGGCCATTGCCCATTTGCCTCTTGACAAAGCCACTTGGTCCTCTTCTCTCCTCACGCCTTTTCTTCTCTTTTCCTCTCTCCTTCTATTTCTCCTTTGTGGTTGTTTTAAGTGGTGTTAGTTTGTGTATCCTGTATTCATATATGCTTTGGAGTCGGGGGCTGCTGATGTAACTTTATTACAATTGCTTGTGTACCCTGGCCTTTTCATAGCTTGTTTTTTGCTCCTGATATGCCTGTCACGGGATTTGGCTTATATCTGTGCATGTTATGTTTTTGTTTTATTTTGTCATTATGAAAATTCTTCAATAAAAAAAACAACTAAAGCATGTCAGAAATAAGCTAACCCATATGTGAACAGACCTTCAATTATGCTGGGATCCTCATGAATTCAATCTTTACATGCCGACAACTGACTGCCGGTCATATGACCTCACAAATACTGGTAAGCTAGAGGAAATGTGACTGATAAAAACCTTGACTATAGCTTCAAGTCATGTGAAAAACAGTTACAATGCAATTTCTAATATTCTATTTTAAAGACAAGACAAGCAGTTTTGAAACGGACACAAAATGTCAAATTTTGCACGTCTTAAAAATAACATCTGAATTCAAATATTGCTGTTAATATGGTTTTGGTTTAATGATAGGGTGACACATGACCCTTCCATTACAGGGCATCTGTCAGCTAACCTGTTCTGTTCTGTGTTCTGTCTACCTTGTTATATACGGTACTTGTATTTTCATAGCAAAATGATTGTGGAACATCTTGCAGCACCAGGCAGAGATCTGATATTCATAAAGCAAATTATCACTTAACTGACTTAACAGTTGGAGGCACATCCCAAATCATTAAACACACTGTGGGAAGATTCATTAAAACCTGCCCTGAGGAAACTGCTGAGTTGCCCATAAAAACCAATCAAATCACTTCTATCATTTTTTCAGAGGCCTTTAAAAAAAAATAAAGAGGCGATCCAATCGGTGCTATGGGCAACTCAGCAACTTTTCCTCCGGACAGGTTTTCATAAATCTCCACTATGTTCTCTCCTTGATTTAATAAAAAAAAAAAAAAAAAAAAAAAAAAAAAAAAACACACACACACACACACACACACACACACACACACACACACACACACACACACACACTAGGGAGAGAGTACACTCCTCCTGGTCCTGGTACTTGGTTACAGGTTGTCATTCTATTTCTCTAGCATCCAGTGTCTCCTGCCAGGTTGTCAAGCAAGAGCAGCATCAGCTGAACATGACTCACAAACCACAAGCCTCTGGGAGTATGAGACATACTAGCCCTCATTTACTAATGTCAACCCGACTTTTTTTGTCGGGTTGTGCGACCAAATTTGTGTCGCATAGCCCACGAGACAAAATTTATCAAACACACGAGTGTTTCTTAAACCCGTCAAAATGGGTGTGGTTATCACAAAAAGGAGCTTGTTCCCGACAAAAAAGAAAAACACTCGGAGAATGAGGAAAAACTTACAGGAAAACCTGTGAATTTTTCTTCACTAAAACCTGACAGCTCTGAGATGTCGGGAAATGACTGAAAACCGAGTGAATCCTACCCCCATCATGGAACAGGGTCTGTTCCATTTTGGGGATAGTAGTACAGGGGCTAAGGGGTTGATCGCATCAGATCTCACTTCTGAGACCCGATCCGATCAAAAGTTATTAAAGCAGGGGAGCGTGCAGCATGCTCCGCTCCCCAGCGATGTACGAAGTATATCACTTTCATTTTCAAATTCCCCGCTGAGATCCTTGAATGGCCCGTACTGAAGAGCCATTTAGGGATCCCTGCAAGCTGCGGTGGGGAAAGATATATAGAATCGCTGGGGGTTTTGTATATGTCCCCACAGCTTCTATATATCTTGCCCCCCTGCTGCGCTATGTCTTGCCCCCCGCAGCGCATGTGTACATATATATATATATATATATATATATATATCCCCCGCATAGCGCTATTATATACCCCCTGCAGCACATGTAGATATATATATTATATATGCCCCCCCCCCCGCACAGCGCATCTATATACGTATGCCTCTGAAGTGCTATCAATGACTAATGCAGTGGTCTCCAACTTGCGGACCTCCAGATGCTGCAAAACTACAACTCCCAGCATGCACGGACAGCCGTTCGCTGTCAGGGCATTATGGGAGTTGTAGTTTTGCAACATCTGGAGGTCCGCAGGTTCGAGACCACTGGCTAATGCTTGTCAATTATAGCGCTTTAGAGGCATATGTATATAGAAGCGAAGTGGGGACCAGACATAAAACGTTATCTGGTCCCCACTTCGCTTCTATAAACAATCCTCAGCAAACACCACAGCTGCCCCATCGCCTCCCCCATCCCTGGTGTTATAATTAGCTTTTCCCGGCCCGGGTCCGCAATCATTCTGGCTTCGGCGCTGTTGCTGTGCGCCGTCACTGTGCGCACTGACGAGTGACGTCCCCAACGCACGTTGTGACGTCCCCGTCTGTGCGCACAGTGACCGCGCACAGCAACAGCGCCGAAGCCAGAATGATTGCGGACCCAGGCCGGGAACAGGTAATTATAATACCGGGGATGGGGGAGGCGATGGGGCAGCTGTGGTGTTTGCTGAGGATTGTTTATAGAAACGAAGTGGGGACCAGATAACGTTTTATGTCTGGTCCCCACTTCACTTCTATATACGTATGCCTCTTAAGCGCTATCATTAACAAGCATTAGCCAACGGCTGTCCGTGAATGCTTGGAGTTGTAGTTTTGTAACATCTGGAAGTCCGCAAGTTGGAGGAGACCACTGCATTAGTCATTGATAGCACTTCAGAGGCATAAGTATATAGATGTGCTGTGCGGGGGGGCATATATAATATAAATCTACATGCGCTGCGGGGGAGTATATGATAGCGCTGTGCAGAGGATATATATATATTTTATATATGTGTGTGTGTGTGTGTATATATGTGTACATAAAGGGGTTTTTCCACCTCCCCTGAGACCCATTGTCGCTGGCATTGGGTCTCTTGTAGAGCGCCTTGGAGGAGTGGAAGGACCACTATCCCCAACCTCTAACAAAAATTACCCCCACCTTTATACAAGACACAAAATATGTCATCTTGGAATATCTTGGAAAAGGTACAATGGAATCAGGGGCTATCATGGGCAACGTGTGATGTTATTGGTTTGTACCCATCCATCCCTTGCAATAAGGGATTGGAGGCGTTATCTGTACATATGGAAAGGTTTAGTACATACTCCCCTGGTCTGAGGGAATTTATCATCATCGCCAAAGAATTTTTACTTAGGCATAACTATTTCGTGTTCGATGGTGATTTCTACCTTCAGACCAGGGGAGCTTCAATGGGGGCTAAATGCTTCCCCTCTTTTGCGAACATCCCGAACATCTTTATGTTCCAATGGGAACAGATGTTCGTTTTCAATAATGACAACCCTTTCAGCAGTCACATACACTGGATCGGACGATTCATAGACGATCTCCTTATAATTTGGGGAGGGTCAGAGGAACAGTTCAAACAATTTGTGCATTACATAGATGAATCTAAGATTAAGTTCATTTCTTCCTATCACTTTGATAAAAAGGAGATTAACTTCCTGGATATCACAGTGGTAGGTGAAGAACACCACATAGAAATACTTCCGTTCAGAAAGGAGACAGCTACGAACTCGATATTGCTGGCCTCTTCCTGCCACCCTAGACATGTCCTGGATAACATTCCCTTTGGGGAAC
This sequence comes from Hyla sarda, assembly GCF_029499605.1. Taxonomy (NCBI): domain Eukaryota; kingdom Metazoa; phylum Chordata; class Amphibia; order Anura; family Hylidae; genus Hyla; species Hyla sarda. The sequence continues at coordinate 300,181,432 of NC_079191.1, forward strand.
TGTGTAGAGTGAAACGGAATTGCTCCAGTGACAATAAATTTAGGGTGGCAGCATCAGAACTACACACTAGATTTAAAAACAGAGGGTACAGCGAGCATACTATCAATTCAGCACAAGAAAAAGTTAATACTATCACCAGAGAGGAGTTAGTCACCTATTCTAGGAGAAGACAACAAAGGAGAGGAGGATACAATACGGAGGGGATGGTAGGTAGAAATAAAAGTGTCACTAAACCCTATTTTGTAACGCCATATAGTGTAAATTTCGGCCAAATCAAGGGTATCATAAAAAAAAATACATTCCGGTATTAGAATCCGATACTAAAAGAAATAGTATCGGAGGGTATAGAAATAGTATCCAAAAAGTGCCCTTCAATCGGTTCTAAAATATCGCCCTGTCTATTCCAGAGTAATACATTGTGCAGCAGCGGACATTAGAGATGAGCGAACTTACAGTAAATTCGATTCGTCACGAACTTCTCGGCTCGGCGGTTGCTGACTTTTCCTGCATAAATTAGTTCAGCTTTCCGGTGCTCCGGTGTGCTGGAAAAGGTGGATACAGTCCTAGGAAAGAGTCTCCTAGGACTGTATCCACCTTTTCCAGCCCACCGGAGCACCGGAAAGCTGAACTAATTTATGCAGGAAAAGTCATCAACTGCCGAGCCGAGAAGTTCGTGACGAATCAAATTTACTGTAAGTTCGCTTATCTCTAGTGGACATAATTGGTTAAAAACTGTGGGAAACAGAAAATGTGGCCACACGAGATTTCTCACGTGTGACCATATGAAAAACACAGACAGTGTCATCTTGCTCTTCAGGAATTACATATTAATTGCGGAACTATACAAATTGTAATACAAAGTCTATAGTTTATGTAGCCACCTGCACCATCTGCAAGATACAGTATGTAGGATGTTCGAGTAACTCTTTGAAAATTTGATTTAGAAAACATGTTTCAGATGTTAAAAGCAATATTACAGGCATTTCCATGTTATCCCGTCATTTCAGGGAGGTACATAGAGGAGATGTGATTGGTCTACAGGTATCCGGGGTTGAAAGGGTTACTTTGGGTCCGAGGGGAGGAGACCTTAGGAATAGGCTTTATAACAGGGAAGCATACTGGATATTTCTCCTAGGCACAAGGCACTCCCTCGGACTTAATAAAAGAATGGATCTAGCACTTACTTGCCCCAAGCCCTTAAAGAGTAATTGGGAGACATATACCATGCCCGTGCGTGTTTTCATGCATGGACCCGGTATAATGTTCTATATGTGCATTAAATCAAACGAGTCTTGTGACCTCTTACTGTTACACCCTGCAGATGCTTCTTTTTTTGAGTGTAGGAATAATATAACTTATGATGGTACATATATAAATCAAATATTTAGGTTATTATTCTTGCAGATGGTTGTCTCACCTGGCTTTGCCGAAATATGCCATTAATTTGAGATATAAGTGTTTCCATTACATTTGGAGAAAATCAATAATAATACGCATTTAGGTATACTTAGGTTTGAACACAACCCAAACTAATACTTCCCAATCCGATATTACAGCACCATGTCTTGTATTAGAACGATTTTACTATGACGTATGTGGTCATGTGACCGCAATTGTGTATTTTAAGACGTTCATAGTCATTACTTGTTATCTACGACTAAGCACTCATGTGCGAAACACGTCAGATTATCCTGTGTATTGCGTTATACTGAAATAAAGAAATTCAAAGTTCTTAACTGCAAACTACAGCTCTGTGCCAGACTTTTTTTGTTGCACGTTGTGAGAGCCGGAGGCGGTACCGGGGTATCCGCAGCACAGGCTAAGGAGTAGCCGCGGGTGTGGTGAGCAGTAATCTATTGTTGTACATATATATGCGCTGCAGGGGGTATATGATAGCGCTGTGCGGGGGGCATATATACAATTTACCCTGCAACAATTTTTTTCCCCCTGCGACACATTAGTAAATCAGGGAGAAAAATACACAGAGTAAATGAACATACATGCAGAGATAAACACAACACTTAGTAAATGAGGGCCACTGTGTGCCTCATCTAAACACAAAGTAAATTAGACATAAAACACTAAATCATGTTCTTAAACCACTATTTCAAGCACTGTCTAGGTAGGAATGTTTTCATTTTGAGGATTGTTTAGGAAAACTTCCTGCTATATTAACCAAGCCTGGAATTGCTAACTGATCATTGGAAAAGGGGGAATTGGGGACACAAATGCAAGGACAAGTTAAAAGGACTCCTGCGTGAGGCCGAACACGCGTCACCATGTGATGTACTGTCGTTATTCATCAGATTTTATTCAATAAAATATCAATCCTTTCACAAGGGTCCCTGCGCTGGACAATCTTCTATGCAAAGTACAATTGGTGGCACAAAAAACAAGCCCTCATATTGGTCTGTAGGTGGAAAAAAAAAGTTATGATTTTTAGAAGGGGAGGTGGAAAAAAAAAAAAAAACATAAGTGCAAAAATGAAAAAAGCCTGTATACTTAAAGGGGAATTCCAGGCAAAACTTTTTATATATATATATATATATATATATATATCTCAACTGGCTCCGGAAAGTTAAACAGATTTGTAAATTACTTCTATTAAAAAATCTTAATCCTTCCAATAGTTATTAGCTTCTGAAGTTGAGTTGTTTGCTTTCTGTCTAAATGCTCTCTGATGACTCATGTCCCGGGAGCTGTGCAGTTCCTATGGGGATATTCTCCCATCATGCACAGCTCCCGGGACACGACATCATCATTGAGCAGTTAGAAAACTTCAGAAGCTAATCACTATTGGAAGGGGTAATATTTTTTAATAGAAGTAATTTACAAATCTGTTTAACTTTCCGGAGCCAGTTGATCTATATAAAAAAAGGTTTTGCCTGGAATACCCCTTTAATCCCTTAAGGACAAGCGCCGTAAATGGACGCCAGTGCTTTGCGCACAGCAACGTACATCTACGGTGCTGCGTTTCTTGATCACCGCTTCGATCGAAACTGGATGACTGCTGATCAACAAACCCCCCCCCACCTTGTCGCCGATTGCCGTGATTCGCTGGTCTAATCACGGCTTTTCCGGGCTGATCGTGTCTCTGGTGGCCCGATCGCCCGGAAAATAGGGGTAATCGGGGCTGTCAGAGATAGTGATGAGCAGCATTAACCATATTCGTATTTGCGATATTTTGCTAATATGTGAATTTCAAATATTCATTCACTTTTTTTTTCCCCCAATGCGATATTGGAAATTCACAAAATGTGAATGCGAGATTATATATCTTTCAACTAACTACTTTCCTATTGATTGTTAGGGATGTTGCTAACCTCTCACAACTGTATTTGCATCCTTCTCATTGCCCACAAGCTAAAAGAAGAGAGGGATCAGTGTCCTCTGGAAGTGCTGATATTTGCAAATTTTTGCATGTTCGCCTTCTTTGGACCACAAGCTGGAAGCAGGAAGGGATGATCACTTTATTGACAGTACACATCATTGTGATGTGTACTGTGAAAAAAACAAACAAATATTCATCGTGACTAATATATTTTGCGATATTCTAAATATTATCAAAATCGAAATTAGTGGTAAAAATTTGCTATTCCAATATTCACGCTCAACACTAATCTGAGACATTACTAAATTCTCAGGCAAGAGACAGAAATTTCCATCAGGCACTGCTGCAGCCTATAAATGCATTTTTTTCTTTTTCCAGTCCTTCTGTATATTAGACTTGATATGCCAGGTGTGATACCGTGCTGCTGTAGTGGACTCAATGAAACAACTGAACATGTAATCCAATGCAAAACTCTTGAAATAGAGTAATGAATAGTACCAATACCATAAATATGTTTTTTACGAGCCAATTTGGAGGAAATTCCACAGAATTTCTAGACATACGTTTAGACATAAAAAACAATACTCTACAAACTTCAGGTTATCGAAAAGAAATTGCCAAAAAACACCTTATTGCACTACCAAAGTTCACACCCACACTACATAAAAAAATAACATACCATACAGTCAGTATCTTAGATTAAAAAGAGCCAACAGTAACCATGAGAGATACCTAGAACAAGCAGACGCATGATGCTTCTTGAACGTGATTATCCGAGATAAATCCTGAATACAGCTTTTAAAAAAGCAGAGAATAAAGCAGAGAGAAAAAAAACTAGGGCAGAACTGTTGAAGCCAAAAAACAAAAACAAAAATACAAAAGAAGAATATCGTTTCACCTTTTCTTTTGCTATTTCTCCCATGAACGATATTAAAAATATTTATAAGAATTTGTTCATGATAGAACAAGATAGTGAACTGGGAGTACAAGCAAAAGAAAGACCGATCATAACCTTTAGGAAATCCCGTACCACAGGAGATTAAATAAAAAAGGGAAAACAAAACTCAAGAAGCAAAGAATGACACATGATTAAAAAACAGTGTACCGAAGGGAAATTTCCCATGTAAAAATTTTAATTTTTGTCATTTGAATTTAGCCAAGAGAAATTTCATTTTAGGAGGTACCAATGTTTTTTTAAACCAATTTATAACATGTCAATCTACATACATTGTCTATTGCATAACATGCCCGTGCAATTTCTACTATGTAGGTAAAACAAAATTGTTTGTTCATATACGTGAACATATATATTCTTTAAAAAAATAAATAAAAAAAAAAAAAAAGATTTCCCCCGCTTTGTCTCACATATGACTGAATGTCATGAAGGCAAAACTGAGGGTTTAAAGTTTGCCGGGCTTGAACGCATAGACAACGTACCTGAAGGAATAGATCGCCATACTTTCCTATTACGCCGTGAGGCTATATGGATAAAAAAGTTAGACGCTACTGGTCCATTGGGACTAAATGAAAAATGACTATTACGCTTTTCTGTGAATCACACTCTGTGTATAATGTCCTTCTCTATTATGGTTTTAACCCTATAAATAACGCACTTTATGTATTACTTCTTAATCTCATTTTCTATGTTACGATTCACACTTTACTTACCTTGTGCATATAAGGGTCACTCCTACAGGGAGGATACGCACACACCTGGGTGGAAGAAGCATCGGCTGGCGCGAAACTAGTTGCCACCTGTGGTGTGCCCCTGCGTCTGAAAGCGGCTGCTCTAACTCGACGCTACATGATTTTACATCATGCTGTAATGTCTGCACAAGCACTTATAGAATAAAACATCTTATCAAATCGGAACTTCAGACGTGGTGAGTGCGATTCATTTCTCTATTTCACTAATCAGAGACAGGCCAGATCATCCTAAAGGATAGGAGCGAGGTGGCAGGGGTGCCACCTTCTCCTATCCACTGTTATTTGCCGGTCAGGACTGACTGGCGAATCGCAAGTCAGGGCAGGGGAGTTAAAGGTGAGAACCCCCGCTCTGCCCACCTCTCGAAAAGCGGGCAGAGTGGGGGAAAATAGCAGCAACGCCTGCAGGCGGTTTAAGTAGAGTGACCGGCGGCGGAGACAGAGGCAGTAGAGAAGATCATGAAAAATTTTAAAATTTGGCATTTTTCTAACTTTGAAGCACTCAGCTTGTAAGAAAAATAGACATACTACATAAAATTATATAATTATATATTGATTCACCTATACAATATGTCTACTTTATGTTTGCATCATAAAGTTGACATGTTTGTTTTTACTTTTGGAAGACATTACAGTGCTTAAAATTTCAGCATCAAGTTTCAAATTTTTCAAAATCAGAATTTTTCAGGGACCAGTTCAGTTTTGAAGTGGATTTGAGGGGCCTTTATATTAGAAATATCCCATAAATGATACCATTATAAAAACTACACCCCTCAATGTATTCAAAATGACCCTTAGGTGTTTCACAGGAATAGCAGCAATGTGAAGGAGAAAATTCTAAATCTCCATTTTTTACACTAACATGTTCTTGTAGACCCACTTTTCGAATTTTTACAAGGGGTAAAAGGAGAAAGCCTCCCAAAATGTGCAACCCTATTTCTCTCGAGTAAGGAAATACCTCATATGCGAAGGTAAAGTGCTCAGAAGGGAAGGAGCGACCATGGGATTTTGGACAGTGAGTCTTTCTGAAATGGTTTTTGGGGGCATGTCACATTTAGGAAGCCCCCATGGTGCCAGAACAACATAAAAAAAAACAACATGGCATACCATTTTGGAAACTACACCCCCTCAAGGAACGTAACAAAAAGGTACAGTGAGCCTTAACACCCCACAGGTGTTTGATGACTTTTCGTTAAAGTGGTATGGGTAAATAAATGTTTTTTTTTCTTTCTCACTAAAATGCAGGTTTCACCAAAATTTTCCAGTTTACAAAGGGTATTAGGAGAAAATGCCCCCAAAAAATTCTAACCCCATCTCTTCTGACTATGGAAATACCCCATGTGTGGATGTCAAGTGCACTACGGGCACACTACAATGCTCAGAAGAGTCACATTTGGCTTTTGGAAAGAAAATTTAGCTGAAATGTTTTTTGGGGGGGAAATGTCACATTTAGGAAGTTCCTATGGTGGCAGAACAGGAAAAAAAAAAAACAACACATGGCACACTATTGGAAACTACACCCCTCAAGGAACGCACAGTGAGCCTTAACACCCCACAGGTGTTTGACAAATTTCCGCTAAAGTTGGATGTGAAAATGAAAAATTCGTTTTTCACTAAAATGTTGTTTCCCCAAATTTTTCATTTTCACAAGGGGTGAAAGAAGTAAAAAGCCTCCCAAAATTTGTATGGAATGTATGGATATACCCCATATATCAATGTAAAGTGCTCTGTGGGCAAACTACAACGCTCAGAAAAGAAAAGAGCGCCATTGGGCTTTTGGAAAGAGAATTTGTTTGGAATGGAAGTGAGCATTTACACACCCCACTGGCGTTTGACAGATCTTTGGAAAGTGGGCTGTGCAAATGAAAAAATTGTTTTCATGGACCAATGTCCAAAAAAAAATCTGTCAGACACCTGCGGCGTGTAAATACTCACTGCACCCCTTGTTACATGCCTTGAGGGGTATAGTTTCCAAAATGGGGTCACATGTGGGGGTTATCCACTGTTCTGGCACCATGAGGGCTTTGTAAACGCACATGGAATTCAATTCCAGACACATTCTCTTTCCAAATGCCCAATGGCACTCCTTTTCTGAGCACTAAAGTGTGCCAGCAGAGCACTTTACATCCACATATGGGGTATTTATATACTCCGAAGAAATGGTTTGACAAAATTATGTTTTTCTTTTCTATTACTCCTTGCGAAAACGAAAAATTTTATTAATAAGAAAATACAAATTTTCACGTCCAACTTTAATGAAAATTCTTCAAACACCTGTAGGGTGTTAAGGCTCACTATACCCCTTGTTACGTTCCATGAGGGGTATAGTTTCCAAAATGGGGTCACATGTGGTTGTTTTTTGGAGTTTATTTCAGAACCGCTGTAAAATCAGCCACCCCTGTGCAAATCACCAATTTAGGCCTCAGATGTACATGGTGCGCTCTCATTCCTGAGCCTTGTTGTGTGCCCGCAGAGCATTTTACGCCCACATATGGGGTATTTCCGTACTCAGGAGAAATTGGGTTACAAATTTTGGGGGTCTTTTTTCCCCCCCTTTTACCTCTTGTGAAAATAAAAAGTAAAGGGCAACACCAGCATGATAGTGTAAAAAAAAAAATAAAAAAAAAATGTTACACTAACAGGTTGGTGTAGACCCCAACTTTTTCTTTTCATAAGGGGTAAAAGGAGAAAAAGCCCCCCAAAATTTGTAGTGCAATTTCTCCCGAGTAAGAAAATACCCAATATGTGGCCCTAAACTGTTTCCTTGAAATACAACAGGGCTCCTAAGTGAGAGAGCGCCATGCGCATTTCAGGACTAAATTAGGGATTGCATAGGGGTGGACATAGGGGTATTCTACGCCAGTGATTCCCAAACAGGGTGCCTCCAGCTGTTGCTAAACTCCCAGCATGCCTGGACAGTCAGTGGCTGTCCGTAAATGCTGGGAGTCGTTGTTTTGCAACAGCTGGAGGCTCACTGCTGTACAATACGTTTTTCCTTTTTATAGGGGGGGGGGGGGGTACAGTGTAAGGGGGTGTATATGTTATGTTTTACCCTTTATTATGTGGTAGTGTAGTGTTTTTAGGGTACATTCGCACCGGAGGAGGTTTACAGTGAGCTTACCGCTAGGAGTTAGTACTGTGGCGAAAAATTTGCCCCAGCTCATACTTGAAGCAGTAAACTTACTTACTGTAAACCTGCCCATGTGAATGTACCCTGTACATTCACATGGGGGGGGCAAACCTCCAGCTGTTTCAAAACTACAACTCCTAGCATGCACGGACAGACTGTGCATGCTGGGAGTTGTACTTTCGCAACAGCTGGAGGCCCACTGGTTGGAAAACCTTCAGTTAGGTTCTGTTAAATAACTCAGTATTTTCCAGCCAGTGTGCCTCCAGTTGTTGCCAAACTACAACTCCCAACATGTACAGATCGCCGAAGTGCATGCTGGGAGATGTAGTTATGCAACAGCTTGAGGTACACAACTACAACGCCTAGCATGGCGAGACAGCTGTTTGGGCATGCTGGGATTTGCAGTTTTGCAACATCTGGAGGGCGACAGTTTAGAAACCACTGCAGTTATCCCCAAACTGTGACCCTCCAGCTGTTGCAAAACTACAAATCACAGCATGCCCATACAGCAAACTGCTATGTAGGCACGCTGGGAGTTGTAGTTTTGCAACATCTGGAGGGAAAAAGTGTAGAGACCACTGTATAGTGGTCTCAGACTATAGCCCTCTAGATGTTGCTAGGCAACTTACAGTCTTCCGTCGGATCCAGGGAGTCAGCCGCACGACAAGCCGCCCGCCAATCTCCGACACCGATCGTCGCCCGAAGCCTCGCCCGAAGGGTAAGTGACCTTCGGCGCCGGTCCTCTGTCGTTTCCCCCGTTCTGCGCCACCTATTGTGGGTGGGTAGAACGGGGAAAACTAAAGTTAAACCCCCCCCCCCCAATCTGCTATTGGATGTCACTTCTAGACGCCCAATAGGAGGGGTGGCACCCCTGCCACCTCACTCCTATCCCTTTAGGGGGATCGTAGGTGTCTTAGACAACCGCGATCCCCCTTATATTCCAGGTCATTGGGTCACCATAGACCCGTAATGATCCGGAATCGCGCAAATTGCAAGTGTGAATTCACTTGCGATTTGCGCCGATCGCTGACATGGGGGGGGGGGGGGGGGTCTGATGACCCCCCCCCCCCCCCCCCCCTGAGCATTTGCGCGGGGTGCCTGCTTATCGATATCAGCAGTCACCCCGGTATTCCCACAGGCGTACTGGTACGCCCTTGGTCCTTAATTACCAGGAAGCAAAGGCGTACCTGTACGCCCTTGGTCTTTAACAGGTTAAAAAGAGTACGTACCAAACCATATTTTCTAAACTAAGATTACATTCCCTAACTACTCCTAACACCCCTCCTGTCCTTAAATTTTTTTTTTTCGAGCTTTAAAAGCTGTGTATCATACCTTTTACCACTGTTCTGGCACCACGGGGGGGCTTTGTAAACGCACTTGGCCCCTGACTTCCATTCCAAACAAATTCCCTTTTCAAAAGCTCAATGGTGTTCCTCCTCTTCTGAGCTTTGTAGTGCGCCAGCAGAGCACTTGCCGTCCACACATGGGGTATTTCCATACTCAGAATAAATGGGGTTACAAATTTTGGGGGTCATTTTCTCCTATTTCCCCTTGTAAAAATGTAAGATTTGGGGGGGCGGGAAAAAACGTCATTTTAGTTAAAATTTAATTTTTTCTCATTTCCACATCCAACTTTAACCCCTTAAGGACCAAGGACGTACCGGTACGTCCTTGGTCCTGCTCTTCTGATATAACGCGGGGTTACACAGTAACCCCGCGTCATATCATGGCGGGCCCGGCGTAATAGTGAAGCCGGGACCCACCTCTAATAGCGCGCGGCGCCGCGCGCTATTAACCCTTTAGCCGCACGCTCAAAGCTGAGCCGCGCGGCTAAAAGTGAAAGTGAAAGTGAAAGTTCCCACCTAGCTCAGTCGGGCTGTTCGGGATAGCCGCGGCTAATCCCGGCATCCCGAACAGCTGACAGGACAGCGGGAGGGCCCCTACCTGCCTCCTCGCTGTCCGATCGCCGAATGACTGCTCAGTGCCTGAGATCCAGGCATGAGCAGTCATCCGGCAGAATCGTTGATCACTGGTTTCTTATGAGAAACCAGTGATCAACATAGAAGATCAGTGTGTGCAGTGTTATAGGTCCCTATGGGAGCTATAACACTGCAAAAAAAAAGTGAAAAAAAAAGTGAATAAAGATCATTTAACTCCTCCCCTATTAAAAGTTTCAATCACCCCCCTTTTCCAATAAAAAAAAAAAACACAGTGTAAATAAAAATAAAAATAAACATATGTGGTATCACCGCGTGCGGAAATGTCCGAATTATAAAAATATATCATTAATTAAACCGCTCGGTCAATGGCGTGCGCGCAAAAAAATTCCAAAGTCCAAAATAGTGCATTTTTGGTCACTTTTTATATCATTTAAAAATGAATAAAAAGTGATCAATAAGTCCTATCAATGCAAAAATGGTACCGTTAAAAACTTCAGATTACGGCGCAAAAAATGAGCGCTCATACCGCCCCATACACGGAAAAATAAAAAAGTTATAGGGGTCAGAAGATGACAATTTTAAACGTATTAATTTTCCTGCATGTAGTTATGATTTTTTCCAGAAGTCCGACAAAATCAAACCTATATAAGTAGGGTATCATTTTAATCGTATGGACCTACAGAATACATATCAGGTGTCATTTTTACCGAAAAATGTACTACGTAGAAACGGAAGCCCCTAAAAGTTACAAAACAGCGTTTTTTTTTCAATTTTGTCGCACAATGATTTTTTTTCCCGCTTCACCATAGATTTTTGGGCAAAATGACTGACGTCATTACAAAGTAGAATTGGTGGCGCAAAAAATAAGCCATCATATGGATTTTTAGGTGTAAATTTGAAAGAGTTATGATTTTTTAAAGGCAAGGAGCAAAAAACGAAAATGCAAAAACGGAAAAACCTCCGGTCCTTAAGGGGTTAACAAAAAGTCGTCAAACCCCTTTGAGGTGTTAAGGCTCACTGTACCCCTTGTTACGTTCCTTGAGGGGTGTAGTTTAAAAAATAGTATGCCATGTCTTTTTTTTGCTGTTCTGGCACATAGGGGCTTCCTAAATGTGACATGCCCCCAAAAACCATTTGAGCAAAATTTGCATTCAAAAAGCCAAATGTGACTCCTCTTCTGAGCATTGTAGTTCGCCCACAGAGCATTTTACGTCCTAACATGGGGCATTTCCGAGGAGAGGTTAGAAATTTTGGGGGGCATTTTCTCCCATTACCCTTTATAAAAATGGTACATTTGGAAAAAAAATATGCACTTTAGTGAAAAAAAATTCTCTCTTCATTTTCACATCCGACTTTAACGAAAAGTCATCAAACACCTGTGGGGTGTTAAGGCTCACTATACCCCTTGTTACATGCCTTGAGGGGTGTAGTTTCCAAAATGGTATGCCATGTGGGTTGTTCTGCTGTTCTGGCACCATAGGGGCTTCCTAAATAATAAATGCCCCCCAAAAACGATTTCAGAAAAACTCACTCCAAAATCCCATTGTCGCTCCTTCCCTTCTGAGCCCTCTACTGCGCCCACCGAACACTTGACATACGCATGAGGTATTTCCTTACTCGAGAGAAATTGGGGTACAAATTTTTAGAGGATTTGTCTCCTTTTGAGAAAAAGAAGGCAAATAAAGCAGGGGCCTCCAGCTGCTCCAAGATGAAGAAAGTGGAAAATTAAAACTTCACATTTATTCCAACATATTAAAATCGGAGGATATCCATGGTGAATAAAAAGGTACAAGAAACCGACTCGTTTCGAGCCGACACTGGCTCGAAACGCGTCGGTTTCTTGTACCTTTTTATTCACCATGGATATCCTCCGATTTTAATATGTTGGAATAAATGTGAAGTTTTAATTTTCCACTTTCTTCATCTTGGAGCAGCTGGAGGCCCCTGCTTTATTTGCCTTCTTTTTGTCAAGTTGATTACCAGGACCTGGCCCGCTGTTTGCCTGCCCTGCTCTCCTTACTACCACAAGAGCTCCAGTCTTCTATTATCCCATGGTAGTGAGCTGAATTTAACTATACCTCTTTTTTGTTCTTGTCTACTTTTACCTCTTGTAAAAATTCAAAAACTCGGTCTACAAGAACATGTGAGTGTAAAAAAGGAGTTTTTTTTAACACTTACCGTAAAATCTCTTTCTCGAAGGATCCATTGGGGGACACAGACCGTGGGTGTATGCTGCTGTCTCTAGGAGGTATGAGACTATGGCCACAAAGAAGTTGGCTCCTCCCAGCAGGATATACCTGCCTCCAGATGCAAACATAAAGTAAACATATTGTATTTATGAATCAAAATATAATTTATTTGGAATGTCTATTTTCTTTACAAGCAGAGAGCTTCAAAGTTAGAAAAATGCTAAATTGTCTACTTTATCATCAAATTTTGGAAATTTTCACCATGATATGATGCAAATATCGACAACATTTTACCACTAACCTAAAGTATAATATGTCACGAAAAAACAAGTCTTGGAATCAGAATGAAAGGTAAAAGCATCCCAGAGTTATTAATGCTTAAAGTGAAAGTGGTCAGATGTGCAAAAAACGCTCTGGTCCAACAGTGAAAATTGGCCTGGTCCTTAAGAGGGTTAAGGCTAACCATATGCTTTTAATTAAACCATTAGTATCCTCCACAGGAAAAAAAGGTCTCCCAGCAGTATCATCAAAGGAAAGAGGAATCTTACCTTGATTCGGCAGACACACCAATAATTCACTCTTCTGAACCAGCTACTGGTGATACAGAACACACCTGAGTCTCAGGAGGATAAGTTGGGGCAGCTGGAATGGATAGGTTAGCTGCTGTAATTCTTTTGTTTGTACCTGCTTCATAGCCATACTGTAGTGCACTGTACATACACAGCACTGAGCATTAGGTCCCAGTGGACAATGCCAGACATGCATGGCGGATATAATTGTATTTATTTTTTTATTCACTATTTTTTAGTGCCTATAGAGAACTATTACATGCCATCTGTCAATTGCAAACACTGTTCAATGCTATGGCATATAGTACAGCATTCATCAGTGTTATTGTCCCTCTGCTTGGCCAGGCTGCCAAAGCACACTGGATTAGCAGAGCAACAGTTAGACAGCACGTGGGCAGGTAAGAAACCTCAGGCCATTATTTTAGTTGATTAAGACCCTGCGATCATCCCGCAGGTTCAAATCAGCCCCCCTAAACAAATTTTTAAGTGTTAATGCCAGACATCCTGCATTAGTGGGGAGTCCTGGCTGCTTATAACAGCCATAATTCATTAGTTTTGAAGCATGCTCAGATATGGAGGTGCTTTTTCCCATTAGGGCACCTGTGGGCCTGTGTCTAGAGCAGCGGTGTTAGGCTATGTTCACACGCCAGTATATCTGTATGGATTTCCGCCAAGAAATCCACATGAAAATTTTGCATATGTTTCAAGCCTATCGAGTTCAATGGGAGTCTGCAGTCCCATTCACACAGTAAAATTTTCGCAGTGTACATTCCGCAGCTAAAATTTCACATAAATACAGTAACAACTTATATTTTTGCGGAATTCAGCTGCAGAAGCCCAATCAAGTGAAGGGTTATTCCTCTGCTAAGTAGCCTGGAAGTGGGGGGGGGGGGGGGGATACGATTTTCCACCTTAGGTTGAATCCACATCATAACAGCTAAAAATTTTACTTGCAGATCATGTTTACCTGCACATTATGTTATGGATCTGTGATATCACCACCCTCAATACATGGGGCGAGATCCGCAAAAATCTACATGTCACTCATGAGGGTTTTGCTGCATATAAAAAGTCTGACACTTGTGGAACCACCCTAAGGGCTCATTCACACTGACAGATTTACTGCTGCAAGTTTAATTAGGGACAGGCTCTCCATGGCAGATTTTCAGCAGCAGAATTTCTGTTGCAGAAAATCATTCACAGACCTCATCGGAGTCAAAATCTGCAGTACACCTAAATAAACTCTATACATGTAACTGATTTAATGCATACCTTATCAAATTACTACTCAAAGAAACCAGCGTATATATGTATCAAAGTATAACTTTATTAAACATAAAATGGCACTAAAACAGACTAAAAAGAAAACCACACACTGCCGAGATACCCAGACAGAAAGGAACCACCAAGGCAGAACAGACAAAGTGAGCAATAGACACAGTAACATGAGGCAGAAAGTCATGCCTTACTATACACAGTAGTAGTAGTAACCATTTCTACGTAGCATATGTAGACATAAAATACCCTAAAAAATCAGAGAGAAAGTGCAAAGACTACATTTATATTACCAAGTAGAGATGCCCCGATACCATTTTTTTAAGGCCGAGTACCGATACTTTAATTCTAGAACTCGCCAATAACAATTAGGAGCACTTTTATTATAAAGGGAATCTGAGAGCAGAGTGTCGCGGTTTCTGGCTCTGCTTACCGTGCTGATATGTGGCTCCTTGTTGTGTACAATGGAGGTGGCTGCTGTAGTATGAGCCAAGATTTCTCTCTTCACCATTGGACAGAACAGGGAATTTGCATTGGCGGGGAGACCGATTTCTACGGAGCGATTGCGCTGATGATCACACAGTGAGCAGCGTCAGAAACCGGGTCACCTGCACTATCTACATATAAATTCAAGTTAGTGCTGCTGTAAGATTGCCTTTAATAGTAGGGAGTATAGATAGGTGCAGACATTAGCAGCAGCCCTCCTGTAGACCGTAGCCAGCAGGACCCCCCCCCCAATGGTAGATAGCAGGACCCCCCAATGGTAGATAGGAGGACCCTTTTGTAGTTTCTCACTTGAACCTGTCCGGTGTCGCCGCTCTGCAGCCCAGTACTCTTCACTGCCACTGCCCCGTTCTGCCATCCGCATGATGGCGTCTTATGAAGGAGCATGTGATATACACGTCACTCTGCTTCCTCCGTAGCGTTACGCTGGGCGCAGTGGAGTGATGCGTGTGTCACATGCTTCTCCATAAAACGCCATCATGCAGACAGCAGAGCGGGGCAGCGGCAGTGATGCAGACAAGAGAACGGGGCAGCGGAGCTCTCCACCAGGTATAGGATTTGGTATCGGGACATTAGACGAGTTCCCGATACTATGCAAATACCTGGTATCGGTATCGGGACATCCCTATTAACAAGTAATAGAGAAGTAACATGGTGAGCCGTCACCACCCAACGATTTGCAGTTCCTTACTCTGTCTGGGTATCTCCGCCAGCAAGTTGTTTTCTTTTCTCTTTAATCTATTTTAAAAGTATGTGCATTTATGTTTAATAAAGATAAAATATATATACACACACATATACATATACACACACATACATACATATAAACACACACACTGGTTTCTTTGTGTAGAAAATTTGCATCAAAAATAAGGACATGTGAACTGACCCTAAGGCCGGCTTCACACT
This sequence comes from Hyla sarda, assembly GCF_029499605.1. Lineage (NCBI taxonomy): Eukaryota > Metazoa > Chordata > Amphibia > Anura > Hylidae > Hyla > Hyla sarda. Next base: position 300,196,983 of record NC_079191.1, read on the forward strand.
ACAGAAATTCCAATGCAGCGGAGTCCCATTGCTGACAACAGGATTCCACTGTACAGTGCACACTGCTGAGTTCTTCTCGGGATGGACTTTCCGCCCGGAAAGTCACGCCAGAACATTGAAATTGTTCAATGTTATGGCGGACCTCTGCTCCGCAGACATTGTCATCTGTGAGTATAGCAATGTCTACATGGTACTAGTGCCGACTGATCCAGTGCACTGATTGTTAGCTGCCTGCACTTGGAAACTACAGCCAGAATTCGTCTTGACACCGATTCTGTATCGTGAAGCCAGCCTAAGAGTACGTTCACACGAGCGGATTTTCCGTGCATATTTCTCTGCGGACCCACCGCTTAAGGGCCTCTGTAAGCTGCCTTTACATGTGCTTGCTCGGAGTGGCAATAAGCCGCTACGAGCAAACACACTGCGATGTGCGAGACGCCGCGCAGGATACTCGCACAGAGCGGCAGCTTTCGGCCTAGCTCATAGAGAAGGGGAAGTGGCCACGATGTGTGCGAGTACACTGCGCATGCACGGCGACTTGCACATTGCTTCAGTGTGTCGGCACTAGAGATGAGCGAACTTACAGTAAATTCGATTCGTCACGAACTTCTCAGCTCGGCGGTTGCTGACTTTTCCTGCATAAATTAGTTCAGCTTTCCGGTGCTCCGGTGGGCTGGAAAAGGTGGATACAGTCCTAGGAAAGAGTCTCCTAGGACTGTATCCACCTTTTCCAGGCCACGGGAGCACCTGAAAGCTGAACTAATTTATGCAGGAAAAGACATCAACTGCCGAGCCGAGAAGTTCGTGACGAATCGAATTTACTGTAAGTTCGCTCATCTCTAGTCGGCACGTAGCGGCGTATGGCCGCTCAGAGCAGGAACCATACATAAGTCCTTCAGCGGCGGATCCGCAGTGTAAAATACGCTGTAAATCCGCTTGTCTGAATGTACCCTAAGGGTGTATTCACATGTATAGTGCGCATATCTGATGACTGTACACAGCTATAAATCTGCAGCATCAAATATGCGTAGGATACTGTACGTGTGAATAGACCCTTATGGAGTGTCCCAGTGCCTAGGGCAGCACATTCTATAAATACGACCTACCTGCTAGGGAATGGGAACTCTAACCTCGCATTTCCCCAATCACTAGATTTTTGGATTATGTTCAGCAGTCGCTCTACCATGCCTTGTATCTAGCCCTGCAGCCTCTCATCAAGGCAGCACCTAAAAATGTTGCAGGGCCACTCTGCATGTTTTAAGGTCACATATTTGTGACTAAACCCACAGTTCAGTCGTGAGTTAAAATGAATGTATGATGTTCTAGTCACTGCTTTTTTAAAACACTATCATGTACTTTCAGCACCTAAGATAAGCTATCACACAAAGCTTCAAAAAAACATGTTATGAACACTCACAAGACATGAGCATCCACATTCTGCAAACAAAACACTGATCATCTCCACAGATAACCGCTGTAAATTCTAGCTCTGAGCACAGGTGCACAGACGGTGTCATTTTGAGGTACTTTCCCTACAGCAGTGTTTCCCAACCAGGGTGTCTCCAGCTGCGGCAAGACTACAACTTCCAGAATGCTGAGAGTTGTAGTTTTGCAACAGCTAGAGGCACCCTGGTTGGGAAGCATTGCCCTACAGTCTGACACAATCGGGCAGGGTGCGCCCCAATGTCATGGCAGATGACAGCACCTGGACCCCCGCAACAGGACAGCTCGGCACCGCAATACACCACACAACAGCACCACACAAGTTCTCCTGGTATTTTATGGGGTTCTGTTTCTGTACTAACCAGTTAAAAAATTAAGCAAAAATAATAAAAAAATATATGCAACAACGTGTTGCAAGCTCGAAGAAAGAATGAAGAAAAGAAACGACGAGCTTACCAAAAAACGCAGAGGAAAAGAGCACTTCCTCCATCAACAGCCTTCGCACAGAGGACCGGCGGCTCTCGGGCAGCCTGACAGTCATACGCTGCGGATTTCCCCACAAGCACTCCAAAACGACGCGAGAACTTGCGAGATTACACAACCACAGACGTAGGAAAGTATGGCGTCAGCAGCAAATGGCGCGCGGGGATGGAATCTAGTGCGCCTGCGCACAGCCAAAGGAAACTCTATAGGCTGAATTGTAAATAGAAGCGTTTTCTCAGTCTCGTACGTCTCCTTAAGGCAGTGTTTCCCATCCAGGGTGCCTCCAGCTGTTGCAAAACTACAACTCTTAGCATGCCCGGACAGCACATGGCTGTCCGGGCATGCTGGGAGTTGTAGTTTTACAACAGCTGGAGGCACCCTGGTTGGGAAACACTGCCTAAGGATGATAGACTAGTTGACAATGAGTAATGGAGAGTCGAGAAATAGTTGCATCATCCAAAAAAGAGGGGAAAAAACAGACTATTACTATAGGGCTCGGTTTACATTGGGGTAGATTTATCATTGTTGTCTTGGGAAAGTGAGTTTAGAAGTAATTTCTTTCTTTGGTTTTGCTTATGTGGTGATAATACAGGATGTCCCCCGGGCTCCCTTTATGTATTATTCCCTCTGTATATAAACATCTGTTAGAAAAGCCTTATTACCGTTACAAAATCCCATTCAAGTCTATGGGATTTTTTGATAATCCGTTATGGCACGTCATGAATAACGGATGTTATTTGTGACGAAAGGAAAAACGGCACATGCTAATTTTTCTTCCGTCTAAAGAAATGGGTAAATTAACGGCCGTTATTTTTAACATTGAAGTCTTTCTCAAATGGATGAGCCTTTATGTCATCCGTTTGCACCTGGTTTATAATATCCGTTACAACTTCAGAGCAGGCTCAGAAGAGGTGACATCTGCAGACTCCTGCAATGCTGAGGAACTACTACTACTCCCATCATGGAACAGACTTGTTTCCATGATTGGAGAAGTAATTCCCTGGCTGCGGGAGTCTGCAGACAGCTAGGGAGGCTTCATTAGTGTTTGTACTACTACCCCCATCATGTTCCATGATGGGGGTTGTAGTACAGGGACTGAGGGATTGATCGGACCAGGTCTCACTTTTGAGACCCAATGCGATCAGAAGTTATTAAGCAGGGGAGCGGGCGGCATGGTCCGCAACCCTGCGTTGTATCGAGTGTTTTAACTTTCATTTATAAATCCCCCACGGGGAGCCCTGAATGGCCGATACTGAGGAGCCATTCAGGGTTCTCCACGGGGGTTTTAAAATGAACATTGTGAGTGGCAACGGGGGCCATATCTATATTTAAAGTGCTGTGGGGGCAAGATATACAGTGGTCCCTCAACATACGATGGTAATTCGTTCCAAACGAGCCATTGTTTGTCGAATCCATCATATGTTGAGGGATTCGTGCAATGTAAAGTATAGGAAGCTGTACTCACCTGTCCCCCCGCTCTAGATGGTGTCCCCGCCGCTCCCGATGGTGATCCCAGGCCTTCGCTGGGCTCTCCGCCGTCTTCTCCGGTCCTCTGCTGTCTTCCGCAAGGCCTTACTGGGCCTGCGTAGCGACCAGGGACGTGCACACATAGGAGTGAAAGGGGGCTGGAGCCCCTGCCCTTTTCCTCACCTGCCCCTCTAGTGCCCTCACAAAAGGAGCTGCAGACTCTGGGTGGCAGGTGAAGTAAAAAGGGTCCATTGCTGGGGAGATTTGTTTGTGGTTTAATGGAGGGTGCTGTGCCCTCCCTGCAGCAAGGGGGCGCCACTTACCCTGTCATTATCTGCCATTTCTCTGCTTCTCTCCACACGGAGGAGACAGGAGCAGCGGAGGCAGAGAGAAGCCCCGCCCACAGCATGTCCGGACACAAACTTCAGTCTATGCAGCCCTAACTGTAAGTAACTGTAAATATATGTGAGTGATTGTATGTCAGTGTGTGTGTATGTATACATATATGTGTATCTCTATGTATGTGCCTGTGCAGAGAGGGATGGCTGGGGCCTTAGTGTAAGTGACTGTGTATATATATTGAGTGACTGTATGTCAGTGTGAGGTGTATATATGTGTGTTTGTGTGTGTGTCTATCTCTATATATGTGCCTATATATGTGAGCAAGTGAATCTACGTATGTGTGTGTGTGTGTGTGTGTGTGTGTGTGTGTGTGTATATATATATATATACACACATATATACAGGGATGTGGAATTCCTATCGCCCGACGCCCGGGACTAGCAGTTTTGGGCGCCGGGCAGGTGAATTTGTCCGGCCCTTAGCCCGGGCAAGCAGGGCCGGACCTGACAAGCGTGGTGGCGATCTGCAGTCTGTATGGAGTGGGGAGATGAGAAGCTGTGTATTTGTCTTCTCTCCCCTGCTCTGCAGACGTGCGGGGGGAGATGAGGGGGCGTGGCTTCTTGCTCCCCGTGCAGACCTGCGTCCTCTGCCTTCGCTCCCCGCACGTCTGCACGGGGAGACTGTATGCGGCGCTCACAGGGGAGTATGGGACTCGGGATTCCTGCCCGCTCCATACTCTGCAGCCCCCGGCTGTTCTCAGTAGCCGGGGGCTGCCGCTAATAGCCAGCATGCGGCGATCGCCGCGGCTTGCTATTAACCCTTTAGATCGCCGCTGTCAAAGCTGACAGCGGCGTCTAAAGTGAGATGTGAACGCTCCCTAGTGGGGTGGATCGCCGCCTAGTGGGGTGGATCTCCGCTCTATACCATTTTGTTTTGTGAGGCGATTTGGCTGATGTTTGTTTAATCTTCAATAAAACGTATTTAAAAAAAAAAAAGTATCCCGTACGGTAAATGTAAAAAAAATACCAAACCACAGATTTGAAATTTTTATAATATCCCAGAAAAAAAAAGTTAAAAAGCGATTAAAAAGTCAGATCAATACCAAAATGGTACCGATACAAAAAACAGATTATGGCGCAAAAAATGAGCCCTCATACAGCCTGGTATGCAGAAAAAATAAAGCTACAGGGGTTAAAAATGGCAATTAAAAAAAATTAGAAAAAGTCCAGAATTAGTAAAACATGACGTAAGCGATACAAATCTGGTATCGCTGTAATCAGGCGGCCTAAAGTATAAAACTAACATGTTATCTCAACCACAAGGTAAATGGCGCAGAAAAGAAAAACACTAAATCTGCTAAATTATCTTTTACTATTTCAATTTCACTTCCCTTAATATATATTTATATATTTTTTTGGTTCAGAGAATATGTTATTGAAAAATTAAAAGGTATCATCATAGTAGGTAGTTATGGCTATTATAGGGCGAGGAGGAAAAAACTAGAGCGTAAAAGCGAAAATTGGCCCGGACAAGTGGATCGTCATGAGGGACAAGTAGATTTTGCTCCATTTTAGTCCCGTGGACTAGTAGTTTTTTTTATAAAATTTCCACACCCCTGATATATATGAGCAAGTGAATCTATGTATGTGTGTGTATATATATATATGAGCAAGTGAATCTATGTATGTATGTATGTATGTGTGTGTGTGTGTATATGTATATGTGGGAAGGCCGGCGTAGTTGGCCTGTGTTTGTGTGAGGGGGCGGGGTTACAACTATAAGAGCCCACGGCGTCAGCACATCCCCACGCCGCGGGTTCTTCGCATTAGGTTCCGATCAGCTGACCGGAAGTCGGGTGTCAGCGGCGTCGTCATTTCCGGTGAGTAGGCTGCCCTTGATCCCGGTCCCCGTATCCTCGCCGAGCGGCGCTCTGAGGAGCGGTAAGTAGCAAGCGGGGACCGGGAACAGGAGGCAGCCCCGGTCTTTTATTTGAGCACTGGTGGGGTTTCGCTGCCGCACGGTGTCGCAGGTCCCGGGTCAGCTTGTGGCGCCGTTCTCCGGGCGGGGATATATATTAGCTGACTGCGAGAGGCAGCTGACGGCGCCGGGGAGCGGCGCATATTCAGGGTGTTCTCCGCTTGGTGTTGCAGGTCCCAGGTCTGCATGTGGCGCAGTTCTCCGGGCAGACACATGATATGTGTGAGCTGGGGCTTGGCTATATTTCGTTGCCTCGGTATCTGTAGCTGTCTGTCACCTAGCACGTGGGCGTGGGTTAGCAATCACGTTAGGGACCTTGCAGGGAGTCTGTTATGCGCATCTCACGGGGGTGCACTGTTGCTTCAGAACTTCACTCGGCACTACACGGGGGGCTCAGTTGTGGGGCATCATCTTGAGGGTTTGGTACAGGGTTACCACTGTCAATCATCGGTAAGGGTGCCCTTTGCGTGCTCCAGGCACTTTTCAATGCTTAGGCACTTACACATGGCATATGGGTCACGGTGGTGGAGTAGCCTAGGCACAGGTAATCTGGGGCCTTTGGCACTGTAGTCACTACTGATTATCTATAGGATTCTCAAAAAAAAAAACTCAAGGTGGCACGAGGTGGGTAGGTTAGGGGTACAGGTAATGCTTACACTAGTCATCCAGCATGGTTCAGTTAGGGAGGGTCAGTCGCGCACGACACTCCCCGCACAAGCAGCGTCATAGCGTCGCCAGGTTCCTGGTTTGCTTATAGAGTCGTATACGTTCGGAGGCTCCTGTAATCATTTGTACTATCATGTCTAGGTTCGTGCACTTCAGTTGTCGTCCACTGCTGGGGTCTTCACATCGTGACGGTTTGTTGCTGTCGGGTAGAACTCCCTTGCGTTACAGGACAGTGTGTTGCGGTAGAATCACGTACTAGTGTTCTTCCGTGGTGGTAAGCATCTAGGGTAGGGTTTTGGGGTACTATTGACAGATTCAGATTGTCATTGTGTTTTCTATTACTAGGTTCATTGGTATCAGACTGGCTTCTCTAGTGCCAGTCTCGTACGTTGCTCGTGGTTGTGATTAGCGCATGTGTTCCAGTTCAGGTATTGACATTCACTGGTCGGGGTTACCCATTCGGTCATTGGGTTGACGTCCCAAACTGTCATTCGCTAGACCAGTCGGTTCAATGTATTTTGTATTTCAGCTATCCTGCTCGGGCTGGGTCAGTAGTCGACTGAACTCCTTATCCAGGGTTTGGCTATACGTGTTCAGTTATTAGGGTAGGTATATAGGGCTGAAAAGGGATAAGATGCATGTTACTTTCGGTCATGGTTTGTTCATTGTTATTAGGTCGTGTTGGCGTAAGGTCCGCTGATTCAGTTCCAGGCTAGTACGTGGGCTCGCAGGGCAGATCAGCTCTTTTCTCGGTACAGGTACGGGCAATCTTGGTTGGGTTACCCATCACATCATTGGGTGCACGTCCCTAACTGTCGGCGGATAGGTAATGTTGGATTATGTTATTCTTTGTATTTGTTTCAGATTCAGCTTTGACTGTCAGTTGTCCAGTCGGTCGAGTTTAGTAGGGTACGGAGCTGCATGTCTTGGTAGTTGCCACGAGTTTCCGTTTTCGGGTAGGTACGGTTAGTCAGAGCCGTGGCAAGGGTAGCAATTTGGTTTGACTGGGTTTTCGACTTCTTTTCAGGTTGTGCACAGTCTCCAGTGGGCAGGTTCTTTGTGGTACATCCGTTCGTCCGTCCTGTAAGAGTTCCCAGATCACAGGTAGTTACGGTTATTACCCATCACGTCTTTGGGTAGTAAGGATAACAGGCGATAGCCCATCACGTCATTGGGCATTTCGAAGCTTGTCACGTTGTATTGGTCACTTGTCACCAGTTAAGGGTATGTTTCCACCAATGTCACCATGTCACGTATGGAGGTCTGACACGTCTTCAGGCCTCATCATCGTTTTCCAGGGTAATTAGGGCAGGTTAGGTTTCGTTGCGTGATTGGTGGTGCTAGGACGGGTGGAGGTTTCAGCTACACAATATCGGTCTGGCGGTAATTATCATTTCTTGTTGGTAGGGATGTCTCTTGCCTCTGATATTGAGGACTCCGGCTCCATCTTGGAGAACATCGCTAGAACATCAGAACACGGTAGCGTGCAGTCACTACGTACTTGGACCATCCCTAAACTGACGGCCGAGCTTGTGCGGAGGGGCATTCCGTTTCCAGCTACGGCCCGGAAGGCTGAACTTTATCGCCTGTTAATCACGGAACCGGCAGGTTCTAGCGATCAAGCAGGGCCCAGCGGCGGGGGAGTATCTATGCAAACGTTGCATACATCCATCACCCAGCTACACACCTTGATTAACTCCCTCTCCTCCAGGATTGATAACTTAGAGAACCGGGTTAATTCTCCTTCAGTTACCACCGCCCAGCCGGTTCAGTAGTCGATCCCGGCCATGACTGTTGGACTTAACGCAGTAGTTCCCAGCGTAGCTCCTGCCCACTTCATCCCGGCAAATTTGAAGAAGGATATCATTGAGGGTAAGGACGTCAACCTTGCCTCCCTTCTGATTGCCACGCATGACATTATTGAAAACAAGACAATTGCATGTGGTGAGGTATCGGTCATCCTCAGAGCAAAGGATGTTAGACTTAGCAGGAAACTTTCCCTTGCTGAGTTTAGCATGGCCTTCGCCATATATAGGGATATCATTTGCTCGGTCAAACCTGAGCGTCGCGAAGAGCTCGACATGTATCTCTTCAAAGTGACGGAGCTGTCTCACAAATATGGCGGATATACGTTTTACGACTATCATAAGTCGTTTTCCGCCAAAGCGGCCGCTGCGTTAGTTCAGTACAATTACACCATGAATTGGGCAGCCGTCGACACCGAAATTTTCTGCAACCATTTCTCAGGTTTGAAAGCCCCAGTTTGCGCCAAATGTCAGTCGATAGCTCATACGACTGAATGGTGCAGTAGCCACAATAACACGGACGAAGAGGCAGCTCCAGGAACATCCTCCTCCACTGTGCCTACGAGAGGTCCTAAGTTGTCGGGTTTTACTGACAAACTTGGTAGACCCATCCGATACTTAGGCAAATCCCAAATTTGCAATAATTACAATCATACTGTCTGCAATTACCACCAGTGCAGACTGCTGCACGTTTGTGCAGTCTGCTTCCGGGCACACTAGAAGACAGCATGCCCCCAAAAAGTCAGAGCATGACTAACAGTGGTGGAGGTATCGTTCATGCAGTTGTTTCTTCAGGAGCACCCGGACAGCCAGTTTGTGTCATATCTGATGTCAGGTCTAGTAGAAGGTTTTCACACTGGTTTGGTGGCTCTCCCCATTGCCACTTTTGAGCGTGAAAACTTGAGGTCAGCTGCTCGAAACCCGGCAGTAGTCGATCAGTTGATTGCCAACGAGGTTCATAAAGGGTTTGTGTTAGGCCCTTTTTGTGAATCACCGTTTGATGTCTGGAGAATTAATCCGATAGGCCTAGTAGTTGGCAAGTTCAATAATAAACAGCGTCTGATCTACGACTTGTCCGCTCCTTACTCGTCCTCCACTCCCAGTTTAAACTCTCTTGTTCCAGCAGAAGAGTTTGCTCTCAAGTATTCATCAATTGACGAGGCTATTGCAGTGATTCTTAGCATAGGGGGTGAGGCGTGGTTGTCTAAGGCAGACATTGCTGATGCCTTTAAACTCCTTCCGATTCATCCGGAGTTGTGGAAGTGGCACGGTCTGAAATGGCGTGGCCAATATTACTTTGCTGTCAAGTTAACCTTCGGGTCCCGTAGCAGCCCCTGCATATTCGATAAGTTCGCCCAAGCTTTACATTGGATATTAGAACACAGGTTCGAATGCAATCATGTGATACATTATTTGGATGATTTCCTTTTAATTGAGAAAGGCGAAGCACGTCCCAGGGATCTAGGAGTCCTCCTGGCTTCGTTCAGTCAAATGCAAATTCCAGTGTCAGATAGGAAGGTGGAAGGTCCAAGCAAGTCGCTCACATTCCTCGGCATAGAATTGGACACTCAAGCCATGGAAGCCAGGCTGCCCGTGGACAAATTGTCCCGCATTAGAAAGATCATACACGACACCCTCATGTCACCCAGGGTAACGAAGGTCGAGCTCCAATCACTCCTTGGCATGCTGAACTTTGCGATGCGCATAATGCCACAAGGCAGGTCGTTCGTTTCCAGGTTGTTGGTACTTATGGCTTCGGTCCCTGGTCAGAATGATGTGGTAATCTTGGATCAGCATGCCAGGGCAGATTTGCTCATGTGGGAGTCATTTCTCAGAGACTGGAATGGCAGGGCATTTTTTGTTCCTGGCGTTGATAATCTCTCACCGTTGATATTTTCGGAAGCTTCGTCCTCCATTGGCTTTGCTGCCGTCTGGGGCAGCAAGTGGATGGCAGGAGAGTGGCCGGCCGAAGTATCTCGGTCTCCCGGGTTCTCCTCTAGCTCAGCATTATTTGAGCTCTATCCAATCGTGGCTGCGGCCAAAGTTTGGGGTCATCTGTGGCACAGGAAGACTGTGATGTTTGTTTCAGACAACGCAGCCACTGTAGAAATTCTGAGTAAAGGCAGGTCCAAGTCAGCCTTGATTATGTCCTTAGTCAGGAGATTAGTATGGTTGTCCTTGCAGCATCACTTCCGGTTCACCAGTTCACATATTCAAGGGGTTAGGAACACGGCCGCACTCGCTTTATCCAGACTGAATTTTCAACTCTTTTTCCAGATCATGCCAGAGGCAGACCCTCAAGGGGCTCCAGTGCCCATGCCTCAAGAACTGATCCTGGACTAACACTCTACTTGGAAGCCGCCAAACATCTCATCATCAAATCATTGGCCCCCAGCACTCTGAAGATGTATAACACGGGCTGGAGCACTTATAACACATTCTGTAACAATTTTCCTGAAGAAACTCCGCACTCTATCACTCTCCTACTTGGTTTCATCGGCTTTTGCCACTCTTCTTTGCACCTTGCTCACAACACAATCAGGTCTTACCTTGCCGGGGTTCAGCACCACATCACATTGGCACAACCACAGTTAGCATCTTTGTTCACGTCACACGCTGTCAAAGCCGCACTTAGGGGCGCTCTTAGGTGCGAGGGAGTGAAGACTCCTTCCCGGCAACCTCTGGCCGCCGAACTATTTAGAGATTTAGCCGACATTTTAGATAGATCACCATTTGGCTTCAGAGATAGTCTGTGTCTGAAAGCAGCTTTGTTTTTAGGTTACTACGGGTTCCTCAGACCCGGAGAATTCACTTGTAAGTCAGCTAGTAGCCCTTGCTTGACGTTGGGGCAATTAATACGGAGTTCGGATCACTACAAGCTAGAATTAAACTCTACTAAGACATCCCTACCAGGGCAAGTGGTTACCATCCGATACTTTACAACCGATCACAGATGGTGTCCGGTGCATGTCCTAAGCGATCTTTTGGCCTCTCGTCCAGGAGCTAGTAGATCGCAGCCGCTGCTGTTGTTTCAAGGGGCTGCTCTCACCACGGCCCAATTCATCAAACACATACGTGCCTTAGTAAGAGGTTTAGGGGGTAATCCGGAAGTCGTATCTGGTCACTCCCTTCGTATTGGTGCCGCGTCATCTGCATCACGGCAGGGGGTACCAGCTCACATCATTCGCAAGTTAGGCCGGTGGAAATCCAGCACATATATGCGCTACATACCCAATCCTAAGGCCGAAATGTCGCGTGCTTTTCAGTCCTTGGTACTGTAATGTTGTTTGGTAATAAAGCGCTTTTGTTTCAAATTTTGCAGTTTTGCCCTCTATTTTATTCAGGTACACCTACACGCGGCAGTACATGGCACAACTCAGACTGCCTGTTAGCTAGTTCATCAGGTGATTAGTTTAGGTAGGTACGCTACGCATTGAGTCCCCGAACACAAGTGGGAAGGCCGGCGTAGTTGGCCTGTGTTTGTGTGAGGGGGCGGGGTTACAACTATAAGAGCCCGCGACGTTAGCACATCCCCACGCCGCGGGTTGTTCGCATCCCACCCATGTAATTCCCCGCCCCCCCCCCCCATTTTTCTTCTTTTATCCAGTCACGATTATTAGGTATGCCCTCTATTTTATTCAGGTACACCTACACGTGGCAGTACATGGCACAACTCAGACTGCCTGTTAGCTAGTTCATCAGGTGATTAGTTTAGGTAGGTACGCTACGCATTGAGTCCCCGAACACAAATATATATATATATATATATATATATATATATATGAGCAAGTGAATCTATGTATATGTGTATATATATATATATATATGAGCAAGTGAATCTATGTATGTGTGTATATATCTGTGAGTGATTGTATGTGTGTACCTGTGTGTATGATGTGCTTATTGGCTATATCGTTTAGTATATATTCCATGTTATATGTGTGTCTGTGTATTTATGTTTCTTAATGTATATTTGTACCTGTATGTATGTGTCAGTGTCTCTATGTATGTGTGTATATTACCTATGTACTGTGTGTGTGTATATTACCTATGTACTGTATGTGTGTAAATTACTTATGTACTGTATGTGCCTTTATGTTATGTGCTTCTATGTATTGTATGAAGCACATTATTAGGGAATTATTGGAGGAATTTTATTTAAGCACGTAAATGAAAGCAGAGTATATAGGGAATTTATGGAAGCACAGTATATATTTCATTATATTGGAACATTATATTTTTTATGTATGCTGGAACAGTGTATAGATCCTTAGGGTGCGTTCGCATGTGCCTATTTTTGCTGCAGATCTTCTGCAGATTTTGCTGCTCATTGACAATGGGAAGAGAAATCTGCTAAAGCAAATCTACAGTAGATCTGCAGCAGAAAATACGCACGTGTGAACGCACCCTTAGTGGTGGCACAGTATAGTTAAATAATAGTGGCACAGTATATAGTTCATTAATAATGGCACAGTATATAGTTCATTAATGGTGGCACAGTATTAATGGTGGCACAGTATATAGGGAATTAATAGATGAATGGTGGCACAGTATATAGGGAATTAATAGATGAATGGTGGCACAGTATATAGGGAATTAAGAGGGGTACAGTATATAATTAAAGGGAAACTGACAGGCTGTTTACTCGCACTAAACCCAATACACTAGGTTACAGTGCATGTATACAAAAATTGGTCTTTCCATTTTCTAGGTATTGCCCCACATTGCTAGTATGCGAAGTCAGTCTTGTTCGCAATGGAGGCGGAGCTTCCCTGCCTCCATCCTGTATGCTGTGCTATGCCTGGCCGTCTTTGTATATTTATAATTCTTTTTTCTCCAACTCTTGTATATTGTAGCATGTAAGAATATATTAGTGTGGTGTCCATCTCTTCAGTGTAAGAACCAGAGCTGTGTGGAGATTCCTGCATAAGGTGAGTGCTGGGTGATTGGTGCTGGGTGATTGGTGCTGGGTGATTGGTGCTGTGTGATTGGTGCTGGGTGATTGGGGATGGGTGATTGGTGCTGGGTGATTGGGGATGGGTGATTGGGTGATGGGTGATTGGGTGATTGAGGATGGGTGAGGGGTGCTGGGTGATTGGGGATGGGTGAGGGGTGCTGGGTGATTGGGGATGGGTGAGGGGTGCTGGGTGATTGGGGAAGGGTGATTGGGGATGGGTGCTGGGTGATTGGTGATGGGTTCGGTTATATAGAACTCAGGTGGGGGCATATAGGGGAGATTTATTAAAACCTTTGCAGAGGAAAAGCCCTCTGCAAAGCGATCTGATTGGTTGCTATGGACAATTGCACCGCTCTTTCTTCACAGCTTTTGATGAATCTCCTCTATAATACAGTATATTATTGGGCAGCTGTCACATGTTTTCTGTAAATAAGACTGACAGCACAGCCAAAGTGTATATACACATGGCAGACCTTCATAGAAACTGTTCTTGACTCGACTGTTTACAAAAACACCAACTTTTATGGGGGATAGGAATGCCGAGGAGGCCTGGAGGGAGTCCACTGTGTCCCTGGGCCGCAGCACATCTGCCCATTAAGTCTGGCAGATGTTTTTTTATTTATGAAAAGTGCCCTCTTTCTTTTTTTACTTAAGCCCCTACCATTCAAAATGTCTGTGCACGTCCCTGGTAGCGACGTCATTAGCCGCTGCGTACGCCATTCCTATTGGACGGCGTGTGCAGCAGCGTATTGACGTCATCGGAGAGGGCCGAGAAGACACCGGAAGACCAGCGCTGGACCCGGAGGGCACCCCGGAGCATCGTGGAGGGGTAAGTAATACTTACCGCACCACACGGGGAACATTAAGCTGCTATCCGGCAGCAGCTTAAGCATTTGGCGCTGCCGGATAGCACTTAATGCGATGGCCCTGACATAAAAAAGCATCATATATCGGGGCCATCGTAGGTTGGGGGGTCACTGTATAGTGCTGCATGTCGCCCCTTCCCTTCTGAGCCCTCTAGTGCACCCACAGATCACTTTACATCCACATATGAGGTATTTCCTTACCGGAGAGAAACAGGGGTTACAAATTTTGGGGGGCATTTTCTCCTATTACTCCTTGTGAAAATGAAAAGATTGGGGTAACACCAGCATGTTAGTGTTAAAAATCAAATTTTAAATTTTTACGTCCCACTTTAACAAAAGTTCTTCAATCACCTGTGGGGTGTTAAGGCTCACTGTACCCCTTGTTACATTCCTTGAGGTGTGTAGTTTTCAAAATAGTTTTGCCATGTGTTTTTTTTTTTTTTTACTGTTCTGGTATCATGGGGTCTTCCTAAATAGGACATACCCCTCAAAACCCATTTCAGCAAAATTCGCTCTCTAAAATGCCATTGTCGCTCCTTCCCTTCTGAGCCCTCTAGTGCACCCACAGAGCACTTTGCATCCACATATGAGATATTTCCTTACTCGAAAGAAAATTAGTTACAAGTTTTGGGGGGCCTTTTTACCTTTTACCCCTTATAAAGATGAAAAAAAGGGGGCTACAATAACATTTTAGTTTAAAAAAAAATGGCGATTTAGATTTTTTTTTGTTGCTATTCCTGTGAAACACCTAAAGGGTTAAGAAAAACTTTTTGAATGTCATTTTGAATACTTTTGAGGGGGGCAGTTTTCATAATGGGGTCCATTATAGGGGATTTCCAACATAAAGGGGGATGTTTATCAAAGGATTTAGACTGTTGTTCGTGTCTAAATTTGTCGCACAGAAAGTCGCAGTCTAAATATGTGTGACTTTTCTGCGACTTTTGCTTTAGAGGATTTTTAGAACGTGATGCATTCTAATCTATTTTAGACGGAAAAATGCATTGGTGCTGAATTTATCAAAAGCGACTTTTCAACGACAAGTCGCATCGGCTGAAAGTGCGCCGAAATGTCAGACCATGCTGGAGCAGGTTTAAATACAGTCTAAAGCATAGATCACAAAGTCTGTGCACAGAATTTATCGCGAGCCGTGCGCCTTTTGATAAATTAGGTGCACAATAGACCGGCCTAACGCTTTGTAGTTTGGTCTATATTTAGACAGCTTTGATAAATCTCCCCCAAAGACCCTTAAATTCACTTCTAAACTTAACTGGTCCCTGAAAAATTCTGATTTTGAAATTTTCAGGAAAAATTGAAAAATTGCTATTATACTTTAAAGCCCTCTGATGTCTTCAAAAAGTGCAAACATGTCAACTTTATGATGCAATCATAAAGTAGACATATTGTATATATGAATCAATATGTAATTTATTTGACATGTCCCTTTTCCTTACAAGCAGAGAGCTTCAAAGTTAGAAAAATGAAAAATTTCACATTTTTTTCCTGAAGTTTTTGAATTTTTCACCAAGAAATGATGCAAGTATCGAAGTAAATTTACCACTAACATAAAGTATATGTCACGAAAATTTTTTCTCGGAATCACATTTATAAGTAAAAGCATCCCAGAGTTATTTATGCTTAAAGTGATAGAGGTCAGATTTGCAAAAAATGTTCCCGTCCTTAGGGTTATAATGGACTTCGTCCCCAAGGGGTTAAAGGAGCTTACAAGTGTGGACACTCCCATTGCAAGTGATGTGCAAACATGACACATAAAAAAAAACTTCATTCATATCTCGAGTCACTAAACAAGAATACTCCATAGACACCTTCCTTAAAGGGGTACTCTGGCGCTTAAACATCTTATCCCCTATCCAAAGAATAGGGGATAAGATGCCTGATCACGGGGGTCCCTCCGCTGGGGACCCCCGTGATCTTGCACGCCGCTCCACCTTTAAAATCAGTCCCTGGATCGTGTTCGCTCCGGGTCTGATTACTTTCGATCACTGGGCCTCCGCCCCCTCATTGCAAGCCTAAAATGCTGTTTTTTCCCCAAATGTAACATTTTTACAAGGGGTAATAGGAGAAAATTACCCCCAAAATTTGTAACCCCATTTCTTCTGAGTATGGAAATACCCCATGTGTGGACATCAAGTGCTCTACGGGTGAACTACAATGCTCAGAAGAAGATTTTTGGAGAGTGAATTTGTTTGGAATGGAAGTCAGGGGCCATGTGCATTTACAAAGCCCCCCGGGGTGCCAGAACAGTGGACCCCCCCTCCCACATGTGACCCCATTTTGGAAACCACACCCATCACAGAATTTAATAAGAGTGCATTTACACGCCATTGGCGTCTGACAGATTTTTGGAACAGTGGGCTGAGAAAATGAAAAATTACATTTTTACAGTCAGACACCTGTGGGGCGTAAATGCTCACTGTACCCCTTATTACATTACGTGAGGGGTTTAGTTTCCAAAATGGGGTCACGTGGGGGGGGGGCCATTGTTCTGGCACTATGGGGGCTTTGTTAACACATGTGGCCTTCAATTCCGGACAAATTTTCTCTTCAAAAGCTCAATGGCGCCCCTTCTCTTCTGAGCCTTGTAGTTCACCCACAGAGCACTTTACATCCACATATGGGGAATGTTCTTACTCAGAAGAAATGGGGTTACAAATTTTGGGGGGCTTTTTTTCCTATTTTCCCTTGTGAAAATGAAAAATTTAGGGTAACACCAGCATTTTAGTGAAAAAATGTTTTTCATTTTCCCATCCAACTTTAACGAAAATTCCTCAAACATCTGTGAGGTTTTAAGGCGCACTATACCCCTTCTTGTTACATTCCATGAGGGGTGTAGTTTCCAAAATGGGGTCACAGGTCGGTATATTTTTTTTTTTGCGTTTGTCAGAACCGCTGTAAAATCAGCCACCCCTATGCAAATCACCAATTTAGGCCTCAAATTTACACAGTGTGCTCTCATTTCTGAGCCTTGTTGTGTGCCCGCAGAGCATTTTACGCCCACATATGGGGTATTTTCGTACTTTTTACCTCTTGTGAAAATAAAAAGTATGGGGCAACACCAGCATGTTAGTATAAAAAAAATAAAAATAGACCCTAACTTTTCCTTTTCATAAGGGGTAAAAGGAGAAAAAGCCCCCCAAAATTTGTAGTGCAATTTCTCCTGAGCACGAAAATACCCCATATGTGGCCCTAAACTGTTTCCTTGAAATACGGCAGGGTTCTGAAGTGAGAGAGCGCCATCCGCATTTGAGGACTAAATTAGGGATTGCATAGGGGTGGACATAGGGGTATTCCACGCCAGTGATTCCCAAACAGGGTGCCTCCAGCTGTTGCTAAACTCCCAGCATGCCTGGACAGTCAGTGGCTGTCCGGAAATGCTGGGAGTTGTGGTTTTGTAACAGCTGAAGGCTCCGTTTTGGAAACACTGCCGTAAAATAAGTTTTTCATTTTTATGGGGGGGGACGGGGACGACAGTGTAAGGGGGTGTATATGTAGTATTTTACCCTTTATTAGTTAGTGTGGTGTTTATGTGTTAGTGTAGCGTAGTGTTTTTAGGGTACATTCCCACTGGGTTTATAGTGAGTTTCCCGCAAGGAGTTTGCGCTGTGGCGAAAAATTTGCCGCAGCTCAAACTTCAAGCAAGAATCTTACTGTAAACCTGCCCGTGTGACATGGGGGGGGGGGGGGGGAACCTCCAGCTGTTTCAAAACTACAACTCCAAGCATGTACTGACAGACCTTGCATGCTGGGAGTTGTACTTTTGCAACAGCTGGTGGCACACTGGTTGGAAAACCTTCAGTTAGGTTCTGTTACCTAGCTCAGTATTTTCCAACCAGTGTTCCTCCAGCTGTTGCAAAACTACAACTCTCAGCATGTACTGATCGCCAAAGGGCATGCTGTGCTGGGAGATGTAGTTATGCAACAGCTGGAGGTACGCAACTACAACTCCCAGCATGCTGAGACAGCTGTTTGCTGTTTGGGCATGCTGGGATTTGCAGTTTTGCAACATCTGGAGGGCTTCATTTTAGAGACCACTGTATAGTGGTCTCAGACTGTAGCCCTCCAGATGTTGCTAGGCAACTCACCTGCTTCCGTAGGATCCAGGGAGCCAGCTGCACGACATCGCCGCCTGCCGATCTCTGAATCTTCTATTGGTTGTCGCTTCTAGACAACGAATAGCAGGGATAGGAAAGGTGGCACCCCTGCCACCTCACTCCTATCCCTTCAGGGGGATCTTTGGTGTCTTCGACAACCCCTATCCCCCTTATTTTCTGGGTCACCGTATGACCCGGAATCGGCGCAAATGGGAAGTGTGAATTCACCTGCGATTTGCGCCGATCGCCGACATGGGTGGGTCTGATGACCCCCCCCCTTGGCATTTGTGCGGGGTGACTGCTGATCTACCAGGGTGCTTTGACGTACGCACCAGGGTGCTTAGACGTACGCGTACGTCCGTGGTCCTTAAGGGGTTAAATACCTTCTGTGTAAATTCCTGTCACGCATGCTGTTAACAAGTAGGTGTCCTTTTCATATATAAATATTCACCTCCACAGTCGCATCCAGCTTTCCCAGGTTTGGATGTTGTTTTCCAGCTCTATTACTCCCATATTGGTCCATTTATACCATGTGATTGCCATTCATACCCAGTATAAACAGTTACATATTCCCTTATTGGTCCTTCTTGGACCATATGATTGTCATTCATACATTTCTATTTACTATGCTTTCCCTTCCCTACTATGTAGTCTCTCCTTATAGGCGAATCCCACTCTAGTGACCGCAGTTTCGCTGAATACAGTTATCCCTAGGGATGTAAGAAAAAATAGATTTGCGCGATTATCGCGATTTTATCATTTGGCAATACTGAATCGATTCAAAATATTTTTGAATTGATTCTTTTAGGGATGTGGAATTTGTATCTCCTGACGCCCGGAACAGCATGTGCCGGGGATCAGGAGATGCAAGTTCCACATTTGTGGAGCCGGGCAGGCCGGATCTGACGCGGCAGCGCTCTGGGTGTATGGAGCGGGCTCCGACTCTGCAACCCGGGGGCCGCTGCTAATAGCCAGCATGCGGCGATCGCCATGGCTGGCTATTAAAGGAGTAGTCCGGCGCACACTTTTCTCATTTTATCCCGTCCGGGCTGCAAAATAAAATAAAACGCACTTTCTCTTACCTGCCAACGAGCCCGCGGAGCTCCGGTACAGGTGTTCGGTCCCCGGGCTGTATTCTTCTTACTTCCTGTTAGCCCGGCACGTCACACGGAGCTTCAGCCTATCACCGGCCGCAGCGATGTCCCGCCTCAGCTGGTGATAGGCTGAAGCTCCGTCTGACGTGCCGGGCTAACAGGAAGTAAGAAGAATACAGCCCGGGGACCGAACACAGCCCGGGGACCGAACACCTGTACCGGAGTGTACCGGAGCTTCGGGGGCTCGTTGGCAGGTAAGAGAAAGTGCTTTTTCTTTTATTTTGCAGTCCGGACGGGATAAAATGAAAAAAGTGTGCGCCGGATTACTAGATCGCCTCTGTCAAAGCTGACAGGGGCGTCTATTGGGATCTATGAATGCTCCCAGATGGGCGATGTATCGGGATATAGCGTGATGTATCGTCACCTAGACGGTATCGCGTAATATCGGGATATATCGAATCGCCACACTGGTATCGCGATTCGAATCGTATCGCCAAATTCTTGGCGATTCACACCCCTAGTTATCCCCGTCACTCCTTTAAATCCCGATTTGTGTATATTATACAGCGCTATCTTCCTTCTGACTCTATTATCCCGATTTTGTGCTATTCCTAATCCTCTTATTCCAACAGGTTCTTTCTACTTTGTTAAGCTGTGTCCTGCAAGCCTCGCTTACATCTCTGTATAAGCCTTGTTCTCACTCCCCGGTGTATCATCCCTGTGTTACAAGCCTCGCTCTCATCACTCACTCTGCATTCTGGATCGATAATCCTTTGATGATTTACTGTTTTCTACTTAGCTGGATGGATTTGATTATATTTGTTTCCATACTTGCTTTTTTACTACTGTATATAGGGGGAGATTTATCAAAACCTGTCCATAGGAAAAGTTGCTGAGTTGCCATAGCAACCAATCAGATTGCCTCTTTATTTTTGGAAAAGGCCTCTGAAAAATGAAATAAGGGATCTGATTAGTTGCGATGGGCAACTCATCAACTTTTCCTCTGGACAGGTTTTGATAAATCTCCCCCATAGTGATTTGACTTTTGTATGCCTTATGTTCTTTACGTCACTCATGTGACCATTACCTTAACTCCTCCCCCTCTTTTACCTGCTGTTTTGGCGGTTTTATTTGTGTATAAATACACTGTGGGGGAGGTTTATTAAAACATGTCCAGAGGAAAAGTTGCTGAGTTGCCCATAGAAACCAATCAGATCACTTCTTTCACTTTTCAGAGGCCTTTTCAAAAATGAAAGATGCGATCTGATTGGTTGCTATGGGAAACTCAGGAATTTTTCCTCTTAATGAATTTTGATAAATCTCCCCCTGTATGTCTGACTAATGTTATGCCAAACTGAAGAAAGGTGCTTTAACCCAAAACGTGTAATTGGTGAATACATACTCCATATAGAGGTCTAGCGCCTACAGAAGTATTTTTCCTATATTTTGCTGCTAAAATCTGAGGGTGATAGAAGTGCAATTACTTCAACAACACTGTACAGTTGCCTGCCAACAGTTGTGAGTATATTCAAGGAAGAGGATGGGTGTGATTGGGGGCGTGACTGAGAGTGTGGTTAGGGACCTGGCTGGGGCTATGGGATCTAGCCCCGGCAGTTTTGGAGACCTAGCAACGCCCCTGACTGCCGCTATTTCAATTGTAATTCATTCATTCTAACCAAAGTTATGCAGTTACACCTTAACCCCCCCCCCTGTTATTGGGACTTGCCCTTCAGTCCATGAGACATTTACTCCATAACTTTTATGCTCTATGATGCCTGTATTTCCCAAAAATGTATGTGACCTTTAACACAATAAATTATGGCTTACTGTATTTTCTGGTTTAATACATTTTTTTTGACAATCGCCCCACAGTCCTGTATCCTCATCCCTCACATTAATCATATCTCAGTCCAGTATCCTCATCACTCACGCTCCTCACCTCACAGTCCAGTATCCTCATCTCTCACACCCAACCCCCCCCCCCCCAGTCCTGTATCCTTATCTTTCACACTCATCACATCACAGTTCTGTATGGTTATCCCTCACACCAGGTCCAGACTGGGATCAAAAATAGGCCTGGGCATTTTATATTAGTCCCTTAAGGACACAGCTCATTTTCATCTTAAGGACGCAGCCCTTTTTTGCGAATATGACCACTGTCACTTTATATATTAATAATTCTGGGATGCTTCTACCTTTCATTCTGATTCCAAGATTGTTTTTTGAAAACTTAGCATTTTTCTATCTTTTAAGCTCTCTGCTTGTAAGGAAAATGGATATTCCAAATAAATTATATATTGAATCACAAACACAATATGTATACTTTATGTTGACATCATAAAGTTGACATGTTTTTACTTTTTGAAGACATTAACCCCTTAAGGACCAGGCCATTTTACACCTTAAAACAAAAAAAGATGAAAAAATGAAGGCTCACCCTGCCAGGTTGTGCAAATTCCCACACAACAAGGATCTACGTTTATAGTATAGTGAACTGGGTCTGCAGCCTTCCTGGAATCGACAGAAATGCAGAGGCGAAAGCTTCAGGGGTGCAGGAATACAGGCGCTGACCAAGAAGGGGACCAGTGAAGTCAAGTAGATATCAAACAGCTTTAATCCAATGCGACGCGTTTCACCGCACTTGCGCGGTTTCATCATGCCTGATGAAACCGCGCAAGCGCGGTGAAACGCATCGCATTGGATTAAAGCTGTTTGATATCTACTTGACTTCACTGGTCCCCTTCTTGGTCAGCGCCTGTATTCCTGCACCCCTGAAGCTTTCGCCTCTGCATTTTACACCTTAGGACCAGAGCGTTTTTTGCACATCTGACCACTGTCACTTTAAACATTAATAACTCTGGAATGCTTTTAGTTATCATTCCGATATAGTTTTTTCGTGGCATATTCTACTTTAACATAGTGGTAAAATTTTGTGGTAACTTGCATCCTTTCTTGGTTAAAAATCCCCAAATTTGATGAAAAATTTGAAAATTTAGCATTTTTCGAACTTTGAAGCTCTCTGCTTGTAAGGAAAATGGATTTTCAAAATATATATATTTTTTTTTAATTCACATTTCCAATATGTCAACTTTATGTTTAAATCATAAAATTGAAGTGTTTTTACTTTTGGAAGACATCAGAGGGCTTCAAAGTTCAGCAGCAATTTTCCAATTTTTCACAAAATTTTCAAACTCACTATTTTTCAGGGACCAGTTCAGGTTTGAAGTGGATTTGAAGGGTCTTCATATTAGAAATACCCCACAAAAGACCCCATTATAAAAACTGCACCCCCCAAAGTATTCAAAATTACATTTAGTAAGTGTTTTAACCCTTTAGGTGTTTCACAGGAATAGCAGCAACGTGAAGGAGAAAATTCACAATCTTCATTTTTTACACTTGCATGTTCTTGTAGACCCAATTTTTGAATTTTTATAAGGGGTAAAAGGAGAAAATGTATACTTATATTTGTAGCCCAATTTCTCTCGAGTAAGGACATACTTCATATGTCTATGTAAATTGTTCGACGGGCACAGTAGAGGGCTCAGAAACGAAGGAGCGACAAGGGGATTTTGGAGACTACGTTTTTCAGAAATGTTTTTTGGGGGGCATGTTGCATTTAGGAAGCCCCTATGGTGCCAGAACAGCAAAAAAACACATGGCATACCATTTTGGAAACTAGACCCCTTGGGGAACGTAACAAAGTATAAGGAATAAAGTGAGCCTTAACACCCCACAGGTGTTTCACGACTTTTGCATATGTAAAAAAAAATATTTTTTTTTTTCACTAAAATGTGTGTTTCCCCCAAATTTCACATTTTTGAAAGCGTTAGTAGCAGAAAATAGCCCCCAAAATTTGTAACCCCATCTCTTCTGAGTATGGAGGTACCACATAAGTTGGCCTGAAGTGCACTATGGGCGAACTACAATGCTCAGAAGAGAAGGAGTGATATTTTGGCTTTTTGAGAGCAAATTTTGCTCGGGGGGCATGTCGCATTTAGGAAGCCCCTATGGTGCCAGAACAGCAAAAAAAAAAACACATGGCATACCATTTTGGAAACTAGACCCCTTGAGGAACATAACAAGGAATAAAGTGAGCCTTAATACCCCAAAGGGGTTTTACGACTTTTGCATATGTAAAAAAAAAATATATTTTTTTTTCACTAAAATGTGTGTTTCCCCCAAATTTCACATTTTTGCAAGGATTAATAGCAGAAAATACCCCCCAAAATTTGTAACCCCATCTCTTCTGAGTATGGAGGTACTCCATAAGTTGACCTGATGTGCACTACAGGCGAACTGCAATGCTCAGAAGAGGAGGAGCACCATTGAGCTTTTGGAAAGAGAATTCGTTTGGAATGATAGTCAGGGGCCATGTGCATTTACAAAGCCCCCCGTGGTGCCAGAACAGTGGACCCCCACATGTGACCCTATTTTGGAAACTACACCCCTCACAGAATTTAATAAGTGGTGCAGTGATCATTTACTCCCCACTGGCGTTTGACAGATCTTTGGAACAGTGGGCTGTGCAAATGGAAAAGTAAATTTTTCATTTTCATGGATCACTGTTCCAAAAATCTGTCAGACACCTGTGGGGCGTAAATACTCACTTATTACATTACATGAGGGGTGTAGTTTCCAAAATGGGGTCACATTTTCTGGTACCATGGGGGATTTGTAAACACAAGTGGCCTTCAATTCCGGACAAATTTTCTCTTCAAAATCCCAATGGCGCTCCTTCTCTTCTGAGCATTGTAGTGCACTCATAGAGTACGTTCTTACTCAGAAGAAATGGGGTTACAAATTTTGGGGGGCTTTTTTTTTTTTTTTTCCCTTGTGAAAATGAAATATTTAGGGTGACACCAGCATTTTAGTGAATTTTTTTTTTTTCATTTTCCCATCCAACTTTAATAAAAATTTGTGGATTGTTCAGGCTCACTATACCCCTTGTTACTTTCCGTGAGGGGTGTCGTTTCCAAAATGGGGTCACATGTGGGTATTTATTTTTTGGGGTTTATGTCACAACCGCTGTAAAATCAGCCACCCCTGTGCAAATCACCAATTTAGGCCTCAAATGTACATGGTGCGCTCTCACTCCTGAGCCTTGTTGTGCGTCCGAAGAACATTTTACGCCCACATATGGGGTATTTCCGTACTCAGGAGAAATTGTGTTACAAATTTTGGGGGTCTTTTTTTTCCTTTTACCTCTCGTGAAAATAAAAAGTAAAGGACAACACCAGCATGTTAGTGTAAAAAAAAATTTTTTTTTTACACTAACAGGCTGGTGTAGACCCCAACTGTTCTTTTTCATAAGGGGTAAAAGGATAAAAGGCACCAAAATTAGTAGTGCAATTTCTCCCGAGTACGGAGATACCCCATATGTGGCCCTAAACTGTTTCCTTGAAATACGACAGGGCTCTGAAGTGAGAGAGCGCCATGCGCATTTGAGGACTAAATTAGGGATTGCACAGGGGTGGACATAGGGGTATTCTACGCCAGTGATTCCCAAACAGGGTGCCTCCAGCTGTTGCTAAACTCCCAGCATGCCTGGACAGTAAGTGGCTGTCCGGAAATGCTGTGAGTTGTTGTTTTGCAACAGCTGGAGGCTCCGTTTTGGAAACACTGCCGTACAATACGTTTTTTTTTTTTTATTGGGGGGACAGTGTAAGGGGGTGTCCCTTTACCCTTTATTATGTGTTAGTGCAGTGTAGTGTTTTTAGGGTACGTTCACACTGGCAGAGGTTTACAGTGAATTTACCGCTAGGAGTTTGCGCTGAGGCGAAAAATTTGCCGCAGCTCATACTTGAAGTAGTAAACTTACTGTAAACCCGCCAGTGTGAATGTACCCTGTATGTTCACATGTGGGGGGGGGGGGGGGGGGCAAACCTCCAGCTGTTTCAAAACTACAACTCCCAGCATGTGCATGCTGGGAGTTGTACTTTTGCAACAGCTGGAGGCACACTGGTTGGAAAACCTTCAGTTAGGTTCTGTTACCTAACTCAGTATTTTCCAACCAGTGTGCCTCCAGCTGTTGCAAAACTTCAACTCCCAGCATGTACTGATCGCTGAAAGGCATGCTGGGAGATGTAGTTTTGCAACAGCTGGAGGTACACAACTACAACTCCCAGCATGCAGAGACAGCTGTTTGCTGTTTAGGAGAGCTATAGTTTAGAGACCACTGCACAGTGGTCTCCAAACTGTGGACCTCCAGATGTTGCAAAACCCAGCATGCCCAGACAGCATGCAACTCCCAGCATGCCCAGACAGCAAACTGCATCAGTTGTAGTTTTGCAAGATCTGGAGGTGCACAGTATAGAGATCACTGTGCAGTGGTCTCAAACTGTAGACCTTCAGCTGTTGCAAAACTGCAACTCCCAGCATGCCTAAACAGCTCTTTGGGCATGCTGGGAGTTGTAGTTTTGCAACATCTGGAGGGTTACAGTTTAGAGACCACTATAGTGGTCTCAGACTGTAGCCCTCCAGATGTTGCTAAGTAACTCACCGGCTTCCGTCGGATCCAGGGAGCTGCGTCGCCGTCCTCTTCTTCCGCCGATCGTCGCCCGCTGCCGCCGCTGATCGTCGCCCGCTGCCGTCGCCGATGGGTAAGTGGATCTTCGGCGCTGGTCCCTGTCGGTTTCCCCGTCCTGCCCCGCATATTGTGGGTGGGTAGAACAGGGAAACCGAAAGTAAACCCCTCCGCCCCCGATCTGCTATTGGTGTTCGCGTCTAGACCACCAATAGCAGAGATAGGAGGGGTGGCACCTCTGCCACCTCACTCCTATTGCTTCAAGGGGATCGTGGGTGTCTAGGACATCCGCGATCCCCTTTATTTTCCTGGTCACTATAGACCCATATGACCCTGAATAGCCGCAAATCGCAAGTGTGAGTTCACTTGCGATTTGTGGCGATCGCCGACATGGGGGGGATATGATGACCCCCCTGGGCATATGCGCGGGGTGCCTGCTGATAGATATCAGCAGACCCCCGGCCCGGTCCCCGCCCGGCGCGGGCGGGGACCGAAATTCCCATGGGCGTACAGGTACGCCCTTGGTCCTTAAGTACCAGGGAGCAAAGGCGTACCTGTACGTCTTTGGTCCTTAAGGGGTTAAAGGGCTTCAAAGTATAGCAGCAATTTTCAAAATGTTCTCGAAAATTTCAAAATCTGAATTTTTCAGAGACCAGTTAAGTTTGAAGTGGATTAGAATGGTCTTTTTTTTTAAGAAATACCCCATAAATGACCCCAATATAGAAACTACACCCCCTCAAAGTATTCAAAATGACATTCAGAAACTTTGTTAACCCTTTAGGTGTTTCACAAGAATAGCAGCAAAGTGGAAGAGAAAAATCTAAATCTGCATTTTTTTACACTAACATGTTCTTGTAGCCCCATTTTTTTTCCATTTTTAAAAGTGGTATTGAGTGAAATTGGGCTACAAATTTTGGGGGGCTTTTTCACCTGAGTATGGAAATACCTCATATGTTGACATAAAGTGCTCTTTGGGCTTACAACATGGCTCAAAAGGGAAAGAGCAACTGTGGGATTTTTTAAAACAAATTTTGCTGTCATGGTTTTTGGGGGCCATGTTGCATTTAGAAAGCCCTCATGGTGCCAGAACAGCAAAATAACCCCCACAGGGCATACTATTTGGGAAACTACACCCATCAAGGAACATAACAAGGGGTATAGTAAACCTTAACACCTCACAGGTGTTTGACGACTTTGCGTTGAAGTTGGACATGAAAATGAAAAATTTGATTTTTAATACTAAAATGATGGTGTTACCCCAACTTTTTCTTTTTCACAAGGGGTAATAGCAGAAAATGGACCCCAAAATTTGAAGCCTAATTTCTCCTGATTAAGAAAACGCCCCATATGTGGTTGTTAAATGCTCTGCTGGCGCACTACAGGTCTCAGAACAGAAGGAGCGCCATTGGACTTTTGGAGAGAGAATTTTGGGGACCATGTGCATTTACAAACCTCCCATGGTGCCAGAACAGTGGAAACCCCTACATGTGACACCATTTTGGAAACTACACCCCTCAAGGAATGTTACAAGAGGTACAGGTACAATATTTGGTTACAGTGGTCGAAAAAATGAAAAATCTAAAAAAAAATTTTTTTGCTAAAATGCTGGTGTAACCCCTAATTTTTCATTTTCAAAAGGGGTAAACGGAGAAAAAGCACCACAAAATGTGTTACATGATTTCTTCTGAACACAGAAGTACCCCATATGTAATCATAAACTGCTGTGTAGCCACACAAGCAGGGCTAAGAAGGGAGGGAGCCCCATTTTTAGTAGTGACGTTTTCAGGCACCATGTTGTATTAGAAGAACCCTTTGTGGTTTCAGTGCAGTAGAAATTCCACAGAAGTGACCCTATTTAAGAAACTGCAACCCTTATGGTATCTAGCTAGACACAGGATGAGTAGTTTGGGCTCACAATTTTGTTGCTGGAATTGGTGCAAAGCTGGTGACAAAACATTTTTCATGCATAGGACAGATTTTGCAATCATGGTACATAAAAGTGAGTAAATGCACACCAATGTTTATTGCGCCTTTTTTCCCTGTGTTCATAAAAAAAAAAAACTACTTAGACCATGATCTGATGCTTGACCACATGGTGGGCCCAAAAGGAAAGGTGCAGCCTTAGGACTTTAGGACAGAGTAAGTTTAGATTGAAATACTTATGGGCCCCACTCCACACTTAACAAAAATCTGAGCTGGCAGAATGACGTAACCCACCAGAAGTACCACATTTTTGAAACTACATCCCAAATTTTAGGGATGAATTGTTTAAATCTATCTTCAGTATTCACTTTGTTAATTTAAAAAGCTAAAAAACGAGGCAATTTGTGGGCCTATTAGTCATGTGTCCCTAACTTTGTATTTAACTTTCCATATGACTGTCATGCTATCAAAGCTGCTACCCAAAAAATGCAGTAAACATTTGAGATCATGCAAAAAATTGTGCAAAAAACAACTGTATTCTGGTGAAGGGTATTGTATGGAAGAAAATAGTATCCATGGATCCAAATATGCTTATCTTGCAGTTTTGAGCATCTGCACAGGATAAAAGAACAGCTGCAGGGATATGTAATGTAACTTTTTCAAAGGGACTGATTGTAGAATGTCTCTTTAGCATCATCTATACCTATATAAGATACAAATAAGCCTTTTAACATCGGCACAGCATAACAGATCCCTGCCCGGCAGGGTAGGAACCGAAATGTGCGCAAAACAACCAGTCACCAGCAGAATATATAAAGGGACAGTTTCCAAAATATCTCTAGGAGCAGTAAAGATTCACTATCCCCCCCAAAAAAATGCAGCATTGTTAGAAGTTTTCTCATTGTTATAAGATAAAAGAGGTCCAGCATAATAAAGATCAGAAAGTAATCAGGGACAGCGCATGCAGTAAGGAACCTCCAAAACCAAAAATAAACCCATGTCACCAAACAGTAATATGAAGTTACGTAAAAGCTTTATATAGCAGGACATAGTCATCACAAAAAAAGTATTCTGATGAAAAATATGTATTCGTCTAGGTGTATAATGAGAATTGTCATTTAGATAGATGGCAAAAATATAAAACGTAACCTGCCAAGGTATTCATCTAGGGATATAATGAGAATATTTGTTTAGATAGATGGCAAAAATATAAAACTGCACCTGTCAAGTGTGATGACTTGCTCTTGCAGATAGGAGTGGTTGCAGTATAGAGGCATGGAAACAGGACTTTTCAAATCAAAGTTCAGTGTTTTATTCACACTTGGCAAACAGCAAGTCTTAAATGCAGATCAAAGAAAAAGTAACAAAAGTCCACCTGTGTTCCTTAGCTGTTTGTTCACACCTGAGTCCATGCCATGTGGCATCAAGCAAGTCTTTTCCAAGCCTCCAGGCAGCCTGCTCCCCAGCTTCCACTCTCCACAAGGAAGATCTCAAAACTCAGCTCTTTGGCAGTGTCAGCTGGTGGAGCAGCCTGCCTTTACGGTCAACAAAAGGCGGCCTGGATGTGGGGAATGGCCCCCACCCTACACTTGACCATTCCCAGTAAGAGCTGTTCCGGATTGGCCTTCCAGACGTACTACAGAAACAGTGTCAGTCTGCATCGCGGCACAGACACTGGACAATTACAGTACACTCAAGTGCGTTATGATTAAAATTTTCAGGTTGAGGAGGGTCAAGTCTATAGGAGTATATAGCTTGTTTTTTTGGTGTTTATTTACCATACAGTGTTTGTATAGTTTGATACCTTAAGGTATACCTTCAGTGTTTGTATAGTTTGATACCTTGATTTATACCTTCTTGTGTATTGACAAGACACATTTGTATAGTTTTTTAAGCTTTATGAAAGCAAAAGTAAAGTTTTACAAACGATAATTTGCATCTGTTTTTTGTTCAAATAATAAAAATAAAAAAATAACAGCATGTTGATCGCGGGCTCCCTTGATTGAAGTCCAATGTATCTGTAAATATAAATTTTACATTTTTTATTATTTTGGATTATTTCAAACCACAACAACATACAAAAAGGTGAGTCTTTACCAATATAGCATCTTGCCATGGGACAGCACCAAGTGTAGAATTGAAGTACCGTATATACTCGAGTATAAGCCGACCCGAGTATAAGCCGAGACCCCTAATTTCAACCCAAAATCCCAGGAAAAGTTATTGACTTGAGTATAAGCCTAGGGTGGGAAATACCTCATCCCCCCCTGTCATCATCCAGACCCGTCATTAACATCCTCATCATCATCCCCTTGTCATCATCCCACACATCCCCCCTTCATCATCCCCTTATCATCCCACACATCCCCCCCTTCATCATCCCCTTGTCATCTTCCCACACATCCCCCCTTCATCATCCCCTTATCATCCCACACATCCCCCCTTCATCATCCCCTTGTCATCATCCCACACATCCCCCCTTCATCATCCCCTTATCATCCCACACATCCCCCCTTCATCATCCCCTTGTAATCATCCCACACCCCCCCTTCATCATCCCCTTGTCATCATCCCCACCCCCCTTCATCATCCCCACACCCCCCCTTCATCATCCTCTTCTCATCATTCGCCCTCAGTGGTCTTCAACCTGCGGACCTCCAGAGGTTTCAAAACTACAACTCCCAGCAAGCCCGGGCAGCCATCGGCTGTCCGGGCTTGCTGGGAGTTGTAGTTTTGAAACCTCCGGAGGTCCGCAGGTTGAAGACCACTGCGGCCTTCAACATGCGGACCTCCAGAGGTTTCAAAACTACAACTCCCAGCAAGCCCGGGCAGCCATCGGCTGTCCGGGCTTGCTGGGAGTTGTAGTTTTGAAACCTCCGGAGGTCCGCAGGTTGAAGACCACTGCGGCCTTCAACATCATCCAGCCCCCTCTCACCCCCTTTAGTTCTGAGTACTCACCTCCGCTCGGCGCTGGTCCGGTCCTGCAGGGCTGTCCGGTGAGGAGGTCGTCCGGTGGGATAGTGGTTCCGGGCTGCTATCTTCACCGGGGGCGCCTCTTCTCCGCGCTTCCGGCCCGGAATAGAGCCGTTGCCTTGACAACGACGCATCTGCGTCGTTGTCAAGGCAACGTGACTATTCTGAGGCCGGGCCCGAAGCGCTTAGAAGAGGCCTCCCCGGTGAAGATAGCAGCCCGGAACCACTATCCCACCGGACGACCTCCTCACCGTACAGCCCTGCAGGACCGGACCAGCGACGAGCGGAGGTGAGTACTCAGAACTAAAGGGGGGTGAGAGGGGGCTGGATGATGTTGAAGGCCGCAGTGGTCTTCAACCTGCGGACCTCCGGAGGTTTCAAAACTACAACTCCCAGCAAGCCCGGACAGCCGATGGCTGCCCTGGCTTGCTGGGAGTTGTAGTTTTGAAACCTCTGGAAGTCCGCAGGTTGAAGACCACTGCGGGTGGGGGAGTTCACTCGAGTATAAGCCGAGGGGGGTGTTTTCAGCACGAAAAATCGTGCTGAAAAACTCGGCTTATACTCGAGTATATACGGTAGGTAGCAAATTGGTCTCTTATTTGTTTCACTGACACTGCTGACCAAAGAGGGGTAGCATCCTGTCCAAGCAATGGTGACTTTTCTACTTCATCCATATTTGGCACAGCTAAGGGCTCAGTGTTGAGGATGAAATTGTGGAGTACTACACATTCTAGTATCACACTGTCAACATTATCAGGCTTTAATTGTATGCTTGTTGTGAGAACCCTCCACTTGTTGTTTAAAATCCCAAAGGTGCACTCAATGTATCTTCGGTCACCTGTGAGCCTACTTTCAGGTGTCAACCTTCTACCGTAATATGGCTTGATAAGATTTCTGCACACCTTAAAAGCGTCATCTGTCACAATGACATGTGGGATAGCAGGTCCTTCTGTACCGGGTAGTGGTTTGGCCTTAGGTATTTGTAAAGCTCCACTGTATAAGGCCTTTCCGAAATTTGACTCCTTAAATACCCTAGAGTCATTATTATGTTCACAGCCTAAAATTTGTAAGAAGAGCCATTAATATAATGGAAAATAATTTTTTATAATTGTAGTAGATAGACCCACTGCCAGATGGTTTCCTGATGCGAACGTGCTTCCAATCCAGGGCCCCAACACAATTAGGGAAGTTGGCATTAACCCTAAAACCATCAGCAGCGGCAAGCCAAATATTCTGAGTTGGCTGTGGAAGGTGCAGAGGCTGTAAATTCTTCCATAATGCATCACATTTTCGCCAACTCAGAATATTGTGGACTTCCCATTCGAGACTGGTAATGGAGAGACTGGAAAGACTCCAGAAATCTATCTATATATATATATATATATATAAAACTCAATGTGTGTGTGTGTATGTATGTTCCAGCATCACGTCCAAACGGCTAAAGATATTAGCATGAAACTTGGCGCACATGTTACTTATATGTCAACAACAAACATATGATAGGTGATTTAACCATTACTCACCCCCATTTGCCAGGGGCGGGGTTTTTGTTTAAAGTCCCATACAAGTCTATGGGAAATATATGTTACTGCATAACTTCCAAACAGCTGGAGATATTTCGATAATACTTGGTCACATGTTACTTATATTACTTATACTTATATGTCCACTTAAAATATAGGATAGTTAATTTAACCCTTAACTACCCCCATTTGTGAGGATCAGGGTTTTTGTTTAAAGTCCCATGCAAATCAATGGGAAATGTATGTTCCCACATAACTTCTGTACAGCTGGAGATATTTCAATACCTGGTACACATATTATGAGTTGGGATAGGAGGATGGGATAGGGGGTCAGGATATGGGGTTGGGATATGACAACAATATAGGAGGAAGGGATATGAAGTCAAAAGTTTCTTCTGTTGATTTTCCTCCACAACAAGGATTAGGAAGGAAAAACCGGGCAACGCCGGGTACTCAGCTAGTGTGTGTGTAAAATATATATATTATAAAACTCAATGGGGGACATTTACTAATCTATTCTGGGTATGCTTATAGACCAGCGTATGTGGTAGTCTCCTGTCTATTGTGCTCCTAATTTATCAAACGTCTCACAGCCCTTGATAAATTCTGTGCTCAGACTTCAGGGTCTACAGCTTAAACTGCATTTAGACCTGCTCCAACATGGTCTGACATTTCAGTGTATTTTGGGCAGATTCGACTTGTCGCACAAAAGTCGCACTTGATAAATTCAGCACCAATGCATTTTCCAATGCATTTCCGTCTAAAATAGACTTGCATGCATCATGTTCTAAAAATCCTCTACAGCAAAAGTTGCAGAAAAGTCGCACATATTTAGACTGAGACTTTCTGTGAGACAAATTTAGACAGGAAAAACCAGTCTAAATCCTTTGATAAATCTCCCCCAATGTGTGTATGTTCCACAAAAACGTCCAAACGGCTAAAGATATTAACATGAAACTTGGCACACATGGTGCTTCTATGTCAACAACAAACATAGAATAGGTGATTTAACCCTTACTCGACCCCATTTGCCAGGGGTGGGGTTATGTTTAAAATCCCATACAAGTCAATGGGAAATATATGTAACTGCATACCTTCCAAACGGCTTGAGATATTTCAATAATACTTGTTCACATGTCACTTATGTCAACTTAAAATATAGAATAGTTAATTTAACCCTTAACTACCCCCATTTGTGAGGGTCGGGGTTTTCATTTAAAGTTCCATGCAAATCAATGGGAAATGTATGTTCCCACATAATTTCCGTACGGCAGGTGATATTTCATTACCTGGTACACATATTACGGGTCGGGATAGGAGGACTGGGGTAGGAGGTCGGGATATGAGGACAGGATATGAGGTTGAGATATGATGACTGGATAGGAGGTCTAGATATGAGGACGGAATATGGGGCTGGGATATGACAACAATAAATGAGGATGGGTTATGAAGTCAAAAGCTTCCTCCTTTGTTTATTTTCCTCCCCAACAAGGATGAGGAAGGAAAAACCGGGCAACACCGGGTATTCAGCTAGTAAAAAAATAAAAGGACATTTTTTAGAGCACAATGAAAAAAAACAAAATTTGCAAGTAATTAAACAAGCATATTTGTAGGAAAGATAGCATCACTAGATATCAATTTGAAGAGATAGTTTGGTCTTAGGTGGATTTGAACCACCAACCTTTCAGTTGTCTGAATGTGCTACCCAATTGCACCACAGAGACTACACTAACATTCCATATTAATATCTGACACTATCCTGGGAACTTGGGTCTCATTTATCAATAACTTCACAAATGTAAAGTAACTAATTTGCCCATAGCAACCAATCAATTGGCAGTTTTCATTTTCTCAAAGAAACAACAAGAAATGCATACTGATTGGTTGCTATGGGCAAATTCACATCAGGACCGGTTTGGATTCATCTACAATTTGTGTGGATCAATCAATGGAACAGTGGCCTATAGCAATCAAACACCTTGCTTTGCACAAAAAATTAAAATATGCTTGTTTGGTATGGCCAGATGCAAAACTTTCACAATGGGGAATACATTTAATTAATTAAAAAGAATTTACCTGAGAGTAACCACCAGACGCTGTTCAGGGGATACAGCAAGGCGAAATCTTGGATCCTGCCGCAGAATGTCCTCTCGAAGCAGATCCAACAAAGTGTCAAAGCTGGAAGGGGCCATCCGCAGGTAATTGTGGAATTTCTCCGGGTACATCCG
Source organism: Hyla sarda (assembly GCF_029499605.1). Taxonomy (NCBI): domain Eukaryota; kingdom Metazoa; phylum Chordata; class Amphibia; order Anura; family Hylidae; genus Hyla; species Hyla sarda. The sequence goes on from NC_079191.1 coordinate 300,231,362, forward strand.
TAATTGTATGTACAGCGAGTCAAAGGCACCTAGCCGTGGCCAAATGGCGTTAACCGGGTGCACCCAAAAGCGACGTGAAACTCACCTCAACTTATGCTCCCTCTCACGCTCCCGCAGCTGTGAAAGCTGAAGGCGCAAAATGGGCACTACAAACATGGTAAATATCCAAAATACACAACAAAAATCTCTAGCACAATAAAACACTTGCTCTCCTGTCTCTCTCCAACCTAGCAAGGCAAAGACACATGGCAAACCCCTCCCACTTCTGTTAATTTCAACAGAACAACTGTAACTTTATATAAAAAAAATTAAGTTTTATGGAAGAAAAACTTATGTAACTGGACTTAAAAATTCAAACCGTATATGGTTTCAAAACGTATACGGTTGACTTTTCAAGCATACGGTTGAATACGTTTTTGGGTAATCTGGTTTTGTACATAAAACCGTATTAGGAAACTGTACAGCAAAATCGTGGTTTGACTCGTGGTGTTACTAGTGAACGTATACTGTAAGTCCCAGCAAGCCCGCTTATGTAGCGGGACGCTGCGCAGGGTTTGCGATCACCTGTGTTGCTAGTGCACCTATAATGTAAGTCCAAGCAAGCCCGCTTGTGTGGCGAGGCGCTGCGCAGGGTATGCGCTCAGTGTGTGTTGCCGATGTGCGCATACTGTAAGTCCCAGCATGCCCACTGGTAAACTGGATTGCTGCGCAGTGACTGGGCGGCCGCTGGGTCTTAGTGGCCACCTCTATGCTGCTGATGCGCGACTACTGGAAATCCCAGCAAACCCACTGATGTGATGAGTGTGGGGATTTTGGAACGGCTGGAGGGTAAGTTGGACTAAAATGTCAGTGGACAAAAATCTTTCTTACTGTGGGGAGACTATTGCTGTGCTGGGAATCCGTCTCTGGTATCCCAGGGCTGTTGACAGAAGACAGGAGAGCAGCTACCATCTAGAACACCGTAGCCCCCAGTCGCCTGAAAGAAGAAAAGAACAGCATCATCCACTCAGGGAAACAATAAAAAATACCCGGGCTGCTTCAAGTGCAACCTAAAAACATGCAAACCATGCCAGAACATGACCAATGGCACTACATCTATCACCAGCTGTTCAACCGGTGAAAGTTTCACCATAAAAACCAAAATGGACTACTCCTCTACGTATGTAGTGTATCTACTGGAATGTACATGTGGACTCCAGTACATAGGACGAACCATTCATACTTTTAGAAGCCGCATTAATAATCATAGGTCCAACATACTACACAATTTTCCTAAACAAAGTGCATCCCGCCATGCCACCATCTCTCACAACAGCGAAATGAAGGATTTCAAAATAACCGCCATCAAACAGATTCCAGAAAATATAGAAGACAGGTTCACTAGACTCAAAAAATTAACACTTTAAGCCCCCTCTGTCTGAATGAATGCCTGGAAAATATAGGCATTTAACTCCATTGCTCTAAAATATCAACATGAAATACCCCACTATACATCATTTTTCATAGCATGGACAACCACTATCACCAACAGAATAGAATAGAGAAATTTAGGAGACAGCATGAGACTCCCCTTTATATGGGAACAGCGTATCCCGCAACAGGAGATTGTCAAGAGCCCTGGGATACCAGAGACGGAGTCCCACCACAGCAATATTCTCCCCACAGTAAGAAAGATTTTTGTCCACTGACATTTTAGTCCAACTTATCCTCCAGCCATTACAAAATCCCCGCACTCATCACATCAGCGGGTTTGCTGGAATTTCCAGTACTCGCGCATCAGCAGCATAGAGGTGGCTACTAAGACCCAGCGGCCGCCCAGCCCAGTCACTGCACAGCAATCCAGTTTACCAGTGGGCGTGCTGAGACTTTCAGTATGCGCACATCGGCAACACACACTGAGCGCATACCTTGCACAGCGCCTCGCCACATAAGTGGGCTTGCTGGGACTTACAGTATACATGCACTAGTAACACAAATGATCACTAGGACCCAGCAGTCAGCCAGCGTACACAGTTCGCGAATGTTTCATCTAACACTGCCGACATCCCCCTGTACGGTGTCCATTTTAGGACATCGTCAGTTGTCAGCTGTATCTCCGTCAGTTGTCAGCCGTACCTCCCTCCTCCTTCAGTCAAAACAGTGTGCTGCTTCTTCCCTCGGACCAATCTCCGTCAGGTGTCAGCCAAAACAGCTCTCATCCAAAACTCTGTCATACTAAACAATGTCATCCCTCAGACAAAAATTAAAGTGCTGAGTCAGCAGAGCTGCCAGCACAGACACTGTGGTTGATGGGAGGGTGTGTGCAGTCTCGCTCTGCTCAATGCACAGCTCACACTGTTTCACCCTAATCTGTCATGTACCCAGCTTTTCCAGGACACACATCTTTACTTCTTTACAAACCTAATCTCTCATGTACCCAGCTTTTCCAGGGCACACATCTTTGCAAACCCTAATCCCCGGACGGCCTGGACACAATTCTTCACAAACCCTAATCTCTCATGTACTCAGCTTTTCCAGAATCTACTCAGCTTTTCCAGATTCCTGCAAATCTTACACTCATGTACCCAGCTTTTCCAGATTCCTGCAAAACCTACGCTTTCATGTACTCAGCTTTTCCAGATTTCTGCAAAACCTATGCTTTCATGTACTCAGCTTTTCCAGAATGTACTCAGCTTTTCCAGATTACTGCAAAACCTACGCTCTCATGTACTCAGCATTTCCATATTCCTGCAAATTCTACACTCTCATGTACTCAGCTTTTCCCAATCTCTATGCTCGCTCTGGCTGCTGTCTGGGGAACATTTCTTTTCAGCATCTTCTTGCACCAAAATGTACAGTGGAAAATCCACATGATTTAGCATTTCTGCGATGTGGGGCCATACCCTTAGGATAGTGGTCTCTAAACCGCCCGGGCAGGTACAGTGGTAATAATGGGAGATTTTAACTATCCAGATATAGATTGGAGTCCCGGGGTGGCTAAAACTACAAAGGGGCGATGTCAGGATTCGGCAGGCTGGTGGTGGATCCTCTGTGTCAGTGAGGGATTGGCGTGGACCGTACCGGAGGATTGGTTCTAAGTTGCTACTGGTTTTCACCAGAGCCCGCCGCAAAGCGGGATGGTCTTGCTGTGGCGGTAGCAAGTCGTGTCCTCCGGTAGTGGCTCAACCTCACTGACTGCTGAGACAGGCAAAGTACAAAGGAGAAGGCAGAAGCGTGGTCGGACGAAGCAGAGGTCAGGGCAGGCGGCAAAGGTTCACAGGCAAGAGTACAATAGCAAAGGGTACGGCAACGGGCAAGGCAATACACAACAGTAGGGAACGCTTTCAAAATGGCACTAGGCACAAAGATCCGACAAGGGCAGGAAGGGGAAGAGCTCTTAAAAAGGCAGGGACACAGTGGAGGAATCAGGAACCAGCGCATCAATTATTGGTGCGCTGGCCCGTCAAATTTACCATAGACGGCGCGCGCGCCCTGGGGAGCGGGGCCGCTCGAGCCGGAATGCCGAGGACGGAGCCGCGGCGCGCCGGAGCGCAGGTGAGAAGGAGGGAGACGCGGCGCGTGGGACAATAGGACCCGTGCTCCCGGTCGGTGTCTCTGACCAGGAGACGCCAGGGACCGGGGGCAACAGAGGCAGGCAGCGGGCGCTCTGATCCGGAGGCAGGGATCGGAGCGCTTGCTGTAACACCAATATTAAATTTGGAGGCAGGCAGCGGGCGCTCCGATCCGGAGGCAGGGATCGGAGCGCTCGCTGTAACACCAATATTAAATTTGTCTCACAGATCTTTAATGAGGGGAAGCTGCGCAGCTTTCAAAATCTTAAATTAGAGGGTCTGCTAAAACATAACGACGAATTCCACTACATTCAGCTTCAATGGATCGATTTACGCATAGAGAATAGGACGCTGCTTGTGGTGGAAGATAACTCGTTGATCGATCAGTTATTGTCAAGACCCATGGGTAATAGCTTGCTCTTCTGAGTGTTGCTGGGTAAGAGGGGGCGTGAAAGAGGAGTTTCAAAAACTGTGATTATCTGTTGTGCAGAGTGAATCTGTGGAGTGGGTGCGACTGCCTATAGTCCACATTCATATTTTGGGTAAGTCTTTCTCTCTTGCACATAGTGGGATAACTGTTAGCGTTTAAACACCCTTTTTCATTTTTTTTTCTCTGTTCCACCTCTAGGGGGAGGAGGAGTAGATTGGGCACAGGTGTATAAATCTTAGCTTGGGACTCTTATTAAGAGCTTGCTCTTTCTGAGTGTTACTGTGTAAGAGGGGGCTTGAAAGAGGAGTTTCAAAAACAGGAGTTTGAAAGCAGGAGGTTGAGATCGCTGTGAGTGTTAATTTCTGAACCCACAAGGTCTACAAAAAATTTTAAGTGTAATTTTGTCTGAAATTTTACATTTGTGAAATCCCCATAACTAGATGGCCTCCATGTTGGAAAATGCAGTCCAATGTACATCTTGTTCAATGTATGCAATCCTTGAACAACAGTTTGAGGGTGCATATTGTTGTGCAAGATGTGTGCTAGTTGTCCGTTTGGAAGCCCAGATCCTGCATCTAGAGGGGCGACTGGCAACAATGAGAAGCATTAACAACATGGAGAGGAGTCTCCTGCTCACTGAGCAGGCACTCTCGGGAGTAGAGGTGGGGGAGGACAGTTGGACGAAGTTGCAGGACAGTCAGGCAGTTAGATGAGTTACAGTTAGAAAGCGGGGTAGGGGAAAAAGTGTCAGGGAGGCTAGTCCTGAACTGGAACACCAGTTTGCCCGCTTGGCAGATGAGGGGGATGCCATTACAGAGCTAGCAGAACTGCAGCAGGATACCGCCTCTGACCGCCAGGGGGGTGTCTGCTCCAGTAAGGAGGGAGGGAGGAGTACAGGGCAGGCCAGACAGGTACTAGTGGTGGGGGACTCAATTATTAGGGGGACAGACAGGGCAATCTGTCACAAAGTCCGGGATCGCCGAACAGTGTGTTGTCTGCCTGGCGCACGAGTTCGGCACATCGCGGATCGGGTTGACAGGTTGCTGGGCGGGGCTGGAGAGGACCCAGCAGTCATGGTACATATTGGCACCAATGACAAAGTAAGAGGTAGGTGGAGTGTCCTTAAAAATGATTTCAGGGACTTAGGCCGCAAGCTTAAGGCAAGGACCTCCAAGGTAGTATTTTCTGAAATACTACCAGTACCATGAGCCACACCAGAGAGGCAGCGGGAGATCAGGGAGGTAAACAAGTGGCTCAGAAGCTGGTGTAGGAAGGAAGGGTTTGGGTTCATGGAGAACTGGGCTGACTTCGCTGTCGGTTACCGGCTCTACCGTAGGGACGGGCTGCACCTCAATGGGGAGGGTGCAGCTTTGCTTGGGGAGAACATGGCTAGAAGGGTGGAGGAGTGTTTAAACTAGGGACTTGGGGGGAGGGAACCTACAGCAAAGAGGGGGAAGATAGTGTAGATAGAGAGGTGGGAATTATAAATGTACCTGGGGGTGGAGCGGAGGGAGGGGTTCGAATAGTTAATAGGAATAGGCTTCATAGGAAAATAAAACTTACACCCTTGAATCCCATTAACCTCAATAACATAAAGGATGGAAATGTAAAGTGTATGTTCACAAATGCCAGAAGCCTAGCAAATAAAATGGGGGAGCTTGAGGCCTTGATATTGGAGGAACATATTGATATAGTTGGGGTCACTGAGACATGGCTGGACTCCTCGCATGACTGGGCTGTCAATCTGCAGGGGTTTACATTGTTTCGCAAGGATAGAATGAACAGAAAAGGTGGTGGAGTCTGTCTGTATGTAAGAAGTGGTATGAAAGTCAGTGTGAACGATGCCATAGTGTGTGATGATTTTGAGGAGGTGGAATCACTGTGCGTAGAATTACAAAAGGAGGGAAATACTGAAAAAATAATATTTGGGGTAATCTACAGACCCCCTAATATCACTGAAGAGATAGAAGTTCGGCTTCATAAACAAATAGAGAGGGCCGCCCGGGCAGGTACAGTGATAATAATGGTAGATTTTAACTACCCAGATATAGATTGGGGTCCGGGGTTGGCTAAAACTACAAAGGGGCGACAATTCCTAAATTTATTGCAGGATAATTTTATGGGCCAGTTTGTGGAGGACCCAACAAGAAGTGATGCCTTGTTGGATCTGATCATTTCCAACAACGCAGAGCTGGTTGGTAATGTAACTGTGCGGGAAAACCTTGGTAATAGCGACCACAATATAGTTACTTTTGACTTAAAATGTAGAAAACAAAGACAGGCGGGGAAGGCAAAAACATATAACTTTAAAAAGGCAAACTTCCCTGGGCTGAGAGCTGCACTTCAGGACATAGACTGGGGGGAGGTGTTGTCAAATACTGATACAGAAGGTAAATGGGACATCTTTAAATCAACTCTGAATAACTATACATCTAAATATATACCAAAGGGGAACAAATATAAACGATTAAAACTAAATCCTACATGGCTGACACATGATGTTAAAAGAGCAATAAACAACAAAAAAATAGCCTTCAAAAAATACAAATCTGATGGGTCAGCTATAACATTTAAACAGTACAAGGAGCTTAATAAAATCTGTAAAAATGTAATAAAAACAGCAAAAATTCAAAATGAGAGACAGGTGGCCAAAGAAAGCAAAACTAATCCTAAATATTTTTTTAGATAAATAAATGCAAAAAAACCAAGGACAGAGCATGTAGGACCCCTTAATAATGATAATGGGGAGGTTGTCACAGGCGATCAAGAGAAAGCAGAGCTACTGAATGGGTTCTTTAGTTCTGTATATACTATGGAAAAAGGAGCTGACATTGGCCAGGTCAGTGCTGGTAACACATCATGTAATGTACTGAACTGGCTTAATGTAGAGATGGTACAAGGTAAGTTAAGTGATATAAATGTAAGCAAATCCCCAGGGCCGGATGGACTACACCCAAGAGTTCTTAGAGAGGTAAGTTCAGTAATATCTGTACCCCTGTTCATGATATTTAGAGATTCTCCGGTGTCTGGTATTGTGTCAAGGGACTGGCGCAAGGCGAATGTGGTGCCAATCTTCAAAAAGGGCTCTAGGTCTTCCCCAGGAAACTATAGACCGGTAAGTTTAACGTGCATTGTGGGTAAATTGTTTGAAGGACTTATAAGGGATTACATACAGGAATACATAGGGGATAATTGTATTATAAGTGATAGCCAGCATGGGTTTACTAAGGATAGAAGTTGTCAAACCAATCTAATTTGCTTTTATGAAGAGGTGAGTAGAAGCCTTGACAGAGGAATGGCTGTGGATATAGTGTTTCTGGATTTTGCTAAAGCATTTGATACTGTCCCTCATAGAAGTCTGACAGGTAAGTTAAGGTCTTTGGGTTTGGAAATTTTAGTTTGTAACTGGATTGAACACTGGCTCATGGATCGTACCCAGAGAGTGGTGGTCAATGATTCATACTCTGATTGGTCCCCGCTTATTAGTGGTGTACCCCAAGGTTCTGTACTGGGCCCGCTGTTGTTTAATTTATTTATCAATGATATAGAGGATGGTATTAACAGCTCTATTTCTATCTTTGCAGATGACACCAAGCTTTGTAGCACGGTACAGTCTATAGAGGATGTGCATAAGTTACAGGATGACTTGGATAGACTAAGTGTCTGGGCCTCCACTTGGCAAATGAGGTTCAATGTGGATAAATGTAAAGTTATGCATCTGGGTACTAATAACCTGCATGCGTCGTATGTCTTAGGGGGGATTAAACTGGCAGAGTCACTGGTAGAGAAGGATCTGGGTGTACTTGTAGATCACAGACTACAGAATAGCATGCAATGTCAGGCTGCTGCTTCAAAAGCCGGCAGGATATTGTCATGTATCAAAAGAGGCATGGACTCAAGGGACAGGGACATAATACTCCCCCTTTATAAAGTATTGGTACGGCCTCACTTGGAATATGCTGTTCAGTTTTGGGCACCTGTCCATAAAAGGGACACTGCAGAGTTGGAAAGGGTGCAGAGACGCGCTACTAAACTAATATGGGGCATGGAACATCTTAGCTATGAGGAGCGATTAAAGGAGTTACAATTGTTTAGTCTTGAGAAGAGACGTTTAAGGGGGGATATGATAAACGTATATTAATGGCCCATACAAAAAATATGGAGAAAAACTGTTCCAGGTTAAACCCCCCCAAAGGACGAGGGGGCACTCCCTCCGTCTGGAGAAGAAAAAGTTTAGTCTCAAGGGGCGACACGCCTTCTTTACCGTGAGGACTGTGAATTTATGGAATGGTCTACCTCAGGAACTGGTCACAGCAGGAACAATTAACAGCTTTAAAACAGGATTAGATACATTCATGGAACAAAATAACATTAATGCTTATGAAGAAATATAAAATCCCATCCCTCCCCCAATATCGCGCCACACCCCTACCCCTTAATTCCCTGGTTGAACTTGATGGACATTTGTCTTTTTTCGACCGTATTAACTATGTAACTATGTAACTATGTACCAGATTTGCTACCTTACATTTCTCTTTATTTACAAATAGTTTACCATCTATTTCCTTATTCTTAGTTTCATACTCTGTTACTAATTTAAACCATAACTGTTTTATGTCTACTTTAGATACATCTAACTTAAAACTAGACATGTCTGAAACCTGCATTTTACATTTGTCTACCATAATATAGAGTAATTAAAACAATACTCACAAGATAGCCTCTTGTCGCTCAGTCTGCTTTGCTGAAACGTCCTTTAGCAATTTCCCGCAGCTGAATTATTTTCCTGGCCTTCTCCAATGGTCGTCAGATTCTTAGGGTCTCGTCTTTCTGGAAGCTTGTCATCTGTACGCGTCTCTCCCCCTGTACAAGCTGAACAAAGACGAATGGCTGGTGTCGCCAAAATGTTACATTCTTATACTGGTCAAATTTCATTTGACACAGTCACCATTGGAGAGGAATAAATTACTCAGGTTACGTCAAAATAAGTAAACAATCATACATTTATTTTAGGTTCATAGACAAATATGGCAAACAGAACAAACTAGTAAATCTTACGTAAATAACAGTTCTTGCTTAAGTATTACAATAATAACATTAGGAAGTGCAGGCATGTTCTCAGAACCATCTCACCAAGTGAGGGTTGTGTGAGCTGGATCCATCATGGAAAGTTCATCTAAGATGGCTTCCTCCATCAGACTGGTCTGGCTCCGCCTCCTTCCTCTTAGCTTGGCTTGGCTTACTTCAATGGTCTTGCTTCATCCTTGGTGCTTCCTTAATGATGCCTCCATAATGAAAGATGCCTTAATGATGCTTTAATGATGCTGCCCCGTATTGACGCAGTCTTCTTAAATATCATACTTATGGGTGTGTTCTTTACATATGTGGGCGTGGTTATACTAAGTCTTATATCCATAAATATACTTATCTCTATATATCTCTTCCCAGTGGGTTGGTTTGAGTATATCTTTGACTAATGGGTGTATACATTATGTCATGCTTAACTTACATACTGATTGGACATTAGTACCCTTTACTGCTCTTAGACTAGTAAAGTGGGTTATGCATACCTCAGCAATTCTATCTATAGTATCCAGCTATAGCTTAACTGTTCCTAAAGGTCATGGCATCCATTTTAGGTTTTGCTCTTGTCAGCCATCTTGTATACCCTTGCATAAGGTATATTGTATATTAATCATTTTAACAAGAAGAAGTGGGAATGGGGAGGGGGGGCAGAGGGTGACGGCCGTACACCACAAAGAACGGGGATTTGGCAGAGGATTCCGAAATTTTGAAATTGTACGAGAATTCAGCCCAGGGCAGAAGGTCGACCCAATCGTCTTGGCGGGAGGAGACAAAATGTCACAAATAGTCACCAAGAATCTGGTTTACTCTCTCTACTTGTCCATTGGATTGGGGGTGGTAGGAGGACGAGAAATTTAATTTGATTTTTAATTGGTTACAGAGAGCTCTCCAAAATTTCGACACAAATTGAACGCCTCTATCCGAGATGATATGCGTGGGAAGCCCGTGAAGGCGAAAAATATGCAGAAAAAATTGCTTCGCCAATTGTGGCGCAGAAGGAAGACCTGGAAGTGGAATGAAGTGTGCCATTATGGAGAAACGATCAACGACCACCCAGATGACGGTGTTGCCATGGGATACGGGCAGATCCGTAATAAAATCCATGGCAATTTGGGACCATGGTTGCTCGGGGACGGGCAAAGGAAGGAGGAATTCTGGCGAAGGGTTTTATCCCGGGCACAAATAATACAGGCCCGAACTAAATCAGTAACGTCACCCTCTAGTGTAGGCCACTAATACAAATGAGAAATGAGCTGGATGGACTTTTTAATGCCAGCATGGCCAGCAAGGTGAGAGGAATGTCCCCATTTGAGGATCTTGAGGCGAAGGTGTGGAGGAACAAAAGTCTTTCCAGGGGGAGTTTGTCCCTTTGAAGCTGGAGCAGAGGAGACCAGGCACTCAGGCAGTATGATATGCTGCAGAGGGGCTTCAGATTCGGTGGCATCAGAGGAACGAGAAATGGCGTCAGCTCTGACATTTTTGTCTGTGGGACGGAAGTGTATCTCGAAGTTAAAGCGGGCAAAAAACAACGACCATCTAGCCTGGCGAGGATTCAGATGCTGAGCAGACTGGAGGTACGAGAGATTCTTGTGGTCAGTGTAAATGACAATGAGATGTTTTGAACCTTCCAATAGATGCCTCCACTCTTCGAGTGCTAACTTGATGGCCAGAAGTTCACGATCTCCAATGTAGTAATTCTTTTCTGCCGGAGAGAAGGTTTTAGAGAAGAAACCACAAGTAATGTTACGTCCTGTAGAGTTTTTTTTTAGAAGTATGGCTCCGGCTCCGACTGAGGAGGCGTCAACTTCCAGAAAGAAAGGTTTCGAGGGATCAGGTCTGGACAGCACTGGTGCAGAAGCGAAGGCAGTTTTGAGACGATTGAAGGCCTCATCAGCTTGAGGAGGCCATGACTTAGGGTTGGCATTCTACCTGGTCAGGGCCACAATAGGGGCCACAATGGTGGAGAAATGGGGAATAAACTGTTGGTAATAGTTGGCAAATCCCAGAAAGCGTTGGATGGCACGGAGTCCAGAAGGGCGTGGCCAATCCAAAACCGCTGACAGTTTATCTGGATCCATTTGAAGCCCTTGGCCAGAGACTAGGTAACCTAGGAAAGGAAGACTGTTGCATTCAAAGAGACATTTTTCCATTTTAGCATACAGATGGTTTTTACGAAGTCTTTGGACCACTAGACGGACATGACGACGGTGTTCCTCCAAGTTATAGGAGAAAATCAAGATGTCATCCAGGTAAACCACAACACAGGTATATAATAAGTCCCGAAATATCTCATTAACAAAGTCCTGGAAGACTGCAGGGGTGTTGCAGAGCCAAAAGGGCATAACTAGATATTCCAAATGTCCATCTATAGTATTGAACGCGGTCTTCCACTTTCCTTTCCCTTTCACCTTTCCTGATGCGAATAAGATTATATGCGCCTCTTAAGTCCAATTTAGTGAAAATATTAGCGCCACGAAGACGGTCAAAGAGTTCAGAGATCAAAGGCAGAGAGCCACACTTTTTCCCCAGGGGCGAAGACAGGAGGAGTTCTTCTCTTCTTATCTGCATGTCTCTTCATACGAGACGAGGCCAGTAGGAGCGACTTTTGAGTCTCCTTCCAGATAACAGAGAAGTCCCAGGTAACTTCATCTACAGCAGGCAGTCCAGAAGAAGTGGGAATGGGGAGGGGGGCAGAGGGTGACGGCCGTACACCACAAAGAATGGCAGAGGATTCCGAAATTTTGAAATTGTACGAGAATTCAGCCCAGGGCAGAAGGTCGACCCAATCGTCTTGGCGGGAGGAGACAAAATGTCGCAAATAGTCACCAAGAATCTGGTTTACTCTCTCTACTTGTCCATTGGATTGGGGGTGATAGGAGGACGATAAATTTAATTTGATTTTTAATGCATCCCCGCCGGCGATACTAGTGCAGCGCTCCCGGTCAGCAGGTCTGACCGGGGCGCTGCACAGAGACGAACGCCGCGAGCGCTCCGGGGAGGAGCAGGGACCCAGAGCGCTCGGCGTAACAAGAACATCATCAACGAACAAGCAAATATTAAACTCCCTGTCATGTAAGGAAATGCCAGTGATGTCCGGGTCCCACCTTATCATGGCGGCTAAAGGCTCAATGCATAGGGCAAAAACCAAGGGGGACAACGAACAGCTCTGACGAGTGCCGTTCAGCAGAGAGAAAGTGGGAGAGGGAGCATGAGGAAGCTTAAGAGAGGCAGTAGGGGAGGAGTAGAGACCCCGCAGAGCAGTTAAGAAATTGACCAGGATACCAAATTTCGCAAGAGTAGCAAAAAGAAAAGGCCACCCCAGTCTATCAAATGCCTTTTCGGCATCAAAGCTTAGGAGTAGAGCCTGCTCGGACCTCCGATTGACCAAGTCAACGAGATCTACTACCCTCTTGGTGTTGTCACCGCCTTGGCGGCAGGGAATAAACCCAACCTGATCCTTATGGGTAAGAGATGGGAGGACAGAGTCTAACTGCCAACACCTTAGAAAACAATTTCAGGTCAGAGTTAAGAAGGGCAATAGGTCAATAACTGGAGCAGTCATCAGGGTCCTTACCGGGTTTAGGTATCAAGGTAATCAGGGAGTGCAAAAAGGACTGCGGGATCACCTCCTCCCCCCCCCCCCCCCCATGAAAGAGTTGAAAAGAGGGACAAGCTTAGGTACAAGAATAGAGGAAAAAGTCTTATAGTATAGGTACGTAAAGCCATCAGGGGCCGGGGAGCGACCAGCAGACAGGGATTTGAAAACCTCTAAGAGTTCCTCCCCGGTGACAGGTTAATTGAGAGCTTCCCGATCGGCCCCCGACAAGGTAGGTAGGCCGCATCTGGATAGATAAGAGAACTGCTGCTTGCTCCGCCGGGTCAGATGGAAGCTCAGAAGGAAGGGAGTAAAGATTTGTATAATAGTCAACAAAGAGGCGAGAAATATCAGCAGGATGATAATGGAGGACCCCAGAAGAGTCTTTCAAAGCAGAGGGAGATTGAGCCACCGCTCGATCACGCAGGCGCCTGGCCAACATAGTGTGTGCTTTACTACCTTTTTCGTAAAAACGTTGCTTGGCAAACAACAATTGGCGCTCGACCCTATGAAGAGCCAGGTCACCCAACTCTCCCCGAGCAGCCACCAAGCGCCGCAGAGTCGGCAGAGAAGGAGCAGATAGCAATAGAGCTTCTAGACAAGCAATCTCCGTACGGAGTTCCCGGGAGCGAGTCAGGGCATCACGCTTGAGTCTCGTACCCAGAGCAATACAGTGTCCCCGCACCACAGACTTGTGAGCTTCTCAGAGGACAGCCTGAGAAGAGACTGAACCCTCATTGGTGGCAAAATACTCAGTGAGATACCTTTGTATCAACTCCCGGGAAGGCAATGATTTAAGGAGGGAATGCTTTAGCAGCCAATGGCAGGATTGAAGAGAGGAAGGGGAAGAACAGAGTGAAAGGAGAATAGGGCAGTGGTCAGACCAGGAAATAGATTCAAGAGAAGAAGCAGAAAGCATGCGCACCATAGGGAGGTTGCCAAAAAAATAGTCTATGCACGTATGCAGTTTGTGGGGATGGGAATAAAAGCTAAAAGAACGGTCCGTTAGATGGTTAAAGGACATCTGCAGCGGTACAAACACTTATCCCCTATCCCTAAGATAGGTGAAAAGTGTTTGATCGCGGGGGGTCCGAACGCTGGGGCCCCCAGCGATCTCCTGTACGGGCCCGCGGCTCTCCCGTGCAGGGGGCGTGCCAGCCGCAGCATGACGTTGCGGCCGGCACGCCTCCTCCATACATCTGTGTGGGAGAGGCGGGGAGGCAGCATTCGTGCCTCCCCGCATCCCCCATAGAACTGTATGGGGACGGGGAGGAGACGCTACGCGCCTTAGCGCTCACCATGAGCACTTATGGCGGCGCCCCGTTAGGGAGATTGGGGGGGTCCCAGCGGTCGGACCCCCCGCGATCAAACACTTATCCCCTATCCTGTGGATAGGGGATAATTGTAATGCCACTGCAGTTGTCCTTTAATCCACCACAGATCATATAATGAAGGAGCCCGTGTAAACCGTCGGAAAATGGAGGCCAAGCGCAATTGAGCAGGGGTGGGAGGAGCAGCAGAGAGGGCATGACGATCCAAAGAAGGAGAAAAGATAAGGTTAAAGTCCCCCCCCCCCAACAACCAGGCAGAGGAGGGGTATCTGTGGAGCCTAGCCAGGACCCTGCATAGGAATGGGATTTGAGAGGTGTTAGGGGCATAGATATTACAGAGTAAGAGCGGGACCCCACCCAAGACCCCCTCCACCACTACATAACGCCCATGGGGATCCATAAAGGAGGAAGAGACTTGCAGTGGGCAGGACCTAGACACTAAAATAGTAACCCCAGCCATTTTCCTATGAGTGACAGCCAGGGCTAGTACAAGGATTTTTGCCGCCCTAGGCGAAAGTAAATTTCGCCGCCCCCTTGACCCTGCCCACTGGCTCTGCCCTTTGACGTGCCCAACCTTACTACTGGGCTGACGCACTGTAACAAACCCCCTCCTCATTTAATCTCCTTACTACTGGGTGTCACGATTCGGCTTGGCTGGAGGTGGATCTTCTGTGCCAGAGAGGGATATAGCGTGGACCGTGTCGGTGGACCGGTTCTACGTTGCTACTGGTATTCACCAGAGCCCGCCGCAAAGCGGGATGGTCTTGCAGCGGCGGTAGCAACCAGGTCGTATCCACCGGCAACGGCTCAACCTCTCTGACTGCTGAGATAAGCGCGGTACAAGGGAGTAGACAAGAGCAAGGTCGGACGTAGCAGAAGGTCAGGGCAGGCAGCAAGGATCGCAGTCAGGGGTAACGGTAGGAGGTCTGGAACACAGGCTAGGAACACACAAGGAAACGCTTTCACTGGCACAATGGCAACAAGATCCGGCGAGGGAGTGCAGGGGAAGTGAGGTATAAGTAGGGAAGTGCACAGGTGAAGTAACTGATTAAAACCTGATGCGCCAATCAGTGGCGCACCGGCCCTTTAAATCGCAAAGACCCGGCGCGCACGCGCCCTAAGGAGCGGGACCGCACGCGCCGGGACAGCACAGACGGGGAACGGGTCTGGTAAGGGAATCGAGATGCACATCGCGAGCGGGCGCATCCCGCATCGCGAATCGCATCCCGGCTGGGAACATTATCGCAGCGCACCCGGTCGGCAGGTCTGACCGGGGCGCTGTGAATAAGAGAACGCTGTAAGCGCTCCGGGGAGGAGCGAGGACCCGGAGCGCTCGGCGTAACAGTACCCCCCCCCCCCCTTGGGTCTCCCCCTCTTCTTGGAACCTGAGAACCTGAGGATAAGACTCTTGTCCAGGATGTTGTCCTCAGGTTCCCATGATCTCTCCTCTGGGCCGCAATTCTCCCAGTCAACCCAATTTTTTTTTTTACCTCTGACCGTCTTGGATGCCAGAATCTCCTTCACCGAAAAAACGTCAGAGGACCCGGAAACTGGAGTGGGAGAAACAACTTTGGGAGAGAAGCGGTTAAGGATGAGTCGTTTAAGGAGAGAGACATGGAAAGCATTGGGAATACGGAGAGAAGGTGGAAGAAGGAGTTTGTAAGAGACAGGGTTGATCTGGCACTTGACTTTGAAAGGACCAAGATAACGTGGTCCCAGTTTATAACTGGGGACACGAAAGCGGACATACTTGGCGGAGAGCCATACCTTGTCACCGGGAGAAAAAATGGGGGGAATTCTTCTTTTCTTATCGGCATATTTTTTCATCCGGGATGAAGCCTGTAAAAAAGAATCTTGAGTCTCTTTCCAAATGGTGGAGAGGTCTCGAGTCACTTCATCAACAGCGGGCAAACCAGAGGGCATGGGAGTGGGGAGGGGGGGGGAAGAGGGTGACGGCCGTACACCACGAAGAATGGGGATTTAGCAGAGGATTCGGAGACTCAGAAATTGTACGAAAATTCGGCCCATGGTAGAAGATCAGCCCAGTCATCCTGGCGGGAGGAAACAAAATGTCGCAAATAGTCACCCAGAACCTGATTAATTCTTTCTACTTGTCCATTGGATTGGGGATGATAAGAAGATGAGAAGTTTAATTTGATTTTGAGCTGATTACAGAGGGCCCTCCAGAATTTAGACACAAATTGAACGCCTCTATCCGAGACGATATGCGTGGGCAACCCGTGAAGGCGAAAAATGTGTATAAAAAATTGCTTCGCCAACTGAGGCGCCGAAGGAAGACCTGGAAGAGGGATAAAATGTGCCATCTTGGAGAATCGATCAACGACCACCCAAACAACTGTGTTGCCAGTAAGTCAGTAATAAAGTCCATACCAATCTGAGACTAAGGTCGTTCAGGAACAGGCAGAGGATGGAGGAGACCAGCAGGCTTCTGGAGAGGGGTCTTGTCCCGGGCACAGACTGTACAAGCCCGCACGAAATCAACAACATCAGTTTCCAGGGTAGGCCACCAATAAAATCGAGAGATGAGTTGGATGGATTTTTTGATGCCAGCATGGCCTGCGAGGTGAGAGGAGTGTCCCCACTTGAGAATCCTGAGGCGCTGGCGTGGAGAGACGAAGGTCTTCCCTGGAGGAGTTTGTCTGATGGAAGCTGGAGAAGAGGAGATCAGACAGTCCGGAGGAATAATGTGTTGCGGGGAAGCTTCCACTTCAGAGGCATCCGATGAACGAGAGAGGGCGTCAGCCCTAATGTTCTTGTCAGCAGGGCGAAAATGAATTTCAAAGTTAAAACGGGCAAAGAGCAACGACCACCTAGCCTGGCGAGGGTTCAGCCGTTGGGCAGACTGAAGATAAGAGAGATTCTTGTAATCAGTGTATATAATAACTGGATATTTGGACCCCTCCAGCAGGTGCCTCCATTCCTCAAGCGCCAATTTTATGGCCAGAAGTTCTCGATCACCAATGGAGTAGTTTTTCTCCGCCGGAGAGAAGGTCCTAGAAAAAAACTCACAAGTAACAGCATGCCCGGAAGAATTTTTTTGTAGGAGAACTGCTCCAGCTCCCACCGAGGAGGCGTTTACCTCCAATGAGAAGGGTTTGGATGGGTCAGGTCTGGAGAGTACGGGAGCAGAAGAAAAGGCAGTCTTGAGATGTTTGAATGCGTCTTCCGCTTGAGGAGGCCAGGACTTAGGGTTGGCGTTTTTCTTGGTTAGGGCCACGATAGGAGCCACAATAGTAGAGAAGTGTGGGATAAATTGTCTGTAATAATTGGCGAACCCCAAAAAACGTTGGATAGCACGGAGTCCGGAGGGGCGTGGCCAATCCAATACGGCAGATAGTTTATCTGGGTCCATTTGTAGTCCCTGGCCAGAGACTAAGTATCCTAGGAAGGGAAGAGACTGACATTCAAAGAGACATTTTTCCATTTTGGCATATAATTGATTGTCCCGAAGTCTCTGAAGAACCATGCGGACATGCTGGCGGTGTTCTTCTAGGTTAGCAGAAAAAATCAAAATATCGTCTAGGTAAACCACAACACAGGTATATAGAAGATCACGAAAAATTTCAATTACAAAGTCTTGGAAGACGGCAGGGGCGTTGCAAAGGCCAAAGGGCATAACCAGATATTCAAAGTGTCCATCTCTGGTGTTAAATGCAGTCTTCCACTCGTCCCCCTCCCTGATGCGGATGAGATTATAAGCACCTCTTATGTCCAGCTTGGTAAAGATGTGGGCGCCACGTAGGCGGTCAAAGAGTTCCGAGATAAGAGGTAGGGGATAGAGTTTTTTTACAGTGATTTTAATAAGTCCGCGGTAATCAATGCAAGGGCGTAGGGAGCAGTCTTTTTTGGAAGCGAAAAAAAATCCAGCTCCGGCAGGAGAGGAAGACTTGCGGATAAACCCCTTTTTTAAATTCTCTTGGATGTACTCCGACATGGCTTGAGTTTCCGGAGCAGACAGAGGATAGATTCTGCCCCGGGGTGGAGTAGTACCAGGGAGGAGGTCAATAGGACAGTCATTAGGCCTGTGAGGAGGTAAAGTCTCTGCTTGTTTTTTGCAAAAAACATCAGCATAATCCAGATAGGCCTTGGGGAGATCAGATAACGGGGAGTCTTGACTGACAGTACAGGGAGCAGGCTTAAGACAGTCCTTGTGGCAAGAAGTACCCCAGTTCTTGATTTCCCCGGTGGTCCAATCAAGGGTTGGGGAATGGCGTTGAAGCCACGGTAATCCAAGAAGAATTTCTGAAGTGCAGTTAGAGAGGACCAAAAATTCAATTTTTTCGTGATGGGGTCCGATGCACATTAAGAGGGGTTCCGTGCGGTAACGCACAGTACAGTCCAATCTTTCATTATTAACAGAGTTGATGTAGAGGGGTCTGGCGAGACTGGTCACCGGGATGTTGAACCTGTTGATGAAAGAGGACAAAATAAAATTTCCTGCAGATCCGGAATCCAAGAAGGCCATAGCTGAGAAGGAGAAGGTAGAAGAAGAAATCCGCACAGGCACAGTAAGAAGTGGAGAAGCAGAGTTCACATCGAGAGCTGTTTCACCTTTGTGCGGAGTCAGCGTGCGTCTTTCCTGGCGTGGAGGTCGGATAGGACAATCCTTCAAGAAATGTTCGGTACTGGCACAGTACAGGCAAAGGTTCTCCATGCGGCGTTGCGTCCTCTCTTGAGGTGTCAAGCGAGACCGGTCAACTTGCATTGCCTCCACGGCGGAAGGCACAGGAACGGATTGCAGTGGACCAGAGGAGAGAGGAGCCGTGGAGAGAAACCGCCTCGTGCGAACAAAGTCCATATCCTGGCGGAGCTCCTGACGCCTTTCGGAAAAACGCATGTCAATGCGGGTAGCAAGATGAATCAGTTCATGCAGGTTAGCAGGGGTTTCTCGTGCGGCCAGCACATCTTTAATGTTACTGGATAGGCCTTTTTTAAAGGTCGCGCAGAGGGCCTCGTTATTCCAGGACAATTCGGAGGCGAGAGTACGGAATTGGATGGCGTACTCGCCAACGGAAGAATTACCCTGGACCAGGTTCAGCAGGGCAGTCTCGGCAGAAGAGGCTCGGGCAGGTTCCTCAAAGACACTTCGAATCTCCGTGAAGAGGCTGGATGCGGCCACTCGCTGCGGAGGAGGTGCAGGAGCTGGCGGAGGAGATGATTGTTGAAGCTGTGGTAGTAGCTGCTGTAGCATCACGGTCAGTTGAGACAGCTGGTGGCCTTGTTGCACTATCTGTTGTGACTGCTGGGCGACCACCGTGGTGAGGTCGGCGACAACTGGCAGCAGGACCTCAGCGGGATCCATGGCCGGATCTACTGTCACGATTCGGCTTGGCTGGAGGTGGATCCTCACTGCCAGAGAGGGATTGGCGTGGACCGTGTCGGTGGACCGGTTCTAAGTTGCTACTGGTATTCACCAGAGCCCGCCGCAAAGCGGGATGGTCTTGCAGCGGCGGTGGCAACCAGGTCGTATCCACCGGCAACGGCTCAACCTCTCTGACTGCTGAGATAAGCGCGGTACAAGGGAGTAGACAAGAGCAAGGTCGGACGTAGCAGAAGGTCAGGGCAGGCAGCAAGGATCGTAGTCAGGGGCAACGGCAGGAGGTCTGGAACACAGGCTAGGAACACACAAGGAAACGCTTTCACTGGCACAATGGCAACAAGATCCGGCGAGGGAGTGCAGGGGAAGTGAGGTATAAGTAGGGAAGTGCACAGGTGAAGGAACTGATTAAAACCTGATGTGTCAATCAGTGGCGCACCGGCCCTTTAAATCGCAAAGACCCGGCGCACGCGCGCCCTAAGGAGCGGGGCCGGGCGCGCCGCGACAGCACAGACGGGGAACGGGTCTGGTAAGGGAATCAAGATGCGCATCGCGAGCGGGCGCGTCCCGCATCGCGAATCGCATCCCGGCTGGGAACATTATCGCAGCACACGCGGTCGGCAGGTCTGACCGGGGCGCTGTGAATAAGAGAACGCTGTGAGCGCTCTGGGGAGGAGCGGGGACCCGGAGCGCTCGGCGTAACACTGGGATGACACACTGTAACAAACCTCCTCCTCATGTAATCTTCTTACTACTGGGTTGACACACTATAACAAACCTCCTCCTCATGCAATCTCCTTACTACTGGGGTGACACACTGTAAAAAACCTCCTCTTCATGTAATCACCTTACTACTGGGGTGACACACTGTAAAAAACCTCCTCCTCATGTAATCTCCTTACTACTGGGTTTACACACTAACAAACCTCCTCCTCTTGTAACCTCCTTACTACTGGGGTGACATACTGTAACAAGCCGCCTCCTCATGTAATCTCCTTACTACTGGGGTGACACTGTAACAAACCCCTCCTCATGTAATCTCCTTACTACTGGGGTGACACACTGTAACAAACCTCCTCCTCATGTAATCTCCTTACTACTGGGGTGACACACTGTAACAAACCTCCTCATGTAATCTCCTTGCTACTGGGGTGACACTGTAACAAACCCCCTCCTCATGTAATCTCCTTACTACTGGGGTGACACACTGTAACAAACCTCCTCATCATGTAATCTCCTTACTACTGGGGTGACACACTGTAACAAACCCCCTCCTCATGTAATCTCCTTACGACTGGGGTGACACACTGTAACAAACCTCCTCCTCATGTAATCTCCTTACTACTGTGTTTACACACTATAACAAACCCCCTTCTCAGCAGACAATATCACACATAGAGGGATTAGATCAGTGTTTCCCAACCAGGGTGCCTCCAGCTGTTGCAAAACTACAACTCCCAGCATGCTCGGACAGCCAAACGCTGTCTGGGCATGCTAGGAGTTATAGTTTTGCAACATCTGGAGGCACCCTGGTTGGGAAAAACTAATATAGAGGTATATACCAGCTGTATACAGATCTGTATACCATATAAGTGATTAAAATTATATTTAGGGACTCACAATCTTTTCTGATCAACGTCGTCCTCTTTCCTTTTCTTCTCCATCTGGCTCAGACCGCCATGATGTCTTCTTCCAGCCAAAACTTCCTTTCTTCAGCATCTGTGGGACAAACATGTTAGACCCTGCATTTTCCCCCCTCCTCCCCCAGTGGCATTTCATTAACCCCCCACCCCCTCCTCCCCCTGTACCATTTCATTAAACCCTCCATCCCCCTCCCCTTGCAATTTAATTAACCTCCCCCACCCCCTCCTCTTCCCCCCCATGCAATTTCGTTAACCCCCCCATCCCCCTCCTCCTCCCCCTATGCGATTTCATTAACCCCCCCTCCCCCCCTGGGCAATTTCATTAACCCTCCACTCCCCTCCTCCCCCCCTGTGCAATTTCATTACCCCTCCCACCTCTCCTCTCCCCCCTATGCAATTTCATTAACCCTTCCCCTCCTCCTCTCCCCCTTTGCAATTTCATTAACCCTCCCCCCCTCCTCTCCTCTCCCCCTTTGCAATTTCATTAACCCTCCCCCACCTCTCCTCTCCCCTCTATGCAATTTCATTAACCCTCCCCCTCCTCTCTCCCCCTGTGCAATTTCATTAACCCTCCCCCCCTGTGCGATTTCCCCCCGCCCCCTCCCTGTACGATTTCATTAGCCCCCCACCCCCCTAAGTTGCCGTCTCACCTGTCAGATTCCTCCGGGCAGGGCAGGCAGCTTGTCTTCTTTTCCCCAGCAGCTCCGGTGAGGATGAGTGGCGGGCGCTCCATTGATGACGAGTGACGTCCTCCTGAGTAGCGTCAGGGGCATCACTCGTCATCCAGTGCCGGCCCGCAGCAGGCTGTTTCTGGTTGGAAGTCACTGTGGGCGGGCAATTAGAATGGTGAGCGTGGCCGCGCGGAGAAGCTGGATGCGGTCGGGGGTTGCGTGGTATGCAGGGAAGGTGGGGGGTTTGGGGCATCCCTGCTCCTCTATCAACATGCTGGGCAGGCAGGGGATATAATTAGATGGGGGGGTGCAGCTTTTTGCTTGCCGCGCTCCCAATACATGTGTTATCTCGGCGGCGCTGGGCAATTGCGGCAACAGGCAGAGCGGCGCCCACCTCAAGAGGGCGCCATAGGAGGCCGCCTACTTTGTCTATAGGCAAAGCCGGCCCTGGTGACAGCAGAATAGGATTGTGGAAAGAGATGGTGGAGAAGTTGAAAGGATCCAGAATGGTCAAAGTCTGTCTCCTGTAAAAAAAAACTACATCAGCACGAAGAGCAACCAACTCCCTTTGAAGCAGACGCCTCTTAGAGGGGTTCAACCCCTTAACATTCAAGGAGACACACTTGACCATGGCAGATAGCAAAGGTAAGGAAAGTGCCAATGAAGAAACATACTCACAGAAAGGTCCAGAAGAGTCCCAGCGAGGCGGGGAAAAAGCAACCTCAGATCTCGAAGTCAAAGGGGGAGGAGCCAGGAGAAGCTACCTAAAGTGGGTAAAGGACAAGAGAAGAGAGGGAAGAGGGGGAAACACAAAGGAATACAGACCGACAACAAACCGACCGGACAACAAGAAACAAACAAAAGGCAACACAGTACAAATGAGAGAACCATTGATAAAAGAGCCAATGCAGAGGTCAAGACCACCAGGGTGGACCGAGAACCAAAGCATGGGCGGTCCATCACTACGACCTCGAGAGGGGACATGGGAGGTCACCACCAGAGAACAACCACCAAAAAGGAGGTAGGCGGCCATAGCAATGGAGCACAAGCGTAAAACTAAACCATTGGTGACCAAAGAAAGCAACATCACAGTAACATTAACAATAAAAATGTGCAGGAACAAAATGCAATCTGCAAGGGGAGGTAGTCCCGTCGCTGTAAGGAGACATCCCAACAAGGAGCAATAGAGCGAGGTTATTGGGAATCAGCGACATCTCAGGGGGGAGCCCGGAAAGGGGCCACTTGGGCATTGGAGGAGGATTTTCTCTGGGAACCGGTCCGACGGGACCGGAGCGGCTGCAACACAGGCGGCAAACGAAGGGGCGGAAGTGTCAAGTCCCAAACCATCAGCTGCGGCAGCGGCAACTCCAGGGTTGAGCAGAAGGCCTGAAGATGAGAATAGGAATGCAAAACCGCAGAGCGTCCATCTTTACGGGCATGCAGAGCAAATGGGAAGTTCCAGCGGCAAGGCACATCGTGGGAGCGGAAGACCGCCAGAAAAGGTTGGAGCATCCGTCGGTTCCTGAGGGTCAGCCAAGATAAATCCTGATAAAGTTGGATAGGTGCCCCATCAAAGTCAAAATTGCGCAGAGATCTAGCTTTAGCCATGATGGCCTCCTTGACTTGAAAATCGTGCACACAGCAGATGACATCTCGCGGAGCCCCCACAATAGATTTGGTGCGGAGAGCCCGATGAGCCCTGTCTAGTTTAATCTTGTGAGAGGACGGCTTCCCAAGGATAAGGTTGAAGATGGCCTTCAAAGTGATGAAGAGATCCTCCTCACGGGTAGCCTCCGGCAAGCCACGTACCCTGATATTTTTAAGCCTCCCCCTGTTTTTCAATTCCTCAACATGGGCATGGAGATCACTAAGAAAGTAAGTTTGAGAGGCAATTGTAGATTGTAGCTGAGCGACATATGCCCTGGTGGCATCATGAGCATCCTCCAAGCCCTCCACCTGACCCGAAACATGCTGGAGATCCTGGCGCAGAGCCGTAATTTCTGCCCGGCAGGTATCTTTCACTTCAGCAATGAGTGACCAGAAGTACTCCTCAGTGGGAATCTGGGAAAGCAGCTGGCTCAGGTCTGGTAGAGTTGAGTAGGGCACGGAGAGGCCCGAGCAGTGGATTTCGTAATCAGAGAAAGCATCCCAAGAAGTTGAAGCCGCCCCAGGTTGAGCAGGTGCCCCGGGCCCAGGAGAAAGGTGGGGCGGTCCCTGGGGGGACAGGCGAAAGGTACCGGAGGACTTCACGGTGCCCTGTCTGGACCTTTGTGGCTTGGGTGAGCAGAAGGCAGAGGAGTGAGCAGCCAGAGGGTCTAGCGGAGTGGAGAGAGGGGGCACTGATGGGGGAGAGGTGTGCCAATCCAGCATCAGATGTCCAGAAGAGTGCAGTCCAGTTCCCAGGGCCGGAGAACCTGGTGAGAGGGAGGCTGAACAGCGGGGAGCAGCTGCAGGAGACAGGGGGCTAGAGTGGGAGGCTGGCAGGCGCTTCACTAATGAGGTCCAGGATGGAGCGTCTGGACCCCAAGGAGGAGAGGGAGGAGAGGAGGCCACTTGTGAGGGCAGACAATCCCCATCTGTAGCAGCCGGAGGGTCAGAGGGCTCATTCACCGCTGGATCCTGGTGCTGGGAAGCAAAGCAGGAGGATGAGCAGCCAGCACTGCAGAGTGAAATGGAGGCTCCGGGAGCCGCACAGCAGCGCTGCACAGAGACGGCTGAAGTGGAGGTACAGGTGGAGCCGGAGCAGTGGAGGGGAGGAAGTCGACAGCAGAGGGGACGAGGTCCCGGACATCCCCGGCAGCAGCAGAGAGCAGGTAAGAGGGACGTCTGGGAACTTTGAGACACGGCCTCCAGAACGGGAGCGCAGAACCAGCGCAGGCCCTGCCCTAGGAGTCTCAGAAGGTAGCCGGGCAGCAGCAGAGGTAGATCACGCCCTTCGGGAGTTCCTCCCCATAGGTATGCAGGGTCACCACAAGGTATGTAGCTAATTTAGTGGCCGACAGAGCAGGAGCCATTCCAGCCGGCCATTCCAGCCGGAACCAAGCCACGCCCTTCGTCACGGCCATTTTAGGCCCGTAGTTGTCTGGGGCTAAGGGAGAGCTGCCGGAATTACACTGGCTGCTAGGTGTTATCGTCAGGAAACGGTCCATATGGCAGCGTGCAGGACCTTCCTCGCAACTTTCCCCCAGTCTGGCAGGTAATAAATGCGGGTAGAATGCGGTGGCAGGGTGTATGGTAATCACACAGGCAGAAGCTGCTGAAAGTGCGTATTCACATCCCCGCCCCAGAACTTGAAGTAGGGCTGATTCAAACTTTTATTCAGGAAGGGGTTAAATCACATTTATTCACTTTTTGTTTTATTTTTTTTACTTTTTTTTTTGTCCCTAAAAGGCATTATTACATGCAATCCTTTGATTGCATACACTTAACAATGCTATGCCATAGCATAGCATTGATCAGTGTAATCTGTGCTTCATTGCACCAGCCTGGATCTCAGGCTTGGAGCAATGGCGTGACGATCAGACAGCAAGGAGGAAGGCAAGGCACCTCCTTGCTGTCTGTTTATCTTCGCTGTCCGTTCATCCTCGCTGTCCGTCGGCTTGCTGCCTATCTAATATGGGGGAACTGCCTGCTGCCTATCTAATATGGGGGAACTGCCTGCCGCCTATCTAATGATGGGGAACTTCCGCCTATATAATGAGGGGGAACTGTCACCTATCTAATGAGCGGGGACTGCCGCATATCTAATGGCGGGGGGGGGGGGGGGGCTACCTCCTGCCTTGTGTGGGGGAACTGCCACCTACCTGGGAGACTATCTACTATGTCCCTGCCCAGCTAATATGGGGGCTACCTACTATCTACATAGGTTATATAGGGGTATTCATACAGTGGACGGCTATCTGGCGTAGGAACCGGGGACGGGGGGACTGGGTGGATGGATCCCCCCCAAGACTTAAGGCTGGGGGACCGATAATGGATTTAGCCCCCCCCCCCCCCCCCGCTCGCTGCCCGCCGCCGCTACTACTACTGTGTTTGTGTCAGTCCGGTAAGAAAATTTTAAATACTACTACCTGTATTCTTCGGCAGGCCCCGCTAATGCCTGCGCCCTGCACGTATTAATTCATTACTTTCCCTTTAAGAAAGTAATGAATTCTGGGGGATGAGTGAGGCGACGTGCCTGAGCGCAGTTACGTACTGCAGCGTAGCTCTATTTGCCCGCCAAAGAAGAGCTGTGTCGCAGTTGGAAAAGAGCCCTTCACCAAGACGGTCACCTGCAAGGTAGCTCCTGCTGCTCCAGCTTAATCTATGGCCACCCGCCCGCCTGCAATGATATTTCTCACATGAATCATCATCATTCAGCTTTCTACTAGGAAAGCTGAGTGAATGACGATTCCTATGAGAAATATAATTGCAGCCATATTTTTTTCACCCAGCTTTCCTAGACTGTCTTCGGAACAGCAAAGTTTGCCTAAATATGTGTTAATATATATTTAGGCAATGTTTGCTGTATTGAAGTATAGGAAAGCTGGGTGGAAAAAATATGGCTGCAATTATATTTCTCACAGGAATCACTCAGCTTTACTAGTAGGATTCCTGTGAGAAATATTATTGCAGCCATATTTTTTTCAGCCAGCTTTTCTAGACTTCAATACAGCAAACATTGCCTAAATATATATTACCACATATTTAGGCAAACTTTAGGCAAAAAAATATGCCTGCAATAATATTTCCTATGGCTGCTGTTAGTTTTGTGCAATTATATTTTAGGTGTTACCGCATACGTAGGCAAACTTGTCTGTTTTGAAGCCTAGGAAAGCTGGGTGGAAAAAATATGGCTGCAATAGTATTTTTCACTCAGCTTTCCTATGGCTGCTGTTAGATTTGGGCAATTATATTTTAGGTGTTACCGCATATGTAGGCAAACTTGGCTGTTTTGAAGCCTAGGAAAGCTGTGTGGAAAAAATATGGCTGCAATAATATTTTTCACTCAGCTTTCCTATGGCTGCTGTTAGATTTGTGCAATTCTATTTTAGGTGTTACTGCATATGTAGGCAAACTTGGCTGTTGTGAAGCCTAGGAAAGCTGGGTGGAAAAAATAGGGCTGCAATCGTATTTTTCACTCAGCTTTCCTATGGCTGCTGTTAGATTTGTGCAATTATATTTTAGGTGTTACCGCATATGTAGGCAAACTTGGCTGTTTTGAAGCCTAGGAAAGCTGTGTGGAAAAAATATGGCTGCAATAATATTTTTCACTCAGCTTTCCTATGGCTGTTGTTAGATTTGTGCAATTATATTTTAGGTGTTACCGCATATGTAGGCAAACTTGGCTGTTTTGAAGCCTAGGAAAGCTGGGTGGAAAAAATATGGCTGCAATAATATTTTTCACTTTGCTTTCCTATGGCTGCTGTTAGATTTGTGCAATTATATAACAATATACTGGGTATATGAAAATGATGTCAATAGTGCCTACACTAACCCCTCGTCCTGACCTCACACACAGCCTACCTCCCACAGTCCTGACAGATCCCTATCCCTTGAATTCACTGCTTCCTGAAGGTACCTGTGATGAGGAGCCTGTATTGACCCGCCCCATTTAGTCCCTCCCCTTTTATTCCCTGCCCTATTATTCCCTCCCCTTTTATGGCTCCGCCTTTTTCAACATCTCAATGCTATCCCCCCCAAGATTTTTTGGGCTTCCTACGCCCCTGCCTAAAGGGTCAACTCTCTCCGGAAGGGCCCTACCGACTGGTCACCTATTATTGCAGTTTGGGCCATTATAAGTCTTGGAAAAATGAGGAGCCTGAAATGTTTTTTCTAGAGTTGAGCGAACTTACAGTAAATTGGCTGGTAGCGAACCTTGCAGCTCAGCTGTTGATTACTGTAGTCTGCGTAAATTAGTTCAGCTTTCCTAGGGCTCTGGCTGCCTGGATGTCCGGGATGACAGTCTTAGGTCTCCTAGGTCTGTATCCACCTTTTCCAGGCAACTGGAGCCCTTGAAAAGCTGAACTAATTTATGCAGACTAAAGTAATCAACAGCCGAGCTGTGAGGTTCTCTACGAGCTAATTTACTTTAAATTCGCTCAACTCTAGTTTTTTCCGACAGGTTCTGCAGAGAGGAGTCATAGCCGGAAGAAATCATCATGACGGAAGAAAAGGGAAAGTGACCGGTTCCAGTCAGAGAAGATGTCACTTCATGTAACTGTATGTCATCTCATTTATGGTCTATTGTGGTAATGATGGGGGTTGTTGTTAGTCACCTGATGCAACTGTATTTAATCTTTTTTATATGTTCTTTTTTTGTAATGATAGGAGTTGTTGTTAGTCACCTGATGCAACTGTATTTAAATGGGTACTCTTATAAAAAAAAAAAAAAATGTATTAAAAAGATTATGTAAAAAAAAAATGTTTCTAATATATTTTATTTTTTTTTAAAAATCATGTTTTATGTGTTTTTTTAACGTTTGTAATCCTGGCCACTAGGTGTCAGCCTATATGGCTCAGGATTACTTTTCCTCCCCTCACGTTCAGCACATTCGGACCAACGCTGGCCGGGCCGCATGGCCCAGCGTGGTTCGAAACGTGCGTTCACATGAATGAGGAGAGGGAGATGCAAGGCGGGCGGGGATATTTAAATTTTGCGCGCCTCGCGTGCACGAGCACTGTGCTCATGTTCTGCCTGTTTCCTATACAGGCAGAGAGTGAGTACAGCGCTCGTTCGCGCGCGGCACGCAAAATGTTAATATCCCCGCCCCCCTGCATCTCCCTCTCCTCATTCATTGCAGCACATGAGCTGCAGGAAAGAGAGAGAAGACGGGCGGAAGCGATCCCCGGCCAGGCTTCAGATGACGCTGTGCCTGCCGGGATCGCCCACTTCTTGTCCTCGCCAGAGAGCTCAACTCTGAGCTCCTCCAGCCGTTCTAGATAAGGTAATTTCATGGGGATTTGGGCACAAATAAATACGGGGATAGATGTAGTTAGTGTCAGGGACAGATGGGGAGGGGGAATAGGGAAATTTATTTAGTGATAACTAGTCTTTAATCGTATATATAGTCTATTGTGGTAATGATGGGGGTTGTTGTCAGTCTGTCACCTGTATAGGACGTCCTCCTTAACTTACAGTAGATGACAGACTGACAACGTTATTGCTGTTAAAGAGGTATTCCCATTCTGCATGTGCTGACGTGATGGGGCGTGGCTAGGGGTGTGGCCGAGGGTGTGATTAGTGGGTTTGGCTTGTCCAAATTTGCTCTCAGCAAAAGTTGGGAGTTATAAATATATATGGTCGTTAACTCCTTAACGACGCAGCACCCTGCGTCATATAGGGTCGGTCCCAGCAGCCATCAATGGCTGGGACCCGCGGCTAATACAGGACATCACCGATCGCAGTGATGCCCTGTATTAACTCTTCAGACACGGCGATCAAAGTTGACTGCCGTGTCTGAAGTGAAAGTATCCTGGCAGCTCAGTCGGGCTGTTTAGGACCGCCAAATCCCAAACAGCTTACAGGACACCAGGAGGATCCCTACATGCCTCCTCGGTGTCCGATCGGCAAATGACTGCTCCCTGACTGAGATCCACTGATCAATGACATGTTAATATATGCCATTGATCAGTGTAAAAGATCAGTGTGTGCAGTGTTATAGCCCCCTATGGAAGCTATAACACAGCAAAAAAAAAAAAAAAAAAATGTTAATAAATGTGATTTAACCCCTTTCCTAATAAAAGTTTGAATCACCCCCCTTTTCCCATAAAAAAAATGTGTAAATAAAAATTAAAATAAACATATGTGGTATTGCCGCGTGCGTAAATGTCCGAACTATAAAAATATATCATTAATTAAACTGCATGGCCAATGGCGTACACGTAAAAAAATTCCAAATTCCAAAATAGCTTCTTTTTGGTCACTTTTTAAACCATTAAAAAATGAATAAAAAGTGATGAAAAAGTCAGATCAAAACAAAAATGGTACCGATAAAAACTTCAGATCACAACGCAAAAAATTAGCTCTCAAACTGCCCCAAATGTAGAAAAATAAAAAAGTGATAGGGGTCAGAAGAGGACATTTTTTAATGTATAAATTTTCCTGCATGTAGTTATGATTTTTTCCAGAATTATGACAAAATCAAACCTATATAAGTAGGGTATCATTTTAACCATATGGATCTACAGAACAAAGATAAGGTGTCATTTTTACTTAAAAATGCACTGCGTAGAAACGGAAGCCCCCAAAAATTACAAAAATGGCGTTTTTTTCTTCAATTTTGTCGCACAATGATTTTTTTTTCGTTTCGACGTGAATTTTTGGGTAAAATGACTGTTACTGCAAAGTAGAATTGGTGGCGTAAAAAATAAGCCATCATTTGGATTTTTAGGTGGAAAATTGAAAGGGTTATGATTTTTTAAATGTAAGGAGGAAAAAATTAAAATGCAAAGACTGAAAAACACTGCGTCCTTAAGGGGTTATGGTTGCTCCATGATGTGAACTGATTTATACTATTGAAAAATTCCATGAGGTTCTTTGGGGAGATTTATCAAAACCTGTGCAGAGGGAAAGTGGAGCGGTTGCCCATGGCAACAAATCCAATCACTTCTTTCATTTTTGAAAAACGAAAAAAGCGATCTGATTTGTTGCTATGGGCAACTAGTCAAATTTCCTCTGCATAGGCTTTAATAAATCTCCCCCTTTGTGCCCAGAAAGTGTTCATTCATAAAGGGGAGATTTATCAAAACCTGTGCATAGGAAAAGTTGCTAAGTTGCCTATAGCAACAAATCCAATCACGTCTTTCATTTTTGAAGAGGCCTGTGAAAAATGAAAGAAGCGACCTGATTGGTTGCTATGGGCAACTCAGCAACTTTTCCTCTGCATATGTTTTGATAAATCTCCCCACAAGTCTTTATACAGAGGTCCCTCAAGTTACAATATTAATTGGTTCCAGGACGACCATTGTATGTTGAAACCATTGTATGTTGAGACCAGAACTCTATGGTAACCTGGTAATTTGTTCTAAAGGCACCAAAATGTCATCCAAAAATAGGAAAAAGTGAGGATTAAAGAAAAATAAGTAGATAACTAATACAGATAAAGCAAATCCTTACATATAAAAGTAAGAAAGATCTGCTGGGAACTGTATATCATTGTCTATGTAAGTGTTTCCCAAGCAGGGAGCCTCCAGCTGTTGCAAAACTACAACTCCCAGCATGCCCGGACAGCATTTGGCTGTCCGGGCATGCTGGGAGTTGTAGTTTTGCAACAGCTGGGGGCACCCTGCTTGGAAAACACTGGTCTATGTAGAGGACAGGAGCTTCTTCGGGGTCCTGTACAGTACACGCAGTACTGTAACATGGAGTAAAGTAACATGGAGTCGCCCTTACCTGGTGTCCAATGAGCAGGTAACCCTGGTACAGGTAAAGTGTACAGAACATGTAATACCTTCCTGTACTGTAGGAGGCGCTACCAGTCAGTGCATACGCTTCAGTAATACAGGGGTTTTACCAGTGAATGCTCATTCTGATTGGTCAGTTCTTCCGGCCATTGACACGTTTCACAGATCTGGACTGTCCATAACATTGTATGTTGAGTCTGGTTTCAACTTACAATGGTCCAGAAAAGACCATTGTATGCTGAAACTATTGTATGTTGAGGCCATTGTAAGTTGAGGGATCACTGTAGTTAGGTTTGTTGTTATGAGTAATTTCAGCACCAGGGGGCAGCAAACCTCAGTCACTGCTCTAGAGAAGAGGAAGTAGGTCATGTGAGAGAAGGCGTCGCTTCACTGCACGAGTTTCTGGTACTGAAATTTCATAACTGGCATCGAACTTTTCCTGCGTTCAGTGGAGCTGGCAGCACCAGTAAGTGACGGGGACGATCCACAGAGCGGCGGGGTCTATAGCTGTAGCCATTTGTAAATGTCTGTATGTGATTGGGGGACAATGGGATCAGATGCATTGTGCTGTATGCCTTGTTCTTGTGGTTCAGTGGAGCTTCCTTGTTTGAAGATCGGAATACATGTATGTTAGTCTGGTGGGATGTCTGCTGGACCACATTTCAGGCAGGCACCTGTGATATTTAGCGGTCTTTTTATGAGGGAGTCCTCTGATTGTTGTGGTATATCCAGTATACTACGTGTAATTTCTGTAACCAGTTTATAAAGCCTACTTCCTTGTATTTCTAGAAAACATCTTCCTTTGTATTGTTTTGTTCGAATGTCAGCAGGTTTTGTCAGATTTCAGAGGAGCTAAATTACCCCATTAACCCCTTCATGACCCAGCGTTTTTATAAATTTTTTTGGCTCAGGTTTTTTTCCACCTCACATTCTAAGACCCATAACTTTTTTTTATTTTTCCACAGCCAAAGTTGTATGAGGTTTTTTTTTTTTTTTTTTTTGTGTGGGTCAAGTTGTACTTTTCATTGGCATATATATATAATATATATATATATATATATATATATATATATATATAATATATTTTATACTATGTATTACGAAACCAGAAATGTAAGGGTATGTTCACACTGCGGAATTCCTCAAGTGGAGATTCCGTCAGGCGAGTACCGCTGAAGATACTTCGGTGGTAGGACACCGCGGGGTACTGCGCCGTCACCGCTGAAATTCCACAGTGTGAGCGGGTCTTGCTTGCGGAAGACCCGTTCACACTGATGGGAATGTTAACTGCGCAAAATTCTACTCGCAGAATTCTGCGGGAATACTCCAGTGTGAACATACCCTTAGGCAAAATTGAAAAAAAATGTGAATTGTGTAATTCATTATTATTATTATTAATAATAATTTTTTTTTTTTTAACCTTTTGGGGACAGAGGGCGTATGGATATGCCCTCGCGTCCCAGTACTTAACCCCTTAAAGACAATGGATGTAAATGTACATCATGGTGCAGTGCTGCTTAACGCACCATGACGTACATTTACGCTCCGCCGAGACCGCAAGCACCGGACCAGTGTTGGCGTAATGCGCGGCAAGGTCCCAGCTGCCATCAGCAGCCAGGAACCCGCTGATAATGGTGGACATCCGCGATCACGCGGATGTCCGCCATTAACCCCTCAGATCCCGTGATCCATACAGATCACGGCATCTGCGCAGTGCCGTACTTTAAATAGATGATCAGATCGCCCGCAGTGCTTCTGCGGGCATCCGATCATCCAGCATGACAGCCGGAGGTCCCCTCTCCTGGCTCCGGCTGTCTCCCGGGGTCTTCTGCTCTCGTCTGAGATCGAGGATGACCGATAACACTGATATCAGTGTCATGCCCTATGCATAGTCCCTATGGGGACCATTTGGACCCAGCCATTTTACACCTTAGGACCCGGCCATTTTCTGCACATCTGACCACTGTCACTTTAAACATTAATAACTCTGGAATGCTTTTAGTTATCATTCTGATTCCGAGATTGCTTTTTCGTGACATATTCTACTTTAACTTAGTGGTAAATTTTTGTGGTAACTTGCATCCTTTCTTGGTAAAAATCCCAAAATTTGATGAAAAATTTGAAAATTTAACATTTATCTAACTTTGAAGCTTTCTGCTTGTAAGGAAAATGTATATCACAAATAATTTTTTATTTTATTGACATGCAATATGTCTACTTTATGTTTGCATCATAAAATTGACGAGTTTTTACTTTTGGAAGACATCAGAGGGCTTCAAAGTTCTGCATCAATTTTCCAATTTTTCACAACATTTTCAAACTCACTATTTTTCAGGGACCAGATCAGGTTTGAAGTGGATTTGAAGGGTCTTCATCTTAGAAATACCCCATAAATGACCCCATTATAAAAACTACACCCCCAAAGTATTCAAAATGACATTCAGTCAGTGTTTTAACCCTTTAGGTGTCTCAGGAATAGCAGCAAAGGAAAATTCACAATCTTCATTTTTTACACTCGCATGTTCTTGTAGACCCCAAAAAAAGTTTCACTAAAATGTGTTTCCCCCCCAAATTTCACATTTTTGCAAGGGTTAATAGCAGAAAATATCCCCCAAAGTTTGTAACCCCATCTCTTCTGAGTATGGCGGTACCCCATATGTTGACCTGAAGTGCACTATGGGTGAACTACAATGCTCAGAAGAGAAGGAGTCATATTTGGCTTTTTGAGAGCAAATTTTGCTTGGTGGGCATGTCGCATTTAGGAAGCCCCTATGGTGCAAGGACAGCAAAATAACCCCCACATGGCATACCATTTTGGAAACTAGACCCCTTGAGGAACGTAACAAGGGGTACAGTGAGCATGTACCCCCCACTGGTGTCTGTCAGATCTTTGGAATAGTGGGCTGTACCAAATTTTTAATTTTCACAGCCCACTGTTCCAAAGATCTGTCAGACACCAGTGGGGTGTAAATTCTCACTGCACCCCTCATTACATTCCGTGAGGGGTGTAGTTTCCGAAATGGGGTCACATGTGGGGTTTTGTCTTTTTTGCGTTTGTCAAAACCGCTGTAACAATCAGCCACCCCTGTGCAAATCACCTCAAATGTACATGGTGCACTCTCTTTTCTGGGTCTTGTTGTGCGCCCCCAGAGCACTTTGCACCCACATATGGGGTATCTCCGTAGTCAGGAGACATTACATTACAAATTTTGGGGGGCTTTTTTCCCTTTTCCCTTTTCTCTTTTTTTTACACTAACATGCTGGTATAGACCCCAACTTCACCTTTTCATAAGGGGTGAAAGGAGAAAAAGCCCCCCAAAATTTGTTAGGCAATTTCTCCCGAGTACGGTGATACCCCATATTTGGCCCTAAACTGTTGCCTTGAAATACGACAGGACTCCGAAGTGAGAGCGCCATGTGCATTTGAGGCCTGAATTAGGGATTTGCATAGGGGTGGACATAGGGGTATTCTACGCCAGTGATTCCCAAACAGAGTGCCTCCAGCTGTTGCAAAACTCCCAGCATGCTTGGACAGTCAACGGCTGTCCGGCAATACTGGGAGTTGCTTTTTTGCAACAGCTGGAGGCTTCATTTTGGAAACAGTGGCGTACCAGACGTTTTTCATTCTTATTGGGGAGGGGGGCTGTGTAGGGGTATGTGTATATGTAGTGTTTTTTACTTTTTATTTTATTTTGTGATAGTGTAGTGTTTTTAGAGTACAGTCACATGGGCGGGGGATTACAGCGAGTTTCCCGCTGTGAGTTTGAGCTGCCGCACAAAATTTGCTGCATCGCAAACTTGCAGCCTGATACTCACTGTAAGCCCCCTGCCCATGTGAATGTACCCTGTACATTCACAGGGGGGGACCTCCAGCTGTTGCAAAACTACAACTCCCAGCATGTACAGTGTATCAGTGCATGCTGGTAGTTATAGTTTTGCAACAGCTGGAGGCACACGGGTTGGGAAACACTGAGTTAGGAAACAGACAATGTTTCCCAACCAGTGTGCCTCCAGTTGTTGCAAAACCACTACTCCCAAACATTCTCAGGCATGCTGGGATTAGTAGTTCGGCAACATCTTTAGAGCTAGATATTGCCGAACTACAACTCCCAGCTTGCTTGGAGTTGTAATTTTGCAACATCTGGAGGACTACAGTTTGCAGACCAATAATACAGTGGTTCCCAATCTGTGCCCTTCCAGATGTTGCAAAACTACAACTCCCAGTATGCCAAAACTGTCCAGGCATGCTGGGAGTTGTAGTTCTGCAACATCTGAAGGGCCAGATGTTACAGAACTACAACTCCCAGCATGCCTGGACAGTAAAGGGCATGCTGAGGATGTGTAGTTTTGCAACATCTGGAAGGGCACAGTGGTCTCCAAACTGTGGACCATACAGATGTTGCAAAACTGCAACTCCCAGCATGCCCAGACGCCAAGGGCTGTCTGGGCATGCTGGGAGTTGTTGTGTAAGGGAACCTGCTGCAAAGGTCCTGCAACGCCGCCGAAGATCCACTCACCTGTTGCCACTGCCGCCATCTCCGACCGGGATCCGGTTCTTCAGGGACGAGGTAAGTACCGGGGTCGGTCCCCAGCACTCCCCCCTGTCCCCCGGTCTTCCTCCCGTTCTCTCTGGACTTCCAGGGGCCGGGCAGGGTAGGAGGAAGTAACTCCCCCGTCCCCCTGCGATTGGTCGGTTAGCTAACCGAGGAATCGCAGGGGATAGGAGGAGGTGGCAGGCTTGCCACCTCGCTCCTATACTTCAGCATGGTCCTGGCTGTCTGTGACCACCGGGATCATGCAAAATTACCGGGCGGTCGGGTCCCAGAGACCCGATCAGCCCAGTAACGCCGCAGATCGCAGGGGCGATTTCCCTCATGATCTGCGACGATCACCGACATGGGGGGCCGACATGGCCCCCCTCGGCGTTTGCCCTGGATGCCTGCTGAAGCATTTCAGCAGGCATCCGCTTCCGATCTCTGCCCGGCGTGCGGCAGGGACCGGAAAGCGCCAGGATGTCCCCGGACGTCCTGGGTCCTTAAAGCCCAGGGTGCCAGGACGTCCCCGGAAAAAAAATTGAATAATCCCCTCCCCAATATAAAGGTAAAATTTCATTTTTTCCATTTTACCCCCCCAAAAAGCATAAAAATGTATACACATATTTGGTATCGCCGCATGTGTAAAAAGTCTGAACTATTAAAATATATTGTTATCCCAGACGTGAACATCGTAAGCGTAAAAAAAGTCAAAAATTGCTGCTTTTTTGTCACATTTTTTTCCAAAAAATGAATAAAAAATGAATAAAAAGTAAACATAAGCAAATGTGGTACCGATAAAAACTGCAGATCATGACGCAAACAATGAGCCCTCATACAGCCCCATATATGGAAAATGAGAAAGTTATAGGTGGTCAAAATAGGGCAATTTCAAACATACTAATTTTGTTTAAAATGGTTTGAGATTTTTTTTAAGCGGTACAATTATAGAAAGCGTATAACATGGGTATCATTTTAACCGTATTAACCCATAGAATAGAGAGAACATGTCATTATTACCATAAAGTGTACAGCGTGAAAACAAAACCTTCCAAAATTATTAAATTGCTATTTTCTTCTCAATTTTCCCACATAAATAATTTGTTTGGTTGCGCCATACATTTTATGGTAAAATAAGTTATGTACCGTATTTATCGGGGTATACCACGCACCAGCCTACAACACGCACCCTCATATTACCAAGGATATTTGGGTAAAAAAAGATTTTTAACCAAATATCCGTGGTAAAATGAGGGTGCGTGTGTGCGCGTGTATACCCCGATACATCTCCAGGAAAGGCAGGGGGAGAGAGGCCGTCGCTGCCCGCTTCTCTCCCCCTGCCTTTCCTGGGGTCTAGAGCCCTGCTACCGGCCCTTCTCCCCCCCTGGCTATCGGCGCCGTGCAGCGCATAGCAACAACGAAGGGGGACGCACGCCGGAGGCCTGCAGCAGCGCGGACCCGACTCAGGTAATTATGCCACCGGGGATGGAGGGAGGCAACGGGGCAGCAGTGCCGGCAATGGGTGCCGCTGCCCCTTCTCTCTTCCTGGCTATCGATAGCCAGGGGGTGAGAAGGGCCGGCAGCAGGGCTCTAGACCCCAGGGGGAAGGCAGGGGGAGAGAAGCGGGCAGCGACGGCCTCTCTCCCCCTGCCTTTCCTGGGGCGGTATCGGCGTATAACACGCACATAGACTTTAGGCTAAAAATTTTAGCCTAAAAAGTGCGTGTTATACGCCGATAAATACGGTAATTACAAAGTACAATTGGTGACGCAAAAAACAAGCCCTCAGATTGGTCTGTGGATGGAAATATGAGTTATGATTTTTAGAAGGCGAGGAGGAAAAAACAAAAATGCTACAATAAAATTGGTCTGGTCCTTAACCCCTTAAGGACCAGGCTTTATTCCGTTTTTGCACTTTCATGTTTTCCTCCTTACCTTTAAAAAAAATCATAACTCTTTCAATTTTGCACCTAAAAATCCATACAAAATTGGAAAAAAAAACCCCACCATTTTGTAACTTTTGGGGGCTTCCGTTTCTACGTAGTACATTTTTTGGTAAAAATTACTAATTTTCTATATTCTGTAGGTCCATATGATTAAAACGATACCCTACTTAAATAGGTTTGATTTTGTTGTACTTTTGAAAAAAATCATAACTACATGCAGGAAAATGTATACGTTTAAAATTGTCATCTTCTGACCCCTATAACTTTTTTTTTTTTTTTCCTGCATATGGGGCGGTATGATGGCTCATTTTTTGCGCCGTGATCTGAAGTTTTTAGCGGTACCATTGTATTGATGGGACTTATTGATTGCTTTTTATTCATTTTTTCATTATATAAAAAGTGACCAAAAATACACAATTTTGGACTTAGGAATTTTTTTGCGTGTACGCCATTGACTGCGCGGTTTAATTAATTATATATTTTTATAATTCGGACATTTCCGCACGTGGCGATACCACATTTGTTTGTTTTTATTTACAGTTTTAGTTTTTTTTTTTTATTGGGAAGGGGGGGGGGGGTTGATTCAAACTTTTATTAGGGAAGGGGTTAAATGATCTTTATTCAATTTTTATTCCCATAGGGGCTAGAACACTTCACACACTGATCTTTTACATCGTTCAATGGTTTCTCATAGGAAACCATTGATCGATGATTCTGTCGCTTGACTGCTCATACCTGGATCTCAGGCACTGAGCAGTCATTCGGCGATCGGACACCAGGAGGCAGGTAGGAGACCCTCCTCTTGTCCCAGAGCTTTTCGGGATGCCACGATTTCGCCGCAGACATCCCGTACAGCCCCCTGAGCTAACCGGCAGTCATTTACTTTCACTTTAGACGCGGCGTACAACTGAACGCGTGTATAAAGGGTTAAAATCGCGCGACACCGCGATCAGTGCTGCCACAGGTCCTGGCTGTTAGCCACAGGTCCTGGCTGTTGTTAGATGCCGTGGCCCCGCGTTATAGAAAGGGAAAGGACTCAGGACCTACCGATACATCCTTGGTTCTTACCAGGTTAACCCCCTTGGGGACTGAGCCCATTATAACCCTAAGAACGGGAGAATTTTTTTCAAATCTGACCCCTATCACTTTATGCATTAATTCCTCTGGGATGCTTTTACTTATAAATTTGATTCCGAGATAGTTTTTTCGTGACATATTATACTTTTTGTTAGTGGTAAATTTTCGTTGATACTTTTTTCAGGAAAAATTTGAAAAGTTAGCATTTTCTAACTTTGAAGCTTTCTGCTTGTAAGGAAAAGGGACATGTCAAATAAATTACATATTGATTCACATATACAGTATGTTAACTTTATGTTTGCATCATAAAGTTGACATGTTTTTTACTTTTTGAAGACATCAGAGGGCTTCAAAGTATAGCAGCAATTTTCCACGAAAATTTCCAAATCTGAATTTTTCAAGGACCAGTTAAGTTTAGAAGTGAATTTGAGGGTCTTTAAGTTGCAAATCCCCTATGATGGACCCCATTATGAAAACTGCACCCCTCAAAGTATTCAAAATGACATTCAAAAAGTTTGTTAACCCTTTAGGTGTTTCACAGGAATAGCAGCAAAATGGAGGAGAAAAATCTAAATCTCCATTTTTTACACTAACATGTTAATGTAGCCTCAAAACTGTAGCCCCTAAATTTGATTTTAACACTAAAATGCTGGTGTTACCCCAAACTTTTCATTTTCACAAGGAGTAATAGGAGAAAATGCCCCCCAAATATTGTAACCCCATTTCTATTGAGTAAGGAAATACTTCATATGTGGATGTAAAGTGCTCTGTGGGTGCACTAGAAGGCTCAGAAGGGAAGGAGCGACATTAGGCTTTTGGAGAGTGAATTTTGCTGAAATGGTTTTTGATGGGTTTGTCGCATTTAGGAAGACCCCCGTGATGTCAGAACAGTAAAAAAAAAGCCTACTATTTTGAAAACTACACCCCTCAAGGAAGGCAACAAGGGGTACAGTGAGCCTTAACACCTCACAGGTGATTTACGAACTTTTCGTTAAAATGGGACGTAAAAATAAAAAAGAAGAATGTTTTTTCAATATAATGCTTGTGTTAACCCAATTTTTCATTTTCACAGGGGGGTAATTGGAGAAAAAGCCCCCAAAAATGTGTAACACCATCTTCTGAGTAAGGAAATACCCCATATATGGATGTAAAGTGCTCTGCAGGGAGGGCCGGCGTTAGGGCGGCGCAAACCAGGCAATTGCCTAGGGCCCCCATCCCCCAGGGGGCCCCCAGCCGGCTGCTCATCATAGGCCTAATCAAGCTCGGGGGGGATCCGCGGCCGCCACTGAGCACCCCCGCAGGGGTTCCCTGTCACATTCTAGACATCCCTGTGTCCCGAAATT
The DNA here is from genome assembly GCF_029499605.1 of Hyla sarda. Lineage (NCBI taxonomy): Eukaryota > Metazoa > Chordata > Amphibia > Anura > Hylidae > Hyla > Hyla sarda. The sequence continues at coordinate 300,271,287 of NC_079191.1, forward strand.
TTTTTTCGGGACACAAGGATATCCCTGTTACCTTTCTGCGGCTGCCCCCGCATTAATTTTAAAAACGCTGGGGCCGCCGGGAGTCAGCGTATGCAGGGACATCACTGACGTCCCGTGCATGCGCCCATAGCAATGGAGGAGCGGAGCGTCGGCTGGAATGGTAATTCAACAGCACCAGCTGGCAGCACGTCCTCTTCAGGTGCTCCGACCACTGGTCCTCTGGTCCTGGGACCTACTGCTATGGTCTATAGGCCATAGCATTGGATTGTGACCTCGGACCGGAGGAGTGGTGGTCGGAACACTGAAGTGGGTCAGTACACAACATACAGCCTGGGGGGAACTATACTGCACCTAATGTGGGGGGGGAACTATACTGCACCCCTAATGTGGGGGGGGGGGGGGAACTGTACTGCACCCCTAATGTGGGGGTGGAAACTGTACTGCACCCCTAATGTGGGGTGGGGTGGGGGGGTGGGAACTGTACTGCACCCCTAATGTGGGGGGGAACTGTACTGCACCCCTAATGTGGGGGGGGGAACTGTACTGCACCCCTAATGTGGGGGTGGGTGGGAACTGTACTGCACCCCTAATGTGGGGGGGGGGGTGGGAACTGTACTGCACCCCTAATGTGGGGGTGGGAACTGTACTGCACCCCTAATGTGGGGACGACTGTACTGCACCCCTAATGTGGGGGGGACGACTGTACTGCACCCCTAATGTGGGGGGACGACGACTGTACTGCACCCCTAATGTGGGGGGGGGACGACTGTACTGCACCCCTAATGTGGGGGGGATGACGACTGTACTGCACCCCTAATGTGGGGGGGGGACGACTGTACTGCACCCCTAATGTGGGGGGGGGACGACTGTACTGCACCCCTAATGTGGGGGGGGGGGACGACTGTACTGCACCCCTAATGTGGGGGGGGGACGACTGTACTGCACCCCTAATGTGGGGGGGGGGGGCGACTGTACTGCACCCCTAATGTGGGGGGGGGGGCGACTGTACTGCACCCCTAATGTGGGGGGGGGGACGACGACTGTACTGCACCCCTAATGTGGGGGGGGACGACGACTGTACTGCACCCCTAATGTGGGGGGGGACGACTGTACTGCACCCCTAATGTGGGGGGACGACGACTGTACTGCACCCCTAATGTGGGGGGACGACGACTGTACTGCACCCCTAATGTGGGGGGACGACGACTGTACTGCACCCCTAATGTGGGGGGACGACGACTGTACTGCACCCCTAATGTGGAGGGGGGGGCGACTGTACTGCACCCCTAATGTGGGGGGACGACTGTACTGCACCCCTAATGTGGGGGGGGGGACGACGACTGTACTGCACCCCTAATGTGGGGGGGGGGGGACTGTACTGCACCCCTAATGTGGGGGGACGACGACTGTACTGCACCCCTAATGTGGGGGGGGGGGGGGGCGACTGTACTGCACCCCTAATGTGGGTGGGGGGGGGCGACTGTACTGCACCCCTAATGTGGGTGGGGGGGGGCGACTGTACTGCACCCCTAATGTGGGTGGGGGGGCCACTGTACTGCACCCCTAATGTGGGTGGGGGGGCCACTGTACTGCACCCCTAATGTGGGTGGGGGGGGACTGTACTGCACCCCTAATGTGGGTGGGGGAACTGTACTGCACCCCTAATGTGGGGGGGGGAACTGTACTGCACCCCTAATGTGGGTGGGGGGGGGAACTGTACTGCACCCCTAATGTGGGTGGGGGGGGGGAACTGTACTGCACCCCTAATGTGGGTGGGGGGGGGAACTGTACTGCACCCCTAATGTGGGGGGGAGGGAACTGTACTGCACCCCTAATGTGGGGGGGGGGGGGAGGGAACTGTACTGCACCCCTAATGTGGGGGGAACCATACAAAAATATAAAACTGTACTATTCTGATCCCTATAACTCTTTTATTTTTCTGTATGAGGGTAATTTTTTGCGCTTTCATTTGTAGTTTTTATCGGTACCATTTTTGTTTTAATGGGACTTTTAAATTGCTTTTTAGATATTTTTTATGGTATTTGAAGTGACCAAAAATGTGCAAATCTGGATAATGCACTATTACAACTTTTGGGGCCCCACTTTTGATTTTGCCTAGGGCCACGCTAAGCCTAAAACCGGCCCTGTCTGCAGGCACACTACAATGCTCAGAAGAGGAGGAGCGCCATTGGGCTTTTGAAGAGAGAATTTGGTTGTAATAAAAGTCAGGGGCCATGTGCGTTTACAAAGCCCCCATGGTGCTAGAACAGTGGACACCCCCCCCCCCCCCCACGTGACCCAATTTTGGAAACTACACCCCTCAAGGAATGTAATAAGGAGTGCAGTGAGCATTTACACCCCACTGGCGTTTGACAGATCTTTGGAACAGTGGGCTGTGCAAATGAAAAATTTTATTTTTCATTTTCTCAGACCACTGTTCCAAAAATCTGTCAGACTGCACCCCTTATTACATTACATGAGGGGTGTAGTTTTCAAAATGGGGTCACGTGGGGGTCCACTGTTCTGGCAGCATGAGGGCTTTGTACACGCACATGGCCTTCAATTCCAGCCTAATTCTCTCTCCAAAAGCTCAATGGCGCTCATTCTCTTCTGAGCCTTGTAGTGCACCAGCAGAGCACTTTACATCCACGTATGAGGTATGTTCTTACTCAGAAGAAATGGGGTTACAAATTTTGGGAGTCCCCTCCCGATCTATAATACGGGGCCACAACGCCATAGCGGGTCGGGCCCGGCCTCTAACAATGGCCAGGAGACGTGGCTAATAGTGCGCGGCATTGATCGCGGTGCCGCGTGCTATTAACCCTTTAGACGCGGCGCTCAAAGTTGAATGCCGGTTAGCTCAGGGAGCTGTTCGGCGAAATCGCGGCATCCCGAACAGCTTACATGATAGCTGGAGGATCCCCACCTGCCTCCTCGCTGTCCGATCGCCGAATGACTGCTCAGTGCCTGAGATCCAGGCATGAGCATTCAAGCGGCAGAATCATCGATCAGTGGTTTCTTATGAGAAACCACTGATCATTGTAAAAGATCAGTGTGTGCAGTGTTATAAATAAAATGAATAAATATCATTTAACACCTCCCCTAATAAAAGTTTGAATCACCCCCTTTTCCCATAAAAAAATATAAACAGTGTAAAGAAACATATGTGGTATCGCCACGTGCGGAAATGTCCGAATTATAAAAATATATCTTTAAACCGCACGGTCAATGGCGTACGCGCAAAAAAATTCCGAAGTCCAAAATAGTGCATTTTTGGTCACTTTTTATATCGTAAAAAAATGAATAAAAAGCGATCAATAAGTCCGAGCCCTCATGCCACCCCATACGGGGGAAAATAAAAAAGTTATATGGGTCAGAAAAGGACAATTTTAAACGTATAAATTTTCCTGCATGTAGTTATGATTTTTTCCAGAAATACGACAAAATCAAACCTATATAAGTAGGGTATCATTTTAATCGTATGGACCTACAGAATAAAGATAAGGTGTCATTTTTACCGAAAAATGTACTGTGTAGAAATGGAAGCCCCCAAAATTTACAAAATGGCGATTTTTTTTTTCCAATTTTGTCTCACAATGATTTTTTTCCATTTTTCCGTAGATTTTTTTGGTATAATGAGACGTCATTACAAAGTAGAATTGGTGCCGCAAAAAATAAGCCATCGTATGGATTTTTAGGTGCAAAATTTATAGAGTTATGATTTTTTAAAGGTAAGGAGGAAAAAACGGAAAAACCCCGGGTCCTTAAGGGGTTGAGGCTCACTAAACCCATTGTTACATTCCGTGAGGGGTGTAGTTTCCAAAATGGGGTCACATGTGGGTATTTTTTCTTCTGTGGTTATGTCAGAATCGCTGTAACCAGTAGACCTCAAATGTATATGGCGCTCTCACTGCACGTATCAGGAACTGTCCAGAGCAGGAGAAAATTCCCATTGCAAACCTATGCTGCTATGGAAAGTTCCTGACACGGGCAGCAGATGTCAACAGAGAGCACTGTGGACAATACAAAAAAGAAATTCAAAAAGTATAGAATTTCCTCTGTAGGATAGAGCTGCTAAAAAATACTGGAAGGGTAAAGATTTTTTTTAATAGAAGTCATTTACAAATCTGTTTAACTTTCCGGCACCAGTTGATTAGAAAAAATATGTTTTCCACCGGAGTACCTGTACGCCTCCGTCCCGTTACCAGGGTTTGAACCGCACGCACGAGCTGAGCCTGCGTCAAACCTGGTGGGTCCCGACTGCTATCAGCAGCCAGAACCCAGGATTAATGACGGACACAGCCGATCTGGCCGACGCCCGTCATTCACCCTTTAGGCGCCACGATCAAAGTTAATTGCGGTGTCTAAAAACGAAAGTAAAATGTCCCAGAAGCTCAGCGGAGCTGTTCAGGACCATCTTGGTGGAACCTCCATGTCCCAATCAGCTAACTGGAAGGCGGGAGGGTGCTCACCTGCCTTCTCGCTGTCCGATCTGTGATCTGCTGCTCTATGCCTGAAAAAATTTGTGTTAAAAAAATTAATAAAAGTTAATTAACCCCTTCCTAATAAAAGTTTGAACCCCCCTCTTTTCCCATTTTTTAAATAAAATAATAAAATTAAAAATTAAAATAATCATATGTGGTACCACTGCGTGCATAAATGTATGAACTATTAAAATATAAGGGTAGTCAAACCACATGGTCGATGGCGTACACATCAAAATAATACCAAAGTCCAAAATTGTTCATTTTTGGTCACTTCATATACCTTTAAAAAAAATTAAAAAGCGATCAAAAAGTCCCACCAAGACAAAAATGATAACGATAAAAACTATAGACCACGGTGCCAAAAATTTGCCCTCATATAGCCCTGTATGTGGAAAAATAAAAAAGTTTATAGGGGCCAGAAAATGACAATTTTAAACATATAAATTTTAGTGCATGAATTTATAATTTTCTTAAAGTAGTTAAATAAAATAAAAGCTACAAAATTTGGGTATCCTTGTAACTGTATGGACCTACAGAATAAAGATATGGTATAATTTTTACCGTAAAGTGCACTGCGTAGAAAAGCCCCCAAAATTTACAAAATGGCTTTTGTTTGTTTTTTATTTCACCCATTTTTTTTTGCCACAGATTGTTATAAATTATGTGATGTCATTACAAAGTACAATTGGTGACGCAAAAAACAAGCCCATATATGGGTCTGTAGGTGGAAAATTTTAAGCGTTAAGATCTTTAGAAGGGGAGGAGGGAAAAAATTAGAGTGCAAAAACGAAAATTGTGCTCTTCCTTAAGGTCAAAATCAAATGTAGAGGAGAAAAGAAACAACCCTTCCAAAAGGCTATGCTGGTTCAGGTAAGAAGTAGATCCAAGCCAGGAGTATTGTAAAACACTGGAGTGGTTTATTAAGCAAAAAACAATAAAATGTACAGAAATGACGTGTTGCGGGGAGCCACCCCCTTCCTCAGATCAGTCTGGACATATACAGGGTATATATAGATAGAAAATTGGTGCCAATACAAAAAAGGGGCGGGGCCAAAGCCACACATCACAGGTTATATTCAAAGTAAACAGGTCTGCAGATGAAAATGACATCAAAATATAAACATATGCATATAGCCATGATGGGAGGTAGATAATACATAGCAGCGCATATATTATGTGTTAAAATTAAAGGGGTATTCCTGGAAAAAACTTTTTTTCATATATCAACTGGCTCTGGAAAGTTAAACAGATTTGTAAATTACTTCTATTAAGAAATCTTAATCCTTCCAATAGTTATTAGCTTCTGAAGTTGAGTTGTTGTTTTCTGTCTAACTGCTCTCTGATGACTCACCTCCCAGGAGCTGTGCAGTTCCTATGGGGATATTCTCCCATCATGCACAGCTCCCGGGACGTGACATCATTATTGAGCAGTTAGACAGAAAACTTGAGAAGCTAATAACTATTGGAAGGATTAAGATTTTTTAATAGAATTAATTTGCAAATCTGTTTAACTTTCTGGAGCCAGTTGATATAGATAAAAAAAGGTTTTGCCTGGAATTCCCCTTTAAGGTGGTTGTTTTCTGTCCAAGTACTCTCTGATGACACGTGTCTTGAGAACCGCCAAGTTTAGAAGAGGTTTGCTATGGGGATTTGCTTCTAAACTGGGTGGTTCCCGAGACACGTGTCATCAGAGAGCACTTAGACATGAAAGAACAACCTTAACCCCTTAAGGACCAGCCCAAATAAACCTGTACACCCCTGAAAGACCAGGCCTGTTTTTTTTCAAATCGGGGATGTCTGTCTTTATTAGAGAATGACTCTGGTAACTTTTTGCCAGTCATGATAATTCTGACATTGTTTTTTTTGTCACAAGTTGTTGTAGGTAGTAGAACATAGGAACACCCCTCCAAATGACCCCATTTTAAAAACTAGACCCCTCAAGGTATTCGCTAGGGGGTACAGTGAGTATTTTAACACCATAGTTTTTTGGTAGAAATTATTACAAAGTCAGTGTTTTAAAAATTCGAAATTTGCATTTTTTCACAAATGCATCCTTTGTGGGGCATATTTTTTGTACATCACTTCTGATATTCCAAGAAATGTACCCTATATTTTATTAAGCTGCTCGGCCCGTGTTTGGAAATACCCCCGCTTAGGCCAAATTTGGTTCCTTGGCGGCGTGGTAGGACCCAGGAGAGGAGCGCCATTTGCCTTTCAGGGCATCATTATATGAATAGTCCCCATTCATACTGTGTTTCTGCAGTATAGGTGTCCGTTGTCATGTCAAAAAAGGGATACCAATGTATACTGTCTCATTCTGAAATAAATGGAGCTGCTACAGTATACGTCAGCATCAGTCTTTTTGACATGATGCTGACGGATACCTGTAACACTGCTGAAACGTAGTATGAACGGGACGCAGTGTGGGGTCACATAGAGTGCATCCGCTGCATATTTCACACTGCAGATGCCCCCTGGCAGTCACAAGGGCGAGAGCACTGCTGTGGCTGGGTAGCTCAGTGTGTCTGCTCATGACTGCCGGCGGGAAATCCGCCGCTATTAGTGGACACACAAAGCTCCCCAGCCGCAGCAGGGAGCTCATTATTGTGACTGTTGGCAGGCATCCACAGCATGTAATATGCTGCGGATGTGCGCCGTGTGATACTACACATCATACATTTTTTTTTTCATTATATTTATTTAATGTGTTTATATTTTTTTAACTTTTTTTTATGCTTTGGAATACTTAGTATTCCAAAGCATTGCAGATATATGCTGCCTGCTAGTTTTACACTAGCAGGCAGCATATCAGGATGTGCCTCTGGCAGGCAATATCCAGGGCAGACTTGGGGGTCCTTGTAAAGACCCCCGGCTGCCCAGGTAAGCAGCAGCACCCCGCGATCGTTGCGGGGTGCTAGAGGAGAGAGACAGAGGGAGCCCCTCTCGCTTCCGACCGCGGCTGTAAGGGTTAAACTGCCGGGACCGAAGTTTTCTTTGGTTCCGGCAGTGCGGCTGGTGCCCGCCCGCCGGGGATTACACACAATACCCTGCGATCGTGCTGCAGGGGGGACAGAGGGAGCTCCCTCCCTCTGTCATAACACTTACAGCCCGCGGTCACTTCCGACCGTGGCTGTAAGGGTTAAACTGCCGGGACCGAAGTTTTCTTCGGTCCCGGCAGTGCGGCAGGGTTCCGGCTGTGTGTTACAGCCGAGTCCCTGCCGCGATCTCGTGGGTGCACTGGGCAGCACCCACAAGGACCATGGACGAGTATACAAGTCCTAGTGCGGGAACGTTCATCCTGCTTGGACGTGTATACACGTCCATGGTCGTTAAGGGGTTAGCTTCAGAAGCTCATAAGTACTGAAAGGATTAAGATTTTTTTTAATTGAAGTAATTTACAAATCTGTTTAACTTTCTGGAGCCAGTGGATAAATAAAAAAAAAAGTTTTTTCCTGGATAACCCCTTTAAAATCTAACATTAAACAGCAAGCAGCGATGAGCAGAAGCAAAACTGACCCTGACATCCGGTCTCCAGATGTCAACATCCTGCTGGAGCCGTCGTCGGGGACGTGTTGCTATGCTGGAGAGACCATATGACCGGAGCTCAGCCAATCACAGTCGGGAGGGCAGATATCTGGGTCGGCATTCCTGTCCTGGTATGTAAACAATAACTTAAGATCGCAGGGACATGCGTCCCTTTGTATATTTTATTGTTTTTGCTTAATAAACCACTCCAGTGTTTTACAATAATCCTGGCTTGGATCCACTTCTTATTAAAGAAATTGGGGCTCAGAGTCTTGAATATTGGATTAAATTAAAACGTTTATTTAAATATGATATAAAATTGTACATATAGGTATAATATACTGCGGATCACAGGGCCCTTGGGATCCCACAGTAAAATTAGTAAATATTTAATCCTTGGCAATTTAATATATAATGTTAAAATACAATAATTATAATAAACAAATAAAAATGTACAACAATAAATAAGTGTCCACGTATATATAAGGATGATCGGAATTGGTTATTTGTGAATAGAGGTAATATAACAGTTTGAGTTGCTATTCAAGACTTTAACCACTTTCTCTTCCAACTGGATACAAATATTTGTGAAAATAGCAACTCAAACTGTATATTACCGCTTTCGGCACCGTGGGTATAGGTGCTATTTAGGTAGCTCGAGCCATTGGTCACTAGGTTAATACGAGCCTCTCTACCATTTTTTTGGGATTCTCTTCTTACCTGAACCAGCAGCACATTTTGGAAGGGTCGTTTTTTCTCCCCAACATTTGACTTCTATCAGGATTGGATTACTCCTTCTCCTGGGACCTGTGCTCCGCAGCTGGCTCTCCTTTTCTTGGTAAACCCATTTATTGGGTTGATATGCAAATTTCCTATTCTCTTCTGGTAAGCGGCCATTACCTAAAGGCAACTCTCGCCTGGTGACGCCACCTGTCACATTACTGTCAATTATTTTAGTGGTAATGCACAAGGCACCCACCTTTGGTCTCTTTTTTTCTGTTTTCAGGGTTAAAGGGGTACTCCGGCGCTAAGACATCTTATCCCCTATCCAATTGATAGGGGATAGGATGCCTGACCGCGGGGGTCCCGCTGCTGGGGACCCCCGTGATCTTCCACGCCGCACCCCGTTAGAATCAGCCCCCGGAGCGTGCTCGCTCCGGGTCTGACTACTAGCGATCACAGGGACGGAGCATAGTGACGTCACGGCTCCGCCCCCTCAATGTAAGCCTATGGAGGGGGCGTGGCAGCTGTCACTCCCCTTCCATAGGCTTGCATTGAGGGGGCAGAGCGTGACGTCACACGGGGGCAGAGCCGTGACATCACAATGCTCCGTCCCTGTGATCGCTAGTAATCAGACCCGGAGCGAGCATGCTCCGGGAGCTGATTCTAACGAGGCGCGGTGTGGAAGATCGCCGGGGTCCCCAGCGGCGGGACCCCCGCGGTCAGGCATCTTATAAGATGTCTTAGTGCCGGAGTACCCCTTTAAGGTCAAAATGAACATCATCCAAGGGGTTAAAATTCACAGTACTGTAAATCTGACATGCAATCTTTATTCTTTGGGTTTGTATTATACCAAACTTTGATATTTTTAGTGCAGTTTTAAGGTAAGGAAAATTAGAAAACCTGAAAAAAAGAACAAAACAAAAGTCTGTTTAAATCCATGTTCTGACCCTGTGACTTTTTTTTATTCTTCCACCTACAGATCTGTTATATGTATTTTTTGCGCCATAAGCTGTAGTTTTTAACAGTACCACTGTGTATATATGACTCATCACTTTTTATTAAAAAATTTTCTAGGGCATGCAGAAAAATGGGGGAAAAATCATTTTTATTTTTATTTCTAAAACATTCTTCTAGCAAATTGTTTACCCCCCCCCCCCCTTATGGGCCTATAATAAGCCATCAATAGATGGCTTACATAGGAAATCGCCGAACCACCTAGCACTGGGAATGTCGTAAGGGTCGTTGGCCCACAGTTGTAAACTCTCTATGGTGTTATGTCGGCCACAGGGCTCAAGTCCTGCAGGAACTCTTGGGAACAGAGATCCTGCACTTTTTTGGCAGCAGGGACATTGTTCCCACACTTTTTTCCAAGGACTTAACTCCTGGTCATCTAGCATCTTTATTATGTGAAACGCGTCAGAAAAGTCCATCCCCCAAAGGAAAACAATAGGTGTATATTATGTAATTGGTGTTAGTTTTTTGTTCAGCATTATATTGGGATCTGAAAATTTGCAAAATGACTAATACATTGACATGATATACAGAGCAATTGTGTGCTATATTGGAAAAACAATAAGATCCTTGTGTACTTGTGTTTTAGAACATGTTCATTTAATTAACACAGGAAAAGGATCCCCTTGCCTCATACATAAGGTCCACACAAGTAGGACTGCAGAGATGCAATTTGAGTCCTATACACATGGATGTGTTAGCAGGCGGGGGAAACCATCATGCATTTTTGTTACAAAAAGAAAACTTGTCCTGAGAGCTGCCAAATGGTCGTTGTCCATCATTACTCAGCACCATTCCTGTAACTTATTGACTTATGTTTTAAATAATAAAGAAGATTGGAATTCTGCACGTAACCATGAGTGTTGCTGCCATTTCTTTTGTATTATTAATCTGGATTGCAAGTGTTTTGACTTGGGCTGAGCAACACAGAGAAAGTGCATATGCAGAGCTAAGTCATGGAGTGACATCATCAACAGGCCAACTGATATGAGGCAGTGAGTAGTGCCAACCTTACGCTTTCTTTTGTTAAACTGATATCTTAAAGGGAGTACTCCGGCCCTAATACATCTTATCCCCATCCAAAGGATAGGGGATAAGATGTCTAAATCTATCATTCAGCACCCACCTTTGTGAGCTCTCCCCAGGCCGCCATGCCCCCTCCCATAGACTTGCATTGAGGGGGTGAGGTGTGATGTCATACGGGGGAGGGGTTTTGACGTCACAACACTCCCGCCTCGTGGTCGTCACGCTGCACACTCTGAGCCTCCAGCACTGCGGAGAGCTCGCAAAGATGGGTGCTGAATGACAGATTGCAGGGGTCCCTTTTTCCCATTTAAAATAAATATAAACATATGTGGTATCGCCGTGTGCGTAAATGTCCGAACTATAAAAATATATCATTAATTAAACTGCACAGTCAATGGTGTAAACATAAAAAAGAAAGTCCAAAATAGCGTATCTTTGGTCACTTTTTAAACCATAAAAAGCGATCAAAAAGTCTGATCAAAGCAAAAATGGTACCGATAAAAACTTCAGATCACAGCGCAAAAAATGAGCCCTCATACCTCTCCGTATGCGGAAAAAAAAAAAGTTACAGGGGTCAGAATAGGACATTTTTAAACTAATTAATTTTCATGCATGTAGTTATGATTTTTTACACAAATATTTTTTTTCCGTTTCGTCGTAGATTTTTGGGTAAAATGACTGAAGTCATTACAAAGTAGAATTGGTGGCGCTAAAAACAAGCCATCATATGGGTCTGTAGGTGCAAGGGGACTTATTAATGTTCCTGGGGGTAGAGAGGAGGGAGGGGTTTCAATAGTTAATAGGAAAATGCTGCATAAGAAAAAAAAAACATACACCTTTGAATTGCATGTTGACTAATGCCAGAAGTCTGATCAATAAAACTGACGAACTGGTGTGGTTGATGTCTGGGAGGATTATGACATAGTGGGTATAACAGAGACTTGGCTGGATGATAACTGTGACTGGGTGGTCCACATACAGGGATATAGTCTATTTAGGAAGGATCAGACAAAACGGAAAGGGGGAGGAGTTTGTCTTTATGTAAAGTCCAGTCTGAAGGCCGCACTGCGGGAGGATATTTGGGAGGGAAATGATACTGTGGAGTCATTATGGGTAGAAATATATGGTGATAAAAATTAAAAAAATTCTGATGGGGGTTTGCTATAAGCCACCAAACATAATGGAAGAGGCTGAAGATCAATTACTGAGACAAATAAACAAGGCAGCAAATCAAAATGATGTGATAATAATGGGGGACTTTAACTATCCTGATATAAACTGGGAGAATGAGACCTGTGAATCTCATAAAGGAAACAGGTTTCTGACTATAGCTAAAGACCATTATCTGTCCCAAATGGTGCAGGGCCCGACCAGAGGGGGCGACCTACTAGAATTAAAGTGTACCTGTCATAGTGAAGAAGAAATGTTTTTTTTTTTACTCCATACCTAACCCTGATCGTGTGCATATAATTCTTATGTGTCTAGGACCTATACAGTATATGGAGCATCACCACAAGGCTGCATAGGACAGTCATGACACCCCACAACATGAGGAAATGCTGCTACTGATGATCCTACAGATCTCTCCCAACTGTCTGACAGCCAGGCCTTGTCCATAGGCAGCACATTTTCTGGTTTTGCCTTATCAGTCCCGTTGTAGTGCTGTAGAATTTGTTTTGCTGTAGAATGTGTTAGGGTGACTCAGCACTTTTCAGTTCTTGAGCATCACAGCCCCCTCAAATCTCTTGCTGACGACATTTAACTTGTTCCCCGCCATGGGGACCATGCGCCAGTGGGGAGGAATATCAGCGCAGCGGCTGACATGTAACTCATCCCCCGCCATGGGGGACAGTGTGCCTGGGGGATTAATATGAGCGCTGTGGCTGACACATGCTGGTGGGGGGATCTCAGACACTCGAACAGGGACAAGGCAAGGAACCATTTTCTTCAGTAACAGCACTGCTCTTGCAACATTTTTTTCACAATCCCCGGAAAGAATGCAATAATGAAATCAAATAATAAAGTAATTCTTTGTGTTTATACCAATATTTACATTTCATTAGATAGAGAGATCCCCCGAGAGCGGTAACCATGGAAAAGCAGGATAGAAGAAGTGATTTGTCCCCCGCAGAGTCCCCATGGCAGGGAATGAGTTACATGTCAGCCGCAGCGCTGATTTTCTCCCCGCGGGTGCACGGTCCCCCATGGCGAGAGATGAGTTACATTTCAGCCACTGCACTGATATTCCACCCGCAGACGCATGGTCCCCATGGCGGGGAATAAGTTATGTCAGCCGCTGCGCTTATTCCCCCCACGGGTGCACAGTTCCCATGGCGGGGAACGGGTTAAATGTTGGCCGCAAGTGCTGATTTCCCCCGCAGGTGCATGGTCCCCATGGCGGGGATAAAGTTGTAGGTCAGCCTCTGCACTGATTCCCCCCGTGGGCGCATGGTACCCATGGCGGGGAATAAGTTATATGTCAGCCGCAAACGCTGATTCCCCCTGCAGGCACAGTGCTGGCAGCGGGAGGAGATATCCTCCATCCTCCCGCTGTCACTGTACAGTGTGAGCTGCGGGCGCAGGGCTAAGAGCGGGAGAAGACATGCTCCATGCTCCCGCTGTCATCTTGTCCCCCGCAATCGCGATCTCCAATGAAGCTTCGGCTATCACAGCAGGAGACATCCTATTGCTGTGGAAACCGAAGTCGCACTGCAGTCAACGTTGAGGATGAATATATATGTCATGTGACACGTGCACCCCAGCCCCCGCAGTAACCAATAGTAGGGGGCGGGTGTGCGAGTGTCAGCCAATTGTGTTGTGATGGGGCTGTGATGCTGAAGCACTGAAAAGTGCTGAGTTACCCTAACACATTCTACGGCACTACACCTCATCCTTTCAGTTATCCAATGTGTAATCCATGTCCTCCAGACAGTATTGTCCCAGTCACTCTGTTGTCAACCACTATACCACCACAATCACCCTTGATCGTGCAACCTCCAGCCAGCCAGTCCTGGGCCACCTGGCTGGCTAAATTTGAATAGAAAGCACATTTTTCTTAACCTCATGCTGTACACAGGCTTCTACAATTTCCTCCTGTAAACCACTATGCCTCAACAGTTGCTGGTGCAACCTCCATCCAGCCAGACCTGGGCCGCCTGGCTGGCAAAATTCAAATAAAAAACTAATTTTCCTCAACCTCATGCTGTACACAGGCTACTACAACTTCCTCCAGGAAACCACTATGCCATGACGGTTGCTGGTAATATCAAAAACACAAAAAAAAGTACAGAAGCGCACCTCGTGATGACTGTCAGGATATTTAACATAGATGACTTAGCCTCTTTCCGAATGATGTTATGCTCAGAGCACAACATCTATGAGTGCGTGAAAGTAAAGATGGTAAACAGCCTTCTAGTCCCACTGGCTAACCAGAGTATAGGCCAGTAACTATGCTGACAAGCAGACTGACAAGCAGACAGCACACAGTAGTAAAACCGGGACTTCTAAGGCACTTCTCTAAAAGATGTGCACAAATAAGTTAAATTACTGGTTTATTGAGTAAAAGTTGCTATGCACAAATAGTGTTTCTAGCCTGGAGAGCGCTCTTCTTCAGGCGCTACTAAGTACAAAGTAGCAAGGCACTGAAAACATGAACGTAAAATGGTTCCGGATGATCTTAGGAACGTCACACAGACATACGGTCTGCATAAAAAGTGGTAACTAGAGATGAGCGAACTTCTCGGCTCGGCAGTTAATGACTTATCCTTCATAAATTAGTTCAGCTTTCAGGTGCTCCCGTGGGCTGGAAAAGGTGGATACAGTCCTAGGAGACTCTTTCCACCTTTTCCAGCCCACCGAAGCACCTGAAAGCTGAACTAATTTATGCAGGATAAGTCATCAACTGCCGAGCCGAGAAGTTCGTGACAAATCTAATTTACTGTAAGTTCGCTCATCTCTAGTGGTAACCTACTATGCAGCTAATAAAACATAGTGACATACTATGCAGCTAATAATATAAGAATTAGTACAAGAATGACAAAACCAGAATAATTATAAAAATAGCATATGCCCGTTACATTGAAATACTAATCGCAGGTAGTAAATAACAGACAATAATGACTGTTGCTGGTGTCACCTCCAGCCGGCTTAGATTTGTCCCTGGTGCTAGATCTTGATGTCAAACCTTCCTGGACCGTACTTGTGCCTGGTCTCAGTGTGATATACACATCTGTTACTTCCAGCCATGTCTGGTTTGCCTGGCTAGCAAAACTGTTAAAAAATATATTTTTAACCTGTTACTTCCAGCCAGGCCTGGGCCATCTGGCTGGCAAAAATTTGGAAAAAAAAATCTGTGCCAAATGACACTGATTACACAGTACACTTTTGTGTATTAGGGTTTGTTTCTAAGCCTTGGGCCACATAACTTGATCATGACGCAGTTCATTTGTAAAGCTTTAGGCAATGTTCACACACTAAAAAAAAGTGTGTGTATAAGCAAAAAAAAAAAGTTGTCTTACAACAAAATAAGGCTATTTACTGTGTGTAAACATGGCCTTTAAAATGTTAATTTTGTTTCAGAAATCTTTTGATATGTCTGCAATGAGACAGGAAGAGAAGCACTCGGCTTTGTCTTTCTCATTTATTCTAGATTGGTGGGGGCCTGTACATCTAGGGACCAGGACCAATAAACACTTTTAAAGGAAAATGGTCATCCCGTTTACTCACACTAAACCCAATACTCAGTCAATGCTCAGTAGGTACAGGAGCTCAGATGACCAGCAACCATGAATATTCAAATCCTGCCGGAGGGCCCTCTTCCAGCGCATAATTCAGCGCGCATACATAAAGGGTATCAACACAGTAAAGACACAGTAAGAAGAAAAACTACCACAAGAGGACATACTTTTAAACCTTTGCCCCTCTAATTTAAAACTAACATGAGGAAGTATAACTTTACTGAGAGAGTAGTGGATGCATGGAATAGCCTTCCTGCAGAAGTGGTCGCTGCAAATACAGTGAAGGAGTTTAAGCATGCATGGGATAAGCATAAGGCTTTCCTACATATAAGATAAGGCCAGGGACTATTGATAGGATTCAGACTAGATGGGCCAAATGGTTCTGATCTGCCGACACATTCTATCTTTCTAAGCTAGAAGCAACCTTCAGAGGGGCCGGGTGTCGGACTGCAGGCATGTACATTAGTCAGAGACCCGGCATCAGACTCCTGTTCATATACCAGGCTCCTATAACCTGGTGTATTGTGTTTAGTGTGGGTGAACAAGGTGACTGTTTTCCTTTTAATATGTCTCTGGCATGTCGAGATTTTTTTTCAAATGATGGTTCGTGAACTTGCTGCTTAGAACAATGTCAAATCCTGGGGCACGCTGCAATTAATCTCAGCTGCTAGTCCAGCCACTAACACTGAGCATAGGGGAACCCTAAATGCATGTTTACCTACTTATGATGCCAGTCAGTGTGTTGTATAGAAAACTTCATTGTATATAGAACAATAAAGATTGCTGTATTTTATAGAAACGAGGACAACTGTGAGAGGAAATAGACCATATGGTCCTATCCTGTTGCGAAAATAACTCAATAATGAATTATGGTCATACAAAATTAATTATGAAAAATTTAAAATTATGAAAATGATCAAAAATAGTCAGACTATTTTGTTAGTTCATTTTGACCATGACGTTAAAGGGTACCTCTCATCAAAAAAACTTTTGATATATTATAGATTAATATATGCAGAATAACTTTACAATTGCATGTTATTAAAAAATATGCTTCTTTCTATTTAATTTTCCACTTTGAAGAAATGACCACTAGGGGTCTCCCTACCAGTCCTGGCAGCAAGCATTTCAGACTCATGCTGGAGTCCTAAACACGACGAGCTGCCAGTCTGCTTTGTTCACAAAGGAGAACACTCTGAGCTGCCAGCCTGCTTTGTTCACAGCCTGTTTGGCTGTGAACAAAGCAGGCTGGCAGCTCTGAGTGTTTAGGACTCCAGCATGAGTCTGAAATGCTTGCTGACAGGACTGATCGGGAAAAATACAATAGAAAGAAGCATATTTTTCATTAACATGCTATTGGACAATTATTCAACATTCATTAATCTAAAATATATCAAAAGTTTATTTGATGAGAGGTAACCTTTAATGCTAAGGATGTAGTTATGCAATATACAATAATACACAGGTATTATAAAAATATGCTGATTTATTGGTTATAAGATTATAAACATAAATGAGTAATAATAAAATTGTATATGCAAATTAATATCAATTAGATATGAATATATTAAGATTAGTGTAAAGCATTACAAGCTAATTAGTTGACTAAATCTAGTAGAACAGTACATATGAGTAGCAACATTTTACAATATAACAAAAGCTATTACTAGGTTAGAGGATATCAAATAGAATAGGTTATGTCACTCAGTCCAGAGGAAACCTCATGATATCAATATGGGCATATCTAATTTCAAGATATATCAACATGGAATTATAAATTACACTCTGCCCCCTTTCTAACCCACTACACATCACATGACTCTGAGAATGGGCAAATTCCTTCTAAGGGTACGTTCACACGTATACGATCTGCTGCTTATTTTGTGCAGCTGAATTTGCTGCCCATTAACTTCAATGGGTACCAAAATCAGCAGCACAAGAAATACAGCGAAAATATGCAGCAGATCCTGTACGTGTGAACACACCCCAGGGATGTGGAATTTCTATCGCCCGACGCCCGGGACTAGCAGTTTTGGGCGCCGGGCAGGTGAATTTGTCCGGCCCTTAGCCCGGCTTCGGGCAAGCAGGGCCGGACCTGACAAGTGCGTCGGCGATCTGCAGTCTGCATGGAGCGGCTCCCGCCTCCTGCCCGCTCCATACTCTGCAGTCTGTGTCCTCGGAAGCAGAGCAGGGGAGATGAGAACCTGTGTATTTGTCTTCTCTCCACTGCTCTGCAGACGTGCGGGGGGAGATGAGGGTGTGTGGCTTCTTTCTCCCCGTGCAGACCTGCGTCCTCTGCCTTCACTCCCCGCACGTCTGCACGGGGAGATGCATGCGGCGCTCTGCAGTATGTATGGAGTGGGCTCGGGATTCCTGCCCGCTCCATACTCTGCAGCCCCCGGCTGTTCTCAGTAGCTGGGGGCCGCCGCTAATAGCCAGCATGCGGCCATCGCTGCGGCTGTCTATTAACCCTTTAGATCGACAGCGGCATCTAAAGGGAGATGTGAATGCTCCCTGGTGGGCTAGTGGGGTGGATAGCCCCCCCGCAGCACGATCGCAGGGGAGATCCACTATAGAGGTAGCCGGAGGACTTACCTCTGTTCCCTGCTGTCCCGCTCTGTCATTGATAGAGCCTGGCTGGACTAGGCTCTATCAATGGATCACAGAGCACACAGATTAATAGAATTCAATAGAACTCTATTCATCTGTCTGAGGAATCTAATGATTCCTCATAAGTGTAATAAAGTGTAAAAAAAAAAAAAAAAAAAAAGGTTTTAATAAAAGTTTGAAAGACACACATTAACCTAGTGGTCTTCAAACTGTGCCCCTCCAGATGTTACAAAACTACAATTCCCAGCATGCCAGGACAGCCGTTGGCTGTCCGGGCATGCTGGGAGTTGTAGTTTTGCAACATCTGGAGGGCCACAGTTTGAAGACCACTGCATTAACCCCTTCCATGTTAAAAGTTCAAATCCCCCCTTTTCCTATATAAAAACATGTAAACATAATAAAAATAAACATATTTGGTATCGCTTCGTGCGTAATTGTACAACCTATTAAAATATAACATTATGTATCCCGTACGGTAAATGTAAAAAAATACCAAACCACAGATTTGCAATTTTTATAATATCCCAGAAAAAAAAGTTAAAAAGCGATTAAAAAGTCAGATCAATACCAAAATGGTACCGATACAAAAAACAGATTATGGCGCAAAAAATGAGCCCTCATACAGCCTGGTATGTGGAAAAAAAATAAAGCTACAGGGGTTAAAAAATGGCAATTAAAAAAATTCAAAAAAGTTCAGAATTAGTAAAACATGATGTAAACGATACAAATCTGGTATCGCTGTAACCAGGCGCCTAAAGTATAAAACTAACATGTTATCTCAACCACAAGGTAAATGGCGCAGAAAAGATAACCACCAAATCTGCTAAATTATCTTTTACTATTTCAATTTCACTTCCCTTAATATATATATATATATATATATATATATATATATATATATATATATATTTATATTTTTTTTTTTTTTTTTTTTGGTTCAGAGAATATGTTATTGAAAAATTTAAAGGTGTCATTATAGTAGGTACACAAAGAACACAAGGAGCCTCCAAGGAGGTGGCGGACATCAGGAGGTGCTGGACACACTTGGAGGGTAGAAACAACTTTAATCACCCATCATGCAACGTGTTTCACAGATTATCTGCTTCAGATAACGCAGATAATCTGTGAAACGCGTTGCATGATGGGTGATTAAAGTTGTTTCTACCCTCCGAGTGTGTCCAGCGCCTCCTGATGTCCGCCACCTCCTTGGAGGCTCCTTGTGTTCTTTGTGCATCTATCTGAAGGTGGACCGGCTGCCGGCATACTTACACACAAGTTTTTTTCCATTGTTACACTTGGCGAGTGTAACAATCTGGGTGAGCATTGTAATTACCTCTGTTCACCCTGGTTTTTAGTGGTAATGTGCTAGGTAGCGCCCTCTCTATTCCTTTGCTGATTATAGTAGGTAGTTATGGCTATTATAGGGCGAGGAGGAAAAAATCAGAGCGTAAAAGCGAAAATTGGCCCGAACAAGTGGATCGTCATGAGGGACAAGTAGATTTTGCTCCATTTTAGTCCCGTGGACAAGTAGTTTTTTTATAAAATTTCCACACCCCTGCACCCTAAGGATATATACATAGAAGATAAATGATATCCTTCCGCCCCCTTCTGGACTATTTTCACACATGACTTTGGTAAGACATTAAGACAGATAAATAGCAGAGATATATGATCTTGCTAGACTATAATTTTAGTGGGAAGAATTTGAAGCAAGTTTTTTTCCTGTAGAAATTATATTTAATAAGACTTAGTTTGGCGAAATTAGCGTTCTATATCTAAAGCAGTTATTCATTGTTTTGATATCATTTTGGAAAATGAATTCTCCTGCAGTTAGAATCCAGAACATTCCAAATCTCAATATGGAGATTTATTTATCTATATGGTATAATGTCATCCACATTATCCAAATTAGTCTTAATTAAATGGAATACCATTTTTGTGTCTCACCCCATTCATGTAAGAATTTCACTTTGGCACCTCAGAAAGCTGGGTACAAAGCATTGTCATGGATAGCCATTGTTTTGTTACCTGGTTGACAAGGCCTAGCTGGCGTGTGACTTTCTCCTCGACTTTTCATGATTGCGTTCCTCAACTAGCTTTCCTAAAGATGCAAGGAAGTCCTTAAGATCAAATAAGATCCCCGTATAATGGACTACATCTAAGTTCTATTAGAGTATATGGAACTCCATATAAGATCTGGCAGAAGTGGGTCGTCTTTGTTTCAGAGCATGCCCCCTCAGGGATGTGGAAATGAAAAAAAAAAATAACTACTAAAGCGGAACACAATCCACTTGTCCTGGTAGATGAAATTATTTCAACCAAAATAGTACGATTCACCCACTAGACCACCAGGGATGGATATAAGATTACTTTAGACACTGCTGTCAACTTAGATAGCGGTGATCGCAGCATGCCAGGATATTAGCGGCGGGAGAGCTGTAGTTAGCTCCTTTTACACCCAAGGCAAGCCCCCCCCCCCATCCCATCTGACCCCTATGACGCCAATTTTCACATATACAGGGATGTATGAGGGCAATCTTATGTGCCGTGATCTGTAGTTTTTATTGGAACCATTTATTATCAGAACTTTTATTAGGAAAGGGGCTTATACACATATATACGCACTTTTTAAAATATTTTAATAATCACTATTTTTCAGTCTTCATAGGGACTTATATATGGAGTCTTTTGATTGGAAGCCACTGAACAACGCTGTGTTACTGGGAGGGGGGGGGGGGGGGGGGATGGTGCGTTCTGCTTCTCCAGTTTATATGGTGCATTTTAATTAGAAAGTGCTGGAAGTTGCATTTAGTTACTAGATAACTACAACACCCAGCATGCCCTGATACAGCCTATGGTTGTGTGGGTGTTGCAGCATATTGCACTGTATAGTAGTACAGTTAAGGTTATTGTGTAACATGCTGGGAGTTGTAGTTTTGGTTCGGGTCAGCTGCAGAGCCATAGTCTGTGTCAAGGAATACAGGGAATTACTGTCAGTAACTACAACACCCAGCATGCCCTGATACAGCCTATAGCTCTGCAGCTGACCCAAATCAAAACTACAACTCCCAGTATGTTACGCTTTATAGTTCTACAGTTTAGGTTATGGTGCAACATGCTGGAAGTTGTAGTTTTGGTTCGGGTGTGTTTGCGTGCATCCGTGGGGCTCTAGGTCGGCGGGCAAGTATGAAGGGGGCGGGATTCTGGCAATTTAGTGCGGGTGGCCAGAAGCCACTGAAAATAAATTAAAAAAATTAGCACAACTGGTACCGCCCCTGTACAAAACATACATGCATACACATATCCTACATACACATATACATACACCGGTCACTGACCCCTATATTATACATTACATACATACATACATGCACCCGCCACTGCCCCCCCATCATACATTACATTACAAACACATACACACACACACATCACACACATACAGACATCATACACACATCACACATACACTCAAACCATACATATGCACACATCATACATACACCTGCCGCTGCCCCCCCACATCATACATTGCATACACACATACAGACATCATGCACATCACACATACACTCAAACCATACATATACACCATACATATGCACACATCATACATACACCCGCCGCTGCCCCCCCATCATACACACATCATATATACACAGACATCATACACACATCACATATATACAGACATCATACACGCATCATATATATACACAGACATCATACACATACACACATCATACACACAGACATAATACACACATCACACATACACTCACACCATAGATATGCACACATCATACATACATACATCCGCCACTGATACACCCCCCCCTAATCATACATTACATACATATACAACCACCATTTCCGCCACCTGCATGCTCTGCCTCCTCACCTGAGCTTCCCACCCCCCGCTCTACATTACACAAGAAGCAGGGGGAGAGCGAGGACTAACACAGCTCGGGACACAGCTCCTCCCCTCCCCCATGCACAGCTCCATCCCCCTCCCCCTGCTCTGTCTCCACAGGACCTCATCTACCACGGAGAGGCTGCAAGTTTGCATGGGGAAAACACAGAGCAGGTGGGGGAGAGAGGAGAGGATGCACTGCACGGGGCTGGGGAGGATTTCTGTGTGTGAAGGAGGACAGACTGCACTGCACGGGCTGGTTCGGAAATCTCACCTCACACCGGCCGGGGGTGGGTTAGGGGTTCTCAGAGCAGCGTCTACTGAATTCAGCTGGGGGCTGCTGCCCCCTCCATGCATCCTGAGTGCCGGTGTGAGGTGCAGACTTGCATCCGCTCCTGCGCCTCACACCGGCATTACAGAAAAACAAGGGGGAAGTCGGTCTGTCCCTGCTAGCCAGATACAGGGCTAAATCTATGAACAATTCACCTGCCGGCGCCCAGAACTACTTGTCTCGGGCGTAGGGCGATAGGATTTCCACATCCCTTTCCCCTATGTGTTTAACCCCTTCCCAATCTATGATGTACCGGTACATCATGCATTGGGTGAGGGGAATATGACGCGGATCTGGGTCATAATCAGCAGATCCCTGCTGCTATGAGTAATGACAGACATCGGAGCTCGCTAAATGACGTAATCATTAGCTATCACAGGATTTAAATATTAAATGCCTTTAATAATCCCTGGGGTCTAGGGGACCCATCTGCAGCTCTGTGATGTAATTGCGGGCGGCAGATGGGTTGCTTGACCTTGGTGTATTGACAATTGCTAAAGGTTGACTTTTTTTTTTTTTTTTTTTTTTTAGTTTTTTTTAAAAACATTAAGTCACCCTCCTTTTTCCATTGTTCAAATAAAACCCTGTAAAAAAAATAAAATAAATAAACATATTTGTTATCGCTGAGTGCACAATTGCCCGAGCTATTAAATTATGATGATCCTAATGCTGCACGGTAAAAGGCGTAAATGCAAAAAAAAAATCCAAACGCCCAAATTGCTGATTTTGGATTACATCACGGCCCGTAATAAAAAATGATCAATTGGTTGGTGATTGGATATATGACAATACTACATGTACTATGGATTTACCTTATATATAAAGAACTAAGGTTCATTATATGGGACAAATATTTTTGTTTCAAACTTTCTACATCTCAACCCACCCTTCTCCTCCATCAACAGATAGTAAACTGTAGGGCTGAATTGAACAAGTGTCGCCTCTACTCTTCCAAGCTAATATAAACAAACTCCTCTGGCTTATCACTAGACCATAAACTTCTGAGGAGACAAGAAGTATTTTTATTAGACTGGCACATTTGATGCTTCCTTCTTTGCCTACAGATCCCATATTTCCATTTTCCTCCCTCCCACACATCAGCCACCCCACTCATTGAAACCTAAATGAGCTGCATCCATTTAGAAGACCTGTGTTTTTCAATCAGGGTGCCTACAGCTGTTGCAAAGATACAATTAGTTGCAAATTGATCTCTCTCCCACTAAGCAATTGGCTCCACCCATTGAAAAACACAGGCTCCCTGTCATCAGCTGACTAGTAATGTCAGGTCTCGGCCATACTGCAACCTGGGAAAAACCTGAGAAAACAGTCATTTTGTATGCTGTTAACAATAAATAAATATTCGTGTCAAAATCACAGAAGAATTGCAAGACCGCTTTAAATGTGGCCTTTTCATGAACTTACTGGGGCCTACTTATACTACTTACAAAATGGCAGACATGTACAAAATGGGCGACGCCAAACTTATCAACATAGGGATTCATTTTGAGCCTACAATAAGCACGACAATCCAGTCAGCCCTTAAAATATTTCTCCCTGTGTTGTCAAGAAGTTCAAGCATACAATATGTCATATCCTTCACTATTCTGGCATTACCATCTCTTCTTGAGATTAATAATTTATTTGGAAAGCATGCAATATTCCCATTTTTCCATTTTTTTTAACAGACTGAAATTAAAAAGCGTACCAGGTCGCAATGGAACTTAACAAATGTTATAATTTGTATATTTAGTGTTATTACACTAGGGTGTTCAAATTTTAACACGTATGTTTTTTTCTTTAAAGGCTTTTCAATATGGAGTTTCGTTTGCCACTTGCTTTACTGTCTGTTCTGTCAGGTGTCTTGGTAATACAAATCTGCTGCATGAATGATTCATGGAATTTAAGGTAAGCAATAAAGTCATTATCAGTAGCTTTTTACTTGAGTAGTAAAATATGTATGCATAATTATTGCATGTGTTTACATTTTTTTTTAGCGTGTTAGTTCATCAGTACAATTCATGGGAATTTTTTTATGGTCGGTCTGTCAGATACACATATAAGCTGTAACGCCCGAACTTGTGTTGACTCGCTCTGATGTGGACTTGTGTGGACTCTCTTGATACATCCCATGACTTCATTAAGCTTGGCATCAGCTGCTTGGCACTGATCACTGAAGTTGAGTTTACTGTCCACCGGTACCCCTAAGTCCTTTTTGTTAGAAGTTTACCTAATGTTATTTAGCACATACAGTGGTCCCTCAAGTTACAATATTAATTGGTTCCAGGACGACCATTGTATGTTAAAACCATTGTATGTTGAGACCTTAACTCTATGGAAACCTGGTAATTGGTTCTGAAGCCACCAAAATGTCATCCAAAAATAGGAAAAAGTGAGGATTAAAGAAAACTAAGTAGATAACTAATACAGATTAAAGCAAGTCCTTATATATAAGAGTAAGAAAGAGCTGCTGTAAATCACTGTCTATGTAAAGAAAGTTTCTTTTGGGTCCTGTGCAGTACAGTCAGTGTCTAAAAAAAAAAAAAAGTCAAATGGAGCCGCCCCCACCTGGTGCCCAAATAAGCAACTAATTGTGGCACAGGTAAAGAGTAGTACAGAACATGCAGTACCACCCTGTACTGTAGGGGGCACTCCCAGAGAGCCAGTCAGTGCATGCCCTTCAGTAATACAGGGGTTTTACCAGTAAAATGGCCAATGCAATTGGTCAGATCTTCCAGTCATTGACATGTTTCGCAGATCTGGACTGTCCGTAGCATTGTATGTTGAGTCTGGTTTCAAGTTAAAATAGCCCAGGAAAGACTATTGTATGTTGAAACTATTGTATGTTAAGGCCATTGTAAGTTTGAGGGATTGTACTTTTTTGAGTTTTATGACCCAATTACAGTGGTCCCTCAACATACAATGGTAATCAGTTCCAAATGAGCCATCGTTTGTGTAAACCATGGTTTTTGAGGGATCCGTGCAATGTAAAGAATAGGAAGTTGTACTCACTTGTCCCCGCCGCTCTGGACCGTCACCGCTCGTCACCGCTGCCCTGGATGTTGCGCTCCATCACTGTTGCCGCGTCCCTGTGATGTCCCCGCCACTCCGGAACATCTCTGCTGCCCGGGATCATCGCTCTCACGTTGCCGTCATCACGTCACTACGCACGCTGCTCCTATAGCATGACGGGACAGTGCGCGTGGCGACGTGATGACGACGATGGAGAGCGCCGGCAATGGAGGGGATCCTGAAGAGGATGTTCCGGAGCCCACGGGGCACCGTAAACTGCTATCCGGCGGCAGCTGAAGCAGTCAACGTTGCCGGAAAGCCGTTTATGCGATAACCCCGACATACAAAAGCATCGTATGTTGATGCTGCCTTAAACATGCGAGGGCCTTTGAGATGCCATCGCATGTTGAAATTATCGTATGTCGGGGCCATCGTAGGTCGGGAGGTCACTGTACACATTTTGTATTGGGCACAGCCCATTTTGGCCTTTAACCCCTTAACGACGCAAGATGTACATTTCAGTCTTTCGCCGGCACCCGCGATATAATGAGGGGTCACACTTTGACCCCGTGTCATATCGGGTTGGTCCTGGTGGCCATCAACGGCTGGGACCCGCAGCAAATACCAGACATCCCCGATTGCGGTGATGCCCGATATTAACCCTTCAGATCAAAGAAACCAAAACCATCCTGGCAGCTCAGTCGGGCTGTTTGGGACCACCACTACCTACCTACCTCCTGCGTGTCCGATCGCCGAATTACTGCTCCATGCCTGAGATCCAGGCAGGAGCAGTCATTCGGCGAGAACACTGATCAATGCCATGTTAATGCATGGCAGTGATCAGTGCAGGACATCAGTGTGTACAATGTTATAGCCCCCTATGGGGGCTATAACATTGCAAAAAAAAAAAAAAGTGAAAATAAAGTTTTAATAAATGTGATTTAACCCCTTCCCTAATAAGTTTGAATCACCCCCCCCCCCTTTTTCCCATAAAAAAGAAAAAAACTATGTAAATAAAAATTTTATATAAACAAACATATATAGTGTGTTTTTGGTCACTTTTCATACCATAACAAATTAATAAAAAGCAATCAGAAATTCTGATCCAAACATGGTACCAATAAAAACTTCACATCACGGTGCAAAAAAAAAAATGATATACATCCCCCTCATACATCCCCATATGCGGAAAAATAAAAAAGTTATAGCGGTCAGAAGAGGACATTTTTAAACGTATACATTTTCCTGCATGTAACATAGTAACAAAGGTTGAAAAAAGACCAGAGTCCATCAAGTTCAACCTATATCCCTAATGAGTCCCTACTGAGTTAATCCAGAGGAAGGCAAAATACTCTCATACTAGAGGTAAACATTCCTTCCCGACTCCAAATATGGCAATCAGAATAAATCCCTGGATCAACGTTCTGTCCCTATAAATCTAATATACATAAAAAAACAAAACAACATAGTCTCAAGGTGATAACAGGTGCTCAACCCCAAGTGCAATTGTTCACACATACAATGGGGTAGAGGACCCGCACCTATGGACCAGAGTGGGATTTCAATCCTGTGGTAAATATATACAATATTAGCTAATCCTCAAAACTGATGTAAAAATGAGACATTAGCCAGTATATCCTTATATGAAGGACACACCTGAGCCCGCACACCACGCCAAGGTTTCTCATGTAATGCGGGACCTATCCACTAACCTTTTTTGCCTCGCCAGATACATAGAACCAGGAACCAGATATACAGCAGCCTAATATACATAACCAGCAATGTTCTTACTCTCCAAAAATGCATCCAGACCCCTTTTTAAATTATTTTACAGAGTTCGCCATGACCACCTCCTTCGGGAGAGAATTCCACAGTCTCACTGCTCTTACAGTAAAGAACCCCCGTCTGTGCTGGTGTAGAAACCTTCTTTCTTCTAAACGTAGAGGATGTCCCCTTGTTAAAGATACAGTCCTGGGTATAAATAGATCATGGGAGAGATCTCTTTACTGCCCCCTGATATATTTATACACAGTTATTAGGTCTCCCCTAAACCTTTTTTCTAAACTAAATAACCTTAATTCTGATAATCTTTCTGGGTACTGTAGTCCTCCCATTCCCCGTATTACACTGGTTGCCCGTCTTTGAACCCTCTCCAGCTCCACTATATCTTTCTTGTACACTGGTGCTCAGTACTGTACACAGTATTCCATGTGTGGTCTGACTAGTGATTTGTACAGCGGTAGAATTATTTCCTTGTCGTGGGCATCTATGTAGTTATGATTTTTTCCAGAAGTATGACAAACTCAAACCTATATAAGTAGGGTATCATTTTAACCGTATGAACCTACAATATAAAGATAAGGTGTCATTTTTACCAAATAATGCAGTGCTTAGAAACAAAAGCCCCCAAAATCTACAAAATGGACCGGTATTCCTGCTGAAATCATTCACTGGGCACACCGTGCAAACCCCCCCATGCCGCAAATCTCCAGTCAATTCAGACAGTCGACTGACCAATCACTACCATGCTGGGCGTTAATAGGGGCGGTGATCGGGGCCGATGGGGGTCTCCTACCTTTGCCTGGCGGCGGTCCCCTCAGGAGCGGCAGCTGTTGACAGGAGCAGCAGGAGCGGTGTCTGCCGCAGCGGCGGTGCAGGCGGCAGGATACAGCAGGAGGTGAGGCCTGTTCACTTCCTGCTGTTGCTCAGCAACAACTCTCAGCATGCACAGCCAAAGGGCATGCTGGAAGTTGTAGTTTTGCTACAGCTGGAGTTCCAACTACAACTCCTAGCATGCCCTTTGGCAGTCTGTGCATGCTGGGGGTTGTAGTTTATGCAACAGCTGGAGGCACATTTTTTCTATGAAAGTGGGCCTCCCAGCATGCACGGACAGCCGAAGGGCATGCTAGGAGTAGTAGAGGTGTGCCTCCAGCTGTTGCAAAACTACAACTCTCAGTATGCCCTTTGGCTGTACATGCTGAGAGTTGTTGTTAAGCAACAGCAGGAGGTGAACAGGCTGTCAGTGCAGCTGTCAATGCGTGCTGAGAGTTGCAGTTTTGCAACAGCTGAAGGCACACTGGTTGTGAAATAGAGTTTGTGTCCCAACTCAGTGTTTCGCAACTAGTGTGCCTCCAGCTGTTGCAAAAATACAACTCCCAGCATGCACTGAGAGAGTGTACGTGCTGGGAGCTCTAGCTTTGCAACAGCTTGAGGCATACTGGTTTCAAAACACTGAGTTAAGTAACAAACTCTGTGTTTCGCAACCAATGTGCCTCCAGCTGTTGCATAGCTACAACTCCCAGCATGTATGGCATGTCAATGCATGCTGGGAGTTGTAGTTTTTACCCCCCCCCCCAATGTGAATGTACAGGCTACATTAACAAGGGCGGGGGTTTACAGCAAGTTTTCTGCTGCAAGTTTGAGATGTGGCAAATTTTCCGCTGCAGCTCAAACTCACTGTAAACCCCTGCCTGTGTGAATGTACCCTAAAAGCTCTACACTACGCTACACCTACACAAAATATAAAGTAAAACACTAGATATACATACCCTTACACAGTTTCCTCCCCCCCCCCCCCCCTAAAAATAAAAAAGCGTCTGGTATGGCACGGTTTCCAAAACGGAGCCTCCAGCTTTTGAAAAACAACAACTCCCAGCATTGCCGGACAGCCACTGACTGTCGAGGCATACTGGGAGTTTTACAACAGCTGAAGACACACCCTGTTTGGGAAACACTGCCGTAGGGTATTTTGGTGGCGGATGCAAATTCTCAATTTCGGCCTCAAATGCGCATGGCACTCTAGCTTTGGGGCCCTGTCGTCTTTCAAGGCAACAGTTAAGTGCCACATATGGGGTACTTCCGTACTCGGGAGAAATTGCGTTACAAATTTTGGGGGGCTTTTTCTCCTTTTACCCCTTATGAAAAGGTAAAGTTGGGGTCTACACCTGCATGTTAGTGTCAAAAAATGTAAAAGCTGGTGTTGTCCCATACTTTTAATTTTCACAAGCGGTAAAAGGAAAAAAAGACCTCCAAAATTTAACACAATTTCTTTTGCATATGGAAATAGCCCATATGTGGACCCAAAGTGCTCTGCGGGCGCACAACATGGCTCAGAAGTGAGAGCGCACCATGTACATTTGAGATCTAAATTCGGGATTTGCACAGGTGTGGCTGATTTTACAGTGGTTCTGACATAAACGCAAAACAATAAATACCCACATGTGACCCCATTTTGGAAACTACACGCCTCACATAACGTAACAAGGGGTATAGTGAGCCTTAACACCCCACAGGTGTTTGATGAATTTTCGTTTAAAGGGGTACTCCGGTGAAAACCTTTTTTTCTTTTAAATCAACTGGTGGCAGAAAGTTAAACATATTTGTAAATTACTTCTATTAAAAAATCTTAATCCTTCCAGTACTTATGAGCTGCTGAATGCTACAGAGGAAATTCCTTTCTTTTTGGACCACTGATGACATCACGAGCACAGTGCTTTCTGCTGACATCTCTGTCTATTTTAGCAACCATGCATAGCAGATGCATAGCATAAGTATGCTAAGGGCAGCATGGTGGCTCAGTGGTTAGCACTGCTGCCTTGCAGTCCTGGGGACTTGGGTTCAAATCCCACTAAGGACAACAATAAATTAAGCGTTATTATTATAATAACGTCAGCAGAGAGCACTGTGCTCGTGATGTCATCAGAGAGCTTTCCAAAAAGAAAAGAATTTCCTCTGTAGTATTCAGCAGCTAATAAGTACGGGAAGGATTAAGATTTTTTAATAGAAGTAATTTACAAATATGTTTAACTTTCTGCCACCAGTTGATTTAAAAGAAAAAAGGTTTGAACCGGAGTACCCCTTTAAATTGGATGTGAAAATAAATTTAAAAAAAATTTCACTAAAATGCTGGTGTTACCCTACATTTTTCATTTTCACAAGGGAAAATAGGAAAAAAGCCCCGCAAAATTTGTAGCCCCATTTCTTCTGAGTATGGAAATACTCCATATGTGGTTGTAAAGTGTTCTGCGGGCGAACTACAATGCTCAGAAGAGAAGGAGCGCCATTGAGCTTTTGGAGACAGAATGTGTCTGAAATTGAAGGCTTTGTGTGTTTACAAAGCCCCCATTGTGCCAGAACAGTGGACCCCCTTCCCCCCACATGTGACCCATTTTGGAAACTACACCCCTCACGGAATGTTATAAGGGGTGCAGTGAGCATTTACGCCCCACAGGTGATTTTTGGAACAGTGGTCTGTGAAAATGAAAATTTAGATTTTTTTTTCATTCGCACAGCCCACTGTTCCAAAGATCTGTCAAACACCAGTGGAGTGTAAATGCTCACTTCACCCCTTATTAAATTCTGTGAGGGGTATCGTTTCCAAAATGGGGTCATCAAATTTTTGAATTTTTCACCAAGAAATGATGCAAGGTTCAACGAACATTTACCACTAACATAAAGTAGAATATGTCACGAAAAAACAATCTCAAAATCAGAATGAAAAGTAAAAGCATTCGAGAGTTATTAATACTTAAAGGGGTATTCCAGGAATTTTTGTTTTGACTATGCTACAGGAGCTGTACAGTTAGTGTAGTTCATAATATAGTGTCTGTACCTGTGTATGACGGTTTTCTCACAATTCTTCTGTGATTTTCACCCCACTATTTATTTTTAACAGCATACAAAATGACTGTTGTCTTGGATTTTTCCCAGCTTGCAATGCGGCCGAGACCTGACTCACTAGTCAGCTGATGACAGGGAGTCTGTCTGCTTCAATGTGTGGAGGGATTAATCTGCAAGTTATGCAACAGCTGTAGGCACCCTGATTGAAAACCACAGGTCTTATGTTTCAATGGGTGGGGTGACTGATGTGTGGGAGGGAGGAAAAAGGAATTCTGGGATTTATATTGAAAGAAAGAAAAGTCAAACAGGAAATACAGGTTCACAAAAAGCTAGCCACAGTGTTATGGTAATCTCACAACATAGCCATTTTGCCACAAGACAAGCGCAGATCCTTCCTAAGCATGTTCATTACTGTCTGCCAGGTATGTACTAAAATCACCTTATGGTGGAGAACCCCTTTAAAGTGACAGTGGTCAGAGATGCAAAAAATGCTCTGGCCCTTAAGGTGAAAATGGGCTTGGTCCTTAAGGGGTTAACACCTCCAGACTACTTTCTAGTTTTAGTACTCTGAATGCTATCATGTTATAATTTTTCGCATCCTTAACTGTTTTGGTTAACCAAATTGGTCTTCTATTTGTAGCACATTTTTAAATGTTGTTCAGAAGATCTCCCATTTAGTTAGTGTTCTTTTATTGCTGAGGGTGAAGTCCCAATCTGTCACTTAATTGTTGAAAACTGAAGGCGAATTTTCCTAATGGTTGTGGGGGTCTGATAAGCTAAAATACCACCGGAGGATCCCCCCTACCTGCCTCTCGCTGCCGATCACGAAGGCACGGATGAAGCTAGATTTGGGGATTGCATTATACAATAAATGCAGTCTAATAATTGCATATAAAATTCCTTTATGGAAACTTAGTAAAGTAATAGAATAATAATTAAAAAAAAAGTTCAGAAAATTATATGTGAACCATCCCCTAATAAAAAAAATAAAAATCACCCTCCTTTTACCATTAAATCCCCCCCCCCCCACAAAAACACAATTAAAATAATAAACATTTTGATATTGCTGCGTGCGTAATTATCTAAACTATTAAAATAAAATGTATATGATCATGGTAAACCGTATAAGGTTAGAGTCACATGTAGCGAATACGCTTATTTCATTCTGCAGGAAATTGAATTGGCAATGGGAAATACACAGCATATATTACAACAGAGAGAAACACAAAGCTTTGTCGCCGTAGCTCTATGTGCAGTGAGGTTGGGAGGCGGGTCCAGCGTGCCAGCGTGACTGTGATGTGTAGGCCCACCTTCAAAACTCACTGCACGCAGGGCTGCCCGGAGGATTTCCTGCAGCATGAAATACACAGCGTAAAGGTTATGTTTGACCCTACCCTAAATGTAAAAAACACCAAATGTCCATCTTTTTTGGTTACATCATATATCAGAAATTTTCAAAAAGTCTCATCAAAACAGAAATGGTGCCAATGAAAACTACAGATCATGGTGCAAAAAAGGAGCCCTCATTCAGCACTATATACATAAAAAAAAGTTTTTATAGGGGGCAGTATAAAACAATTTTAGACATACTCAACTAGTAATAGAAATACTAGTTTTAATCACATTGACCAACAGAAAAAAGAGAACATGTAATTTATACCATAAAGTCCACAACGTAAAATAAACTCGCCCATGCAAAATTGAATTTTTGCTATCAATTTTCCCCTACAAATTATTATTGTTTTTTGTTTCTCTGTACATTTTATAGTAATATGAAAGATGTCATTACAAACTACAATTGGTTGCTCAAAAAACAAGCCCTTACATGGGTCTGTAGATGAAATAATAAGATTTATGGCTCTTAAAAGAAGAGAAATAAATGTAAAAGGCAGTGGCATTAAGGGATTATGTAAATAATTGCTGTAATTATGGAGATTGGAGATGTCAGTCGGCTTCACTCATGCACGATATTCGGTTCCTGTATGTAGCCAGACATCTTATAATCCATACATGGATGCCTATGAAGAAACACAATACACATCACGCCTCCTTCACTCGGCCTGAGAGCCTTGCAGGAGCTTTGTGCTCTGCTATAGAAGAGGCATGTGTATGGTCGAATTTTTCTCTATAGGCAGCCATGTGTTGATGATTTGTATGCAATCTGTATGCTTGGAACGAAGATGGAGCGGAAGTGGAGCTGGCTGATGTAAGAGAACGGGCTGCAGGGAAGCCTCAAGTAACTTCTCCATAATAGCTGCAATAATTTATTTAAAAACCTAATTAACACTATCTGTTTCCTATGAATGTTCTTCCCATCACAGATAATCATTTCCTAGATAATTTGACTAGCTAATAATTTTTTCTCAACATCCTCACACTAAAATTGTGAGACCAACATCCAGCATTTTAAATTATTTCAATGATTTAAAATTTGTAAAACTACTCAACTGTGCAGTTTTTTTTCCTGAAAATTTAAAAATTCTGGAAATATTAAAACGATGAAAAAAAATGAGATCGCTAGTCGCTGTACAAGGACGACCTGTTGTTATTTCTTGAAGACCTAAGAAAATCTATGAGTGATAGAGGTTATACTGTATTATGCCAATATCTTACTACTATTGACATGAAGGAAAGAGTTTGACTTTTAATGTTGAGAGTGTTAAAATAAGGAGAGCATTTTTTTATCGTAGAATCAAAATCCCAAGTTAACTTTTCAGCCTTCATAAATTAGATACCATTGAGTGGACTTTGAAAAAGAAATAAAAAATTTGGGATAAATTTCCGTATTCAATAACAGACAAAATCGTGTAAATAAGTAATCCTTTTATCTTAGTTTTCATGTGTTTTTTTTGTGCGACCATATGGATTAACCCCTTAAGGACTTAGCCCTTTTTCACCTTAAGGACTCGGACGTTTTTTGCAATTCTGACTACTGTCACTTTAAACATTAACTCTGGAATGCTTTTAGTTATCATTCTGATTCTGATATTGTTTTTTCGTGACATATTCTACTTTAACTTAGTGGTAAAATTTTGTGGTAACTTGCATTCTTTCTTGGTGAAAAATCCCCAAATTTGATGAAAAATTAGAAAATTTTGCATTTTTCTAACTTTAAAGCTCTCTGCTTGTAAGGAAAATGGATATTCCAAATATATATATTTTTTATTCACATTTCCAATATGTCTGCTTTATGTTTGCATCATAAAATTGACGTGTTTTTAACTTTTGGAAGACACCAGAGGGCTTCAAAGTTCAGCAGCAATTTTCCAATTTTTCACAAAATTTTGAAGCTCTCTTTTTTTCAGGGACCAGTTCAGGTTTGAAGTGGATTTGAAGGGTCTTCATATTAGAAATACCCCACAAATTACACCATTATAAAAACTACAACCCCCAAAGTATTCATAATGACATTCAGTCAGCGTTTTAACCCTTTAGGTGTTTCACAGGAATAGCAGCAAAGTGAAGGAGAACGTTCACAATCTTAATTTTTTACACTCTCATGTTCTTGTAGACCCAATTTTTGAATTTTTACAAGGGGTAAAAGGAGAAAATTTATACTTATACTTGTAGCCCAATTTCTCTCGAGTAAGGACATACATCATATGTCTATGTAAAGTGTTCGGCGGGCGCAGTAGAGGGCTCAGAAGCGAAGGAGCGACAAGGGGATTTTGCAGAGTACGTTTTTCTGAAATGGTTTTTGGGGGGCATGTTGCATTTAGGAAGTCCCTATGGTGCCAGAACAGCAAAAAAAAATAAAAACACATGGCATACCATTTTGTAAACTAGACCCCTTAAGGAACATAACAAGGCATAAAGGGAGCCTTAATACCCCACAGGTGTTTCACGACTTTTGCATACGTAAAAAATAAAAACATTTCACAAAAATGTTTCCCCCCAAATTTCACATTTTTGCAAGGGTTAATAGCAGAAAATACCCCCCAAACTTTGTAACCCCATCTCTTCTTAGTATGGAGGTACCCCATAAGTTGGCCTGAAGTGCACTACGGGCGAACTATAATGCTCATAAAAGAAGGAGTCATATTTGGCTTTTTGAGACCAAATTTTGCTCGGGGGAGCATGTCGCATTTAGGAAGCCCCTATGGTGCCAGGACAGCAAAAAAAAAAAACACATGGCATACCATTTTGGAAACTAGACCCCTCGGTGAACGTGACAAGGGGTTAAGTGAACCTTTATACCCCACAGGTGTTTCACGACTTTTGCATATGTAAAAAAAATATATATTTTTTCACCTAAAATGCTTGTTTTCCCAAAAATTTTACATTTTTAAAAAGGGTAAAAGCAGAAAATCCCCCCCCCCCCAAAATTTGTAACACAATTTCCCCCGAGTACGGTGATACCCCATATGTGACCCTAAACTGTTGCCTTGAAATACGACAGGGCTCCAAAGTGAGAGCGCCATGCGCATTTGAGGCCTAAATTAGGGGCTTGCATAGGGGTGGACATAGGGGTATTCTACGCCAGTGATTCCCAAACAGGGTGCCTCCAGCTGTTGTAAAACTCCCAGCATGCTTGGACAGTCAACTGCTGTCCGGCAATACTGGGAGTAGTTGTTTTGCAACAGCTGGAGGCTCCGATTTGGAAACAGTGGCGTACCAGACGTTTTTCATTTTTATTGGGGAGGGGGGCTGTGTAGGGGTATGTGTATATGTAGTGTTTTTTACATTTTATTTTATTTTGTGTTAGTTTAGTGTAGTGTTTTTAGGGTACAGTCGCACAAGTGAGGGTTCACAGTAGTTTCTCGCTGACAGTTTGAGCTGCGGCAGAAAATTTGCCGCAGCTCAAACTTGCAGTCGGATACAGCTGGAGGCACACCGGTCGTGAAACACTGAGTTAGGTAAAAAAAAAAACTGAGTTTCACAACTAGTGTGCCTTCAGCTGTTGCAAAACTACAACTCTCAGCAGTCACCGACAGCCAATAGGCATGCTGGGAGTTGTAGTTATGCAACCAGCAGATTCACCACTACAACTCCCAGCATGCACTTAAGCTGTTTGTGCAAGCTGGGAGTTGTAGTTATACAACAGCTGAAGGTACACTTTTCCATAGAAAAAATGTGTCTCCTGCTGTTGCATAACTACGGCTCCCAGCATGCCCTTTTTGCATGCTGGGAGCTGTTGCTAAGCAACAGCAGGAGGCTGTCACTCACCACCTGCTGCTGCTCCGCTGCAGGTCAGTCCCTCGCCGCAGCCGTCGCTCCTGGGGCCCCGATCCCAACAGGGACGCCGGGGATCGGGGTCCCCAGCACCCTGGGTCGTCTTCCCGCTCACGTCCTCCGGAAGAGGGGCGGAGCGGGTTGCGGGAGTGACACCCGCAGCAGGCGCCCTGATTGGTCGGCCGGTAAACCGGCCAACGAATCAGGGCGATCATGAGGTGGCACCAGTGCCACCTCACCTCTGCTGGCTATGGCTGTTCGGGGCCGTCATAGACGGCCCCGATCGGCCAGTAATTTCGGGTCACTGGAGACCCGATTGACCCGGAATCTCCGCAGATCGCTGGACTGAATTGTCCAGCGATCTGCGGCCATCGCCGACATGGGGGGGCATAATGACCCCCCTGGGCGATATGCCGGGATGCCTGCTGAACGATTTCAGCAGGCATCTGGCTCCGGTCCCCAACCGGCTAGCGGTAGGGACTGGAATTCCCACGGGCGTATCCATACGCCCTGCGTCCTTAAGGACTCGGAAAGCAGGGCGTATCCATACGCCCTGCGTCCTGAAGAGGTTAAACAGATTTGTGAACATGTGCTGCACACTTCCCCACCCCCTCAGCCCAACCCTATATAAGTAGTAGTTAGCTACTCCTGGGCCATTTCTTTCCTAGCAGCCTCCCAGTCTGACTGGGAGAGCATGGTAAGTGAGCTATTACACCTTGTTCACACTGGTGTGGTGCTGTGCGGTGTCCGTTGCTGTCGTGGCGCCGTGTCTGCGTGGGGGGGTGCGGCCCATAGACTGGTTTGAGTAGCATTGGGGCCGCTCTGCCGGTGGGTCGTTCCCCCCCCCTGTGGGCATTGGTGTCGCGGAGCCGCCCGGTGCTGCGCCATTTTATGCTATGGACGTTAGGGACCCACTCTGGATAGGTGGCCTTGACGTGGCGAGTGGGCTTGTACTTTTTGATCAAAAATGTATACTAACAACCTGTTAGTTTTTGATATTATGCTGAGAAGCAAGCAGATCATTATACAAGATTGTAGATGTGCACCATGTCTGTTTTTCTACCCGAATTCAGATTTGTAAATTACTTTGATTTAAAAATCTTAACCCTTCCAGTACTTATCAGCTCATTTATGCTCCACAGTAAGTTCTTTTATTTTAAATTTATTTTCTGTCTAACCACAGTTCTCTTTGTTTCCTGATACGGACAGAGGTGTCAGCAGAGAGCAATGCGGTCAGACAGTAAATAAATTTAAAGTACTGGATAAGTTCTGGAAAGATTTTTAATTAGAAGAAATTGACAAATCTGTTTAACTTTCTGGCACCAGTTGATTTAAAAAGTTTTCACCTGAGTACCCCTTTAAAAAGGCAGTATTTAGAAGAATTAGATCTGCTTTCAATTTCTTTGAGGTAAACCCCCACCAAAAAAAAATAAAAAATCTAAATAAACAAAAACTAGAAATAAATGAGATTACTTATGCATCTCAAAAAGGAAGGGTAGTTTGTCTTTTCTAAACAACAGAATATATTTTATGGCGGTACAAAATAGTTGGCTGGCTAGTAGTCAGGTGAATGTTTAATGTTTTTATTTTTATTTATTTATTTATTTATTTGTTAACCAAAGCCCTAGGGGGACATAAAAATTATTTTTCATCTTCTTGAAACAAAACAACTTGAAGGGAAGACATGGAAAATAGTAAAACATGGGGTGAACTAAGAAATTAGAGGAGTATTAGAATTTGGCATAATATTAATATGGGAGAAATGGAAAAATGCTGTTTGAGAAGCCTAGATCAGGTAAATGCTCCAAAAGTCTCCGGTTTGTTAACCCCTTAATGACGCAGGACGTATATTTACATCCTGCGCCGTCTCCCGCATCACATCGCGTCGGTCCACAGCGCATCGGGACCCGCGGCTAATACCACACATCGACGATCGCGGCAATGTGTGGTATTAACCCTAAAGTGAAAGTGAAACTATCCCGGCTAGTCAGTCGGGCTGTTCGGTACCGCCGCGGTGAAATCGCGGCGTCCCGAACAGCTTACAGGACACCGGGAGGGCCCTTACCTGCCTCCTCGGTGTCCGATCGACGAATGACTGCTCCGTGCCTGAGATCCAGGTGGGAGCAGTTAAGCGCCGATAACACTGATCACAGGCGTGTTAATACACGCCTGTGATCTGTGTAAAAGATCAGTGTGTGCAGTGTTATAGGTCCCTATGGGACCTATAACACTGCAAAAAAAAAAGTTAAAAAAAAGTGTTAATAAAGGTCATTTAACCCCTTATAAAACCCCTAATAAAAGTTTGAATCACCTCTCTTTTCCCATAAAAAAATAAAACCGTGTAAATAAAAAAAATAAATGAACATATGTGGTATCGCCGTGTGCGTAAATGTCCGAACTATAAAAATATATCATTAATTAACTGCACGGTCAATGGCGTATGCGCAAAAAAATTCCAAAGTCCAAAAAAGCGTATTTTTGGTAACTTTTTATACCATTAAAAAATGAATAAAAAGTGATCAAAAAGTCTGATCTAAACAAATCGTACTGATAAAAACTAAAGATCACGGCGCAAAAAATGAGTCCTCATACCGCCCTGTAAGTGGAAAATTAAAAAAGTTATAGGGGGTCAGAAGATGACATTTTTAAACCTATAAATTTTCCTGCATGTAGTTATGATTTTTTTCCAGAAGTACGACAAAATCAAACCTATATAAGTAGGGTATCATTTTAACCGTATGGACCTACAGAATAAAGATAAGGTGTCATTTTTACCGAAAAATTTACTACGTAGAAACGGAAGCCCCCAAAATTTACAAACAGCGTTTTTTTTCAATTTTGTCGCACAATGATTTTTTTTCCATTTCACCGTCGATTTTTGGGCAAAATGACTGACGTCATTACAAAGTAGAATTGGTGGCGCAAAAAATAAGCAATCATATAGATTTTTAGGTGCAAAATTGAAAGTTATCATTTTTTAAAGGAAAGGAGCAAAAAACGAAAGTGCAAAAACTGAAAACCCCCGGTCCTTAAGGGGTTAACATTGGTAGGTTTCCAGTTAATCAGAAAAGATTGAAGAGGTAAGAGCTTCATGATCAAGATGTTGAAGGCAAAAAGTATGATCTATGAATTTAATACTTTTGAATCTAAGGGCTTGAATTCCATTTGTGAACTATTTGGTTTTCTGTGATGGGGTTGGCTTTGGACCACCACTCTCCGTGGATGATAAACTAGGTCGGAGGGTGTTGGTCTAGACCCAATCCTGTAACTACTGTCACTTTTGAGTCTGTTGAGGTCTTCACATTTCAATTCTTATTTTTCCTTATACATATATTACCGTATATACTCGAGTATAAGCCGAGTTTTTCAGCACGATTTTTCGTGCTGAAAACACCCCCCTCGGCTTATACTCGAGTGAACTCCCGCACCCGCAGTGGTCTTCAACCTGCGGACTTCCAGAGGTTTCAAAACTACAACTCCCAACAAGCCAGGGCAGCCATCGGCTGTCCGGGCTTGCTGGGAGTTGTAGTTTTGAAACCTCCGGAGGTCCGCAGGTTGAAGACCACTGCGGCCTTCAACATCATCCAGCCCCCTCTCACCCCCTTTAGTTCTGAGTACTCACCTCCGCTCGGCGCTGGTCCGGTCCTGCAGGGCTGTCCGGTAAGGAGGTGGTCCGGTGAGGAGGTGGTCCGGGCTGCTATCTTCACCGGGGAGGCCTCTTCTAAGCGCTTCGGGCCCGGCCTCAGAATAGTCACGTTGCCTTGACAACGACGCAGATACGTCGTTGTCAAGGCAACGGCTCTATTCCGGGCCGGAAGCGCGGAGAAGAGGCGCCCCCGGTGAAGATAGCAGCCCGGACCACCTCCTCACCGGACCACCTCCTTACCGGACAGCCCTGCAGGACCGGACCAGCGCCGAGCGGAGGTGAGTACTCAGAACTAAAGGGGGTGAGAGGGGGCTGGATGATGTTGAAGGCCGCAGTGGTCTTCAACCTGCGGACCTCCGGAGGTTTCAAAACTACAACTCCCAGCAAGCCCGGACAGCCGATGGCTGCCCGGGCTTGCTGGGAGTTGTAGTTTTGAAACCTCTGGCGGTCCGCATGTTGAAGGCCGCAGTGGTCTTCAACCTGCGGACCTCCGGAGGTTTCAAAACTACAACTCCCAGCAAGCCCGGACAGCCGATGGCTGCCCGGGCTTGCTGGGAGTTGTAGTTTTGAAACCTCTGGAGGTCCGCAGGTTGAAGACCACTGAGGGCGAATGATGAGAAGAGGATGATGAAGGGGGGGGGGGGTGTGGGGATGATGAAGGGGGGTGGGGATGATGAAGGGGGGGGGGGGTGTGGGATGATTACAAGGGGATGATGAAGGGGGGATGTGTGGGATGATAAGGGGATGTGTGGGATGATGACAAGGGGATGATGAAGGGGGGATGTGTGGGATGATGACAAGGGGATGATGAAGGGGGGATGTGTGGGATAAGGGGATGTGTGGGATGATGACAAGGGGATGATGAAGGGGGGATGTGTGGGATAAGGGGATGTGTGGGATGATGACAAGGGGATGATGAAGGGGGGATGTGTGGGATGATGACAAGGGGATGATGAAGGGGGGATGTGTGGGATGATAAGGGGATGTGTGGGATGATGACAAGGGGATGATGAAGGGGGGATGTGTGGGATGATGACAAGGGGATGATGAGGATGTTAATGACGGGTCTGGATGATGACAGGGGGGGATGAGGTATTTCCCACCCTAGGCTTATACTCGAGTCAATAACTTTTCCTGGGATTTTGGGTTGAAATTAGGGGTCTCGGCTTATACTCGGGTCGGCTTATACTCGAGTATATACGGTAATCCCTTATTAATCTATCATTCATTTATTTTTATCTTTTTCTTTTTTTATTTTCACCTCTATTTTTCAAATTTTTTTAGTTAATTTTTATATTTTAATTTTTTAATATTTATTTTAAATTCAATTTTTATTTTCATCTTTATTTATTTTTATTTTATTTTCTATTCATTTCCTGCAATCCACTTTTTATAATACCAATAATAATATTCCTATTATTCATTTATACATTTTTTTGATATCAGCTATTCTATTACATTTTTCTGACCATTAATACATTTAATCTTTCATACATGATGTTATTTAATTCTTAATTATAAATTCCCATGTGAGAAATAGTGGGAATTTTTCGTACCCTAATTACACTTTCTTCAAGTCCGAAGGCAGCACAGAAGGGATATTCCAAGTCTCACAGACTTCTCCATAGGACCACCCACAGACTAATTAACAACAATTAGCAATTTAACATAATTACATCATAACAGGCTAGCATAGCATAAATGTGATCTGGAACCCAGACATAATGTGTAATAACAAAGACCAACTACTGCATATAAAATTTTTATTTGGGAGGGTATGTGTGCGGCCTTCGGACTCGAAGAAAGTATAATTACGGTAAGAAAAATTCCCACTTTCTTCTTTGTCCTCTCGGCAGCACAGAAGGGATTTATCAACGATTTTAAAGGGGGAGATTACCGTATATACTCGAGTATAAGCCAACCCGAATAGAAGCAGAGGCCCCTAATTTCACCCCAAAAACCCAGGAAAAGTTATTTACTCGAGTATAAGCCTAGGGTGGGAAATACATCATCCCCCCCCCCCCCCCCCGTCATCATCCAGACCCCCGTCATTAACACCCTCGTCATCATCCCCCCCCTTCATCATTACCCTGTCATCATCCCCCCCCTTCATCATTACCCTGTCATCATCCCCCCCCTTCATCATCATTACCCTGTCGTCGTCCACCCTTCATCATCATTACCCTGTCGTCGTCCACCCTTCATCATCATTACCCTGTCGTCGTCCACCCTTCATCATCATTACCCTGTCGTCGTCCACCCTTCATCATCATTACCCTGTCGTCGTCCACCCTTCATCATCATTACCCTGTCGTCGTCCACCCTTCATCATCATTACCCTGTCGTCGTCCACCCTTCATCATCATTACCCTGTCGTCGTCCCCCCTTCATCATCATTACCGTCGTCGTCCCCCCTTCATCATCATTACCCTGTCGTCGTCCCCCCTTCATCATCATTACCCTGTCGTCGTCCCCCCTTCATCATCATTACCCTGTCGTCGTCCCCCCTTCATCATCATTACCCTGTCGTCGTCCCCCCTTCATCATCATTACCCTGTCGTCGTCGTCCCCTTCATCATCATTACCCTGTCGTCGTCCCCCCCTTCATCATCATTACCCTGTCGTCGTCCCCCCCTTCATCATCATTACCCTGTCGTCGTCCCCCCCTTCATCATCATTACCCTGTCGTCGTCCCCCCCTTCATCATCATTACCCTGTCGTCATTACCCCCCCTTCATCATCATTACCCTGTCGTCATCCCCCCCTTCATCATCATTACCCTGTCGTCATCCCCCCCTTCATCATCATTACCCTGTCGTCATTACCCCCCCTTCATCATCATTACCCTGTCGTCATTACCCCCCCTTCATCATCATTACCCTGTCGTCATCCCCCCCCTTCATCATCATTACCCTGTCGTCATCCCCCCCTTCATCATCATTACCCTGCCATCGGCTGTCCGGGCATGCTGGGAGTTGTAGTTTTGAAACATCTGGAGGTCCGCAGCTTTAGGACCACTGCCCGGGCCTTCGTCATCATCCAGACGTAGAATGTGTCTTCCAAGGATGTGGAGGTTCTTTACCTTTTAGAACATACGCTTCTGAGATAGATAATCCTATCCATTGTGCTAACATATCTTTATAGGCTTTCATTCCTTTTCTTGGTCCGGAAAATAGGATGAATAAATTCTCATCTTTACGGAATTCTTGTACCCTCTGCATATAACAAGATCTTTTTAAATCCAGCAAATGAAAACAAACTTCTTCTGATACGGGGTTTGAATAAAATTCCGGGAGGATTGATTCCCTATTAATATTGTTGGTAGGACGGAAACTTTAGGATGGAAAGAATGCACTGTTTGGGGTTTCACCCCATCCAGCAGAATTTTCAAATACCGTTCCCTTGAGGATAACGCCTGTAATTCGCCAACTCTTTTAGTGCAAGTGATGGTCGTAAGAAAGAGGACTTTATAAGACAACCAATTCAGTTCAATTTCTGCAAGTGGTTCAAAAGGAGGCAAGGTCAGCCTATTCAATACTGGCGATAAATCTCAGATGGGAATAGGAGCACACACGCACTGATGGTCTTAATTTCTTTAAGGCTTTGAAGAATCTTAAATGAGTCGATTCCCAGCAAAAATTCCATCTGAAAGGGCGTGGATCTTGGTCATATGCACCTTAAGAGTATTTACTTTCAGGCTCTTTTCATATCCTTGTTGTAGGAATAGAAGAACAGAATTTACGGACATGGACAATTTATTTTCTTGAAGCCACGAGGAAAATTTCTTCCAGATTTTATTATAAACAGTATTAGTAGATTGTTTTCTGGACGAAAGCAAGATGGAAACCACTTCTTTTGATAAACCTTTTTGCCTTAAAGGGGTACTCCGCCCCTAGACATCTTATCCCCTATCGAAAGGATAGGGGATAAGATGTCAGATCGCCGGGGTCCCGCCGCTGGGGACCCCCGGGATCTCGGCTGCAGGACCCACCTGTTGCGGCTTCCGGCAGCGTTGGAGGCTCTCATCCTAACGCCTCACGACCACGGTGACGTGAGATTGTCACGTCATGACTCTGCCCCCGTGTGATGTCACCCCCCGCCCCTCAATGCAAGTCTCCCATAGACTTGCATTGAGGGGGCAGGGCATGACGTCACACGGGGGCGAAGTCATGACGTCACAATCTCACGTCACCGTGGTCATGAGGCGTTAGGATGAGAGCCTCCTGAGCTGCCAGAAGCCGCAACAGGTGGGTCCTGCAGCCGAGATCCCGGGGGTCCCCAGCGGCGGGACCCCCGCGATCTGACATCTTATCCTCTATCCTTTCGATAGGGGATAAGATGTCTAGGGGCGGAGTATCTCTTTAACCCCTTAAGGACTGAGCCCTTTTTCACCTTAAGGATGCAGCCCATTTTTGCAATTCTGACCACTATCATTTTATGCATTAATAACTTTGGGATGATTTTACCGATTATTCTGATTCTGAGATTGTCTTTTCGTGACATATTCTACTTTAACACAGTGGTAATTTTTTGTCGTTACTTGCATCCTTTCTTGATGAAAAAGTTCAGCATCAATTTTCCAATTTTTAAAAAATTTTTCAAAATGTAAATTTTTCAGGGACCAGTTCAGTTTTGAAGTGGATTTGAGGGGTCTTCATATTATAAATACCCCATACATGACCCCATTATAAAAACTGCACCCCCTAAAGTATTCAAAATGACATTCAGAAAGTGTGTTAACCCTTTAGGTGTTTCATAGGAATAGCAGCAAAATGAAGGAGAAAATTCAAAATCTTCCTTTTTTTACACTCTCATGTTCTTGTAGACCCAGTTTTTGAAATTTTACAAGGGGTGAAAGGAGAAAAAGCCCCCCAAAATTTGTAACCCAATCTCTCTCGAGTAAGGAAATACCTCATAGGTGGAGGTTAAGTGCTCTGTGGATGCACTACAAGGCTCAGAAGGGAAGGAGCGACAATGGGATTTTGGAGAGTAAGTTTTTCTGAATTGGTTTTTGGGGCGGCATGT
Source organism: Hyla sarda (assembly GCF_029499605.1). Taxonomy (NCBI): domain Eukaryota; kingdom Metazoa; phylum Chordata; class Amphibia; order Anura; family Hylidae; genus Hyla; species Hyla sarda. The sequence continues at coordinate 300,316,117 of NC_079191.1, forward strand.
CACATTTAGGAAGCCCCTATGGTGCCAGAACAGAAAACAACATGGCATACTATTTTGGAAACTACACCCCTCAAGGAATGTAACAAGGGGTCCAGTGAGCCTTAACACCTCACAGGTGTTAGACTAATTTTTGTTAAAGTCGAATGTGTAAATACATTTTTTCTTCACTAATAAATGCTTGTTTTCCCCCAAATTTGACATTTTGGCAAGGGGTTATAGGAGAAAATGCCACCCAAAATTTATAACCCCATCTCTTCTGAGTATGGAAATACCCCATGTGTGGACATAAAATGCACTGCTGGTGCACTACAATGCTCAGAAGAGAAGAAGTCACATTTGGCTTTTGGAAAGCAAATTTTGCTGAAATGGTTTTTGGGGGGCATGTCGCATTTAGGAAGCCCCCATGTTGCCAGAACAGCAAAAAAAAAAAAAAACACATAGCATACGATTTTGGAAACTACACCCCTCAAGGAATGTAACAAGGGGTACAACGAGCCTTAACATCCCACAGGTGTTTGACAAATTTCCGCTAAAGTTGGACAGGAAAATTTAAAATTAGATTTTTTTTTTCCACTAAAATTCTGATGTTACCCCAAATTTTTAATTTTCTCAAGGGGTAATTGAAGAAAAAGCCCCCCAAAATGTGTAACCCCATTTCTTCTAAGTATGGAAGTACCCCATATGTGGATGTAAAGTTCTCTGCGGGCGAACTAGAATGTTCAGAAGAGAAGGAGCTCCATTGAGCGTTTGGTGAGAGAATTTGGTTGGAATAGAAGTCGGGAGCCATGTGCATTTACAAAGCCCCCCGTGGTGCCAGAACAGTGGACCCCCCACATGTGACCCCATTTTTTGAAACTACACCCCTCACAGAATTTAATAAGGGGTGCAGTGAACATTTACACCCCACTGGTGTTTGACAGATCTTTGTAACAGCGGGCTGTGGAAATGAATAATTTTGACAGATTTTTGGAACAGTGGTCCGTAAAAATGACAGACACCTGTGGGGTGTAAATTCTCACTGTACCCCTAATTACATTACGTGAGGGGTGTAGTTTCCAAAATGGGGTCACGTGTTCTGGCACTATGGGGACATTATAAACACACATGGCCTTCAATTTTGGACACATTCGCTCTCCAGAAGCCCAATGGCACTCCTTCTCTTCTGAGTATTGTAGTGCACCCGCTGAGCACTTTACATCCACATATGGGGTATGTCCTTACTCAGAAGAAATGGGGCTACAAATTTTGGGGAGCTTTTTCCTATTCTCCCTTGTGAAAATGAAAAATGTAGGGTAACACCAGCATTTTAGTGAAACATTTTTTTTTTTTTTTCATTTTCACATCCAACTTTATGTGGATGTTAAGGCTCACTATACCCCTTGTTACATTCCATGAGGTGTGTAGTTTCCAAAATGTGGTCACATGTGGGTATTTATTGTTTTGCGTTTATATCAGAACTGCTGTAAAATCAGCCACCCCAGTGCAAATCACCGATTTAGACCTCAAATGTACATGTGCGCTCTCACTCCTGAGCATTGTTGTGCGCTTGCAGAACATTTTACACCCACATATGGGGTATTTCCGTATTCAAGAGAAATTGCGTTACAAATTTTGGGGGTCTTTTTTTTCCTTTTACCTCTTGTGAAAATATAAAGTATGGGACAACACCAGCATGTTAGTGTAAAAATTATTTTTTTTTACACTAACATGCTGGTGTAAACCCCAACTTTACCTTTTCATAAGGGGTAAAAGGAGAAAAAGCCCCCCAAAATTTGTAACGCAATTTCTCCCGAGTACGGAGATACCCTATATGTGGCCCTAAACTGTTTCCTTGAAATACGATAGGGCTCTGAAGTGAGAGATGGACATGCACATTTGAGGCCTAAATTGGGGATTTGAATCTGCCACAAAAATACCCCACGGCAGTGTTTCCCAAACAGGGTGTCTCCAGCTGTTGCAAAACTCCCAGCATGCCTGGACAGTCAGTGGCTGTCCGGCAATACTGGGAGTTGTTGTTTTTCAACAGCTGGAGGCTCTGTTTTAGAAACAGTGCCGTACAAGACTTTTTTTTTTTTATTGGGGGAGGGGGGTGGTGGGGACTGTGTAAGGGTATGAGTATATGTAGTGTTTTACTCTTTATTTTGTGTTGTGCAGTGTTTTTAGGATACATTCACACGGTCGGGTTTACAATGAGTTTCTCACTGGGAGTTTGCGCTGTGATGTAAAATTTGCCGCATCTCAAACTTGCAGCAGAAAACTTGATGAAAACCCACCCGTGTGAATGTACCCTGTACATTCACATGGGGGGGGGAAAACCTCCAGCTGTTGCAAAACTACAATTCCCTGCATGCACTGACAGACCATACATGCTGGGATTTGTAGTTATGCAACAGCTGGAGGCACATTGGTTGCGAAACACAGTGTGCCTCTAGCTGTTGCAAAACTATAACCCCCAGCATGTTCAGTCTCTCAGTGCATGCTAGGAGTTGTATTTTTGCAACAGCTGGAGGCACACTGGTTGCGAAACACTGAGTTAGGTAACAAACTCTATTTCACAACCAATGTGTCTCCAGCTGTTGCAAAACTGCAACAATCAGCATGCATTGACAGTCGAAGGGCATGCTGAGAGTTGTAGTTTTGCAACAGCTGGAGGCACACTGCTACAACTCCCAGAAATGCCCTTTGGTAGTCTGTGCATGCTGGGAGTGTTAGTTAAGCAACAGTGAATGAACACTTTTTCATAGAAAAAACATGCCTCCAGCTGTTGCAAAACTACAACCCCCAGCATGCCCTTTGACTTTGCATGCTGTGAGTTGTTGCCTAGCAACAGTAGGAGGTGAACAGGCCTCACCTCCTGCTGTATCCTGCCACAGGGACCATCGCCACTTCTGTATCCTGCTGCCGGGACCGATCCAGCTGCTCCTGTTGCCGTCACAGATCGTGAGGGTACCCCCGCCGGACCAGGGTAAGGTAGGAGACCCCCGTCGGCGCAGATCTCTGCTCAGATCGCCGTCCTGATCACCGCCCAGCAGGTCCGTGATTGGTCAGTTGTTCCAACCAATCAATTACGTGATCGTGAGGCGGTACCCGTGCCACCTCACTCGTGCTGGGTATGGGTGAATGGGGCTGTCTCAAACAGCCCCATTCACCCTTTTTTTCCGGGTCACCAGAGAGCCGATTGACCCGGAATAGCGAAAAATCACAGGTCTGAATTGCGATTTGCCGCGATCTCCGACATGGGGGGGTGGGGGGTGGATGTCTCAGGACACATGGGGTGTCTCAGGACCGCAGACATCGGGGGGTATCAGCAGTCATCCCGTTCCGATCACAGTGTCCGGAGACGCGGTGATCCAGGAAAGCTGTGCCGTAAATGTACGGCGCTGTGCCCTAAGTACTTCTAAGCAGCGCCGTACATTTACGGTCCATTTCCTTAAGGGATTAATCTGTCCCCTTCAGATGGCATGCTGTGAGATGTAACTTGTTGACTTGTGGATGAAAAAACCCTTTCTGCAACAGGAGATCCGGATACAGAGGTAGGTTCCAATATTTGCGCTTTGAATGTTTATATAATGCCGGAAACCATGCCTTTCGGGGCCAGAATGGGGCTATTTCAATGGCTTCTGGATTGTCCGTTCTCAACTTTGACAGAACCTGAGGAATTGGAGACAGTGGGGGAAAGAGGTAAACAAATTTCTGTTACCAGCTCAGAGTGAATGCATCCAGAACCTGGGGTTTGTCTGATTTTTTTTTTCAGGGAGCAAAATCTTTCTAGCTTCCTGTTCTCCCTTGGGGACCCCCATTTTATACTATCCTGCAGAAGTATTTGGGGTTTAACTCCCATTTGGACGGGGATAGCATCTCCCGGCTGAGAAGATTTGCCGCTGTATTGTCGCATCTCTTTATATGGACTGCCGTCAGGCTGTGAATGACAGGTTCGGCCCACGCCATAATTTGGCTGCAGATCGATTGTAGTGGTCGACTCTTGAGTTTCTCCTTCCTTGTTTATATAATATGCGGATGTCGCATTGTTGGTTTGGATCAATATCGACTTCTGATACAAAAACGCTTCGAGCCAACTGGATAGCTTTCAGCTCTCAAAAATTGGAGGACTTCTCTGCAATTTCCAGTGGCCACTGCCCTTGAATCCAATGAGTGCCCAGGTGTGCACTCCACCCCGAATGAGAGGTTAGGAAATAGGAATTTGTAAGAGGAAATTTTTCCCTTTGTTCAAATTCTGTTTGTTCGTCCACCACCATATACCCACTGGGTATTTGCTGATAACGTCATACAAGCTTCTAGAGACGTTTGTTGTTTATCCCATGTAATTAGGATTTCCATCTGCAGACTCCTGATGTGGGCTTTTGACCAGGGGACTGCATCTATGGTCACTGTGAGGAGACCAAATGTGCTCATGGCTGACCTGATAGAGATCTTTGGTGTGGATATCACATGACGAATCTTCTGAAGAATCTGTAATATCTTGTATTCTGGTAGAAAGACCTTCATCTGGAGAGAATCTATGATTAGGCCTAGAAATTGAATTCTTTTAGTCGGGTTTAACTCAGATTTTTGAAGGTTTACAACAAAACCGACTCCTGAAGAAGATTCAGAGCAAGATCCAGGTGTGTTCTTAGGATTTCTGACATTGGAGCGACAAACAACCAGTCTAAATAAGGAATTATTTTTAGACCTTTTAGCCTTAGAGCGGCGACCAAGACTATGACGACTTTTGTAAAGATTCTTGGCGCTGGGGATAACCCGAAAGGGAGAGCTTTGAATTGAAAATGTAGAAGTTGTCGATATCTGAACTGCTACTCTGAGAAATTTCCGTGATAATAAATGGATTAGAATGTCTAAATATGCATCTCTCAAGTCCACAGATGCCATTACTTCTGCAGGTTGAAGGATGCTCAGAACAGATCTTCCAGTATCCATCTTGAACCTTTGTTTTTTTAGAAGACGATTGAGAAACCTTAGATCTATAATAAGTCTTCATGTTTTGTCGAGCTTTGGTACAGGGTAATAAATGCCTGCGAATTCTTCTTCTGGAGGTACTTTTTCTATTGCTCCTTTATGTATGAATTCTTCTAGAAGCAATAGAATGCGAGAACCAATTATTTACAAAAAATCTTTGTCTTGGAGGGTGTAAAAATTCGAGAGAATATCCTTCCTTTATAATTTTTAACATCCATGAGTCGGAAGTGATGTTTTGTCAGACGGAGAAAAAATACTGAAGCCATGCCCCCACAGCTGGGGCAAATTTGGCATCAGAACCCACTTTTTTCTGTAGTAGCTTCTGGTTTCTTTTTTTCCTTTTTCTTGAAAACGGCTGCGATATTGCCTGGAGAATTTATCTTGGGTATTGCACTTACAAAAGGAACTTAATCCTTTTTGGGGATGAAACTTGAAAGTTTTGTATCTGAATGACTGTGTTAAACACATGGCTTTGTCTTTTTTCTTTTCCTCAAGGATTCCAGCATCTCTAGAGCATGGTTTTAACCAAATTGCTCTTCTAGTGGAATTTGCTAAGGCCATGTTTTTTGCAGAAATCTTTACAACGTCTAGTGGAAAGTCACATAGAAATTCTGCGGCAGATTTTACGGTAGGTATGACATCTGTTCCAACAATTCTTTGAGACACACCTTCTTGAATGTCGGAAGATAATTCACTCAACCAGACTCGATTTGCCCGGGCTACATGTACAGAAGACATAGTTGCTTTTTGCAATGAGGCTAAATTGCAGTGAGCTCTAAACGCTTGTCTGTTTTTTTTTCCATTGTTTCTCCATAATTGTATTTAACACTGGATGCGCAGGTAGTGCACTAGAATGTTTTTTAGGAAAATAAAAAAGGCTTTCTTTATCTTGTGTTTCTTTCTCTTCTTCATTAGACTCCAGGAATCTTTTCACACGCTTTGCCAATTTCTCTTTGCGTCTTTTTTCGAAAGATAAAAATCTTCTGTAACAGAATCTAAATTTGAAGAACTATCAGAGTAAGCAGAACTAGTTGCTGTGGAGGAAACTGAATCTTCCTGCTGGTAATGATGGTGGTGAATCTTTCTCTTTTTATGATATGTTTCCACCAGTGCTATGGAGTCGGAGTCGAGGAGTCGGACGAAATTTTGGGTACCTGGAGTCGGCAAACAATGCACCGACTCAGACTCCTTCTAAGTTTTAGATTGGAATAAACAGAAGCAAGTTTAAATGTCCCAATTCACAAAAAGTTCAAATTAATGACTTCTCTACTGTAAGAATAAAGACCAATTCATTCCGTGCCTCACGTAACCGCAAAACGAACACGTTAAGTGACCGTGAAGAAGCCTGCATTTCATGTGCTTAACTAAATGGCACGCAACGCACAATTAGGAGCGGCAATACTTATACTTTACATAGTGTTGTGTTCTGCTGTTCTGCATGGGTAACCTAGCCTCTCACTGATAAGGGATTAAGTAAATATGTTTTTTGCAGGACTAGAGACACTTGTATAAGTGAAGGGAATGGAGGGTCAATAGTTCAAGACTGAAGCTGTAAACCATTGGAAACACTGCTGCCATTCAGCTAAGGCTATAAAAACTTGTAAACTCCGATTGTTAGCTTAAACTTCAAACATGACTATGGGATTCTATTAGGGAAATCATGTTTTATAATAAATGCCCCTTACTGGATCCTCCCACTGCCCTATCTTCAGCAGCAGATCAGCACACAAAAAGGAGAAGGCAGCAGCTTCTGCCCAACTACCTCTATTTGCTAGAAGAGCTTAGAAGAACTTGGTGGAACAGCTTCTTGGATTCAACTGTAAGTCTGAGTCGGAAGTACAAAAAACTGCGGAGTCTGAGTCGGAACATTTATTTACTGACTCCACAGCCCTGGTTTCCACAGGAGGCAACTGTATATGCTCTTTCATCCAAGAAAGAAACTTTTTAGCTTCTGTAACATAACCTACTTGCTCTGGACAACAGTTATCACAAAAATTGGAAGCAGAGTCGCTGCATAATGGTTGCAATAAAAATAAAAATTAAAACATATGTGGTATCGCCGCGTGCGTAAATGTCCGAACTATAAAAATCTAAAATATAATATCATTAGTAAAACTGCACGGTCAATGGCGTACGCGCAAAAAAATTTGGTCACTTTTTATAACAAGAAAATGAATAATAAGCGATCAAAAAGTCAGATCAAAACAAAAATGGTACCGCCCCATACATGGAACAATAAAAAAGTTATAGGGGTCAGAAGAGGGCAATTTTAAACGTATACATTTTCCTGCATGTAGTTATGATTTTTTTCTAAAGTAATACAAAATCAAACCTATATAAGTAGGTTATCATTTTAATTGTATGGACCTACAGAATAAAAGATAAGGTGTCATTTTTAATGAAAAATGTACTGCGTAGAAACTGAAGCCCCCCAAATTTAAAAAATGGCGTTTTTTATTCCATTTTGTTGCACAATGATTTTTCTTTCCGTTTTGCCGTAGATTTTTGGGTAAAATGACTGATGTTATTACATAGTAGAATTGGTGGCTCAAAAAAAAAAGCCATCATATGGATTTTTAGGTGCAAAATTGAAAGGGTTATGATTTTTAAAAAGTAAAGAGGAAAAAACGAAAGTGGAAAAACGCTATGTCCTTAAGGGGTTAAATAGCTTTTTGCAAACATATATTTTGCCATTTTTACAGTATAAATGCCCACCCCAAAATATGTTGAAATAACAATTGTTCTCTGCACAAATACTGCAGACTGTAAGCTTACTATAATAATACATTTTATTCATTTAATTAACTCATATATACCGTACAACTATTCTTTTCATGAGTATGGTCTGTAGAGCTAATGAGGTGAAATAGCAAAACAGAAGTCTAGCAAATAAAATGGGTGAGCTTCTTGAGGCCTAGATACTGGAGAAACACATTGATATAGTTGGGGTCACTGAGACATGGCTAGACTCCTCACATGACTGTTCTGTCTCAGAATCCATTCACACAATATATTAAATCTTGCGTGCATTTTATGAACGACATATTGATTATTTGGTCAGGGACAGAGTTACAGTTTACAGAGTTTGTGAACTATTTTAATGTGAGCAATAGAGTAAATATGAATTTCACTAGTTAGTTCGGAGGGAACTCCATAGATTTCCTTGACATTCGCCTCAGAATTATAGACTGAATTGGTCAGTAAAGGTTACCGAAAGGAGGTGGTGTCAGGCCCAAGGCCTGATTATGGAAACATACGTGTTTTTATTGTATCTGTGTATAACCTAAGACCTGGGGGTGAGAGGTCATTCAGACTGTGGGTTTGTGTATTGCTTTTTATTGGGGGTCTGGCTGTTTGTTTGTATCTCCTTTTGAAGTCAGAGGCTCTTTTGAAGCAGCAGGATGTAAGGGCACTCTGGTCCCATCATATAATTAACCAGATAAGAGGGCAGGGAACAGAGATGCCCCCCCCCCGGTGGGATCAGAGGGGAGGGGGGAATGGAGTCTCCCTCCAAAAAGGTAGAGATATAATATTTTAACAATGCTAGACTCAGTGGGGGACATGTATCAAAGATTTTACCCCTGTTCTGTGTGTATTTTTTGTGCAAAATTTTGCGCAAGCCCTTTTTTTGTGCATTTTTTGGCGCACGTTTTGGTAGAGCATGTCCTCCAGATGTGGCTGAATCAGGGTACCTTGGAGTGACATCTATAGTACACATGGATTTATTAACTGCGTACTTTTCCTTTTACACCAAAAATTTTGCCGCAAGAGCTGTTTTTTTTGCGCAAATGTAAGCCATCTTGGACTTAACGTAGCAAGATGCTCTAAATCATCGATTCTATTTTCCAAAGAGTGGATGAATGAGGAGATTACTATATTTACCCGCAATTTATGAAGCTCACTGCGCTTGATTGATAAATTTAGAGCTTCTGCACATAATTTAGAATTCGGGAAAAGGGGTAAAATGCTTCTACCACACACAAATAATGATACATGTCCCCCAGTGTGTTCAAGGCTGTGCAACAAGCTGACAAGACCATCCTAAGAACAGCTGGAACTCTCTCATGGTCTGCTATATCATCATGCTGTAAGAACTTCATCTTTTGTTTTCTGAACTTGTCTTGCAAAACTCTTTTATTTTTATACCTGTATGTCATTTGTTTCTGTATTTTTATATGCATAGCACTGTGATACCTTTTTATCAATCAGATTAAATGTTTAATTAATCAGCTCTGGTCTTTGATCTCTAAATATATGAGCTCACCTTTCTGAAGGCAGCTCTGGTGGAAACACGTTTATCTAAGGGTTAATTTGGTTACTTGCTGGGTCTAGTAGTGGATACCCCGAGATCTGGCGGCTTTAACCTTTGCACCATCACACGTCTTAGCTGGACTGATAGGGTGTGATCGTAATAGGTGGCAAAAAATTTCTTGCTACATTTCAATAGTTTGCATCCCTATACAGTGAAAAAAAGGAATCCCTTACAGGCATTTTACCAGATTAGAGGATCAATGAGAGAAGCTACTTAACATCAACAAGCTAATGAACTGGAGGTGAGATTACGAGAGAGACGGTATCCTGAAGGGTTAATTAGAGCAGGAAGATGTAAAGCAGACAGGAGGGATAGGAGCGAGATGTTAAAATGTAAGAAACAGATAACATTCAATAAAGAGAAGATAATTCACCTAAGAGTAAGATCAAAGAGCAATCTATTAGGAGAAATGGGTATATATCAGAAGGAAATGAGGACTTGAGCTTGGTTGCAAAAAGAAGACCTTTGGTAGCTTAAATATAAAAAAAATATAACCATAGGGGATACTTTGAAAAATGTCTCTGATAGAGGATGTAAAGAAAAGAAATCATGGATAAGAGATATAGTACCTTAGGGAAACATGCAATGTAAATCATGCAATTTTTGTAAATATAATCTGAATGCAAAAACCTTGAGGATGGGTGCTACAGTAAATTTTTTTGCCCATGCAGGTATTATTACGTGGGCAAGGCGTAGTGGCAATTGAGAATCCATATAAGAGAGCATTTTTATTCATTCCAATCAGGAAATGGAGCACCTTGCCTCTTGTCCCATATAATTAATGCCCACGGAGGAGATCCCGGAGTACTTTGTTTTGCCGGCATAGAACAAGTCAATGTTAAACCAGGCGAACAAAGAAACAAGAAGTCACAAAGAAAAACTACCTGGATTATAAAAACTGAAGCAATGGGCCCTCTAGGGTTAAATGATAGAGTGGACATGAATCCTTTCCTTTGACACCTACCTAGTTTGTTACGTCACGTAGTCAAATGGTTAGGTGGAAGCTTATGGTGATGTTTTTTTTTTTTTTTTTTTGTTAATGAACACCTATTTATGTGTATCTTCACTCCGGACTGAATCAGAGGCTAGTTGAAGCACACTAGAACTGCATTCAAGGCAAATGATGGTATATATTCCAGGTGGTGATTGACAATTGATGAATGTTTTTATATTAAATTGTTGACCTGTTTTACAGGATGAAAAAGTGGTAGAGTTGGTCATATATTTGCATGTTCCACATCTGGAGTGGCCACATTTATAATTTCCCCACATAGAGAGCCAGGTGTCATTTGTATTAGAGCTATGAAATTTGCTGGGTGACAGTGGTCTCTGTAATGTACGGGCCCTCCGGGGAATAATTCTTATACCTTTGTCTAATATTTGACCCACAACTTCATCAGCTCTCAAGAGGTAGATGTTTGTTAATGATATCACGGATGTCATAAAATTGTCTGGTTAAGGTGGTAGAAAATGTAGGAGTATATTGTGCACTTAGTTTTTTTTTTATAATTGTGAGTTTTTAGGTAGTAAGTAAGGTAGTAAGTAGCCTTCAGGGTTAGAATTCACAATACTCCTATTGGATGGGTCTCCTATATCCTAGCATGTAATCTTGTTTTGATATCTCTACATTCTGCTGCATAGGATATATAATCAGAGCATGCCCTTCTGGCATTAACGAATTCACCAATGGGCAAATTTTGAACCACATGTTGTGGATGACAGCTAGTAGCATGAAGCAAGCTATTTCCTGCACATGGCTTGTGGTATAATTTCGTATTGATACAATTGTTCTCTGCACAACCTGATAAAGAAACATCCCAAAAATTTGGATAATTGTCATCAAGGGACATGGTGAAAGACAAAGAAAATTCATCAGTGTTTATTGCCTGCGTCTGGGTCCCCTTCCACACTAGGAGGAGGTCATCTATATATCTCCAATACCAGCCAATCAGAATGAAAAAAGGATTGGCTGGTGAGCATAGAACAAGGAAAGTGGAAAATTTAGACCCCATGGGGCAACCCGTAATCTGTAGAAAGTATTCATCATCAAAACTAAAATAATTATTCTGTAAGAAAAAATGTAAAACCTGTAATATATATACTCCTTGAGATCATTGTCATAAGTACTGTATTTGTTCCAATAATGAGCAATAGCAGTAATGGCATGGTTATGGAGAATGCCGGTATATTTGAACAAATATGACCAACTCTACCACTTTTTCATCCTGTAAAACAGGTCAACAATTTAATATAAAAACATTCATCAATTGTCAATCATCACATGTATTATATACCATCATTTGCTTTGAATGCAATCTGCAATATGTAGGTTGCACTACAAGGAAGCTCAGATTAAACCAATCGAAAACAAAGAAATATACAGTCACCATACATATTAAGGAAAGGAGAGTGCGTGCCTCCCAGCCAGCATATGCACCCTCAGGAAACCTGGTTGAGGCATACATGGAAACAGCATGGATGTGAGCATACATGACAGAAGCAAACAAAATGAAACAAAAAATAACTAGGTAAGGCATAATTCAATACAACCTAAGAAACTAAAGGTTCAGAGAAGCAGAACCTTCAAAAGGTTGTTGGGCAATAGTCCACTCTGAAGCCAAGGCTTAGAACTAACACAACCATCCTGAATTTATAGAACAGCAGGTGATACTATACTGCCAGCTCAGGTGACCGACCACTCTTTCCACAGATAGAGAAAATCTGTGGAACTCTGTGGGCGTTTCTGTTCTTGCGGGGAGAGTCCCCAAGATTGAAGGAGACTCTGTTCTTCCTGTAATGAACGAATGATGTGCAAAGTCTCCCCTCGATGAACAAGCAGGCGGGCTGGAAACCCCCAGTGGTATGCGATGTTAGCGTTATGGAGCGCTAGGGTAATGGGCAGAAGAGACCAGCTAGTTTGTAACGTTGCTTGAGACAAATCAGTGTACACTGAGACAGCGTGGAAAGGGGCTGGCAAGCCGCTATTCTGTCTAGAATATTCCATCACTTGTTCCTTTATGGTAAAGAAATGGACCCTCGCTAATGTCTCTGGGTACAGAATCATCAAGATGACGAGGTCTAGGGATCCTTTGTACACTGTCAAGATCTAGATCCTCTAGAGCCTGAGGTCAGCAGTTAGGTAGGAACGCTTTAATTACAGACAGATACACAGAAGGGGCGGCGGCACAACTGACAACTGACCCGGTCCCAATTATTGGGGTGCGTAATGGAAGTCACACTGAAAACTTTATGGAAAGAATCGCACTCACCAAATCCAGGGACATCAAGTATCAGCTTTATTGAAGGAACTCAGGACATCAGCAAACAGAAAACATGCAGCGTTCCAAAGTGGCAGGAAGTCAGGTGAGCGGGCGAGTGGAACACATGTGAGGGGTGTAGGCAGTAGGGCAACGAATCATTTCACGTCCTGAATGACGCTTCATCCGGCCGCTTTAATTACAGAGCAGACGTAGGCTGGGAGAACTGTTTCAGGGACAGCTTAATATTGTTGTGGCGGCTCCTGTCTTCTAGGTCCGCCACCTTGGACCTGAGCTGCGCAACTTCTCACCATCACACTACCTCTGCTCCACAGATGGGCTGGCTATTTGTCAGCCTGTGATATCCACCCCTTAATGCTAGATATATGTGCGGTGTGCCCTTCGCTCCCTGCTGCCTGTTTTTTCTTCTCCATTTTCCCTCCATTAATTTACTTTTTTATTTTATAGATTCTGGGATATTATGAATGAATGTTATATTATCTGCTAATGTATCTGCTAGCAATAGTATCCCGATCCTTGGTCTGCACCGCGCGAGTTATTTTCCGAGTCTCGCGGGATGACGGTGGTGGACGCACCACGTCATCGCGTATGCGCGATGCAGACCAAGATGGCGCCAGGTACTGGGAGCATGTCACTTAAACAGGTGAATAATATATGAATCATCTATGTGTAAAATCCCTATTGGTTGATATGATGTATATATACCCCCACAAACTAGATCTGGTCATACTCCCTGAGGAAGCCAAACGGCGAAACGACGTTGGGGTACTGGCGTTGTGTGGGTAGGTACTGTCTATGTCTCCTAGACTGTGTTCTGTGAGTGGGGAAGCTCTATATTTATGTTGCTCATTGCGCTTAAGACGTGCGGGTGTTGATTTTTATCCCGCAGCTTTATCTGGGCTCTTATCTGCACTTTGTTACTCCTGTCTTCCTGAACACCCGCTGGAGGGCATTTGTACAGTGACCTCCTGATCTATGTATTGATATCTGTGCAATTCTTGCATGACTTTTATGTGTAACTTATTTTTTGTTATACTGGTGGCCCTACTCTTTAGGTAGGAATAGTTAGGCTGTTTTTGCATTTATGCTAATTAATGATACATTTCCTACCTCACTAACTCCAGTTTTTGTCTGGCTATACTGTCCTTTTTAATTGTTTTTATCAAATGATGTTCTCAATAAAGTTTATTATTAACGTATGGAGTGGATATTTGAAACCGTGGGCTGTGCAAATGAAAATTTACATTTTTAATTTTCATGGACCACTGTTCAAAATATCTGTCAAGACACCTGTGGGGTGTCAATGCTCACTGCACCCCTTATTACATTCTGTGAGGGGTTTAGTTTCCAAACTACGGTCCCATGTAGTGGGGGTGTCCACTGTTTTGGCAGCATGTGGGCTTTGTAAATGCACATGGCCATAATTTCCAGCCAAATTTTCTCTCCAGAACCCAAATTTTGCTCCTTCTCTTCTGAGCATTGTAGTGCGCCCGCAGAGCACTTTACATGCACATATAGGAGCTGTAATTATGCAACAGCTGTAGGCACACTAGTTGGGAACCCTAACCCAGCGTTTCACAACCAGTGTACCTTCAGCTGTTGCAAAACTTTCAGCATTCATTGACAGCCGAAGGGCATGCTGGGAGTTATAGTTATGCAACAGCTGGAGGCACACTACTACAACTCTCAACATGTCCTTTCCATACATGCTGGGTGTTGTAGTTGTTGAACAGCTGGAGGCACACATTTTCAGCTGTTGCATTACTAAAACTCCCAGCATGCATGGGCAGCAAAAGGGCATTCTGGGAGTTGTAGTTGTGCCTCCAGCTGTTGCATAACTACAGCTGCCAGCATGCCTTTTGGCTGTGCATGCTGGGAGTTGTACTAATGTGACAGCAGGAGGCACACAGGCCTCACCTCCTGCTGTATCCTCCCCCCCCCCCCCCGCTGCTGCCAAGGGACCCTGCCGCTGCCTCCGCCAACGGAACCCCACTGCCCATCGGACAGGTAAGGGACCTCCTCCGATGCCGGGACACCACCTATCGTCGTCCCGACCGACCAGTCACGCAATCATGAGGTGGCATCTGTGCCACCTCACTCCTCCTGGGCAAGGATAATTGGTGCAGTCTCGAACAGCACCAATCACCCTTTCTTTCCGGGTCACCGAAGACCCGAATGGCCCGGAAATTGTCAGAATTGACCAGCGAATCATGGCAATTGACGATATTGGGGTGGAGGGGGGGGGCATTGGTGTCAGGACCTTTCCTTTTTCAATTTAGCTGAACCTTGTACCCAATTAATATCTATCTAGTTAAAATCTCCCATTATTACCACTGTACCCATCCATGCAGCCCTCTCTTTTTGTGTATGCAATTGACCTCTATCTCCTCAGTATTGTTAGGGGGTCTATAGATTACACCAAAAATGATCTTTTCGTTGTTTGTTTCTTTTTGTAATTCTACTTACAAGGATTTTCGTATTACCTCTAACATAAAAACATGCTCCGCCATCTTTTCTGTTTGCCCTATCCTTGCAAAGCAGTGTAAACCCATGCCGCTTGACAGCCCAGTCATGTGAGGAGTCTTTCCAAGTCTGTGACAAGCCTCAACAGAGCAAACAACTTATTCTTGGACATTTGGTTCCCCTTTCTAGACTCTTGAAATTTAAAAGTATATGTTCATCTTTTGTTTGAATATTTGTTATAAAATATAATTATTTTAAATGGAATAGGGAAAAAATTACCTTAGTCCCTACATTCTTGGAATCATCAGGTCCCAGACATCAAATTTCAACCAGTGGTGATGTATTAGCATATCCAAGGCAGATATAACATTATAAGGCTCTATACCTACATTTAGGGCCTGTGTTTCGGTGAATGAGTTGAACTCTTAAAACGTACCTGTCATAGTGCAAAAAAAATAAAAATAAAAAATAAAAGTGATGTTACTCAGTACCTAATCCCGATCATGTACATATCATTTCTATGTATCTAGGACCCATATATCCCTAACAAATAGCATTTATATGTTGCTCACTTGCTTTGTGTTCTTGCCTTCTGGAGGGGGCTTGTCAGTCTCTCTCCCTGACTGTCGGTGACTCAGTCTGCAAATCACTGCACAGTAGTTTTAATGCATATATTTTCTAGCTGGATGCTAATCAACATTTATCATTTATCAATGATATAGAGTATGGTATTAACAGCTCTGTTTCTATCTTTGCAGATGACACCAAGCTTTGTAGCATGGTACAGTCTATAGAGGATTTGCATAAGTTACAAGATGACTTGGATAGACTAAGTGTCTGGGCATCCACTTGGCAAATGAGGTTCAATGTGGATAAATGTAAAGTTATGCATCTGGGTACTAATAACATGCATGCGTCGTATGTCTTTAGGAGGATTAAACTGGCAGAGTCACTGGTAGAGAAGGATCTGGGTGTACTTGTAGATCACAGACTACAGAATAGCATGCAATGTCAGGCTGCTGCTTCCAAAGCCAGCAGGATATTGTCATGTATCAAAAGAGGCATGGACTCAAGGGACAGGGACATAATACTCCCCCTTTATAAAGCATTGGTACGGCCTCACCTGGAATATGCTGTTCAGTTTTGGTCGCCTGTTCATAAAAGGGACACTGCGGAGTTGGAAAGGGTGCAGAGACGCGTGACTAAACTAATATGGGGCATGGAACATCTTAGCTATGAGGAGCAATTAAAGGAGTTACTATTGTTTAGTCTTGAGAAGAGACGTTTAAGGGGGGATATGATAAATGTATATAAGTATATAAATGGCCCATACAAAAAATATGGAGAAAAACTGTTCCAGGTTAAACCCCCCCCCCCAAAGGACGAGGGGGCACTCCCTCCTTCTGGAGAAGAAAAGGTTTAGTCTAAAGGGGCGACACGCCTTCTTTACCGTGAGGACTGTGAATTTATGGAACGGTCTACCTCAGGAACTGGTCACAGCAGGAACAATTAACAGCTTTAAAACAGGGTTAGATACATTCCTGGAACAAAATAACATTAATGCTTATGCAGAATTATAAAACTACATCCCTTTCCCTTATCCCCTTACACCCTTCACTTCAATTCCCTGGTTGGACTTGATGGACGTATGTCTTTTTTTGAACCATACTAACTATGTAACATAGCTGTCACTGTGTGTCATTCAGCTTTCACAGATTCCTGAATGTCTGATCATAGAAAGCTTTGGCTGTGCAAGCATGCTGGGAGCTGTAGGTTTGCATTGCAACAGCTGGAGCTGCAGAGTTCGTAAAGCACTGTGTTATAGTTTTGCAACAGCTAAAGGCAACACTGCTCTAACTCCCAGCATGCCCACATATCCTTTGTCTGCAGTTTTGCAAGAGCTGGAGGCACACAGCTGGAGAATACACAGCTCTAGCTGAGTTTTACAAAGATTTTACCCCCACCTGTTGCTAAACTACAACTCCCAACACGGGAGTTGTAGTTATGAACAGCTGAAGGCTGCAGTGGTGCAATGGTGATACTACTCCTATACTGGATACCAACACACTTTATGGCCGGTATCCAGTATGCTGCAAAATACAGAGAAGCCTGTCTGCATAAAAGATTTTTTAGTAAAATTTTTTTTTTTTTTAAATGTATAATTTAAAAAGTCATCTTATCAGTAGTACTACAAAATATAAAACTTTTTTCATAATGTCAGTGTTTTATTATAATTTATTTTTTTTATATTGACGTCCCTTTTATTTTTATTTTTTTAATTGAACAAAATTCTCTTCTTTATTTTATGTTGTAGAAAACACACAGACTGGAATAAACTAATTTTGGTTCATATGTGGCCAGTTACTGTATGCAAGGTAAGTTGCATGATCTTTATAACAGAGATTATTTCAAAGAGTTACTGTTATTTTTAAGACAATGAAAATGCTCAAGTCAGTGTAGTAATGTGCCATAAGACCTGAATGCATAATAATATACATGTTTTATATGTAAAATACCTTTTGATCGATGCATTACTATTCTCAATCTGCTTGCAGACCTCATAAAGGCTGGGCGTGTTTCTTAAGAACCATGCCAAACTTTCTCCTTTCCTCCCCCCTCCCCCTCGCCTGTCATGAGGCCTGCACAAACCACAAACTTTTTTACATGTGCAAAGCTGTGCCCAAAGTGCATGCTTTTTAAAAAAAAAATTTTAATTAGATAAAAAAATGTTTTTAACTCTAATGCAGCTATGTGAACCTATATGGTGCACACACACAAAAAATAAGTTCATAAAATGACCAAAGAGAAACTATCTTGCATATAAATAATAATTTGCACCTTGTATTGCTGGTCATGGAAATGCTTCTTTTCTGAAAAGACTTCAAGCTGTTTGCATCTCACAGGGGATCAGCCCACACAGGTGAAAGCTGAATTATACACTGCACTGAAGCACAGTAGGGAGATAACCACATCCCACTTCCCCCTCAGAAAATGGTCAAAATAACTAGTTGCTATGAGCAAAAATACTTGATTACCAGGGTTCGTTTGCAAAATTAAAGAGACCCCTAGTGCCCGTTTTCTTTAAAAAAAATAAATAAATTTTACAATTTTTTCATATCTTTAGGGATTCATTTTTTATAATGAAGTGTATTATGAAAACGCTTTGTGTTAAATGAGTTGTTTAAAACTTGTTTCGAACAACAGTAATGCATTAAATGGTCAATGTCATTTCAAACAACTTAACTCCATTTTATGTGATCTGTAATATATTTGTAAATCTCTTCTCTTACCAAATATTGCTTCTTAGCCCATAGAAAAAAAAGCCCTAAAGTTTTGGCATAGTGCCCAACTGTTGAGATTAAACCTCCAGTAGAAAACAGCTGATCACTATATTCAAATGCACAACCAAATAATGATGAATAATATATAACCTTTATTAAGAAACACAACACACAGTTAAAAACACTTAAAAAGATACAATCCTAGGTGGAGGAAAGATAAGCCTCAAAACACCAGGCCCCCCCCTTTCCTCCACCTAGGATTGTATCTTTTTAAGTGTTTTTAACTGTGTGTTGTGTTTCCTAATAAAGGTTATATATTATATATCATTATTTGGTTGTGCATTTGAATATAGTGATCAGCTGTTTTCTACTGGAGGTTTAGTTGTATATTTCGGTCACTGTTTGCACCCAATTTAATATATTATTATTTTGGTGGTGCCCATCCACTCTTTTCTTTCTCCAACTGTTGAGATTAAAACACTTTTATCATCACTACTAGCTGAGTACCCGACGCTGCCTGTTTTTTTTCCTACATAATCCTTGTGGGGGAGGAAAAGCAACAGAGGAGAAATCTTTTGTCATCATATCCCATCCTTAAATCCTGACCCCATATCCTCTCCTCATATCCCGACCCCAAATCCCCTCATATTCCGACCTCATATCCTGTCCTCGTATCGTGACCTCATTTCTCGTCCTCATTTCTCGTCCTCATATCCCGTCCTCCTATCCGACCTCCTATCCGACCTCATATCCTGACCTATCCTGTCCCCATATCCCGCCCCAATATCTTGTCCCCATATCCCAACCTCAAATCCCAACATCATATGCCATATCCCAACCTCATATCCCAACATCATATGCCATACTCATATCCCTTCCCCATATCCCTTTCCCTCATATCCCTTCCCCATATTCCCACCTCATATCCGACTTCATATCCCATCCTCATATCCCGATCTCCTATGTCTTCCTCATATCCTGTCTCCATATCCTGACCTTATATCCCTATCTCATATCTTGTCCTCATATCCTGACCTCATATCCCGTCCTCATATACCGTCCTCATATACCGACCCCATATCCTGTCCTTATAGCCAATCCTCATTTATAATCCTCATATCCCGTCCTCCTGAAAATAAGAGTTGTAGCTTATAGGGTGGGCATGTCTTTGCGAGATGAGTCATGCAATGCTTGCCAGCCGGATTGACGCATTAACCAAGATATGCAGAGCGGAGCTTGTGGAGTAAGGTATCAGAGGTCCCATATACTTGTATGGGACTTAAGACAAAAACACCATCCTTCACATATGGGGGTAGGTTAGGGATAATTTAACTTTTATATATTTTTATTTGACATATAAGTAACGTGATCAAGTATTATCGAAATATCTCCAGCCATACTGAGGTTGTGCTGGAACATACATAATTTGGCCATAATCTTCAATTTTCGGTATATGCTAATTAGGTGCTAATAGGCACTCTGACGTCAGTGCCGCCTGCCGCAGCGCCGCACGCCTCATAAAAATTGAGGAATATTGATGAGTTTGTCGGCGCTTGGTAGGCAGCACTGATATCAGAGTGCCAGTTAGCACCTCATTAGCATATACCGAATATAGTAGATTAAGGCCAAATGGCGCGGCGGATCCGGGTACGGTAAGCATCAAACTGATCAGCATCCCCCGCATTACCGGCCAGTACAGCTGGTTAGTGCGGGGGGAGAAAGGTGACACTTTTCCTTTTTAAAGTCCAGTGCAATTCTATGGGAAATGTATGTTCCAGCATAACCTCTGTATGGCTGGAGACATTTCGATAATACTTGATCACATGTTACTTATATGTCAAATAAAAATAAATAATAGTTAAATTAACGCTAACCTACCCCCATATGTGAAGGATGGTGTTTTTGTCTTAAGTCCCATACAAGTATATCAGCCAGTACTGCTGGTTAGTGTGGGGGGAGAAAGATGACAGTTTTCCATTAAACAAAAACCCCGCCCCTCCAAAATGGGGGTAGGTTAGGGTTAAATTAACTATCCTATATTTTTAGTGGACGTACAGGTATCATGTGACCCAGTAGTATCGAAATATCTCCAGCTGTTTGGAAGTTATGCAGTAACATATATTTCCCATAGACTTGCATGGGACTTTAACCCATTAAGGACCAAGGACGTACCGGTACGTCCTTGGTCCTGCTCTTCTGATATAACGTGGGGTTACACAGTAACCCCGCGTCATATCATGGCGGGCCCGGCGTCATAGTGAAGCCGGGACCCGCCTCTAATAGCGCGCAGCGCCGATCACGGCGCCGCGCGCTATTAACCCTTTAGCCGCGCGCTCAGAGCTGAGCCGCGCGGCTAAAAGTGAAAGTGAAAGTTCCCGGCTAGCTCAGTCGGGCTGTTCGGGATAGCCGCGGCTAATCGCGGCATCCCGAACAGCTGACAGGACAGCGGGAGGGCCCCTTCCTGCCTCCTCGCTGTCCGATCGCCGAATGACTGCTCAGTGCCTGAGATCCAGGCATGAGCAGTCATGCGGCAGAATCGTTGATCACTGGTTTCTTATGAGAAACCAGTGATCAACATAGAAGATCATTGTATGCAGTGTTATAGGTCCCTATGGGACCTATAACACTGCAAAAAAAAAAGTGAAAAAAAAAAGTGAATAAATATCATTTAACTCCTCCCCTATTAAAAGTTTGAATCACCCCCCTTTTCCAATAAAAAAAAAAAAAACAGTGTAAATAAAAATAAACATGTGGTATCACCGCGTGCGGAAATGTCCGAATTATAAAAATATATCATTAATTAAACCGCTCAGTCTATGGCGTGCGCGCAAAAAAATTCCAAAGTCCAAAATAGTGCATTTTTGGTCACTTTTTATATCATTTAAAAATGAATAAAAAGTGATCAATAAGTCCTATCAATGCAAAAATGGTACAGTTAAAAACTTCAGATCACGGCGCAAAAAATGAGCCCTCATACCGCCCCATACACGGAAAAATAATAAAAAGTTATAGGGGTCAGAAGATGACAATTTTAAACGTATTAATTTTCCTGCATGTAGTTATGATTTTTTCCAGAAGTCCGACAAAATCAAACCTATATAAGTAGGGTATCATTTTAATCGTATGGACCTACAGAATACATATCAGGTGTAATTTTTACCGAAAAATGTACTACCTAGAAACGGAAGCCCCCAAAAGTTACAAAACAGCGTTTTTTTTTCAATTTTGTCGCACAATGATTTTTTTTCCCGCTTCACCATAGATTTTTGGGCAAAATGACTGATGTCATTACAAAGTAGAATTGGTGGCGCAAAAAATAAGCCATCATATGGATTTTTAGGTGTAAATTTGAAAGAGTTATGATTTTTTAAAGGCAAGGAGCAAAAAACGAAAATGCAAAAACGGAAAAACCTCCGGTCCTTAAGGGGTTAAACAAAAACCCTAACTCTCGCAAATTGTGGTGGGTAAGGGTTACATTACCTAACCTATGTTTGTTGTTGACATATAAGTAACGTGCACCAAGTTTCATGGTAATATCTTCAGCGGTTTGGAAGTGATACTGGAACATACACACATACATACACACATTGGGGGAGATTTATCAAAGGATTTAGACTGGTTTTTCTTGTCTAAATTTGTCGCACAGAAAGTCGCAGTCTAAATATGTGCGACTTTTCTGCGACTTTTGCTCTAGAGGATTTTTAGAACATGATGCATGCAAGTCTATTTTAGACTGAAATGCATTGAAAAATGCATTGGTGCTGAATTTATCAAAAGCGACTTTTCAGCGACAAGTCGCATAGGCTGAAAGTACGCCGAAATGTCAGACCATGTTGGAGCAGGTTTAAATATAGACTAAAGCATAGATCATGCAGTCTGTGCACAGAATTTATCAAGAGCTGTGCGCCATTTGAAAAATTAGGTGCACAATAGACCAGACTAACCCTCTGTAGTTTGGTCTATATTGATGCTGGACATAGACAACTTTGATAAATGTCCCCCATTGAGTTTTATATATACTAGCTGAGTACCCGGCGTTGCCTGGTTTTTCCTTCCTAATCTTTGTTGTGGAGGAAAATCAACAGAGGAAGCTTTTGACTTGGTATCCCATCCTCATATATTGTTGTCATATCCCGTCCTCCTATCCCATCCTCCTATCCCGTCCTCCTATCCCATCCTCCTATCTCGACTTCCGATCCCGTCCCCATATCTCATCCTCCTTTCCCGTTTTCATATCTTGACCTCCTGTCTCGACCACCTATCCCGACCTCCTATCCTGTCCTCTTTTCTTGACCTTCTATCTCGAACTCCTATCCCATCCTCCTGTCTCGACCTCCTAGCTCGACCTCCTAACTCGACCTGTAATATGTGTACCAGGTATTGAAATATCTCAAGCCGTACAGAAGTTATGTGGGAGCATACGTTTCCCATTGATTTGCATGGGACTTAAAACAAAAACCCTGACCCTCACAAATGGGGGTAGTTAAGGGTTAAATTAACTATCATATACCTTACGTGGACTTATAAGTAACATGTGACCAAGTATTATTGAAATATCTCCAGTTGTTTGGAAGTTATGCAGTAACATATATTTCCCATAGACTTGTATGAGACTTTAAACAAAAACCCTGACCCTGGCAAATGGGGGTGAGTAAGGGTTAAATTACCTATCCTATGTTTGTTGTTGACATATAAGGAACATGTGTGCCAAATATCATGTTAATATCTTTACCCGTTTGGACGTGATGCTGGAACATACACACATACATACACACACATTGAGTTTTATATGTATAGATACAGTGAGGCAAAAAAGTATTGTGCGCAACCAATTGTGCAAGTTCTCCCACTTAAAAAGATGAGAGAGGCCTGTAATTTTCTTCATAGGTACACTTTAACTATGAGAGACAGAATGGGGGTAAAGAATCCAGGAAATCACATTGTAGGATTTCTAATGAAGTAATTGGTAAATTCCTCGGTAAAATAAGTATTTGGTCACCTACAAACAAGCAAGATTTCTGGCTCTCACAGCCCTGTAACTTCTTTAAGAGTCTTCTCTATCCTCCACTCGTTACCTGTATTAATGGCACCTGTTTGAGATTGTGGACAAGTGTCTTTTATACTGACAACAAGTTCAAACAGTCACACTCCAAACTCCACTATGGCCAAGACCAAAGAGCTGACAAAGAGCTGACACCAGAAACAAAATTGTAGACCTGCACCAGGCTGGAAGACTGAATCTGCAATAGGCAAGCAGCCTGATGTGAAAAAATCAACTGTGGGAGCAATTATTAGAAAATGGAAGACCTACAAGACCAATGATAATCTCCCTCGGTCTGGGGCTCCACGCAAGATCTCACCCGGGGTGTCAAAATATCACAAGAATGGCGAGCAAAAATCCCAGAACCACCCGGGGGGGGGGGGGAGGGGGGGCATCGAAGTAGTGAATGACCTGCAGAGAGCTGGGACCAAAGTAACAAAGGCTACCATCAGTAACACACTACGCCACCAGGGACTCAAATCAACCAGTGCCAGATGTTTCCCCCTGCTTAAGCCAGTAAATGTCCGGGCCCATCTGAAGTTTGCTAGAGAGCATTTGGATGATCCAGAAGACGACTGGGAGAATGTCATATGGTCAGATGAAACCAAAGTAAAACTTTTTGGTAAAAACTTAACTCGTCGTGTTGGGAGGAGAAAGAATGCCGAGTTGCATCCAAAGAACACCATACCTATTGTTACATAGTTACATAGTTAGTTACATAGTTAGTATGGTTGAAAGAAGACATACGTCTATCAAGTCCAACCAGGGAATTGAAGGGAAGGGTGTAAGGGGATAAGGGGAAGGGATGTAGTTTTATAATTCTGCATAAGCATTAATGTTATTTTGTTCCAGGAATGTATCTAACCCTGTTTTAAAGCTATTAATTGTTCCTGCTGTGACCAGTTCCTGAGGTAGACTGTTCCATAAATTCACAGTCCTTATGGTAAAGAAGGCGTGTCGCCCCTTTAGACTAAACCTTTTCTTCTCTAGACGGAGGGAGTGCCCCCTCGTCCTTTGGGGGGGTTTAACCTGGAACAGTTTTTCTCCATATTTTTTGTATGGGCCATTTATATACTTATATACGTTTATCATATACCCCCTTAAACGTCTCTTCTCAAGACTAAACAATTGTTTTCCTTTAATTGCTCCTCATAGTTAAGATGTTCCATGCCCCATATTAGTTTAGTAGCACGTCTCTGCACCCTTTCCAGCTCCACAGTGTCCCTTTTATGTACAGGTGACCAAAACTGAACAGCATATTCCAGGTGAGGCCGTACAAAAGCTTTATAAAGGGGGAGTATTATATCCCTGTCCCTTGAGTCCATGCCTCTTTTGATACATGACAATATCCTGCTGGCTTTGGAAGCAGCAGCCTGACATTGCATGCTATTCTGTACTGTGAAGCATTGGGGTGGAAATATCATGCTTTTGGGCTGTTTTTCAGCAAAGGGACCAGGATGACTGACCCGTGTAAAGGAAAGAATGAATGGGGATATGTATCATGAGATTTTGAGTGAAAACCTCCTTCCATCAGCAAGGGCATTGACGATAAAACGTGGCTGGGTCTATCAGCTTGACAATGATCCCAAACACACCGCCCAGGCAACAAAGGAGTGGCTTTGTGTGAAGCATTTCAAGGTCCTTGAGTGGCCTAGCCATTCTCCAGATCTCAACGCCATAGAAAACCTTTGGAGGTAGTTGAAAGTCAGTGTTTCCCAGCGACCGCCCCAAAACATAACTGCTCTAGAGGAGATCTGCATGGAGGAATGGGCCAAAATACCAGCAACAGTGTGAGAAAACCTTTTGAAGACTTATAGAACACATTTGACCTCTGTCATTGCCAACAAAGGGTATATAACAAAGTACTGAGATTAACTTTTGTTATTGACCAAACACTTATTTTCCACTATAATTTGCAAATACGTTCTTTAAAATTCAGACAATGTGATTTTAAGGATTTTTTGTCTCATTATGTCTCTTAGTTGAGGTATACCTATGATGAAATTTACAGGCCTCTTTCATCTTTTTAAGTGAGAGAACTTGGCATGGCAGAGAGGAGTAATTGCTGTGTTAGTACTGCTGGCAAACAACCCAGTTCTGGTCCTATCCACTGAAATAGAGAGAATGAGATATAGCTGTGCACCATGGAGGGGACTGTCACAAGTTTAGGATCAGCCGTAAAAGTGTTTTAGCACTCTAAAGGGTTAATTTAATAAAACCATGCATTTTTTCCTTTTGAATGTACAGGTACACTTTAACCCCTTAACCTCTTAAGGACCAATGACTTTGTGGAACGTTATGGCACCCTGGGCTTTAAGGACCAATGACGTTCCACAACGTCATGGCGTTTTCCGGTCCCTGACGCTCGCCGGGCAGAGATCGGAACCGGATGCCTGCTGAAATGCTTCAGCAGGCATCCAGGGCAAACACAGAGGGGGGCCATGTAGGCCCCCCATGTCGGCGATCGCCGCAAATCGCAAATGAAATCGCCCTTGCGATACCGGGCTGATCGGATCTCTGGGACCCGACCGCCCGGTAATTTTGCATGATCCCGGCTGTCACAGACAACCAGGACCATGCTAACGTATAGGAGCGAGCTGGCAAACCTGCCACCTCCTCCTATTCCCTGCAATCCGTCGGTTAGTTAACCGACCAATCGCAGGGGGGGGGGGGCGCGGTTACTTCCTCCCACCCTGCCCGGCCCCTGGAAGTCCGGAGAGGACGGGAGGAAGACCGGGGGACACGGCGGGGGACGGGGGAGTGCTGGGGCCTGTCCCCGGTACTTACCTCGTCCCTGAAGACCCAGATCCCGGCGATGAAGACGGCGGCGGCGACAGGTGAGTAGATCTTGAGCCGCGGTCGGGCCCTTTACAGCAATGCACGTCGCCGTAAAGCGACATGCATTGCTGTATTGGGACCCTGTATACTACAACTCCCACAATGCCCAGACAGCCCTTGGCATCTGGAGGTCCACAGTTTGGAGACCACTGTGCCCTTCCAGATGTTGCAAAACTACACATCCTCAGCATGCCCTTACTGTCCAGGCATGCTGGGAGTTGTAATTCTGTAACATCTGGAAGGGCTCAGATTGGGAACCACTGTATTAGTGGTCTGCAAACTGTAGTCCTCCAGATGTTGCAAAACTACAACTCCAAGCATGCTGGGAGTTGTAGTTCGGCAACATCTGGCTCTAAAGATGTTGCCGAACTACTACTTCCAGCATGCCTGAGAATGTTTGGGAGTAGTGGTTTTGCAACAACTGGAGGCACACCGGTTGGGAAACATTGTCTGTTTCCTAACTCAGTGTTTCCCAACCTGTGTGCCTCCAGCTGTTGCAAAACTATAACTACCAGCATGCACTGATAGACTGTACATGCTGGGAGTTGTAGTTTTGCAACAGCTGGAGGTTCCCCCCCTGTGAATGAACAGGGTACATTCACATGGGCAGGGGGCTTGCAGTGAGTATCAGGCTGCAAGTTTGCGATGCAGCACATTTTGCGCGGCAGCTCAAACTCGCAGCGGGAAACTCGCTGTAACCCCCCGCCCGTGTGACTGTACCCTAAAAACACTACACTACACTAACACAAAATAAAATAAAAAGTAAAAAACACTACATATACACATACCCCTACACAGCCCCCCTCCCCTCCCCAATAAAAATGAAAAACGTCTGGTATGCCACGGTTTTCAAAATGGAGCCTCCAGCTGTTGCAAAACAACAACTCCCAGTATTGCCGTACAGCCGTTGACTGTCCAGGCATGCTGGGAGTTTTGCAACAGCTGGAGGCACCCTGTTTGGGAATCACTGGCGTAGAATACCCCTATGTCCTTCCCTATGCAAATCCCTAATTCAGGCCTCAAATGCGCATGGTGCTCTCACTTTGGAGCCCTGTCGTATTTCAAGGCAACAGTTTAGGGCCACATATGGGGTATCGCCGTTCTCGGGAGAAATTGCCTAACAAATTTTGGGGGGCTTTTTCTCCTTTCACCCCTTATGAAAAGGTGAAGTTGGGGTCTACACCAGCATGTTAGTGTAAAAAAATAAATTTTTTACACTAACATGCTGGTGTTGCCCCATACTTTTCATTTTGACAAGAGGTAAAAGGGAAAAATGCCCCCCAAAATTTGTAATGAAGTTTCTCCCGACTATGGAGATACCCCATATGTGGGCGCAAAGTGCTCTGGGGGCGCACAACAAGGTCTAGAATGGAGAGTGCACCATGTACATTTGAGGTAAATTTCACAGGGGTGGCTGATTGTTACAGCGGTTTTGACAAACGCAAAAAAAAAACACATGTGACCCCATTTCGGAAACTACACCCCTAACGGAATGTAATGAGGGGTGCAGTGAGAATTTACACCCCACTGGTGTCTGACAGATCTTTGGAACAGTGGGCTGTGCAAATTAAAAATTTTGTACAGCCCACTGTTCCAAAGATCTGACAGACACAAGTGGGGGGGTACATGCTCACTGTACCCCTTGTTACGTTCCTCAAGGGGTCTAGTTTCCAAAATGGTATGCCATGTGGGGGTTATTTTGCTGTCCTGGCACCATAGGGGCTTCCTAAATGCGACATGCCCCCCGAGCAAAATTTGCTCTCAAAAAGCCAAATATGACTCCTCTTCTGAGCATTGTAGTTCGCCCGTAGTGCGCTTCAGGTCAACTTATGGGGTACCTCCATACTCGGAAGAGATGGGGTTACAAATTTTGGGGGGTATTTTCTGCTATTAACCCTTGCAAAAATGTGAAATTTGGGGGGGAAACACACATTTTAGTGAATTTTTTTTTTAACGTATGCAAAAGTCGCGAAACCCCTGTGGGGTATTAAGGCTCACTTTATTCCTTGTTATGTTACTCAAGGGGTCTAGTTTCCAAAATGGTATGCCATGTGGGTATTTTTTGCTGTCCTGGCACCATAGGGGCTTCCTAAATGCGACATGCCCCCGAGCAAAATTTGCTCTCAAAAAGCCAAATATCACTCCTTCTCTTCTGAGCATTGTAGTTCGCCCGTAGTGGGGCTTCCTAAATGCAACATGCCCCCAAAAACCATTTCAGAAAAACGTACTCTCCAAAATCCCTTTGTCGCTCCTTCGCTTCTGAGCCCTCTACTGCGCCCGCCGAACACTTTACATAGACATGAGGAATGTGCTTACTCGAGAGAAATAGGGCTACAAATCTAACTATACATTTTCTCCTTTTACCCCTTGTAAAAATTCAAAAATTGGGTTTACAAGAACATGTGAGTGTAAAAAATTAAGATTGTGAATTTTCTCCTTCACTTTGCTGCTATTCCTGTGAAACACCTAAAGGGTTAAAATGCTGACTGAATGTCATTTTGAATACTTTGGGGGGGATTGCAGTTTTTATAATGGGGTCATTTTTGGGGTATTTCTAAGATGAAGACCCTTCAAATCCACTTCAAACCTGAACTGGTCCCTGAAAAATGGTGATTTTGGAAATTTTGTGAAAAATTGGAAAATTGCTGCTGAACTTTGAAGCCCTCTGGTGTCTTCCAAAAGTAAAAACATGTCAATTTTATGATGCAAACATAAAGTAGACATATTGTATATGTGAATAAAAAATAAATTATTTGGAATATCCATTTTCCTTACAAGCAGAGAGCTTCAAAGTTAGAAAAATGCAAAATTTACAATTTTTTCATCAAATTTTGGAATTTTTCACTAAGAAACGATGCAAGTATCGACAAAATTTTACCAATAACCTAAAGTAGAATATGTCTCGAAAAAACAATCTCGGAATCAGAATGATAGGTAAAAGCATCCCAGAGTTATTAATGCTTAAAGTGACAGTGGTCAGATGTTCAAAAACGCTCTGGTCCTAAGGTGTAAAATGGCCTGGTCCTTAAGGGGTTAAGGACTCAGCCCATTTGGGCCTTAAGGACTCAGACAATTTTATTTTTACGTTGGCAATCGTTTTTGTTTTTTCCTCCTCGCCTTCAAAAAATCATAACTTTTATATTTTCATCCACAGACTAGTATGAGGGCTTGTTTTTTGTGCGACCAGTTGTCCGTTGTAATGCCATCACTCACTTTACCATAGAATGTATGGCGCAACCAAAAAAATACTATTTGTGTGGGGAAATTAAAAAGAAAACCGCAATTAAGCAAATTTTGGAAGGTTCCGTTTTCACGCCGTACAATGTACAGTAAAAATGACGTGTTCTTTATTCTTTGGGTCAATACGATTAAAATGATACCCATGATAACGTACTTTTCTATTACTGTTGCGCTTAAAAAAATCGCAAACTGTTTAACCAAATTAGTACGTTTAAAATCCCCCTATTTTGAAGACCTATAACCTTTTTCATTTTTCCATAGAAGCGGCGGTATGAGTTTTCATTTTTTTGCGCTGTAATCTGTACTTTTTATTCCGTATTTGCTTATACAAAACTTTTAACACTTTTTTTTATAAAAAAATTTTGGTAATAAAATGTTATAAAAAAAAGCAGCTATTTTGGACTTTTTTTTTTACGTTCACGCCGTTCACCGTACGGTATCATTAACATTTTATTTTCATAGTTGGGATATTTACGCACGCGGCGATACCAAATATGTCTATCAAATATTTTTTTTTACACTTTTTTGGGGGGAAAATGGGACAATTTACGTTTTTATTGGGGGAGGGGGTTTTTCACTTTCCTTTTTTTTTGTAACTTTTTTTTTTTTTTTTTACACTTCAATAGTCCCCATTGGGGACTTTTTATAGCAATCATTCGCTTGCTAATACTGTTCAGTGCTATGCATAGGACATAGCACTGATCAGTATTATAGATCATCTTCTGCTCTGGTCTGCTCGATCGCAGACCAGAGCAAAAGACCCGTGGAAGGCAGCGGAGGCAGGTGAGGGGACCTCCGGCTGCCATGCTGGACGATCGGATCGCTGCGGTAGCGCAGCGGGCGATCCGATCATCCATTTAAGTGTCCGCAACGCTGCAGATGCCGTGATCTGTATTGATCGCTGCATCTGAGGGGTTAATGGTGGACATCCGCGCGATCGCGGATGTCTGCCATTACGGGCGGGTCCCTGGCTTCTATCAGCAGCCGGGACCTTCCGCGCATGACAAGAGCATCGCTGCGATGCTCACGGTTATGCATAGGACATAAATGTACGTCCTGGTGCGTTAAGTACCAGCTCACCAGGGCGTACATTTACGTCCTGCATCGTTAAGGGGTTAAGTACATTGAAATTAAGGGGAGTATATCTTTAGTTTCATGCTGCCAGAGTTAGCTTTCTATGATTTACCCTAAAATATTGTAATTGGGGTTCTCTCCCTGTCACTATACTTCTGCCACATGACCCTGTGAATTGGACTCCCCTCTGTCTCTCTCTCCTCTGGACTCCTCTCTTCTTGGCTGTTGGAATGCTGCTAATTCCTGACAGTGTGTGTCAGGGGGCTGGTTGAGACATGTTGTGCACCTTACATATTTGCACCTATACACAGTTCCTACTTTTCTGTATACTTCTCCTGTGGTGTGCCCCTAATAGTGTCCATTACTCTAGCCATTTCTTTTGCAGTGTGCTTCTTCAAGTGTCCATTGTCCTGTAAACTCCTACTGCAGTGTGCTTCTACAAGATCCTCAGAGGTTGACACAATAAAAACCTCTATTATTCTTTGAGATTTGGAGGATAGGAAAATTGTTACAGCAATATTTAATTTTGCCCTAGTACACAACAGTATTCAAAATTGAACTCCAGGTGGCAGTATAGACATAAACAGTATATAACAACATATATGCAGTTGGTATATTAATAGGTACAATCAATACAGAAATGTTAATGCATGCAATAGTGATATCTATAAATTTTATATAGAACAAAGAAAACAGATTAGCCAGCTCACCGCTTTGAAGATGTTCTATTTCTGAGCACTCTTATATGAAATCTGGAAGCATTAGTGTTTCCCAACCAGGGTGCCTCCAGATGTTGCAAAACTAAAACTCCCTGCATGCCTTTACAGCATTTGGCAGCTTTTGGCTGTCCAGGCATGTTGAGAGTTGTAGTTTTGCTCCACCTGGAGGCACCCTGGTTGGGAAACACTGCATTAGATAAATGGCCAAGCCATTTCTCGGTTAGAGACAGAGTAAACAGTAAATAATGTCCAGTTCTTATTGAAAAATTTTCAAATCCAAAGTTTAATAGGTCATCTAAAAGACCTTGAAAAAAAAATCCAAAACATAAAGATATATAAAAAGTCACAGAAACGCTGACGTGTTTAGAACCAATTGGTTCTTAGTCATGGCAAGGTATAGATAGACATCATACTCGTTCTAAAACAAATGTGATACCAACAAAAATTCTATATGTAGAACACATCTCGTGAGCTGTCAAATAATGTCACATCCTGGGAGGAGATGGGAACGTCTCAATTTTAACCCATAACAAGAGATACCCGAAGTCACATAAGCATTGCCATTTTCAATATTAATAAACATTAAATATAGTGTATATTCTTATATAGAAACAAATATAATATGCATTATATAAATTAAATGATTTGAACAGATGCACAAATAGATTCACTTCATGATATTGTATACATTACATACCTAAATAATTATTCATAACCAGGACACATGAAGGGCAAAAAACGCAAACATGATCGGAAATGATTATGCAACCATAAATCAATACACATAGGACAGGTCACTGTAAAAGTTGAGACCCGGTGGATGGCAGGAATCCAACGGCAGGATCCAGAATGCCTTATTCATGAATAAGCGCGGAACCAGTCAACCTCTCCTCACGGCTGAGGGATGCGCTCAATACCCATGACCTCAATATGTTTCGCTTTCCCTGCCTGTTCCTCAATGATGTGACAATTCAAACCCGACAAGAAACGTGAGTTAAAACCTGTTCCTTTAGTACCCATTCAAGTTTTTTTTATTGATACGGTACTTTACACAACTTGAATTGTTTGGTGACATTGCTCACCATAAAAAAAAAAAGCATTATTTGTCACAAAATGAAACCAATGAATTAGACACAAAACAGGGTTTTTCTAGTGCCGAATGCCTCCAATATGTGTGGGTCTAGTCAGCTACCACTTCATGCCTTCTTTAAAGAGCATATAGGTCATATAGGTCTGTTATGACTGAAAGTGTTATGATTTTAGAAGGTGGGGAGGAAAAAAAACAAAGTGCAAAAAAAAAGGGAAAACCCCTTTAAGGGTTAAACAATAAAATAGTTAATATAAACAAAGACAAAGGGATGTTTCACGCTTGCAGACTGCGTGTGAAATCCTGGAATTTGAGACTGAAAATACTGTAAAAGGACAGCCAAAAGTGCACACCTGCTGCAGTTCTAGACAAATACTGTTTTAAGCATAGTGAAGCGTATTGTACTCCCCTCATATACGCACTAAGGGGGGCATTTACTAATTTAGTCTATTCTGGGTATGCTTATAGACCAGCGTATGTGGTAGTCTCCTGTCTATTGATAAATTCTGTGCTCAGACTTCAGTTTCTACAGCTTAAACTGCATTTAGACCTGCTCCAACATGGTCTGACATTTCAGCGTATTTTGGGCAGATGCAACTTGTCGCACAAAAGTCGCATTTGATTAATTCAGCACCAATGCATTTCTGTCTAAAATAGACTTGCATTCATCATGTTAGAAAAATTCTCTACAGCAAAAGTCACAGAAAAGTCGCACATATTTAGACTGCGACTTTCTGTGCGACAAATTTATATAGGAAAAAACCAGTCTAAATCCTTTGATAAATCTCCCCCTAAGTATGTCAGGCAGAGAAGTGCCAGGACATGCAGAGTGGCGAAGGCCTTAATTCATCAGGTGCAGGCAGGGGTTGCAGCAGACTACTAGGCGAGTAGCAGCAGGAGTCACATCGAGAGGCCTGATCTACCGATATCAGCTAGCGGTCATGTCTCGACCAGCAACCCATCTGCCGCCATCGATTGGTTAACACGGTCATCCACTTCATCACAAGTGACATCTGATACCCCCCAGGGTTCCTCAGACACAACCCTCAGTTGGCATGGCCCGGGAGCGGTCCCTGTCCTCCCATTGCCTCTGTCCTATGCTGTTCCCTTCTCTAAAGTACCGTATTTATCGGCGTATAACATGCACTTTTAAAACTTAAATTTAAGGCAAAATGTCTGCCTGCGTGTTATACGCCGATAAATCTTCTGGTCACTGATTTAAAGCGGCCACAACAGCGTCTGCTTGTTAAGTATTAACAGCACGGCCGTGGCCACTTTAACCCCTTAAGGACCAGGGGTTTTTCCGTTCTTGCATTTTCGTTTTTTGCTCCTTGCCTTTAAAAAATCATAACTCTTTCAATTTTGCACGTAAAAATCCATATGATGGTTTATTTTTTGCGCCACCAATTCTACTTTGTAATGACATCAGTCATTTTGCCCAAAAATCTACGGTGAAACGGAAAAAAAAATCATTGTGCGACAAAATTGAAAAAAAACGCAGTTTTGTAAATTTTGGGGGCTTCCGTTTCTACGTAGTACATTTTTCAGTAAAAATGACACCTTATCTTTATTCTGTATTTCCATACAATTAAAATGATACCCTACTTATATAGGTTTGATTTTGTCGTACTTCTGGAAAAAATCATAACTACATGCAGGAAAATTAATACGTTTAAAATTGTCATCTTCTGACCCCTATAACTTTTTTATTTTTCCGTGTATGGGGCGGTATGAGGGCTCATTTTTGCACCGTGATCTGAAGTTTTTAACTGTACCATTTTTGCATGGATAGGACTTATTTATCGCTTTTTATTCATTTTTAAATTATATAAAAAGTGACCAAAAATGCACTATTTTGGACTTTGGAATTTTTTTGCATGCACGCCATTGACCGTGCGGTTTAATTAATGATATATTTTTATAATTCGGACATTTCCGCACGCGGTGATACCATATATGTTTATTTTTATTTACACCATGTTTTTTTTTTTTATGGGAAAAGGGGGGTGATACAAACTTTTAATAGGGGAGGGGTTAAATGATATTCATTCACTTTTTTTTTCACTTTTTTTTTTTTTGCAGTGTTATAGCTCCCATAGGGACCTATAACACTGCACACACTGATCTTTATCATTGATCACTGGTTTCTCATAGGAAACCAGTGATCGATGATTCTGCTTCATGACTGCTCATGCCTGGATCTCAGGCACTGAGCAGTCATTCGGCGATCGGACAGCGAGGAGGCAGGTAGGGGCCCTCCCGCTGTCCTGTCAGCTGTTCGGGATGCCGCGATTTCGCTGCGGCTATCCCGAACAGCCCACTGAGTTAACCGGCAGCTTTCACTTTCGCTTTTAGCTCAGCTCTGAGCGCGCGGCTAAGGGGTTAATAGCTCGCGGCGCCGCAATCGGCGCTGCACGCTATTAGAGGCGGGTCCCGGCTTCACTATGACGCCGGGCCCGCCGTGATATGATGCGGGGTTACCGTAACCCCGCGTTATATCACGGGAGCAGGACCAAGGACAGGACCAAGGACGTACCAGTATGTCCTTGGTCCTTAAGGGGTTAAATCAGTGACCAGTGACGTCTCCTCCCCGCACTGTCACTTGTTTTCTCCCGCGTCTTTTTTTTTTTCACTGTCTTGCGGGGTCAGTGAAGCAGATGAGTTACGTCCTCTCCCGGCATCACTCACGTCACTTTTCATTTCCTGTAGTCTCCGCCGAAAAGTGACTTGCCGCACAGAGAAGCCGGGAGAGGACGTAACTCATCTGCTTCACTGACCCCGCAAGACAGCCGAAGCGCAGACAAGTAAGGAAAGGGGAAGAGTGGTCTTCAACCTGCGGACCTCCAGATGTTGCAAAGCTAAAACTACCAGCATGCCCGGACAGCAGTTGGCTGTCCGGGCATGCTGGGAGTTGTAGTTTAACAACATCTGGAGGTCCGCAGGTTGAAGACCACTGGATGCCATAGGAGGAACATGATGGGGGGATGATGAGACTGGGGGGATGAGACAGGGGGGAATGATGAGGGGGGAGAATGATGGTGGGATGAGACGGGGAAATGATGAGGGGGGGGATGAGACTGGGAAATTATGAGGGGGGATGATACAGGGTGGGGGGAATGATGGGGGACATGATGAGACAGGGTGGGGGGGATGATGAGGGGGGAATGATGGGTTACATGATGAGACAGGGTGGGGGGGATGATGAGGGGGGGAATGATGGGGACATGATGAGACAGGGTGGGGGGGATGATGAGGGGGGAATGATGGGGGACATGATGAGACAGGGTGGGGGGGATGATGAGGGGGGAATGATGGGGACATGATGAGACTGGGTGTGGGGATTATGAGGGGGGAATGATGGGGGACATGATGAGACAGGGTGGGGGGATAATGAGACAGGGGGAAATGATGGTGGGGGAGGCACTAAAGGCTTAATGTCTGCATGGCTAGTGGTGGTCTATGACGGGTCTGTGAACAAAGCAGGCTGGCAGCTCTGAGTGTTTAGGACTCCAGCATGAGTCAGAAATGCTTGCTGACAGGACTGATCGGGAAAAATACAATAGAAAGAAGCATATTTTTCATTAACATGCTATTGGAAAGTTATTCAACATTCATTAATCTAAAATATATCAAAAGTTTCTTTGATGAGAGGTACCCTTTAAATTTCCCTTTTAAAATGGGGGTACGTGTTATACACCAGTGCGTGTTATACGCCGATAAATACGGTATATTATGCTGTGTGTTCAGCTCCACTATTCAGTGAGGATGATATAATAGAGGACAGTCAGCAGCTACTACCCAGCCAAGAAGTGGAAGAGAGATCCGCTGCTTCCTCCACTAGGCCGGGAAGTAGTGATGAGGAGCGTGGCGTGGGAGGTGGTGTTGCCAGCATTCAGGGTCCTGAAGCAGACACTGTTGAGGAACCAGAGGAGGACATCAGTGACCTGCAGACACTTGTTGATGATTATGATGAAGCCGATCGCAATTGGGAGCCAGGTGCAGAAGGGGCTTCTTCATCATCAGGAGAAGAGGGTTGCAGGTTGACCGTGAGGCAGCAGCTGTGCCAGCAAGGTGGTAGCATGGTTGGCAGTCAGCATGGTGGCAGAAGTGGAAATTCTGGAGCCAAATGTACCCGGGGGAGACCACCTGCTTCGCAGCAGCCTACCTTCCCAGGAGGTTGTGGAACAGGGGTTCCTGGAGATGGCAACAGTGGCAGTCAATTAGTGTTGGTGGGAAAATAGGCTACTCGATGGTGTGGCAGTTTTTCATCAAGCATCCGGAGGAGGTTAACATACACACAAGTAGGATGTGTCGACAGAAGGTGAAGTGTGGCCAGGGTCCCAATGTTGGCACCACGGCCCTGTGTCAACATATGCTGCGCCACCATAAAGTGGCTTGGGAGAACCGTGGCGCCGATGTGGTGGTCCAGCCTGCTGCATCACCCATTGGCACGCCACTCCCTCTTTCAGCCAGCTAAGTCTCCACCACCTCAGTCGAAGGGAGCTGTGTGTCATACCCTCCTTCTGTCGCTCCTGATGCTCCTGCTCCTCCTACTTTTAGTCAGTACTTCTGTCAGCAATCCATCAGCAAAGCCATTTCCAAGATACAACAGTATGCGCCCACTCATCCAATGGCGCAGAAGCTGAATGTTCTCCTGTCCAAGTTGCTGGTGCTGCAGTCCCTCCCTTTTCAAGGGGTGGACTCTGCACGTTTCAGAGAATTAATGGCTTGTGCCGAGCCGAGGTGGAGAGTCCCAAGCCGTCAACTCTTTGCGAAGAAGGCAGTACCTGCAGAATTTTGTGGAAGAGAAGGTGGGCCAGTCCCCGAGTCTGTTGGTGTGTACAAAAGTGCACGGCAGCACCGATGTCAGGAGCTGGTTGAATGTGTTTCCTACACAGCCATAACACCAACTTGGACAGGTCACGCCGTTTCCTTGACGCTCTCAGGCTGTTGGTCCTGTGAAGTTGTGCGACTCCGCCTCCTAATCCTCCACAGTGTTCTCAGCCTCCACTGCACAGACAAGTCTCAGTGCACCTTTAGCATACCATGTGTGCAGGCCACGGTGGTGTCATGCTGTTCTTCACATGGTTTGCCTTGGAGAAAAGAGTCACAGTCGCACACCTTTTTTTACCCACCTTCGTCACTGGGTACTGGTATTGCCACCCACCGCACCACTCTATCACCGGGTCACTTTTTGGACTCCTGATGCTGCTGCTGTTAAGAACAACGCGTTTCAGCGCCAGGACTAGCGTCTTCATCAGGTTCATATATGATATATGAACCTGATGAAGACGCTAGTCCTGGTGTTGAAACGCGTTCTTATTAATCATCTGAATAATATATATTCCTTACTACTGACTGGAATCCTTTTGCGCTGGCATATGATCCATATGGAGAGTTGAAACTGTTGAAGATTAAGCCACTATATGGTATACTGATGCTGCTGGGCCTGGGACATTACCTAAAAAATGTTATAGTAGGACTAGCTACCATAAATCTTCAATTTTAAATTTGAAAATTCTTCTTTTAATCTTAGGGATTGTGAGGCCCTATGGTCTCCTCATGCTGCTGCTAACTCCAGGCTGTGTCATTCAGCCACTATATGGTCTCCTCTTGCTGCCGCCAATTCCAGGCTTTGTCATTCTACCAGATTATGGTCTCCTCATACTGCTGCCACCTCTAGGCTCTGTCATTGTGCCGCCATATGACTCCTTGTTAGATTGGGTTTTGTGGTCATACACCGGGACATTAAATTTTGGAATCTAATATAAATCTTAAATTTAAACTTAAAAAAGCAATAAAAATGAATAAAAAGCGATCAAAAACTCTGATCGAAACAAAAATGGTACTGATAAAAACTTCAGATCACGGCGCAAAAAATTAGCCATCATACCGCCCCGTATGTGAAACACTAAAAAAGTTATAGGGGTCAGAAGATGACCATTTTAAACGTATACATTTTCCTGCATGTAGTTATGATTTTTTTTCCGAAGTAATAAAAAATCAAACCTATATAAGTAGGGTATCATTTTAATCGTATGAACCTACAGAATGAAGATAAGGTCTCATTTTTAATGAAAAATGTACTGTGTAGAAACAGAAGCCCCCAAAATGTAGATTTTTCGGTAAAATGACTGATGTCATTACAAAGTAGAATTGGTGCAAAAAATAAGCCATCATATGGAATTTTAGCTGCAAAATTGAAAGGGTTATGATTTTTTTTAAAATAAGGAGGAAAAAACAAAAGTGCAAAAACGGAAAAACGCTATGTCCTTAAGGCGTAATTAGCGATTCGCCGCTAATAAATTCGGTCTGAACCAAATTTTTCTGAAATTCGCTCATCTCTAATTATATTCCCATTCCATCTTTCCCCGTTAGGCTGCCCCGACTCCAGGACCTGAAGAACATTTTCATAATTTTCATTACTATTTTTCACTAGGAAGTCAAGAAAGGGAAACTTTTTCCACTCAACTATAAATTATTTTTGGGCCACCAAAAAATATACACTGCTCAAAAAAATAAAGGGAACGCTTAAACAACACAATGTAACTCCAAATCAATTACACTTCTGTGAAATTACACTGTCCACTCAGGAAGCAACACTAATTGACAATTAATTTCACATGCTGTTGTGAAAATGGAACAGACAACAGGTGGAAATGATGGGCAATTAGCAAGACACCTCCAATAAAGGACTGGTTCTGCAGATGGTGACCACAGACCGCTTCTCAGTTCCTATGCTTCCTGGCTGTTTTTGTCACTTTTGAATGCTGGCAGTGCTTTCACTCTAGTGGTAGCATGAGACTGAGTCTACTACCCACACAAGTGGCTCAGGTAGTGCAGCTCATCCAGGATGGCACATCAATGCGAGCTGTGGCAAGAAGGTTTGCTGTGTCTGTCAGCGTAGTGTCCAGAGCAAGTAGGCGCAACCAGGAGACAGGCCAGTACATTAGGAGACATGGAGGAGGCCGTAGGATGGCAAAAACCCAGAAGCAGGACCTCTACTTCCATCTTTGTGCAAGGAGGAGCCCTGCCAAAGCCCTGCAAAATGACCTCCAGCAGGCCAAAAATGTGCATGGATCCACTAAAACGCTCAGAAACAGACTCCATGAGGGTGGTATGAGGGCCCAACATCCACAGGTGGGGGTTGTGCTTACAGCCCAACACCATGCAGGACATTTGTCATTTGCCAGAAAACACCAAGATTGGCAAAATCACCACTGGCGCCCTGTGCTCTTCACAGATGAAAGCAGGTTCACATTGAGGATATGTGACAGACGTGACAGTCTGGAGATGCCGTGGAGAACGTTCTGCCGTCTGCAACATCCTCCAGCATGACCGGTTTGGTGGTGGGTCAGTAATGGTGTGGGGTGGCATCCATGTGCTTGCCGGCGGTAGCCTGACTGCCTTAGGTACCAAGATGAGATCCTCAGACCCCTTGTGAGACCATATGCTGGTGTGGTTGGCCCTGGGTTCCTTCTAATGCTAGACCTCATGTGGCTGGAGTGTGTCAGCAGTTCCTGCAAGAGGAAGGCATTAATGCTATGGACTGGCCCGCCTGTTCTCCAGACCTGAATCTGATTGAGCACATCTGGGACATCATGTCTCGCTCCATCCACCAACAGACTGTCCAGAAGTTGGCGGATGCTTTATTCCAGGTCTGAGAGGACATTTTTCAGGAGACCATCCCAGGCGTACGGAGGCCATACGGGCACATGGAGGCCACACATACTGAGCCTCATTTTGACTTGTTTTAAGGACATTACATCAAAGTTGGATCAGCTTGTAGTGCGGTATTCCACTTGGATTTTGAGTGTGACTCCATACCCAGACCTCCATGGGTTGATACATTGGATTTCCATTGATCATTTTTGAGTGATTTTGTTGTCAGCCCATTCAATTATGTAAAGACGAAACTATTTCATACGATAAGTTCATTCATTCAGATCTACTGTGTGTTATCTTAGTGTTCCCTTTATTTTTTAGAGCAGTGTATTTTAATATCTGGGAATGCTAGTCCCCCTCTATCCCTTGGAAGACACAAATAATCCAATTTTATCCTGGTTCTTTTCCTGTCCCATATCAGGGAGTTAAAAATGGTGATCATTTTTCTGAAAAGGTAATTTTCACACCAAATATATACAGAAGCTTAGGAAGGATGATAGTTAACTTCTATGCAATCCTGTCCGCTCTTGATAATTTAACTTCACTCCACACCTTATCCTTCTACTCTATTTTATTCATCTGAGATTTCAGGTTTAAATTATGATGATCTTTTAAATTTCCTGATATATTTGTTCCTTAGTAACTAAAATCTTCTTCTCTACCCATAATTTTTAATGCACAATTAGACATCCCTTCACCTGGTCCCAATGGTAACATAATAGATTATTAGATTATTCCTAAACCGGAATAACATCCGTATTTCCTTATAACGTCTATAATGGACATTCTTGGGTTTTCTAAAAGAAGCAAAATATTGTCATATAATGTGTCCTCTCCCTCCCTCGCCACAAATTCTCTTATCTCCTCTTATTTTAATTTCCAATGGTTTAACCCCTTAACGACCAAGGACGTAAATTTACGTCCTTGGCCGGCTCCCGCGATATAATGCGGGGTCACGCGGTGACCCCGTGTCATATCCGGTCGGTCCCGGCATGTATCTGATGCAAGGACCGGGGGCTAATAGTGCGCGGCAGTGATCGCGGTGCCGCGCGCTATTATCGTTTTAGACGTGGCGTTCGAAGTTGAAATTCACAAATTTCTCTGTAGTAATCTGCAGTATACAGCAGCTGATAAGTACTAGAAGGGTTAAGATTTTAAAATAGAAGTAATTTACAAATCTGTTTAACTTTCTAGCACCAGTTGATTTGTCAAAAAAAAAATAATTCCACCGGAGTTCCCCTTTAAGAAAGCTGGAATAAGAGTTTGCATGAATTTACGAAATAGTTCAAACGGGAAACCATCTCCCCCCGGTGACGTATTACATCTTATTGAACGCAGAGCAAACTCTAATTCTCAAACTGTAAAAGGATCATCTAATATTTCTCTCTGCTCACACAAGATCTTTGGGAAGTCAGTACCCTTCTAGTACTTCATCAATTCCTCCCTACTTTTACTCAACTTATATGCATATAATAATGAATAATATTCCTTGAATTCCCTAATTATTTATTTATTCTCCATACACCATTGCCCCATTTCGTTCTTAATAGCTTTGTTATTTTCTGGTTAGCTTGCTGGTTCTGTACTATCACCATCACCATAGGGTAGAAGATCCCTTACCCAAAAAAGTAACTCCAAATTCACTCAAAGCAGCTGTTATTAACAATGCAAAGGGGTCACACAAACTTTCTAAGCCTTCTTTGTACTAGGCATTAAAGGGGTACTCTGCTGCTCAGTGTTTGGAACAAGACTTGCATTGAGGGGGTGGGGCGTGACGCAATGAGGGGGCGGGGCTATGACTTCACGCGCGCCCAGCATTCGGAACAGTTTATTCCAAAAGCTGAGCAGCGGAGTACCCTTTTAAGTAGATTTTTCATAAGAGCGTAAATAATGTGCCCACGGCAGAGGAACCGCAAACATTCAGGCCTTGAGATTTCTCCTCTTCCCGCTTATCATAGCGTTTCACCAGCTTCCTACCATAAAATCCATTTGTGATATTAGACACTGTATTGCAGAAATGTATTGTACTCATGGCCTCCACCGTCCGCACACCCGCTTGTCTCAGTCTGGAAAGATATAACAAAGAGCAGAAGGGAGCTCACACCTCTGCTCCCCTCCTCCGTCCTGCCCTCCCCTCTGCACTGTGACCACTTCACTTGTTAAGCAGGGCAGTTGGTCTTTCTTAAACTGTGTCTTGGCACTGTCAGACCCGCCATCAGGACAGGCCACCACCTCCTTATGGCTTGCAGTGTGCTGCTAGTTTCAGGCTGTG
This sequence comes from Hyla sarda, assembly GCF_029499605.1. Lineage (NCBI taxonomy): Eukaryota > Metazoa > Chordata > Amphibia > Anura > Hylidae > Hyla > Hyla sarda. The sequence goes on from NC_079191.1 coordinate 300,358,361, forward strand.
AAGGGGCAGCAAAGGGGGGGGGAGCCAATTCAGCTTCTTCCCATTCTTGTGGATCTTTGGTAATAAGTATAATACAAGTACTCTTGAAACATCTGTAGTTAATGTATTAGCTAGTTTTTTTTTTTTACAAATAATATTATTTTCGATGCTTTCTAAAATGAAAGCATCTATCTCTTTTTTTAAATACCTGAGTTAGATCATTTGTCAAGATCTTATAAATATTCTCATCAGACAACTGTTTAGATGCTTCACTCAAATATTCACTTTTATTCTACAATACAATGGCTTCTCCCTTGTCGGCCCTTTTGACCACAAAGGAATGAGTCATTGCACAAGGCTCTCAACTCTGCATTTTCCGGTTTGGAAAAATTGGAATGAAATTAGCTATGTCCATCCATTTATCATCAATATTTTGTTGTACAACTTACATTATGTGTCCAGGTTATTATTTTGAATATCTGGATCAAATGTAGAGCTTCTTCTCAAAGCTGCTGGTATGTCATAAGGCAATTGAAGCATTTTTGTTTCTTGCATGTTTGATATCATACAAATACATATTTATACGAATAGATCTACAAAATATATAAAATTCTACTTTAAAGTCAAATTTTTAAAGATCATAAGTTGGAACAAATGAAGTCCTTTGTGTAATACTTTTTCTAATATTGGTGGGAACTGGTGATTAGAAATGTTTACAACAAGATTTAGAACTCAGTCTAAGAGGACTTGATAATTATTGCACACAATTCTTATTGAATAAAGATCATTATATTCTATTGTGTGCTCAGCGTCGTTTAGTGACTTAAGTAACATAGTTCATAAGGTTGAAAAAAGACTAGAGTCCACCAAGTTCAACCTACCATATATCCCTAATGAGTCTTTCTTTACTGAGTTGATCTAGAGGAAGGCAAAAAACCCTCATACTAGAGGTAAAAATTCCTTCCCGACTCCAAATATGGCAGTCAGAATAAATCCCTGGATCAACGTTCTGTCCCCAAAAATCTAGTATACATAACCAACAATATTACTCTCTCAAAATGCATCCAGACCCCTTTTGAACTCTTTTACAGAGTTCACCATGACCACCTCCTCTGGCAGAGAGTTCCATAATCTCACTGCTCTTACAATAAATAACCCCCATCTATGCTGGTGTAGAAACCTTCTATCCTCAACATATAGAGGATGCCCCCTTGTTATAGATACAGTCCTGGGTATAAATAGATCATGGGAGAGATCTCTGTACTACCACCTGATATATTTATACATAGTTATTAGGTCTCCCCATTAAAAAATGAATAAAAAGTGATCAAAAAGATCACGGTCCGATCAAAAAAAAAATCGTAACGATAAAAACTTCAGATCACGGCGCAAAAAATTAGTCCTCATACCGCCCTGTACGTGGAAAAATAAAAAAGTTATAGGGGACAGAAGATTACATTTTTAAACATATAAATTTTCCTGCATGTAGTTATGATTTTTTCCAGAAGTACGACTAAATCAAACCTATATAAGTAGGGTATCATTGTAACTGTATGGACCTACAGAAGAATAAGGTGTCATTTTTACCGAAATAAGCACTGCGTAGAAACGGAAGCCCCCAAAAGTTACAAAATTGTGTTTTTTCTTTGATTTTGTCGCACAATTATTTTTTTTTTCCGTTTCGCCGTGAATTTTTGGGTAAAATGACTGTCACTGCAAAGTAGAATTGGTGATGCAAAAAATAAGCCATAATATGGATTTTTAGATGGAAAATTGAAAGGGTTATGATTTTTAGAAGGTAAGGAGGAAAAATGAAAGTTAAAAAACGGTTAATAACCACTTCTGTTTCCTATCACTGAGCCAGTTACTTACCCACTTACACACAATCTCCCCCAGCCCGATCCTTCTCATTTTATGCACTAATCTTTTATGTGGAACCGTATCAAATGCTTTGGAAAAATCCAGGTATACGACATCCAGCGATTTCCCCCTGGTCCAGTCTGGAGCTCACCTCCTCAAAACAGCTGATCAGGTAAGTTTGACTGGACCAATCCCTCGTAAACCCATGCTAACATGAGGTCATACATTTATTTTCATCAAAATACTCCAAAATAGCATCTCTCAGAAAACCCTCAAACAATTTACGTACAACAGAGGTTAAACTAACAGGTCTATAATTCCCAGGGTCACCTTTTGACCCCTTTTTTAATACTGGTACCACATTTGCTATGCGCTAGTCCTGGGGAACCTTCCTTGTCACTATAGAGTCCTTGAATATTACAAATAGGGGTCTGTCTATTACATTACTTAATTCCTTTAGATCATGGGGGTGAATGCCATTTGGACCTGGTGATTTTCTATTTTGATTTTTTTTGTAGGCGGCACTGTACTTGGGCTAAACAGGTGACCTGTAGTGGGGAGTTTACCTTATCTCGCTGTATTTCACCTGGCATTTCATTTTCCTCAGTGAATACAGTAGAGAAGAATTTGTTTAATACATTTTCTTTTTCCTGATCCCGTTTATAATTTCTTCCTCATCATTTTTTAAAGGGCCTGCACTTAAATTCTTGACTTTTTTGCTATTTATGTAGTTAAATAACATTTTGGGGTTAGTTTTACTCTCTTTAGCAATGAGTCTTTCTGTCTCTATCTTTGCAGCTTTTATCTGCTTCTTCACTGCCGTCCTGTTTAAGTAGTTTAAATGCTTTATTTTACTCATTTATTACCCCCTTAACATTTTTATTCATCCACATTGGTTTTCTTCTATTCCTGACCATTTTTTTACAATAAGGTATATACATCTTACAGTGAGAATTTAAAATCTTCTTAAAAGACTCCCATTTAGTGTCAGTATTCTTGTTTTTGAGGACTTTAACCCATTTCATATTGTTAAGGGCTTCTCTGAGTTGATCAAACTTTGCCTTCCTAAAGATCTTCAATAAGGGAACCCCTCGAGGGGCCACAAAAACAATGAACAAGTTATAATATATTATATTATGATCACTATTTCCTAGGTGTCCTTCTACTTGCACATTAGTTACTGTCTGGTCTGTTGGTCAATATTAACCTGTTGGGGACCAAGGGCGTACCTGAATGCCCATGGGAATTTTGGTCATTCATTCAGCAGGCACCCCGTGCCCCTGGGGGGTCCTGAGTCAGAGACAGCCCCGATCATCCTGAAGGATAGGAGCGAAGTGGCAGGGGTGCCACCTCCTCCTATCCCCTGCCATTGGTCGGTTAGGACTGACCGACCAATGGCAGGTGGGGTGAGGTGGGTTATGGTTGAAATGTCCGACCCTCGATGTCCGGGCAGAGTGGGGGGAAGATGGCAGCGGGTGCCGGATCGGCGCAGGACCGGCAGCAGGCAGTGGCGGGACCGGCGACAGTAAGGAGGCAGTGGCGGTGGAGGCAGTAGTTACTAAACTACAGCTCCCAAACTACAACTCCCAGCATACCCAGACTGTCCAGGCATGCTGGGAGTTGTAGTTCTGGAACATCTGGCCCTTTAGATGTTGCAGAACTGCAACTCCCAGCATGCCTGAACAATCTGGGCATGCTTGAAGTTGTAGTTTTGCAACATCTGGAGGGCTACAGTTTGGACACCACTGCACAGTGGTGTCCAAACTGTTCTCCACCAGTTGTTGCATAACTCCACCAGTTGTTGCATAACTACAGCTGAAGGCACACTGGTTGTGAAACAGTTTGTTACCTAACTCAGTGTTTCGCAACCAGTGTGCATCCAGCTGTTGCAAACTACAACTCCGAGCATGCACTGATAGACCATACATGCTGGGAGTTGTAGTTTTGCAATAGCTGGAGGCACACTGGTTGCAAAACACTGAGATAAGTAGCAAACTCTGTGTTTTGCAACCAGTGTGCCCCCAGCTGTTGCATAACTACAACCCCCAGCATGCACGGACACCCAAAGGGTATGCTGGTAGTTGTAGTTTTGCAACAGCTGGTGGTTTGCCCTCCCACATTCACACAGGCGGAGGTTTACAGCGAGTTTTTGGCTGCAAGTTTGAGATGCAGCAAATTATCCGCTGCAGCTCAAACTCCCAGCGGGAAACTAGCTGTAAACCCCCGCCCGTGTGAATGTTCCCTAAAAATACTACACTACACAAACACAAAATAAAAAGTAAACCACTACATATACCCCTATATAGCCCCCACCCCACAAATAAATAAAAAAAATGTCTTGTACGACAATGTTTACAAAACGGAGCCTCCAGCTGTTGAAAAACAACTCCCAGTATTGCCAGACAGCCATTTAATGACCAGGCATGCTGGGAGTTTTGCAAATTGAATACATACAAATTGAATCTTTAAATATTACTCCAGAAAAGCATTAAGTGCATATTACTTTATGTATTTCGTGGACTGTATTCCATCTAGAAAGCCAGAAAAATACAGAACACAAAAATTGCTAATATTTAGTCACATCACATTCCAAAAATAATGTAATTAAAATGTATCAAAAAGTCACATGCCAATTGATCCCAATAAACCTTATGGAGCACAGTGCAAAAAAGGAAATCTTCACACAGCTCTGTAGACAAATATAAAAATAAAATCTTAGAGGTTAATTTTGTATTGTTACATAGATTACAAAGTGTTAAAAATAAAACGAGGTACCGGAAATAGAGTACGCAACTATATTCCTGTCTGACCATGGAGGGATTAATCTGTAACTCTTTGGTAGTATTAAAAAACATATACATTTATTTTAACCTTCTTGACATCATGGCAGGCAGTAAACAATAAACCTTCATTCTACAACCATTATCCTCCCCACACTAGTGTGTACTGAAATACAAGGTGGGCCATTTATTTGGATACACCTTAATTAAATGGGAATGGCTGGTGATATTAACTTCCTGTTTGTGGCGCATTAGTATATGTGAGGGGGGAAACTTTTCAAGATGGGTGGTGACCATGGCGGACATTTTGAAGTCGGACATTTTGAATCCAACTTTTGTTTTTTCAGTTGGAAGAGGGTCATGTGACACATCAAACTTATTGGGAATTTCACAAGAAAAACAATCATGTGCTTGGTTTTAACGTAACTTTATTCTTTCATGAGTTATTTACAAGTTTCTGACCACTTATAAAATGTGTTCAATGTGCTGCCCATTGTGTTGGATTGTCAATGCAACCCTCTTCTCCCACTCTTCACACACTGATAGAAACACTGCAGGAGAAATGCTAGCACAGGCTTCCAGTATCCGTAGTTTCAGGTGCTGCAGAATGGGCAAAACAAAAATTGGAACAGGACCCTCAGTTTACGCAGAAGATTTTGTTCAGTGATGAGGCAAACTTTTTATGTGAATGGTGAAGTTAACAAACAAAACCACCGCTATTGGTCTGACACTAACCCACATTGGATAGATCCCTCCAAGACTGTTGGAACACAAAAATTGATGGTATGGTGTGGTATATGGGGTACAAAGATAGTGGGGCCATTCTTCATCAACAGAAACCTCAAGGCCACTGGAAATGCAAAATTGCTACACGATGAGGTGTTTCCCTCTTTATGCACTGAAGCTGGCACGTTCCCTGAGTTTTTCCAGCAAGATGGTGCACCACCACATTATGGGTGTCAGGTCCGAGCATTCCTAGATGAACAGTTTCCTGGAAAGTGGATTGATCGTTGTGGGCCAGTTGAATGGCCCCCAAGGTCTCCCGATCTGACCCCCTTAGACTTTTATCTTTGAGGTCATCTGAAGGCAATTGTCTATGCTGTGAAGATACGAGATGAGCACCTGAAACTACGGATACTGGAAGCCTGTGCTAGCATTTCTCCTGCGGTGTTGCTATCAGTGTGTGAAGAGGGGGAGAAGAGGGGTGCATTGACAATCCAACACAATGGGCAGTACATTGAACACATTTTATAAGTGGTCAGAAACTTGAAAATAACTCATGAAATAATAAAGCTACGTTAAAACCAAGCACATCATTGTTTTTCTTGTGAAATTCCCAATAAGTTTGATGTGTCACATGACCCTCTTCCTATTGAAAAAACAAAAGTTGGATTCAAAATGGCCAACTTCAAAATGTCCGCCATGGTCACCACCCATCTTGAAGAGTTTCCTCCCGCACATATACTAATGTGCCACAAACAGGAAGTTAATATCACCAACCATTCCCATTTTATTAAGGTGTATCCATATAAATGGCCCACCCTGTAGAATGTAGTATGTCATCACATGGTTTCTCAGTGCCAGTCTGTAACCTTATAACACGTGTAATGCACCTTGAAAACCTTGATTTATATATATTATATAAATATATGTATTCAACACGTGTATTGCAAAATACCTCATGCATAATATTTATCACAAAGATTATTGCTTTTCCGTATGTGAAAGATTTAAAAAATCTTCTAACTTTAAAAACTCCTCTCTGTATTATGAATATTCTGCATCTTTTGGTCTAAAAGTTATAATAAAAATTGTATTACAAAATAATCCTTATGTTCTGCTATTTTTATTTGACACAGATGGCGGAAAAACACTGTGAACATCTTCCTAACTACTGGACACTACATGGACTGTGGTAAAATATATACTGTACATGATACATTAAAATTTATTTGTGGTCCTTTATTTGTTGTTTTTTTCCCCATAAAGGCTGTGTGAATCCATGGTGGGCCAATAGCATTGTAGCTGAAAACTGTACTTATGTCAATGAAAAGGCAAGAAAGACACTGCTATTTTCTGCCACTTGTGCTGATCTAAGAATGCCCAGAACATGTACACTGTAGGTAAAGCTTAAATAGGTATTCCGGGGGATGAATTTCACAAAAAAAGTTGCTCAGGATAGCATTATAACATGGAAAAATGTACATTCATCTGCCACCAATCCACCTCTGGTGCTTTTCCGATTGTGCTGTCAGCATTTTTTCCTTTAGCATCTTGACAGGCAGGAAATGTCTGCTCAGCCGATCACTGCCTTAGGTGAATGAATATCTGGTCTGAGCCTTGTTATGTTATATGCGAACAAAAAGGTGTGTGTGCAAGAATAACAATCTCTTTTCACCTTTTGTATTTTAAATAATTTCATTAGTAAAAGCCTTTATCAAGTTTATAAGAATAACATACCTTAAAAAATAGTATAAAGTTCCTGAAACCACAGATGTTTGTTACCCTTTTATGAGAAAGATAAAAAAAACTTAACATTTTTTGTCTAAAAATTGTGAAATGCTATATCCCTATGTAAATATGCCATTCTCTGCCCCATATAGTAAAATGCCTTCCTGTGCCCTCATATATAAATGATGTTCTTCTGTGTGTAGTAATGCTTTATTGTGGCCAATTAGAAAATAAAAAGACTTTCATACAGAGAACATAGATGCAGTCAAGGTGACAGTTGCCTAATGGTCTAGGGCAATGGTTGCTAGTGATGCCCCTGGATTGGTCTAAACTTTGTTTATTTGCACCCACACATCTGTTAGTTCTACTTCAAATCTATAAAAAAAAAAAAAAAAAAAGTGTTTACAGAAGACTACCGGTTCGAGCTTAGTGTGGTGAAGACGAGCTAGTGATCAACTTTGGGTTACTTTTAGCCCCAAAGCAAGAGGGTGGCTCATGGAAGATGGTTTCTAAGGGCTATCGCAATCCGACTAAATAACAAGGCAAAAATCAAAAGCATGCGAAAGGCCGCCCGGAAAAGGTGTCTTCTGACTATAAACTATCTGGTCCTCTGGGGGTGATCGGAGAAATGCTCAGACGGTCACTAGTTCAAGCTGGATACTTCGATAGGTGCTGTGCAGGAAAAAGCATTCATTACTTTAGGATGTTAGAAGTAAGATAGCAGGTTTATTGTATAGACAATGCATTTCAAGGGGTTAAACCCCTCCATTAAATAAACTATAAACTCTTGGCTGCAGTGATTCCTAAATGGCTGTTGCCCAACATACAGGACATGCTAGTGACTACTTTACATACTACTCTACAGCAGCTGCAGTTAGATGTGTTGCATCATGCCCAGAGACTGATACAGAGCAAACTTTGCAAACTGCTAGTGATCACCAGGCTTCTAAGGTGTCTGAGGTCGAGAAAGAAATTAAGACAAAGTTGACAACCTCAAAAAACAATCAAGGCAAAATAATCTTCAGGTAGTGGAGGTGCCTGTTACATTCCCACCCTGTGATTGCGAAATCTATGTGAATCTATCTTACCCAAGCTACTTGGGCTTCCTCATCGATGCAGGGTTGAGCTGGCTCATCACTTAGGCTCTGATTTCTGTTCTGGACCTGAGAGGGACATTCTGCTTGCTCTAGCTCAGCATTCCTTTCTGACACAAATAAATATGAAGTTCTTGGGGAGAGGGAAAAAAAAAATCTGATTTTGTGAATAAAACATAAAAAAAATGTTCTGCTGTTATGTTCTAATAAATGCCACATTTAAATGGGCACTGTCAGATATAAAAACATTTTATATATTGTACATCTTGGCAAAACAATAGTTTTTCTATTTAATTTCTTTAAAAAAATATTTACCATTTTAATAAAGAAACTGCCTTTGAAAATCCCACCACTAGGGGCCCCCATACCTTCTGGGACACGGAGTCCCACAGCAGCATGAGTGTCCAAGGGTCATGGACACGAGTAGTATTATTAATTAATCTGCAAAATTTATATTTATTACATGAACACTAGCACATAATAGTATATGGTTCCCCTGCTGAATTGGCCACAAGTGATGCTGCGAGCAGTCTCCGTCAGCAGAGGCGTCTGTTAGCGCCATGGAGACTTTTCTGAGTCAAATTTTTTTGGTGTCAGCTGAGCTATTCTCTGTGCTGAAGTTCCTGCTCCCTGCGCAGCCCCAGAGAGCGGGTACCCACGCTGACAGCGCCATGTTAACCTAATAGGAGCGGGTGAGCATGTTTACTTTAATATATTTAGGACATTTATTATGCAACAGGTTTAATTGTCTTACACAGATAGTTATAATTAGCTGTAAATAGATTGCAGATATTAATTAAGGTCTTGAACAGTTATATCTTATCTATCTAACAATTGCACTGAATGGCACTAGGCATATTATTAATATAAGCACTATGGATGAACTGGTTTTGATATGTTATATACAGTGGGGCAAAAAAGTATTTAGTCAACCACCAATTGTGCAAGTTCTCCCACTTAAAAGGATGAGAGAGGCCTGTAATTTTTATCATTGGTATTCCTCAACTAGGCGAGACATAATGAGAAAAAAAATCCATAAAATCACGGTCTGATTTTTAAAGAATTTATTTGCAAATTATGGTGGAAAATAAGTATTTGGTCAATAACAAAAGTTCATCTCAATACTTTATGTACCCTTTGTTGTTAATAACAGAGGTCACATGTTTTCTGTAAGTCTTCCCAAGGTTTTCATACACTGTTGCTGGTATTTTGGCCCATTCCTCCATGCAAATCTCCTCTAGAGCAGTGAGGTTTTGGGGCTGTCGCTTGGCAACACAGACTTTCAACTCCCTCCAAATGTTTTCTATGGGGTTGAGATCTGGAAACTGGCTAGGCCACTCCAGGACCTTGAAATGTTTCTTACGAAGCCACTCCTTTGTTGCCCAGGCGGTGTGTTTGGGATCATTCTCATGCTGACCCAGCCATGTTTCATCTTCAATGCCCTTGCTGATGGAAGGAGGTTTTCATTAAAAATCTCAAGATACATGGGCCCCATTCATTCTTTACTTTACATGGATCAGTCATCCTGGTCCCTTTGCAGAAAAACAGCATGATGTTTTCACCCTTATGCTTCACAGTAGGTATGGTGTTCTTTGGATGCAACTCTGCATTCTTTCTCCTCCAAACACGACGAGTTGAATTTTTACCAAAAAGTTCTACTTTGGTTTCATCTGACCATATGACAGTCTCCCAATCCTCTTCTGGATCATCCAAATGCTCTTTAAGCAAACTTACAGGGGTACTCCGGTAAAAAAACTTTTTTCTTTTAAATCAACTGGTGGCAGAAAGTTAAACAGATTTGTAAATTACTTCTATTAAAATATCTTAATCCTTCCTGTACTTTTTAGCTGCTGAATACTACAGAGGAAATTCTTTTCTTTTTGGAATGCTCTCTGATGACATCACGAGCACAGTTCTCTCAGCTGGCGTTATTATAATAACGCTTTATTTTTTGTTGTCCTCAGTGGGATTTGAACCCAAGTCCTCAGCACTGCAAGGTAGCAGTGCTAACCACTGAGCCACCATACTGCCCTTAGCATACATCTGCTATGCATGGTTGCTAAAATGGACAGAGATGTCAGCAGAGAGCACTGTGCTCGTGATGTCATCAGTGTTCCGAAAAGAAAGGAATTTCCTCTAGCATTCAGCAGCTTATAAATACTGGAAGGATTAAAAAATTTTAATCAAAGAAATTTACAAATATAAATGTAGTAGAGAAATAGGAAAACGGAGCAACTCACCACACTGACCCAGGTATTCTTTGCATATGGTTTCTTTATTCCATGTCTTCAAACATAGGAAACAAGCAGGGGAGAGTGAACGTGGGACACAGGGGTATCCTTTCAGTGATGAGACCGTTTGGCGCCGAGGCGCTTCGTCAGACCGGGATAGTGAGGTCACGGGAAGGGGTGTGCTTTAAAACAGGTAAGGCCCAGTGACGCTGCAGGTAAACTGCAGGTCATTGGTTCCTTGCTCAGGGCCAAAAACATATTACAAAATTAGTTGTACAAACAATAAAAGCAGCTTCCTAACATGCGAATAAATAATGCAATATAATAACATCTTATAATAGCGCACCATATTCCTATTTCTCATTGAGCCCTAGCGGGCCAGTGGCATCCGTCCGGATAATCCATCTGGCCTTGCTTTTCAGGAGTTGTTGGTGTCTATTCATACCTCTGGGGGCATTCTATCCCTGCAAATTTGATATCATCAGGATTATTATTATGATATGTGCGCATGTGGGCGATCAAGCGGGGTGCCCCTACTCCAGTAGATAATGACTTAAGATGCTCTCTAACTCTGTGGTAAAGGGGCGGAATAGTCTTCCCCACATAAAAGCGCCCACATGTGCAGATTAAACAATAGACTACATAACTTGTCCTACAGGTAAAAAATTGTTTTAGCTGAATATCACATCCACCCAACTTTATCACATTATCTTTCAAATTATTTCGGCATTGTTTGCAGGAGCCGCAAGAAAAGTTACCTACAGGTCTAGAATCTGTTAGCCAATTTATATTACCGTATATACTAGAGTATAAGCCGAGTTTTTCAGCACGATTTTTCGTGCTGAAAACACCCCCCTCGGCTTATACTCGAGTGAACTCCCCCACCCGCAGTGGTCTTCAACCTGCGGACCTCCAGAGGTTTCAAAACTACAACTCCCAGCAAGCCCGGGCAGCCATCGGCTGTCCGGGCTTGCTGGGAGTTGTAGTTTTGAAACCTCCGGAGGTCCGCAGGTTGGAGACCACTGCGGCCTTCGACATCATCCAGCCCCCTCTCACCCCCTTTAGTTCTGTACAGTACTCACCTCCGCTCGGCGCTGATCCGGTGCTGCAGGACTGTCCGGAGAGGAGATCGTCCGGTTGGATAGTGTTTCCGGGCTGCTATCTTCACCGGGGAGGCCTCTTCTAAGTGCTTCGGGCCCGGCCCCAGAATAGTCACGTTGCCTTGACAACGACGCAGAGGTACGTTCATTGCCAACGTACTTCTGCGTCATTGTCAAGGCAACGCCTCTATTCCGGGTCGGAAGCGCGGAGAAGAGGCGCCCCCGGTGAAGATAGCAGCCCGGAACCACTATTCCACCGGACCACCTCCTCACCGGAGAGTCCTGCAGGACCGGACCAGCGCCGAGCGGAGGTGAGTACTCAGAACTAAAGGGGGGTGAGAGGGGGCTGGATGATGTTGAAGGCCGCAGTGGTCTTCAACCTGCGGACCTCCGGAGGTTTCAAAACTACAACTCCCAGCAAGCCCGGGCAGCCGATGGCTGCCCGGGCTTGCTGGGAGTTGTAGTTTTGAAACCTCTGGAGGTCCCCAGGTTGAAGACCACTGAGGGCGGATGATGAGAAGAGGATGATGAAGAGGGGGGGGTGTGGGATGATGACAAGAGGATGATGAAGGGGGGGGGGGGTGTGGGATGATAAGAGGATGATGAAGGGGTGGTGTGGGATGATAAGGGGATGATGAAGGGGGGTGGGATGATGAAGGGGGGTGGGGATGATGACAAGGGGATGATGAAGGGGGGTGGGGATGATGACAAGGGGATGATGAAGGGGGGATGTGTGGGATGATGACAAGGGGATGATGACAGGTGATGATGAGGGTCTGGATGATGACAGGCGGTGATGATGATGAGGATGTTAATGACGGGTCTGGATGATGACGGGGGGATGATGTATTTCCCACCCTAGGCTTATACTCGAGTCAATAACTTTTCCTGGGATTTTGGGTTGAAATTAGGGGTCTCGGTTTATACTCGGGTCGGCTTATACTCGAGTATATACGGTAGGTTTTTTACTCTTTTTCTTTTTTTTATAAAAATCCTGAATAGTTGTAATTTTACGATGTGTAACTATTGGATTGAATGTTATAGATTGAAGGTCCTCATCTTGCTGTAACATGTACCAATGTTTGCGGATTGATTTCTTGATTATCTCATTCATACTAGTATTCTTGAAAGTAAATGTGAACCTATTATCATTTTTGTTTTTGTGTGGATTAATAAGGGTATGTCTAGGGATTTGATCTACAGTCTGTCTAGCATCTTTAAGTACTTTCTTTGGATATCCTCTTCTCAATAGTCTGTCCTGTAGAGCATCTGCTTGTTCCATATATTTATCTGAGTTATTGTTAATTCTCTTAAGTCTTATAAATTGGCTTTTTGGAATTGCATTCTTTGTATGTATGGGATGGGAAGAGGCATAATGTAGTATTGAGTTCCTGGATGTAGCTTTCCTGAATCCTGACGTGATAATACAATTATCAATAATGTAATACAATTATCAATAATGTCAATAATGTCTATCTGTACATCCAGGAACTCAAGGGACTGATAACCAAAAGTATATGTAAATGTCATGTTCATATCATTTTGAGGTGATGAACGAATGAATCAAACTGTGCCTCTGTCCCATCCCATACTACAAAAATATTGTCTACAAAACCAAGAAAAAGTTTAATGTATTTCACATAGGGGTTATTAATTGTGAACACATATCTTGATTCCAAAATGTCAAGATAGGTATAGAAGCTACTTTATTTATTTTAAATAATAATTGCTTCCAATATGGAGAACAGTGGTATAAACAAAGGCTCGGGACAGCCATGGGTACGCCCATCTCTTGTTCCTTTTCGAACATATATTTTGCCATCTTGCAATCAAGATATGTGTTCACAATCAATAACCCCTATGTGAAATACATTAAACTTTTTCTTGGTTTTGTAGACGATATTTTTGTAGTATGGGATGGGACAGAGGGATGGGACAGATTCATTCGTTCATCACCTCAATCATGAAAATGATATTAACATGACATTTACATATACTTTTGGTAATCAGTCCCTTAAGTTCCTGGATGTATAGATAGACATTATTGATAATTGTATTCTCACGTCAGGATTCAGGAAAGCTACATCCAGGAACTCAATACTACATTATGCCTCTTCCCATCCCATACATACAAAGAATGCAATTCCAAAAAGCCAATTTATAAGACTTAAGAGAATTAACAATAACTCAGATAAATATATGGAACAAGCAGATGCTCTACAGGACAGACTATTGAGAAGAGGATATCCAAAGAAAGTACTTAAAGATGCTAGACAGACTGTAGATCAAATCCCTAGACATACCCTTATTAATCCACACAAAAACAAAAATGATAATAATAGGTTCACATTTACTTTCAAGAATACTAGTATGAATGAGATAATCAAGAAATCAATCCGCAAACATTGGTACATGTTACAGCAAGATGAGGACCTTCAATCTTTAACAAAATTAAATCCAATAGTTACACATCGTAAAAATACAACTATTCAGGATTTTATAACAAAAAGAAAAAGAGTAAAAAACCTAATACAAATTGGCTAACAGATTCTAGACCTGTAGGTAACTTTTCTTGCGGCTCCTGCAAACAATGCAGAAATAATTTGAAGGGTAATGTGATAAAGTTGGGTGGATGTGATATTCAGCTAAAACAATTTTTTACCTGTAAGACAATTTATGTAGTCTATTGTTAAATCTGCACATGTGGGCGCTTTTATGTGGGGAAGACTATTCGGCCCCCTTACCACAGAGTTAGAGAGCATCTTAAGTCATTATCTACTGGAGTAGGGGCACCCCGCTTGATCGCCCACATGCGCACATATCATAATAATAATCCTGATGATATCAAATTTGCAGGGATAGAACGTGTTGAGAATGCCCCCATAGGTATGAATAGTCACCAACAACGCCTGAAAAGCGAGGCCAGATGGATTATCCGGACGGATGCCACTAGCCCGCTAGGGCTAAATGAGAAACAATAATATGGTGCGCTATTATAAGATGTTATTATATTGCATTATTTATTCGCATGTTAGGAAGCTGCTTTTAATGTTTGTACAACAAATTTTGTAATATGTTTTTGTACCTGAGCAAGGAACCAATGACCTGCAGTTTACCTGCAGCGTCACTGGGCCTTACCTGTTTTAAAGCACACCCCTTCCCGTGACCTCACTATCCCGGTCTGACGAAGCGCCTCGGCGCCAAACGGTCCCATCACCGAGAGGATACCCCTGTGTCCCACGCTCACTCTCCCCTGCTTGTTTCCTATGTTTGAAGACATGGAATAGAGAAACCACTTGCAAAGAATACCTGGGTCGGTGTGGTGAGTTGCTCCGTTTTCCTATTTCTCTGCTACATATACATTTATTGGACTTGCCTTGACGTAGAGCACCACTGAAGTCCCTCCAGCAGTTGCAAGGGAGGATACAGGGAAACCGTATATATAGCTTTATCCTAGTGCTTACAGAGGTGGTGCCGGGTCTCTCTTTTAGAGTAATTTACAAATATGTTTAACTTTCTGCCACCAATTGATTTAAAAGAAAAAAGGTTTTCATCGGAGTACCCCTTTAACGACGCAGGACGTATATTTACGTCCTCCACCGGCTCCCGCGGGGTCATTCGGTGTCCCCGTGTCATATCGGGTCGGTCCCAGCGGCTGTCAATGGCCGGGACCCGCGGCTAATACAGGACATCACCGATCGCGGTGATGCCCTGTATTAACCCTTCAGTTGCAGCGATCAAAGCTGACCGCCACGTCTGAAGTGAAAGTATCACGGCTAGTCAGTCGGGCTGTTCGGGACCGCCGCGGTGAAATCGCGGCGTCCCCAACAGCTTACAGGACACCGGGAGGGCCCTTACCTGCCTCCTCTGTGTCCGATCGACGAATGACTGCTCCGTGCCTGAGATCCAGGCAGGAGCAGTCAAGCGCCGATAACACTGATCACAGGCGTGTTAATACACGCCAGTGATCAGCATGAGAGATCAGTGTGTGCAGTGTTATAGGTCCCTATGGGACCTACAACACTGCAAAAAAAGTTAAAAAAAAAAGTGTTGTTAAAGGTCATTTAACCCCTTCCCTAATAAAAGTTTGAATCACCCCCCTTTTCCCATAAAAAAAAACATATGTGGTATCGCCGCGTGCGTAAATGTCCGAACTATAAAAATATATCATTAATTAAACCACACGGTCAATGGCGTACGTGCAAAAAAAATTCCACAATCCAAAAAAGCGTATTTTTGGTCACTTTTTATACCATTAAAAAATTTATAAAAAGTGATCAAAAAGTCCGGTCAAAACAAAAATCGTATCGATAAAAACTTCAGATCACGGTGCAAAAAATGAGTCCACATACCGCCCTGTACATGGAAAAATAGAAAAGTTATAGGGGTCAGAAGATGACATTTTAAAACTTATAAATTTTCCTGCATGTAGTTATGATTTTTTCCAGAAGTACGACAAAATCAAACCTATATAAGTAGGGTATCATTTTAACCGTATGGACCTACAGAATAATGTGTCATTTTTACTGAAATATGCACTGCGTAGAAACGGAAGCCCCAAAAGTTACAAAATGGCGTTTTTCTTCGATTGTCGCACAATGATTTTTCTTTTCTGTTTCGCCGTGAATTTTTGGGTAAAATGACTAATGTCACTGCAAAGTAGAATTGGCGACGCAAAAAATAAGCCATAATATGGATTTTTAGGTGGAAAATTGAAAGGGTTATGATTTTTAAAAGGTAAGGAGGAAAAAACGAAAGTGCAAAAACTGAAAAACCCGGAGTCCTTAAGGGGTAAAGATGGGCCCAGACATGTACTGGCTTAAGCAAGCAGGGGGACACATCTGGCTCTGCATGATTTGGTTCCCTGCCGCTGTAGTGTGTTACTGATGGTAGCCTTTGTTACTTTGGTCCCAGCTCTCTGTAGGTCATTCACTTGGTCCCCCCGTGTGGTTCTGGGATATTTGTTCACCGTTTTTGTGATCATTTTGACACCATGAGGTGAGATCTTGCATGGAGCCCCAGATCGAGGGAGATTACCAGTGGTCTTGTATGTCTTCCATTTTCTAATAATTGCTCCCACAGTGGATTTCTTCACACCAAGCTGCTTGCCTATTGAAGATTCAGTCATTTTAGCTTGGTGCAGGTCTACAATTTTGTTTCTGGTATCATTCCACAGCTCTTACCAACAACAGGCCGCTGAGCACATACAGAGGTATCAAATCTAAACAACAATTTAACCCCAAGGGGGTTAACAAGAAGGCCTCTATAGAAGTATGTGTTCCAATAAAACATAACTTAATCAAATTATGATAAAAATAAATATATAGAGGTGAGAAATAATACCATACTATTAAAACCTCTAACCCAATGATATTACACTGAAGTCACGTTTGTTCGCTGAATAGACAGGTCCCTAATCAAGCCGACCTCTGGTCGATAAATACATAGATCACTAGTGGGTGCCTGCTAATTGTAGCTGGATAGAGTTTAGCATAGATCACTAGTGGGGTGCCTGCTAGTTGTAGCAGGATGAAGTCTATCCTTAATCCCTATATCCGTATGTTAGGGCTTAGACAATTGTTATAGCCTTCCTTAGTGACAAACTTTTCGCTCCCTTGGACTGCTACATAGATGACCGCACCCGATATTTACCACTTTATAAATATTGACTACTTTATTCACAAATCACCACTAAACTGTCTATTTATTCCGAATTCATTTGTCTCACTCACTTAGTACACTGACCAGTACCGCAGGTCTGGACTTATTGGCTATATCACCCACTAATAGCTGTTTAGAGATACATAGTGTGAGAACTCATTATTACAGATGCATTATTACAAAAGCATTTAAAAAGTCAGGCTGTCAAACCCCAACATGTTTTGCCACTCATGTGGCTTTATCAAGGAGATTACTGACAACATCATGGGGATATAGATATAAAAGGAGCCCATTCCCCATAGACACTCAATGCTATCACCCCCTCGGCCAATAATTACTGCTTTACTAGCAGACCAAACAGCTGTCCTGTTCATGTATACCCCAGACCAAACAGCTGTCCTGTTCATGTATACTCCCACCGTATCATTGCAGGGATGTCACGATTTTCAGTAGCGTCCAATCACATGTCCTGTTTGTGCATTTAGCTACCAATTTTACACTAATTTTTGGTAAAAATATTTTACACCTGTCTGCTCTTGATACCAAAACTATAATAATGCCTCTCTCCATATAAACATTTCTGGCATTTTATACACATATTCTATATACATATATGTTCATTTTGGGTTTATACTTATATTTACATTTATATTTCTATATATGTGATAATGTAACATAGTAGCATAGTTCATGAGGTTGAAAAAAGACCAGAGTCCATCAAGTTCAACCTATATCCCTACTGAGTCCCTACTGAGTTGATCCAGAGGAAGGCAAAAAACCCTCTTACTAGAGGTAAATATTCCTTCCCGACTCCAAATATGGCTGTCAGAATAAATCCCTGGATTAACATTCTGTCCCTATAAATCTAGTATACATAACCAGCGATGTTATTACTCTCCAAAAATGCATCCAGACCCGTTTTTAACTCTTTTACGGAGTTCACCATGACCACCTCCTCTGTGAGAGAATTCCACAGTCTCACTGCTCTTACAGTAAAGAACCCCCGTCTGTGCTGGTTTACAAACCTTCTTTCCTCTAAACGTAGAGGATGCCCCCTTGTTATAGATACAGTCCTGGGTATAAATAGATCATGGGAGAGATCTATGTATGGCCCCCTGATATATTTATACATAGTTATTAGGTCGCCCCTAATCCTTCTTTTTTCTAACCTAAATAACCCTAATTCTGATAATCTTTCTGGGTACTGTAGTCCTCCCATTCCCCGTATTACCCTGGTTGCCCATCTTTGAACCCTCTCCAGCTCCCCTATATCTTTCTTGTCCACTGGTGCCTAGTACTGTACACAGTATTCCATGTGTGGTCTGACTAGTGATTTGTACAGCGGTAGAATTATTTCCTTGTCGTGGGCATCTATGCCCCTATTGATGCACCCCATGATTTTATTAGCCTTGGCAGCAGCTGCCCGACACTGGTCACTACAGCTAAATTTACTATTAACTAAGACTCCTAAGTCCTTTTCCATGTCAGTTGTCTCAAGTGTTCTCCCATTCAATACATAATAACCCGGATTTTTCCTCCCCATGTGCATTACCTTACATTTATCAGTGTTGAACCTCATTTGCCACTTCCCAGCCCAAACCTCTAACCTATCCAGATCCAGTTGTAACAGTGCACTGTCCTCTATTGTGTTTACCGCTTTACAGAGTTTAGTATTATCTGCAAAGATTGTTACTTTACTATTCAACCCCTCTACAAGGTCATTGATAAATATATTAAACAGAACAGGACCAAAGACGGACCCCTGTGGTACCCCACTAGTAACAGTCACCCAATCAGAATTAGTACCATTAATAACCACCCTCCGTTTCCTATCACTGAGCCAGTTACTTACCCACTTACATACATTGTCCCCCAGCCCGATCCTTCTCATTTTATGCACCAACCTTTTATGTGGCACCGTATCAAATGCTTTGGAAAAATCCAGATATACGACATCCAGAGATTCCCCCTGGTCCAGTCTGGATCTCACCTCCTCATAGAAGCTGATCAGGTTAGTTTTGACAGGACCGATCCCTCATAAAGCCATGCTGATATGGAGTCATACATTTATTTGTATCAAGATATTCCAAAATAGCATCTCTTAGAAAACCCTCAAACAATTTACATACAACAGAGGTTAAACTAACAGGTCTATAATTCCCGGGGTCACCTTTTGTTCCCTTTTTAAATATTGATAGCACATTTGCTATGCGCCAGTCCAGGGGAACAGTTCCTGTTGCTTTAGAGTCCCGGAATATTAAAAATAAGGGTTTGTCTATAACATTACTTCATTCCTTTAGAACACGGGGGTGAATGCCATCCGGACCTGGTGATTTGTCTGTTTTGATTTTTTTTTGTAGGCGGCACTGTACTTCTTCCTCGGTTAGACAGGTGACCTGTACTGGGGATTTTACCTTATCACACTGTATTTCACCTGGCATTTCATTTTCCTCGGTGAATTCAGTGGAGAAGAATTTGTTTAATATATTAGCTTTTTCCTGATCCCCGTTTATAATTTCTTCCTCATAATTTTTTAAGGGGCCCACACTTTCATTTTTGACCTTTTTGCTATTAATATAAAGAACATTTTGGGGTTTGTTTTACTCTCTTTGGCAATGACTCTTTCTGTATTTATTTTTGCGGCTTTTATATGTTTTTTTTTACATATTTTAAATTTTTCTCAATAGCTTTTTAATGCTTCTTCACTGCTGTCCTGTTTTAGTATTTTAAATGCTTTATTTTTGTCATTTATTGCCCCTTTAATGTTTTTATTCATCCATATTGGTTTTATTTTATTTCTGACCCTTTTATTCCCATAAGGTATATATTTATTACAGTGATACTTTAAGATATTTTTAAAAGTCTCCCATTTAGTGTCAGTATTCCTGTTTTTGAGGACAATATCCCATTTTATATTGTTAAGGGCTTCTCTGAGCTGATCAAACTTTGCCTTCCTAAAGTTCATTGTTTTTGTGGCCCCTCGAGAGATTCCCTTATTGAAGAACAAGTTATAATGTATTATATTATGATCACTATTTCCCAGGTGTCCTTTTACCTGCACATTAGTTATTGTCAGGTCTGTTGGTTAATATTAAGTCTAGTAGGGCGCCACCTCAAGTTCCCCATTATTACCACTTCATTTTGATTTGTTGCGTTGTTTATTTGCCTCAGTAATTGATCTTCTGCCTCTTCCATTATGTTTGGTGGCTTAAAACAAACCCCTATCAGAATTTTTTTTTTTATCTCCATATATTTCTACCCATAATGCATCCACATTATCGTCCCCCTCCCATATATCCTCCCGCAGAGCGGCCTTCAGACTTGATTTCGCATACAAACTCCTCCCCCTTTCCGTTTTGTCCGATTCTTCCTGAATAGACTATAACCCTGTATGTTGACCGCCCAGTCACAGGTATCATCCAACCAAGTCTCTGTTATACCCGCTATGTCATAATTTTCCTCAGACATCAACCACTCCAGTTCATCTGTTTTATTGGACAGACTTCTGGCATTAGTTATCATGCAATTCAATGGTGTATGTTTTTTCTTCCTTTGAAGCCTATCCGTATTAGCTATTCTGACCCCCCCCCCCCTCAGCTCCACCCCTAGGTACATTACGAAGTCCCCTCTCTATCTACACGGTCTTCCTTCTCTATGTTATAGGTTCCCTCCCCCTCAGTCCCTAGTTTAAACACTCCTCCACCCTTCTAGCCATCTTCTCCCAGAGCACAGCTGCACCCTCCCCATTGAGGTGCAGCCCGTCCCTACGGTAGAGTCGGTAACCGACAGCGAAGTCGGCCCAGTTCTCCATGAACCCATACCCCTCCTTCCTATACCAGCTTCTGAGCCACTTGTTTACCTCCCTGATCTCCCGCTGCCTCTCTGGTGTGGCTCGTGGTACAGGTAATATTTCAGAAAATATTACCTTGGAGGTCCTTGCCTTAAGCTTGCGGCCTAAGTCCCTGAAATCATTTTTAAGGACACTCCACCTACCTCTTACTTTGTCATTGGTGCCAATATGTACCATGACTGCTGGGTCCTCTCCAGCCCTACCCAGCAACCTGTCAACCCGATCCGCGATGTGCCGAACTCGAGCGCCAGGAAGACAACACACTGTTCGGCGATCCCGGTCTTTGTGACAGATCGCCCTGTCTATCCCCCTAATAATTGAGTCCCCCACTACCAGTACCTGTCTAGCCTGCCCTGCACTCTTCCTTCCCTCCTTACTGTATTAGCCATAACTTATGTACTTTTTATTGCACATTGTCATTTTATTTATTTTCCTTTCTGCAATGTGCTTTTATTTATATCTATGTCTTTGTATTTCCTTTGTGGGGGTGGACTTAGCTGATTGAATCAGGTGTATACCTGGGCGGTACGTGGGTCCACCATTTCCCTTAAAGGGGTACTCCGCCCCTAGACATCTTATCCCCTATCCAAAGGATAGGGGATAAGATGTCAGATCGCCGGGGTCCCACTGCTGGGGACCCCAGGGATCTCTGCTGCAACACCCTGCTATCATTACTGCACAGAGCGAGATCGCTCTGCACGTAATGACGGGCAATACAGGGGCCGGGGCATCGTTACATCACGGCTCCGCCCCTCATGACGTCACGGCCCGCCCTGTCAATACAAGTCTATGGGAGGGGGCGTGGCGGTCGTCACGCCCCCTGCCATAGACTTGCATTAAGGGGGACGGGCCTTGATGTCATGAGGGGCGGAGCCATGACATCACGCTGCTCCGGCCCCTGTATCGCCCGTCATTACGCACAGAGCGAACTTGCTCTGTGCAGTAATGATCGCGGGGTGCCGCAGCTTGCTCTTTCTGAGTGTTGCTGTGTAAGAGGGGGCGTGAAAGAGGAGTTTCAAAAACTGTGATTCTCTGTTGTGCGGAGTGAATCTGTGGAGTGGGTGCGACTGCCTATAGCCCACATTCATATTTTGGGTAAGTTTTTCTCTTTTGCACATAGTGGGATAACTGTTAGAGTTTAAACACCCTTTTTTTTTTTTTTTTTTTTCTCTGTTCCACCTCTAGGGGGGGGAGGACTAGATTGGGCACAGGTGTATAAATCTTAGCTTGGGACTCTTATTGAAAGCTTGCTCTTTCTGAGTGTTGCTGTGTAAGAGGGGGCGTGAAAGAGGAGTTTCAAAAACTGGAGTTTGAAAGCAGGAGGTTGAGATCGCTGTGAGTGTTAATTTCTGAACGCACAAGGTCTACAAAAAAATTTTTAAGTGTAATTTTGACTGTCTGTTTTTTCCTATACATTTGTGAAATCCCCATTACTAGATGGCCTCCATGTTGGAAAATGCAGTCCAATGTACATCCTGTTCAATGTATGCAATCCTTGAACAACAGTTTGAAGGTGCATATTGTTGTGCGAGATGTGTGCTAGTTGTCCATTTGGAAGCCCAGATCCTGCATCTAGAGGGGCGACTGGCAACAATGAGAAGCATTAACAACATGGAGAGGAGTCTCCTGCTCACTGAGCAGGCACTCTCGGGAGTAGAGGTGGGGGAGGACAGTGGGACGGAGTTGCAGGACAGTCAGGCAGTTAGCTGGGTTACAGTTAGAAAGAGGGGTAGGGGAAAAAGTGTCAGGGAGGCTAGTCCTGAACTGGCACACCCCAACAAGTTTGCCCGCTTGGCAGATGAGGGGGGTGCCATTACAGAGCTAGGAGAACTGCAGCAGGATACCACCTCTGACCGCCAGGGGGGTGTCTGCTCCAGTAAGGAGGGAGGGAGGAGTACAGGGCAGGCCAGACAGGTACTAGTGGTGGGGGACTCAATTATTAGGGGGACAGACAGGGCAATCTGTCACAAAGACCGGGATCGCCGAACAGTGTGTTGTCTGCCTGGCGCACGAGTTCGGCACATCGCGGATCGGGTTGACAGGTTGTTGGGCGGGGCTGGAGAGGACCCAGCAGTCATGGTACATATTGGCACCAATGACAAAGTAAGAGGTAGGTGGAGTGTCCTTAAAAATGATTTCAGGGACTTAGGCCGCAAGCTTAAGGCAAGGACCTCCAAGGTAGTCTTTTCTGAAATACTACCAGTACCACGAGCCGCACCAGAGAGGCAGCGGGAGATCAGGGAGGTAAACAAGTGGCTCAGAAGCTGGTGTAGGAAGGAAGGGTTTGGGTTCATGGAGAACTGGGCTGACTTCGCTGTCGGTTACCGGCTCTACCGTAGGGACGGGCTGCACCTCAATGGGGGGGGTGCAGCTTTGCTTGGGGAGAAGATGGCTAGAAGGGTGGAGGAGTGTTTAAACTAGGGACTTGGGGGGAGGGAACCTACAGCAAAGAGGGGGAAGATAGTGTAGATAGAGAGGTGGGAATTATAAATGTACCTGGGGGTGGAGCGGAGGGAGGGGTTAGAATAGTTAATAGGAATAAGCTTCATAGGAAAATAAAACTTACACCCTTGAATCCCATTAACCCCAATAACATAAAGGATGGAAATGTAAAGTGTATGTTCACAAATGCCAGAAGCCTAGCAAATAAAATGGGGGAGCTTGAGGCCTTGATACTGGAGGAACATATTGATATAGTTGGGGTCACTGAGACATGGCTGGACTCCTCGCATGACTGGGCTGTCAATCTGCAGGGGTTTACATTGTTTCGCAAGGATAGAATGAACAGAAAAGGTGGTGGAGTCTGTCTGTATGTAAGAAGTGGTATGAAAGTCAGTGTGAATGATGCCATAGTGTGTGATGATTCTGAGGATGTGGAATCACTGTGGGTAGAATTACAAAAGGAGGGAAATACTGAAAAAATAATATTTGGAGTAATCTACAGACCCCCTAATATTACTGAAGAGATAGAAGTTCGGCTTCATAAACAAATAGAGAGGGCCGCCCGGGCAGGTACAGTGGTAATAATGGGAGATTTTAACTATCCAGATATAGATTGGGGTCCGGGGTTGGCTAAAACTACAAAGGGGCGACAATTCCTAAATTTATTGCAGGATAATTTTATGGGCCAGTTTGTGGAGGACCCAACAAGAAGTGATGCCTTGTTGGATCTGATCATTTCCAACAACGCAGAGCTGGTTGGTAATGTAACTGTGCGGGAAAACCTTGGGAATAGCGACCACAATATAGTTACTTTTGACTTAAAATGTAGAAAACAAAGACAGGCGGGGAAGGCAAAAACATATAACTTTAAAAAGGCAAATTTCCCTGGGCTGAGATCTGCACTACAGGACATAGACTGGGGGGAGGTGTTCTCAAATACTGATACAGAAGGTAAATGGGACATCTTTAAATCAACTCTAAATAACTATACAGCTAAATATATACCAAAGGGGAACAAATATAAACGATTAAAACTAAATCCTACATGGCTGACACATGATGTTAAAAGAGCAATAAACAACAAAAAAATAGCCTTCAAAAAATACAAATCTGATAGGTCAGCTATAACATTTAAACAGTACAAGGAGCTTAATAGAATCTGTAAAAATGTAATAAAAACAGCAAAAATTCAAAATGAGAGACAGGTGGCCGAAGAAAGCAAAACTAATCCTAAATATTTTTTTAGACATATAAATGCAAAAAAACCAAGGACAGAGCATGTAGGACCCCTTAATAATGATAATGGGGAGGTTGTCACAGGCGATCAAGAGAAGGCGGAGCTATTGAATGGGTTCTTTAGTTCTGTATATACTATGGAAGAAGGAGCTGACATTGGCCAGGTCAGTGCTGGTAACACATCATATAATGTATTGAACTGGCTTAATGTAGAGATGGTACAAGGTAAGTTAAGTGATATAAATGTAAGCAAATCCCCAGGACCGGATGGACTACACCCAAGAGTTCTTAGAGAGGTAAGTTCAGTAATATCTGTACCCCTGTTCATGATATTTAGAGATTCTCTGGTGTCTGGTATTGTGCCAAGGGACTGGCGCAAGGCGAATGTGGTGCCAATCTTCAAAAAGGGCTCTAGGTCTTCCCCAGGAAACTATAGACCGGTAAGTTTAACGTGCATTGTGGGTAAATTGTTTGAAGGACTTATAAGGGATTACATACAGGAATACATAGGGGATAATTGTATTATAAGTGATAGCCAGCATGGGTTTACTAAGGATAGAAGTTGTCAAACCAATCTAATTTGCTTTTATGAAGAGGTGAGTAGAAGCCTTGACAGAGGAATGGCTGTGGATATAGTGTTTCTGGATTTTGCTAAAGCATTTGATACTGTCCCTCATAGACGTCTGACAGGTAAGTTAAGGTCTTTGGGTTTGGAAATTTTAGTTTGTAACTGGATTGAACACTGGCTCATGGATCGTACCCAGAGAGTGGTGGTCAATGATTCGTACTCTGATTGGTCCCCGGTTATTAGTGGTGTACCCCAAGGTTCTGTACTGGGTCCGCTGTTGTTTAATTTATTTATTAATGATATAGAGGATGGTATTAACAGCTCTGTTTCTATCTTTGCAGATGACACCAAGCTTTGTAGCACGGTACAGTCTATAGAGGATGTGCATAAGTTACAAGATGACTTGGATAGACTAAGTGTCTGGGCATCCACTTGGCAAATGAGGTTCAATGTGGATAAATGTAAAGTTATGCATCTGGGTACTAATAACCTGCATGCATCGTATGTCTTAGGGGGGATTAAACTGGCAGAGTCACTGGTAGAGAAGGATCTGGGTGTACTTGTAGATCACAGACTACAGAATAACATGCAATGTCAGGCTGCTGCTTCCAAAGCCGGCAGGATATTGTCATGTATCAAAAGAGGCATGGACTCAAGGGACAGGGACATAATACTCCCCCTTTATAAATCATTGGTACGGCCTCACCTGGAATATGCTGTTCAGTTTTGGGCACCTGTCCATAAAAGGGACACTGCGGAGTTGGAAAGGGTGCAGAGACGCGCGACTAAACTAATATGGGGAATGGAACATCTTAGCTATGAGGAGCGATTAAAGGAGTTACAATTGTTTAGTCTTGAGAAGAGACGTTTAAGGGGGGATATGATAAACGTATATAAGTATATTAATGGCCCATACAAAAAATATGGAGAAAAACTGTTCCAGGTTAAACCCCCCCAAAGGACGAGGGGGCACTCCCTCCGTCTGGAGAAGAAAAAGTTTAGTCTCAAGGGGCGACACGCCTTCTTTACCATGAGAACTGTGAACTTATGGAACAGTCTACCTCAGGAACTGGTCACAGCAGGAACAATTAACAGCTTTAAAACAGGATTAGATACATTCCTGGAACAAAATAAGATTAATGCTTATGAAGAAATATAAAATCTCATCCCTTCCCCAATATCGCGCCACACCCCTACCCCTTAATTCCCTGGTTGAACTTGATGGACATATGTCTTTTTTCGACCGTACTAACTATGTAACTATGTAACTATGATCTGACATCTTATCCCCTATCCTTTGGATAGGGGATAAGATGCCAGCGGCGAAGTACCCCTTTAAAGGAATGGCCATATTCTTAGTATCTTTGTATGAGTAAGGCTGGTTACACCGGCTGTAACGCGTTACATTGTGTCCTGCTGTCCTGTGGCTTGAATAAAGAATAAACTTTTAGTTGCACGTTATCCTGCGCTGGACGTCTGCTTTTTCTACATTGCCTTCGTGTTGGTTCACACAGTACAGCGCGTCAGGTGTCTGGTTAAAAGGTGAGCTAGTGAAACAACTATCCTTCTTTTACCTTGAACTTCCCTCGTGCTCCCTGCCTTACTGCGGTTTTATCAAAGACTGTGATATATAGAAAAGATTCAATATGTCTAACAGCATGTGCTTGCAACCGCTGGAGGAGCACCAGACACGTGCAGATCGTATTACAAAAATTTTCAATGCCATTAACACAGACACGCAGGACACTGTGGATCTGAAGATTCACATGGATAACTTGGAGAGTGCACTAAAATCTGAGACTAAAATCTGGTAGGATGTATCCACTCTCAAGAAATACGTTGAGCAAGCAATGATTCCTCGGGGATTACGTATCCGCAAATTTCCTACTACTATATTTTGCCAACGCTTCAAAGAGGAGAAGGAACATTTACTTACTGATTCTTCTTTAAGATTCATGAAGCTTATTATCGACTATGAGGAACAAGCTTTGAATGATATAAAAGAAAAAAATTTCCTCGCTTCAACATACAATCTCTGTTTGAGAACCATCCTTCCTTTGTCTGATATGATGAAAGAATCAACACCTAAATTTCAAATTGGAAACATTTATTGCTGAGTCCAGTGAAATCAACTTCCGCAGGGACTTATAAGATTACAAAACGGGCACAGTTTATCATTGGCCCAATGTGGACAATAAATCCTCCACACCTCGTTCCATTTTGAAAAAGAACAGAAACCGCTACAACAAACGCAACAATGCAAATAAGGTACATAAAGTAAGCTTCAATTCTACTGGCATGGACTCTACTGACCTGGATATACGCTCTCAAAAAGTTTCTGCCGGATCTTCACTGTTAGTGTTTGGCAGCACTTCCTCTCCACCACAGGTGTCTCCTAATGCGGGACACAACGTGAACTCATCTACTCCAAAAAATGGAGGGTGGGGAAGAAACACAGGCGAACCCGTCAAGAGAAATCCCCAGCGTAGAGTGAAAAAGAGAAACTGAATCTATCGGTGATCAACATCTCGGCAAAAGTACTCTCTGAGGCACAAATATCAGTTCTGTCTAAGGGACTTTCTTTCTCTCCAACACGAAGGTTTGACTTTTTTCACACTATGCTGGACATTAACCGATTTGCCAGGAACATTACCTTACGCAAGCATTTCTCTAATTGTCATGATGATAATAGCAATGTTTCAGTAATAACATCTCTGTTCCTGGTAATGTCAATATCAATTCTGTTTATGTACAACCATCCAATACAAACTTATTGCATGATTTTATGTCTTCTGACTATGTTCGGCAGTCTGGTGGATCCCGAACCTCTGGGACGGATATGGTCGCAAATCTCACCTTCTGTGAGCTTGCGGTAATCTCTGACCTACAGGAACTTTCCGGTTCCCACCATCATTCAGACATTCCTCATTTTTGGTATCCAACCCTGATTTTTACCCAATAATTTCTAGGACCAATGTATTGGACAACTTCCAAGACTGTATGGAGAGAGAATTAATCAATCTGATGCATAATCCTCCTCCACCTGCATATAATCTTCCGCGCTGTGAGAGATCAGCTATATCGGAATAATCCGATGTTCAGGATATCATTATACGCAAGGCAGATAAGGGAGGTGGAGTTATAATAATTGATAAAGGATTGTACCAGAAATTAAATTTGAATTTGCTATCAAGTGAAAAAACTTCCAAAAACCTATACAGTAATCCAGTGAATATTTTCAAACAACAAGTGTATGACCTTGTGGATCTTGGGGGAAGAAGAGGCTTTTTTTTTACCACTAAACAGGCTTAGTATATTAAAATCTTACACCCAGTTACAGTCATTTTTCATTCTCTCCCCAAGATCCACAAGGAAACCTTCCCTCCACCCATGAGGCCCATAGTCGCAGGGATTTCTTCTCTTAATGAGAGATTATGTTCCTGGATAGACACTTTGCTTGAACCTTTAGTCATCACCATGCCAGGATTCCTTAGGGACACCAAACACGTGTTGGCAGCTTTTAGTCAGATGGAGTGGGGTGACAATTTTTCTTGTATAACACCGGATGTCACCGCATTATATTCAATCATTCCCCACGACAAGGCCGTCACTGCACTAAAATGATTTTTGTCCACATATTCCCATTACTCTGGTGACCTGCAGAAATACTTTGTCATTTGTGTAGAATTTTTACTTTCTCATAATCTTTTTGTTTGATGACATGTATTTCCTGCAGGTCAGTGGAGCGGTGATGGGGGGCGAAGTTCTCCCCTTCTCTCGCCAACATATATATGTGTTGGTGGGAGAAGGGGATTCTTTTCGCTCCCAGCAATCCTTTTTTCAATTGCATTCGATGGTACGGCCGCTACATCGATGACCTATTTATTCGGGGGTCCGATGTAGCGGCCGGGGAGGCATTTATTACGTTCTTGAATGACAATCAATTGGGATTGAAATTTACTGTCTTTAACTCTAATTCTGTTTCTTTTTTGGATCTCCACTTGTATGGTGATACGGCCTCCAATTCAATTGTCACCTCTACCTTCCGCAAAAAGACGGCTTCCAAAACTATCCTTCTTTCCTCTTCTTGTCATCCCCCCCCCTCCCCCCACGTGATTCGTAATCTTCCCATGGGGGAGATGATTAGAGCTAGAAGAAATCGTTCCACATTGGAGCTCTTCCACAAGGAGGCAGATGGTATAGAGGCACGCCTCACATGTAGAGGCTATCCCAAATGGAGTATAGACAGGGCGAGAAAAATTGCATTGAACAAAAATCATACTCAATTGGTAACTTCTATTCCTCAGACATACCCTAATTCAGAACCAAAAGATATTACCACAACACAAAATAAAAAAACAGTTGTATTTTTTACCCAATTTAGTAGCGATTTTGGTACAATTTGTGGTCTGATTCACAAATATATGCCGATCATCACTGGGGATCCTTTATACAGTTCAGTATTGAATGCAGGCTACAAATGTGTTTCCAAGAAAGCTCCCACAGTGGGACAAAAACTATCCCCAAGTTTATTTTCTAATAATATGCCCATTACACAAACTTGGCTCACTACTAAAGGTTCATACAAATGTGGCCATAGGATATGGACCTGTTGCAAATTTATGCAAAATGTTGCTGAATTTAGCTCTTATTGTACTGGGAAGAAGTATAAAATACAACAATACATAAATTGCAACACAATGCATGTTATATATTTGTTTTCTTGTTTCACCTGCAAAACCCAATATGTAGAATGTACTTCAAATGTACTCAAAAGTCAGAATCAGAAAACATATTTCTGATATTGCCCACTTCAATTCCCGCCATACATCATTGGTCACCCAACACTGTGCACAAGTCCATCAGGGTGACTATTCCTCTATGGTCTTGTGTGGGATTGAAAGGGTTATCCCCTCCAAAAAGAGGTGGAGATTTCAGACAAAAATTACTTGACCGCGAGGTATATTGGATTATGGATCTAGATTGTCCATTTCCCAAAGAACTCAACCGCAGACACGATGTAATTTTACATTATTAATTTTACACTATTTATTTGAAATTTTACCTTATGCTACATTGTGTCCTGTGGCTTGAATAAAGAATCAACTTTTATTTGCACATTATCCTGTGCTGGACGTCTGCTTTTTCTGCATTTACCTACCGCATCATTACGGGGATATCCCGGCTGTCAGTCCTTTTCAGATCATGTGACGCTATTACATACTTACCCCAACATTACGTATCGTAGGGGGGGCAAATCTCAGAGACATGGTCATCCACAGCCACTTTAAGACCTTTAAGAAAGAGACCTGGCTGAAAAATCCAAATGTAGGCACATGCCCATGCGGCCAGTGCTCTCTTTGTTCCTACGTGCCACGTCGAAACGAGTTTACGAATCCCATGGATGGGCGGAAATATCAACTATATGATTTTGCTAATTGCAGGCATAGTGTATGCATGCACCTGCACATGTCCCAAATTATACGTGGGAAAGACAGTCCAAGAGTTCTGGCGACTGATCTCTAAACATCTAAATGGCATCAGGACGGGTGCAGATACGCAGATTGCTTGACACGTAAGGGAGACGCATGCTTTAGATCTGAAAAATGTAAAGTTTTGTGCCTGAGGCAAATAAAACTTGGTTCAAGAGAACTTTGGAAATTTGGATAAAATCCTACTTAAGGTCGAGTCGAAGTGGATTTTTCGGTTTAAAACCCTAAACCCCTCGGGATTGATAGAGGGCTTTACATATACAGCATTTATTTAATGCCCATACGATAAATACTTAACTATTAGATACCTTCACTTGAGAACACTTTATGTATAATTTAATTAATATAGGTTTATGATTTTGGTAGAGAAATAAATATTCCGGTTTGGGTGTCTAATTACAAAATATAGGTACTGTTTTTATTATAGATCAGTCTAGTTTATTATTTGGGACCACACCCCTCGGACAATGGTTACGTGCTAAACGATTGCCCTACAAAATCATAGTTGTGTAAAAAAAAAAAAAAAAAATTCTTTTTTTCTGACCGAGTAATTATTGGTTATGGTAATTTATTTCACCTTGATCATGACTTGGTAATAAATAATGTGTATGACATGCAAGGTCTTCTCCTGCTAATGATCATGTGTGAAGTGACCTTTGATTCCTGAATGTCACTAATTAGCAATGTGCATGATATGTAAGGATCGGTAGTCCTCAATTCTAATTAATAATTTGTATGACGTGTAAGAATTGGTAGTCCTCAATACTTAGATGATTTCATAGTCCCTTCCAGCTTGAAAACTTTAATGTGGAGAGGAGTATCTCAGTATGTGCCTAATATACAGAATTTACAGTAGGGACAGCCGAATGGTGCGCAGGTTAAGTACGGCACGAACACATCACTGATGCGCAAGCACAAGGATTTGTAGTACGGCTCATTCATATAGCTATAGTAGCAATGGAACTACGCGGTGATCATGTGAGCACAATAGTGTCACATGATCGGAAGAGGACTGGAAGTCGGGATATCCCCGTAATGATGCGGTAAGTAAATGCACAAACAGGACAGGTGATTGGACGCTACTGAAAATCAGGACATCCCCGCAATGATGTGGTGGGAGTACACATGAACAGGACAGCTGATTGGTCTGGGGTAAAGGGAGGTACCGACCGGATTCCAGCAACGAACATCAACAGTAGCGTCTCATTTCAGCAAGTAGGAGCATTCAGATTGGTCAGGTAGACTTGCTGTCAGTATTAGAGATTATGGATG
Organism: Hyla sarda; assembly: GCF_029499605.1. Lineage (NCBI taxonomy): Eukaryota > Metazoa > Chordata > Amphibia > Anura > Hylidae > Hyla > Hyla sarda. The sequence continues at coordinate 300,390,377 of NC_079191.1, forward strand.
GACAGCCAGAGGGTCACTGGTGGATCCTATTGGCTGTTAGTAAAGCAGTAATCCTTGGCCGAGGGGGGGAGGACATCATGGGGATATAGATATAAAAGGAGCCCATTCCCCATAGACACTCAATGCTGTCAGTAATCTCCTTGATAAAGCCACATGAGTTGCAAAACATGTTGGGGTTTGACAGCCTGACTTTTTAAATGCTTTTGTAATAATGCATCTGTAATAATGAGTTCTCACACTATGTATCTCTACACAGTTATTAGTGGGTGATATAGCCAATAAGTCCAGACCTGCGGTGCACAGCAGGTACTGGTCAGTGTACTAAGTGAGTGAGACACATGAATTCGGAATAAATACACAGGTTACATTATGGATGTTGCCACTTCAGTGGTGATTTTTGAATAAAGTGGTCAATATTTATAAAGTGGACCATATCGTGTGCGGTCACCTACGTAGCAGTCCAAGGGAGCGAGAAGTTTGTCAATAAGGAAGGCTATAACAATTGCCTAAGCCCTAACATACTGATATAGGGATCAAGGATAGACTCCATCCTGCTACAACTAGCAGGCACCCCACTAGTGATCCATGTATTTATTGACCTGAGGTCGGCTTGATTAGGGACCTGTCTATTCAGCGCACAAAAGTGACTTCAGTGCGATGTCATTGGGTTAGTGTGGTATTATTTCTCACCTTTTATATATTATTATTATTTATTTATTATTGTGTTTTATCAGAACACATACTTCTATAGAGGCCTTCTTGTTAACCCCCTTGGGGTTAAATTTTTGTTTACCTTTGACAGCTCTTTGGTCTTGGCCATAGTGGAGTTTGGAGTGGGACTGTTTGAACTTGTTATCAGTATAAAAGACACCTGTCCACCACCTCAAACAGGTGCCATTAATACAGGTAACGAGACGGGGACAGAGGAGACTCTTACAGAAGTTGTTACAGGTCTGTGAGAGCCAGAAATCTTGCCGGTTTGTAGGTGACCAAATACTTATTTTACTGAGGAATTTACCAATTAATGCATTAGAAATCCTACAATGGGATTTCCTGTATTATTTCCCCCATTCTGTCTCCCCCAGTTGATATATACCTATGAATTAAATTACAGGCCTCTCTCATCTTTTTAAGTGGGAGAACTTGCACAATTGATGTCAGACAATGCTTTTTTGCCCCACTGTATTTATTATACTGATGAATTGTCACTTTGCTCCTCATTAAGGAATTATGTATGTTTGGGACATATAACCCCTTTGAGAATGTATCACTAAGCTTGAAATTGGTCCTGTGAGAGGACAGAAACGTTGATGTCAGACAATAAATCTCTTTTCTAAATCTCTTTTGTACACTACATTGGGAATGCTGCACCTTCGTGTTTGTATATGTATATATAATATATAGTCAAGGCCATAAATGTTGGCCCCCTTGAAATTTGTCTAGAAAATGAAGTATTTCTCATAGGAAAGGATTGCTGTAACATATATTTTTCTATACACATGTTTATTCCCTGTGGATAAAGTCAAATCTAGATCTCTGGAGATGGACTTGTAACCACAATTTTGGTTCTCAAGTCCTCAGACAGTTCTCTACTCCTCTTTCTGTTGTCCATGCTTAGTGTGGCACACAAAGACCCACAATGCAAAGACTAAGTGAACTGCTCTCCTTTTTATCTGTTTTCAGGTGTGATTTTTTTATATTGCCCACACCTGTTACTTGCCCCCAGGTGAGTTTAAAGGAGCATCACATGCTTGAAACAATCTTATTTTTCCACAATTTTGAAAGGGTGCCAATAATTTTGTTCAGCCCATTTTTGGCGTTTGGTGTGACATTATGTCCAATTTGCTTTTTTTCCTTCCTTTTTTGGTTTAGTTCCAATACACATAAAGGGAATAAACATGTGTATAGCAAAACACGTGTTACTGCAATCCTTTTGTATGGAGAAACACTTAATTTTTTGGAACAATTTCAGGGGTGCCAATATTTTACTATATATATATATATATATATATATATATATATATATATATATATATATATATATATATATATATATATATATAGTGTATCTTTTAGTCAAGATAAAACATTGCTAGGCTTAAGGATTACATAAAATGTATCTCTAATTAAGTTATGTGTAATTTATATTTGTGAGAAAGCATAACAGTATAAATTTTGCTTTTTAGGCCTGATAAGGCAGATATGTGTAATGGTTCCTGGCCCTTAGACTTATCCAACATACAGGTATGCTGAATAAAGTTTTTTTTTTTTTTACAGCTATGAAGTTAAAATGATTTGCAAGAGTTGTACTTTAGCAGCGGTAGTGTGCAAAAAGTTATTTATGTATGTGTGTGTGTATATAATATATATGTAGATATTACTTACATGTTAAAAGGGTACTCCGGTGGAAAGCTTTTTTTTTTTTCTTCTTTTTTTTTTTTAAATCAGCTGGTGCCAGAAAGTTAAACAGGTTTGTAAATTACTTCTATTAAAAAATCTTAATCCTTCCAGTACTTATTAGCTGCTGAATACTACAGAGGAAATTATTTTCTTCTTGGAACACAGTGCTCTCTGCTGACATCAGGACCACAGTGCTCTCTGGTGACATCTCTGTCCATTTTAGGAACTGTCCAGAGTAGCATATGTTTGCTATGGGGATTTTCTTCTACTCTGGATAGTTCTTAAAATGGACAGAGATATCAGCAGAGAGCACTGTGCTCGTGATGTCAGCAGAGCACTGTGTTCCAAAATGAAAATAATTTCCTCTGTAGTTTTCAGCAGCTAATAAGTACTGAAAGGATTAATATTTTTTTTATAGAAGTACTTTACAAATCTGTTTAACGTTCTGGCACCAGGTTGATTTAAAAAAAAAAAAAAAAAAAAAAAAGTTTTCCACTGGAGTACCCCTTTAAATTTAACTACTTCCAAAAGAGAATATAGAAGCAGCACAATTCAGTGTATGCATGTCTCCTCTCTGTATGTATTGAATCAATAAAGAAAGGATTTCATATGCAAGTACCAACAGTTTTACATTACATAGAATAGTTTTTACGTTAAACAGGCATGCACCCTATTTAACCCTTAGTTCACCCATCACATTTAATTCACAGGTAACATATACACAAAAAAAGAGAATATTGTGCAAAGAAAAATACAATATAGTACTTACAGGAATGACTCAAAAGCTATAACCATATAACTAGTAACTTAAAGGGGTATTCCAGGCAAAAACTTTTTTTTTTATATATCAACTGGCTCCGGAAAGTTAAACAGATTTGTAAATTACTTCTATTAAAAAATCTTAATCCTTCCAATAGTTATTAGCTTCTGAAGTTTTCTGTCTAACTGCTCAATGATGATGTCACGTCACGGGAGCTGTTCATGATGGGAGAATATCCCTTGCATGATGGGAGAATATCCCCATAGGAGCTGGACAGCTCCCGGGATGTGAGTCATCAGAAAGCAGTTAGACAGAAAACAGCAACTCAACTTCAGAAGCTAATAACTATTGGAAGGATTAAGATTTTTTAATAGAAGTAATTTACAAATCTGTTTAACTTTCCGGAGCCAGTTGATATATAAAAATAAAAGGTTTTGCCTGGAATACCCCTTTAATTTAGAAAGGGGACTCCTCATTTTAATCGTTCAGACCTAATATCCACGTGGCACCTGTCCGTATAATCCACATGGCTTCCGCTTGTAACAGCTAGTGTGTCTGTCTATTCTGCTCTCTGTCTGTAGTATATGTTGTAAACCCATAAATTTAAGATCCTAAGTATCTCCAGCGTAGTTGTCAATCAAATGAGATATAAAGCTAGGGCAGTCTTTACCCTTTTGTAATGAATATAAATGCGCCCTAAACCTGTGAAACAAGGGGTTCATTGTTTTACCAATATAATAGTTTTTTCACAGATAAATCGAAGCATAAGCAATAAAGTCAAAATTACATGTTATAAAAACTTCCTCTACATGATTCACAGGGCCCAAATGTATACATCTAGATGTATTAAGATGACTGCAGAATAAACAGTTCCTGCAACAAAAATTGTCCTTAGGCAAATCTCACTGCAACCAATTAAAGCGTTTCATAGGAAAGCAGCTTTTGACAATCTCATCTCTCATTTTGCAATTTGCAGAAAGACACTATAGGTAGCTGTTAAGTAATATCAGTTAATGCTGTATCTGTATCTAGTTTTTCATAATGGCGTTCCTAATGCAGTCAGAGACCGGGCTATATTCAAAAGAAAAAATAATTAAAGTTAATTTCTCTCTTAGTTCCTAACCTGCCTCCTAGCTTTTAAAAATGCTTCCTGAATCATACTTTCTGCATACACTCTCTGTTTATTAATTACAGTTTATTAAGTATCAAGATTTTTTTTTTTTTATTGCATAATCTGAGTTTTTCCTCCATAATCTTAAAAAATGATCATATGGTAAGGATCGGGTTACATGGGATGGGTGGAAACTGTTAAAGTGCAAGAGTGCATTGGTGGATGTGGGTTTTTGATATCCTTGTACATTAACCCCTTCTTCAGTCAGGTACAACTCTAGATCTAATAACTGCACCATAGAGCCTCCATAATTAGATGTAAACTGCATGTTGAGCTCATTATGATAAAAGTTCTGAACAAAATAATTAAATTGATCCTTAAATTGAGTGCCTGTCCAAAATAGCAGCACATCGTCTATGTTGCTCGGCCAGTGCCGAATGTACTTAGCAAACTGGTTTGATGGTCCATAGATGACAATCTATTCCCACATTGCTAGGAAGATTATGGACAGCATTGGTGCCACCGGGGTGCCCATAACTGTTCCTATACACTGGGCATACCAAGTATTCCCAAACCTGAAGAAATTATTTTCTAAAACAAAAAGTAATGCATCACATATAAAGCTTATACAGGTGTCATCCTTCCCTGCTCACTGCAGAGACGTCTGAACTGCCTTAATGCCATCCCTATGGTGTATGCAGGTGTATAATCCCATGACATTATTTGTGGCTAATGTACACTAACTTGACCAACTGATACTATCTATGTTCTTGAGAAGGGCCTCTGCGTTTGCCAAATAATCAGGGATTGACCCCAATAAGGATGTCAGGAACCAATCCAGATAAAAAGAGAGAGGCTCGGTAATTGAGCCATTTTGTGGAAAAGATCACATTTTCAACCCCCCCATGCGTAATAGGGTTTGCAGTCTACTTTGATACTTTTTTTTTTTAAATCAAATCTTTATTTTTGTTTTTCATAATAACATAACACAACAATAATCAGCAAAGTATGAAAAACATAAACATTCCATATGTCTGCTGCTTTTACATTTCCTCAGTTAGAGTTAACAAGTATAAATACTTAGAACTTTACATAACATAGGTTTGTATCCCGTAAAACAAAGGTTCTTCCTCATGTTAAACCAGTTCCTAAGAGCTAGATATGTGATAAGTGCTAATTTTAAAGGCACTAAACATTATAGGTAGAAAGGGATACATTGCAAACTTAAACCCAAGGGCTTATACCCATCGGTGTGGGGAAGAACAACCAACAAATGGTAGGGACAATACAAAACACAGAGAAACTCACAATACGGGGCACAAAGACTGGGTGACAAAAGGGAAAGGGATGGGTTGATGGCATGGCAAAGTGGAAGATGTAAAGGAAGAGCCAGAAAGATTGGAGGATAAAGATAGGAAAAGTTAAAAGAAAAGGAGAGAAGCAAGACAATGGGCGGAAAGGAACGTAGATGTGACAAGAAATGAATAGAGTCGCAAACAATAGAACTTTCAAGTAGAACTAAAGTGAAATGGCTAAAGAGGAGGAAATCAGTGGCCTGAGACCCACCCCTTAACCTAAATGGCTACAGAGTCTCTATAAGCCTACTAGGTCGACCATAGTTTTCTAAAGGTAGGGTAGGAATGACTACTCCAACTCAAAATTTCCTCCATGTGACATATTTGAGCTACGTGAAAAGACACGGAAGCTCCAGCTCGGTTTCAAATCCACATGAGTTTTCTTCATTCTTCTACATGAATGACAGGTACGTGGCAGGAAGTGACGCGTTTCGGCCAGGTGCTGTCCCTAGTCATGCAATGATTACATGTTATAAGGATCATATATATGGAAGTGAGAGAGGAAAATTCAGGACAGGTGTATATGCCCGTTCCAACCGCATTAACCCCCCCCCCCCCCCCCCCCCCCCCCCACACACACACACACACGTCCATTCACAAAGAAAACCACATCATAAAAACACAAAAGTGTGGCACAATATAAAAATAACAATAACCATAACTGTATTAATGCAATAGCCTAAAAAATATATAAATATATGTGTTTCAACTTACTTGGGATATATGTAATATTCAAATGTCCCCGGAACATGTATCACCATATTGTATCATCATTACTTAGGAACATCCGAATGTCAATTTTAACCATTTACAAATGTATTCCCACACCTGAGAAAAAAGAAAAAGCCCAGCCTATAATACAATTGTGTGACAAAAATGCATATAATGCGTAACATTCAATATCTCATGTGAATATGGGATTATACCCACTTATATCTAATATAGAAATCTATAAAATCTTCTCAGGCATGAAAGCAACCATTACCAATGAATAAATGCCTACTGGAAAATGTAATGATATTATGCCATACTCCAAACCTATAAATATAGTTATGTAAATACTACTCGGCACTGGACATGAAGGACCAAGTATTGCTGTATATATTCAAAACATATTAGGGCCCTGTGGAAGACTAGCAAACTGTTTAAAGAGCCTTTGTTATAATAGCAGATGAAATTAATCAGATACTCATATGTGTAGTCATGTGAACAAAAAGAAAGAGAAAAATAAAACTCCAACTCACACTAGTAATAGAGGATGACATCCTTTCTCATGTTGCGGCCCTTCGGGAATCCAGTATCTAATCCTATGCCTATGATTATCTTCCCTCCATGGACAAGATACTCTCCCTTAGTGGTGCATCCAAAGTATTGTACCAGGCACGATTCACATGTAAACATATAACATATTTGGTATTACAATTTTTATATATTGCCTAATCGGAAAGGATTTGTGACTGTCACAGGACGTGAAATGGGTTGCTGGTGACATGACCTTACAGCATGTGCATATTTTATGGCCAAATTTAAAGGACCCTTTGTGCTCCAACCAAACTTGGTTGGCCCGAGAGAGACTGACTAGACTATGGGACAATCTTTGTCCCAAGGTCGGCGCTCGACATGCTACACACCTATAACCTCCTGTTAAAAGCAACATGAGGTTATAGGCAAACACTGGGTCAGATAGAACAATGGGCATGTATTTATTTATAATGTTGCAAAATACATTTAAACTGCCTGCTATATGGAGTAGAGAAAATCACTTTTCGATCTACTGCCAAAATGTCACCTCCCATAATCCTATTCTGCTCTGCCATAGTGTGGTAAACCATGGATGTCCTAACTCTGTCTCTCACTATATGTTGTGCCTTAATAATGTTCCAGACAGGGTAACATCTGTCCAGAAGGCGACTCCCGATATAGTCTGCCTTAATTTCAAAATCTGATAATCTAGAACAGTTTCTCCTGGCACGTACAATTTACCCTGTTGGTATGTTTTTTATGACATGGGGAGGATGTCAGGATCCCGCATGGAGACTAGAATTCACAGCCGTCTCTTTTCTATAGGTACTTGTTACTAAATTGTGTCTCCTTATCTCTATATAAACGCAAATCTAGAAAATAAATTTCTGTCGAATGATGGCTGACTGTGAAAACTAAACCCAAGGAGTTATTATTGAGATAACTGGTGAACCCCTGTATGGCTGCCACATCGGACCCCCAAATAAATAGGTCGTTGATGTAGCGGCCATAACATGAGATGCAATCAGCATAGGGGTTATGGTGTGCAAACAGTTTCTCCCTCTCCCACCTACACACATAAATGTTGGCGAGAGAGGGAGAAAATTTCGCCCCCATCGAAGCTCCTGTGATCTGCAGGTAGTACAGGTTGTTGAACATAAAAAGGTTATGAGTCAATAGAAATTCTACCACTAAGACCAAGTACTCCTGCAGATATTTGTAATAAGAGAAAAAAGTCTGTAACAAAACCAATGTAAAGCGACCAGAGCTAAAATGTGTGGAGTAACCGGATATAAGGCGGTCACATCAGCAGTAATCCAGATATAATGATCATGCCAATATAATTTATCAAAGGCTGCCAAAACCTGTTGGGCGTCCTTGACAAAGCCCGGCATGTGAGCCATATACGGCTGCAACATGCTGTAGGCCCATGCACATAATCTTTAGTTCAATGACTGAATTCCAGCTACTATGGGCCTCATTTGAGGTGGAGAAACGTTTTTATGCACTTAAGGCAAGGAATGGAATAGGATATTGGATATTGCTGATTTTATGTATTCAGCTACTTTCTGTGTGAATATTCCACTCCTTGCCCCCAACCACACCAGATCCACAAGTTCCCTCCAAAGAGGGTGTTGAATTGCCCGGCAGTAGTCTTTATGTGGTTGTATCCAACAATAATTGAACATTCAATTTGCAATACAGGCCACTGTCAACACCCCCCCCCCCCCCCTTGTCCGCTTGCCTTATAGTTATATCATCCCATCTTTCCAATGATAAAAGAGCCTGTCTTTGACCAGAGTTCAAGTTATCCCTGCGTGTATTCTTATTATTGGATAAGACTGTAAGTTCGCGCTCTACTGCATCCTGAAAAAAAACCATAGGTGCCACTGGATAGCGCTTAGGAGGTGTATTAAATATAGGTACATTTTCAGACATATTTTTCTCACATAATTCTTGTAACTCAGACATAACCTTTAAAGGGGTATTCCGCCCCTAGACATCTTATCCCCTATCCAAAGGATAGGGGATAAGATGTCTGATCGCCGCGGTCCCGCCGCGAGTTTGCTCTGTGCGTAATGACTGGCTATACGGGGGACGGAGCAGCATGACGTCATGGTGCCGCCCCTCGTGACATCACGGCCCTTTCCCTTAATGCAAGTGTGGGAGGGGGCGTGACTACCGCCACGCCCCCTCCCATAGACTTGTATTGAAAGGGGCGGGCCGTGACTCGCTCTGTGCTGTAATGATAGCGCGGTGCCGCTCTCCCTCTTTATGATTTATCATATCGCTGGGAATGTTAAACCCAGACACAATATCACTTTGCATAATTTTTGTATTCACATTATTGGTATCATGTACAGAGGAAGACAAATTATCTGGCTCAAGACAACTGAAGACAACTGAAGACAACTGAAAAAAAAAATTTCATGGTGATATTGCGGACAATTTAGATCAAGAAGAGTGCGAAAAAAAATTAGTTACAGTTCGGTGAAAATGTAAGGCCTTTGGCTAGTAACGACAGTTGGTTGGCAGAGATAATTTTAGCTGATCAATTTAAATATTGGCAAAGTCTTTACCTCCTCCTGCCATGTCTCAGACCTTTTCCTGGCTGACTGTTGCTTGCGCCCCGGCTGGCGTTTTTTGTCACCAACCTGGTGTTAACAGGATCCGATGTATTGGGAAGCGGAGAGGAGGCTGCATTAGGTGTAGTGATCCCTACCATTAGGGAACAATCTTGTGTCTATGAAAGACATTACAGAATCCGTATCCTGCGACGTAAAACTCACTTTCATGTCCTATATATTTCTCCGGTAACAGAGCTTCCCTCTGTTATTTTTCAAAATAGATCTCGGTGCATGAGAGTGACCATCAGATGCCGGCCATTGGTAAACTGTACCAGACTTGTAGTCCTGAAGGTCTCTATGGAGCTTTGTTTGTTTTATCTCAGTAATTGAAGATTCAAGTTTAGCTAGATTATACTCTATTGCCGTGTCCAAAATCCGCAAGGCTCTCAAATTGTGTTTGCAGATTCTCGATTTTTTTGCTCACGTCCTCCAACGCTTCCTCTTCATAGGAAGTAATAAGAGCCATGAATTTAAGAGGAATCCATCATTAACGCTTCCCATTCCTCTTGGGAAATTGCGTAAATGAAGTCCTCTGGGGACCATCTTTTGTTTAGTATACTTTTTCAAAGTAGATAAGTCCCACCAGATTTTCGTTTCTGCAGTCAAGGCATTTCGCAATTCATTTGTAGCAATCACTAGATCCACAACACCCTGTGCTTCAACCGTGATAGCGTTGAAAATATTTTGCATTCTGGCAGATCTGTCTAGGCGTTCCTCCACAGATCTCAGGCATCTGCTCGTAGCCATTTCAAGCATTTATTATCTCCACTAGAGGTAGGGGAGGACGATACAAAGTCTGTTTACAAATAGCAAAAAGGATGTAGAATCAGCTCACCCAGTTTCCCAGACACCGAGCATGGAGAAGGTGTGGACTGCACCTGAAAGCAATATGAAAAGACACGGAAGCTCCAGCTCAGTTTCAGATCCACATGATGAGTTTTAAATTAGTTCAGCTTTCAGGTGCTCCGGTGGGCTGGAAAAGGTGGATACAGTCCTAGGAGACTTTCTCCTAGGACTGTATCCACCTTTACCAGCCCACCGGAGCACCTGAAAGCTGAACTCATTTATGCAGGCTAAAGTCAGCAAACGCCGAGCTGAGAAGTTTGTGACGAATCTAATCACTGTAAGTTCGCTCATCTCTAATGATAAACGTCATATTCACTTTTAGACATTTTCTTAACTACCTCCTCAATATCTTGTCTAACAAATTTACAATAAGTCTCGACTGCATGATAGGAGGATTAAATTGACTTTTCATTCTTAAATTGAAGTCAGACGAATGAAGGACATTGTGTTCACCACTACTTATATTACCAGAACTACTGGTTGCAATAATATGAGACTGTTCTCCTGAAAAAATGTGCTTTTAGCCTTAAGTTACGGAAAAATCCAATTTAAATGTGTCCATCTTAACCACGGGACTGAAAGAAAGGCCTCTCTGTGATACTGCTATTTCAAGAAGAGGAGATAATATTCTAGACAAGATATTAACAACTAGAGAGTCTTTATCTGAGACCTGGTTAGGATTGGTCCGGTCAGCGTGCCGATGATGGCGTCCAGCTCTCCTACCTTGCCTCCACGCCTTCGTACTCGAAAAGGGGGATGGCCAGCTCTGAGTTTCGGTATGCTCACTGCCCGAGCTGGAGGATGAGTAGCCTCCCACAGAGAAGGGCATTCTTCTCCTGGATGAGCCTGAGGGTTCCTGCCATCTGTAGACACGCTTAGACAGGTAATCTTCCGTGTCACGGAGGATTTTCTTCCTCTTCCGTTCTAGATCCTTACGTAGGGCGTTAATTTTGCCATCCACATCCTCTTTGCAGGAAGTGAAGTCCTCCTTCAGCTGTTGCTCTGCAGTTGCAATCTCCTCTTTAATTTCTTGTATGGCTCGCTGTAGACGGGAAACTATTAGAACAATAATGTCCATAGAACACTAATTTAAAATGTGCTCGAACTCTTTACAAAAGTTTTGTCTTCAGCAAAGAGAGTAGGTCTTAAATTTACCCTCAATCCACGTGGTATATGATTCATGCGATAATATTCAGCTACAGTTACATTATATAACTCATATGAGACCAGATGCCGACTCTCCTTTTCTTATGTCCGGCGTTTCAACTCATTAGTTGGAGTTTGTAAAAATTCACTATCTCATCTTCACTATACGAAAACATAGCAAATGGCAAAATTATGTGCACGTACCAAGTGAAAGACGGATTAGATAATCCAAGTGAAAGACGGTCAGCACTGTAATATAATGTCTGGTGCTCATGGATAATTAATGATAGTAATAGAAGAAAATCCCGGCACTCTATGTGAATTAATGTAGTATTTTTCTATTATTACATACGGCAGATATGACAAACGCAGCACACGTTCCGGCTATTGCCTTTTTCAACTGCACAACAAAATTCAACATAGTGGCTCTTTTTATACACGTCATAGGCACACAATTATTACATCATTAGTTACCATGACCACAGGTGTAAATAACAAATTGACAGAAGATCAGTTGTACATCAGAGATAATCAGGTGGGTCTCTAAATGAAAAAAAAAAATTTAAATTACCAGTATTCATAAATATTAGGTTATAAAAATTGGTTAATCTCATATTCACGATTTAACCCCCTTAGCTCCAAAGTATCCAAAGTGTGGATCCAAAATGCCTCCTTTTGTAAAAGTAATTTTTTTATGTCCCCTCCTTGTCTCTGAGGAAAAACTTGGTCAATAACCTGGTACCGCAACTGTGAAATATTATGACCCTTAACCCCTTAAGGACTCAGCCCATTTTGGCCTTAAGGACTCAGACAATTTAATTTTTAAATTTTCATTTTTTCCCTCCTTGCCTTCTAAAAATCATAACTCTATATTTTCTTCCACAGACTAGTATGAGGGCTTGTTTTTTGCGTGACCAGTTGTCCTTTGTAATGACATCACTCATTATATCATAAAATGTATGGCGCAACCAAAAACACAATTTTTGTGGGGAAAAACACAATTTTGCTAATTTTGGAAGGTTTTGTTTTCACGCCGTACAATTTATGGTAAAAATGACGTGTGTTCTTTATTCTGAGGGTCAATACGATTAAAATGATACCCATTATTACATACTTTTATATTATTGTTGTGCTTAAAAAAAATCACAAACTTTTTAACCAAATTAGTACGTTTATAATCCCTTTATTTTGATGACCTCCAACTTTTTTATTTTTCCGTATAAGCGGCGGTATGAGGGCTAATTTTTTGCGCCATGATCTGTAATTTTTTTTGATACCACATTTGCATATAAAAAACTTTTAATACATTTTTTATAATTTTTTATTATAAAATGTATTAAAAAAAGTAGCAATTTTGGACTTTTTTTTCTTTACGTTCACGCCGTTCACCGTACGGGATCATTAACATTTTATTTTAATAGTTCGGACATTTACGCACGCGTTGATACCAAATATGTCTATAAAATAAATTTTTTACGCTTTTTGGGGGTAAAATAGGAAAAAACTGACATTTTACTTTTTTATTGGGGGAAGGGATTTTTCACTTTTTTTTTACTTTTTATAAAGTTTTTTTTTTACACTTGAATAGTCCCCATAGGACTCATAGCAATACCATGATTGCTAATACTGATCTGTTCTATGTATAGGACATAGAACAGATCAGTGTTATCGGCTATCTTCTGTTCTGGTCTGCTCGATCTCAGACCAGAGCAGAAGACGCCGGGAGCCGGAAGGAGGAAGGTGAGGGGACCTCCGTTCGGCGTTCTAAATGATCGGATCCCCGCAGCAGCGCTGCGGGTGATCCGATCGTTCATTTAAATCGCGCACTGCCGCAGATGCCGGGATCTGTATTGATCCCGGCACCTGAGGGGTTAATGGCGGACGCCCGCAAGATCGCGGGCGTCGGCCATTGCCGGCGGGTCCCTGGGTGCGATCAGCAGCCGTGATCAGCTGCGCATGACACGGGCATCGCTCCGATGCCCGCAGTTATGCACAGGACGTAAATGTACGTCCTGGTGCGTTAAGTACCACCGCACCAGGACGTACATTTACGTCCTGCGTGCTTAAGGGGTTAATCTTAAATTGATGGGGTATAGGAAAACGGAGGTTGCTGCAACGGATAGTCGATTTCAAGATTAACCCCTTAACCCCTTAAGGCCCAAGCCATTTTACACCTTAGGACCCGGCCATTTTTTGCACATCTGACCACTGTCACTTTAAAATTAATAACTCTGGAATGCTTTTAGTTATCATTCTGATTCCGAGAGTTTTTTCATGACATATTGACCCCATTATAAAAACTGCACCCTCCAAAGTATTCAAAATTACATTCAGTCAGCATTTTAACCCTTTAGGTGTTTCACAGGAATAGCAGCAAAGTGAAGGAGAAAATTCACAATCTTCATTTTTTACACTCGCATGTTCTTGTAGACCCAATTTTTGAATTTTTACAAGGGGTAAAAGGAGAAATGGATTGTTCTTTTTGTAGCCCAATTTCTCTCGAGTAAGCACATACCTCATATGTCTATGTACAGTGTTCGGCAGGCGCAGTAGAGGGCTCAGAAGCGAAGGAGCGACAAGGGGATTTTGGAGAGTACGTTTTTCTGAAATGGTTTTTGGGGGGCATGTTGCATTTAGGAAGCCCCTATGGTGCCAGAACAGGTAAAAAACCCACATGGCATACCATTTTGGAAAATAGACCCCTTGAGGAACGTAACAAGGAATAAGGTGAGCCTTAATATCCCACAGGTGTTTCACGACTTTTGCATATGTAAAAAAATATATAATTTTTTTCACTAAAATGTGTTTCCCCCCAAATTTCACATTTTTGCAAGGGTTAATAGCAGAAAATACCCCCCAAAATTTGTAACCCCATCTCTTCTGAGTATGGAGGTACCCCATAAGTTGACCTGAAGTGCACTACGGGTGAACTACAATGCTCAGAAGAGAAGGAGTCATATTTGGCTTTTTGAGAGCAAATTTTGCTCGGGGGCATGTCGCATTTAGGAAGCCCCTATGGTGCCAGGACAGCAAAATAACCCCCACATGGCATACCATTTTGGAAACTAGACCCCTTGAGGAACGTAACAAGGGGTACAGTGAGCATTTACCCCCCCACTGGTGTCTTTCAGATCTTTGAAACAGTGGGCTGTACAAAATGTTTTATTTGCACAGCCCACTGTTCCAAAGCTCTGTCAGACACCAGTGGGGTGTAAATTCTCACTGCACCCCTCATCACATTCCGTGGGGGGTGTAGTTTCCGAAATGGGGTCACATGTGTTTTTTTTTTTTTTTTTTTTTTTTTTTGCGTTTGTCAAAACCGCTGTAACAATCAGCCACCCCTGTGCAAATCACCTCAAATGTACATGGTGCACTCTCCTTTCTGGGCCTTGTGCGCCCCCAGAGGACTTTACGCCCACATATGGGGTCTCTCTGTAGTCGGGAGAAATTGCTTTACAAATTTTGGGGGGCGTTTTTCCCTTTGACCTCTTGTCAAAATGAAAAGTATAGGGCAACACCAGCATGTTAGTGTAAAAAAATTTTTTTTACACTAACATGCTGTTGTAGACCCCAACTTCACCTTTTCATAAGGGGTTAAAAGAGAAAAAGCCCCTCAACATTTGTTAGGCAATTTCTCCCGAGTACGGCGATACCCCATATGTGGCCCTAAACTGTTTCCTTGAAATACGACAGGGCTCCAAAGTGAGAGCGCCATGTGCATTTGAGGCCTGAATTAGGGATTTGCATAGGGGTGGAGATAGGGGTATTCTACGCCAGTGATTCCCAAACAGGGTGCCTCCAGCTGTTGCAAAACTCCCAGCATGTTTGGACAGTCAACGGCTGTCCGACAATACTGGGAGTTGTTATTTTGCAACAGCTGGAGGCTCCATTTTGGAAACAGTTGCGTACCAGACGTTTTTCATTTTTTTGGGGAGGGGGGTGTAGGGGTATGTGTATATGTAATGTTTTTTACTTTTTATTTTATTTTGTGTTAGTGTAGTGTAGTGTTTTTAGGGTACAGTCACATGGGCGGGGGGTTACAGAGAGTTTCCCGCTGCGAGTTTGAGCTGCCGCGCAAAATTTGCTGCATCGCAAACTTGCAGCCTTATACTCACTGTAAGCCCCCTGCCCATGTGAATGTACCCTGTACATTCACGGGGGGGGGGTAACCTCCAGCTGTTGCAAAACTACAACTCCCAGCATGTACAGTCTATCAGTGCATGCTGGTAGTTATAGTTTTGCAACAGCTGGAGGCACACGGGTTGGGAAACACTGAGTTAGGAAACAGACAATGTTTCCCAACCAGTGTGCCTCCAGTTGTTGCAAAACCACTACTCCCAAACATTCTCAGGCATGCTGGAAGTAGTAGTTCGGCAACATCTTTAGAGCCAGATGTTGCCGAACTACAACTCCCAGCATGCTTGGAGTTGTAGTTTTGCAACATCTGGAGGACTACAGTTTGCAGACCACTAATACAGTGGTTCCCAATCTGTGCCCTTCCAGATGTTGCAAATCTACAACTCCAAGTATGCCAAAACTTTCCAGGCATGCTGGGCGTTGTAGTTCTGCAACATCTGATGGGCCAGATGTTACAGAACTACAACTCCCAGCATGCCTGGACAGTAAGGGCATGCTGAGGATGTGTAGTTTTGCAACATCTGGAAGGGCACAGTGGTCTCCAAACTGTGGACCTCCAGATGTTGCAAAACTGCAACTCCCAGCATGCCCAGACGCCAAGGGCTGTCTGGGCATGCTGGGAGTTGTAGTATACAGGGTC
Source organism: Hyla sarda (assembly GCF_029499605.1). NCBI lineage: Eukaryota > Metazoa > Chordata > Amphibia > Anura > Hylidae > Hyla > Hyla sarda. The sequence continues at coordinate 300,406,641 of NC_079191.1, forward strand.
CCATTACAGCAATGCATGTCGCTTTACGGCGACGTGCATTGCTGTAAAGGGCCCGACCGCGGCTGAAGAAGAACTCTCCTGTCGCCGCCGCTGTCTTCATTGCCGGGATCCGGGTCTTAAGGGACGAGGTAAGTACCGAGGCCGGGTCCCAGCACTCCCCCGTCCCCCGCCGCGTCCTCTGGTCTTCCTCCCGTCCTCTCCGGACTTTCAGGGGCCGGGCAGGACGGGAGGAAGTAGCCGCCGCCCCCCCCCTGCGATTGGTCGGTTAACTAACCGATGGATCGCAGAGTATGGGAGGAGGTGGCTTGCCACCTCGCTCCTATACTCCAGCATGGTCCTGGCTGTCTGTGACAGCCGGGATCATGCGAAATTACCGGCCGATCAGCCCGGTATGGCCGCAGATCGCAAGAGCGATTTCCCTTGCGATTTGCGGCGATTGCCGACATGGGGGGCCTTCATGGCCCCCCTCGGTGTTTGCCCTGTATGCCTGCTGAAGCATTTCAGCAGGCATCCACTTCCGATCCCCGCCCGGCGCGCGGCAGGGACCGGAAACCGCCAGGGCGTAAGTTTACGCCCTGGGTCCTGAACAGGTTAAGGATGCAGCTCATTTTCACCTTAAGGGTGAAAATTTGCAAATCTGACCACTGTCACTTTAAGCATTAATAACTCGGGGATACTTTTTACTTTTCATTCTGATTCCGAGATTGTTTGTTTTTTCGTGACATATTCTACTATGTTAGTGGTAACATTTTGTTGATACTTGCACCATTTCTTGGTGAAAAATTTTTGGAACAGTGGGTTGTGCAAATTAAAAATGTAGACACCTGTGGGGCGAAAATGCTCACTGCACCTCTTATTACATTCTGTGAGGGGTGTAGTTTCCAAAATGGGGTCACTTGTGGGGGGGGGGGTCCATTGTTCTGGTACTATGGTGGCTTTGTAAACACAAGTGGCCTTCAATTCCGGACAAATTTTATCTTCAAAAGTCCAATGGCGCTCCTTCTCTTCTAAGCATTGTAGTTCGCCTGCAGAGCACTTTACATCCACATATGGGTTATGTTCTCACTCAGAAGAAATGGGGTTGGAAATTATGAGGGGCTTTTTTCCTATTTTCCCTTGTGAAAATGGAAAATTTAGGGTAAGGCTGGGTTCACGCTACGTTATGTCCCATACGGGACCGCATACGGCAGGAGGAGCTGAAAACTTGCGCTCCCGTATGCCTTCGTATGTGGTCCCGTATGTAATTCATTTCAATGAGGTGACCGGAGTGAAACGCTGACTCCGGTCGGGTCATGTTTGCCCCGTATGCGGTTTTCCCACCACACCTAAAATCGTGGTGGACTACGATTTTAGGTCCGGTGGAAAACCGCATACAGGGCAAAAATTTGCCGTCCGGAGTCAGCGTTTCACTCCGGTCAGCTCTTTGAAATGAATTACATACGGGACCGCATACGGGAGCGCAAGTTTTCAGCTCCCCCTGCCATATGCGGTCCCGTATGGGACAAAACCCAGCCTAACACCAGCATTTTTTTTTCATTTTCCCATCCAACTTGAACGAAAATTTGTCAAACACCTGTGGGCTGTTAAGGCTCACTATACACCTTGTTACATTCCGTAAGGGGTGTAGTTTCCAAAATGGGGTCACGTGGGTATTTATTGTTTTGCGTTTATATCAGAACCGCTGTAATATCAGGCACCCCTGTGCAAATCACCAATTTAGGCCTCAAATGTACATAGTGCGCTCTCACTCCTTAGCCTTATGGTGCACCCGCAGAGCATTTTACGTCCACATATGGGGTATTTCCGTACTCAGGAGAAATCGCGTTACAAATTTTGGGGGTCTTTTTTTCCTTTTACCTCTTGTGAAAGTATGGGGCAATTTTTTTTTTTTTTTACACTAACCGGATGATGTAGACCCCAACTTTTCCTTTTCATAAGGAGTAAAAGGACTAAACTGTTTCCTTGAAATACGACAGGGCTCCAAAGTGAGAGAGCAGTGATAGGGGTGGACATAAGGGGTATTCTACGCTAGTGATTCCGAAACAGGGTACCTCCAGCTGTTGCTAAACTCCCAGCATGCCTGGACAGTCAGTGGCTGTCCGGAAATGCTGGGAGTTGTTTTGGAAACACCGCTGTACGATTTTGGAAACACTGCTGTACGATATGTTTTTTATTTTTATTGGGGGGGGGGGGACAGTGTAAGGGGTGTATTTGTAGTGTTTTACCCATTATTATGTGTTGGTGTAGTGTTTTTAGGGTACATTCACATGGGCGGAGGTTTACGGTGAGTTTCCCGCTAGGAGTTTGCACCGCTGCAGAAAATTTGCGGCACCTCAAACTTGAAGCAGGAAACACAATGTAAACCCGCCAGTGTGAATGTATCCTGTACATTCACGGGGGGGCGGCAAACCTCCAGCTTTTTCAAAACTACAACTCCCAGCATGCACTGACAGACCGTGCATGCTGCGGGTTGTACTTTTGCAACAGCTGGAGGCACAATGGTTGGAAAACCTTCAGTTAGGTTCTTTTCCCTGACTCAGTATTTTCCAACCAGTGTGCCTCCATCTGTTGCAAAACTACAACTCCCATCATGTACTGATCACCCAACGGCATGCTGGGAGATGTAGTTGCGTACCTCCAGCTGTTTCATAACTACAACTCCCAGCATGCCGAGACAGCTGTTTGCTTTCTGGGCTTGCTGGGAGTTGTAGTTTTGCAACATCTGGAGGCCTACAGTTTAGAGACCACTGTATAGTGGTCTCCAAACTTTAGCCCCCCAGATGTTGCTAGGCAACTACTCACCGGCTTCCGTAGTCTTCACCAGGGAGCTGCACGAGGGAGCCGCACGTCATCACCGCCGCAGATAAGGTCAGGAAAGGGACCTCCATCACCGCCACTGCTGGTCATGCTACAGTTCCCCCATTCTACCCGGATTACCATTGATGAGCAGAACGGGGAACTGAACTTTAACCCTCTGCCCCCGATCTGCTTTTGGTCAGTCTTCTGACTGACCAATAGCAGGGATAGGAAGGGTGGCACCCCTGCCACCTAACTCCGATCCCTTCAGGGGGACCGGGGGTGCCGTGGACACCCCGATCTGCCTGATTGTCCAGGTCACTGGACACCTGTATGACCCAGAATGATCAACATGGGCATATGCACGGGATGTCTGCTGATAAATATCAGCTGTCATCCCGGTCCGGTCCCCGACCGGCTAGCGGCGGGGACCGGAGTCCCACGGGCGTACCCATACGCCCTACGTCCTTAAAGACTCAGTATACAGGGCGTATGCATACGCCCTGCGTCCTGAAGAGGTTAAGGGTCATAATATTTCTCAGTTGCGGTACCAGGTTATTGACCAAGTGTTTACTCCGAGACAGGGAGGTGACATAAAAAAAATTACTTTTACAAATGGAAGCATTTTGGATCCACGCTTTGGGAACTTTGGAGCCAATGGGGTTAAATCGTGAATATGAGATTAACCAATTGTCATAACATAATTATGAATACTGATCAATTAAATAAATTAGAGAACCACCTGATTATCTCTGATGTACAACTGATCTTCTGTCAAGAAACCACCATGTGCTTTTTTGTTATTATTTATACCTGTGGTCATGGTAACTAATAATGTAATAATTGTGTGCCTATGACGTGTATAAAAAGAGCCACTATGTTGAATTTTGTTGTGCAGTTTAAAAGGCAATAGCCGGAAAGCGTATATTTATTAATGTGCCGGCGGGGGGTATATATGTATAAATGCGCTGGTGGGGGGTATATATGTATAAATGCACCGGCGGGGGGCATATCTTTGTTAATGCGCTGCAGGGGGCATATTATAAATGAGCTGGGGGGCTAGATATATAGGCAATATGTCTGCCCCCCCCTGCAGCGCTATATATATCTTGCCCCCACAGCGCTTTTAAATAGATATGGCCCCCTGCAACTCACAATGTTCATTTTTAAATCTCCTGCTGAGAGCCCTGAATGGCTCCTCAGTACCGGCCATTCAGGGCTCCCCGCGGAGGGATTAAAAAATGAAAGTTAAAACACAGGATACATCGCAGGGTTGCGGAGCTTGCTGCTCCCCTGCTTAATAACTTCTGATTGCATCGGGTGTCAGAAGTGAAACCCTGTGCGATCAATAACTCAACCCCTGTACTACAACCCCCATCATGGAACAGAATCTGTTCCATGATGGGGTAGTAGTACAAACACTAATGTAGCCTCCCCAGCGGTGTGCAGACTCCCGCAGCCAGGGAATTACTACTCCCATCATGGAAACAGGTCTGTTCCATGATGGGAGTAGTAGTAGTCCCTCAGCACTGCAGTAGTCTGCTGATGTCACCTCTTCTGAGCATGCTCAGAAGTAATAACGGATAATCAAATAATCCTATAGACTTTAATGGGATTTAATAATGGACTTTTAGCATCCTGTTTTAAAGCTTTTCTAAAGGGCATTTATAACGGATGAATTGTTATAGTGTGAAAGCAGCCTAAGAGTGGTGTGTAATTCTGTGTAAATAGTTTGTCTAAGGAAGGAGGCAGATGTATACCTAAATATTTAAGACTCTTTGAGGGCCACTGAAAGGGTGAGGAGTTCTTTAAACTGTGTAACTTGTGAGCAGGGATCGAAATATTCAATATTTCGGATTTCGTATAATTCACTTTCAAGTAGGAGAGCATCCTATAATAGTCTAGAATGTGTTGAATTTTAGGCAAAGCCACTTCCGGATTGGTAGGCATGATCAGCAGATAATCAGCGAAAGCCGCCGTGAGAGGAGTATGCCCCCAACTTCTATGCCTTGGATATCAGTATCCTGGTGTAATGTTTGAAGCAATGTCTCCATTGCCAGTATATATAGCAAAGGGGACAGGGGACAACCCTGTCTTGTTCCATTGCTTATTTTGAAAGAGGAGGAGAGGGGGCTGTTGACAGTAATGCGGGCGCTTGGAGCACTGTAGAAACTATTAGTGGCATGGGAAAAGCAAACTTGTCCAATGTGAGTTTCAGATAGTCCCAGGCCACTCTATTTAATGCCTTTTCAGCATCTGTGCCTAGCAGAATGAGTGGCCTGCGAGTAGTCCTTGTATCATGAATCAAGCGTAAAACCCTATGCACATTATGTCTACCCTTTTATCTTTGCAAACCCCGTATGTATAAGGTTTGGTAAGTGAATCCCTATCCTCAAAGCTAAGACCTTGGTCCAGATCTTAATATCTAGATTAAGAAGAGATATTGGTCTGTAGCTATGGCATAGTTGACTTTCTTTCCCTTCCTTAGTTAGAATGACTATGGAAGCTTTCAGAGCATGGGACGGGAGAGGAATCCCTTGTAACAGTGCATTACACCAGTGGGATGTGTGGGGTAGTAAAATAGGTAGAATAAGTAAAATAATGTTTTGTAATACGATAAACTAAGTCCATCGGGCCCTGGGCTTTTCCCAGATGGGAATGACAAAAGAACTTTGCGTATTTTATCCTCCGTGCAGGCAGGTGACAGAGATTCCCCTTCCTCAGTAGTGAGATATGACAAAGTTAGTGTGTCTAGGAAAGAGCGTATCACAGTCTACCTATCTTGGGTACCTCCACCGGAGGTTGGAAGATTGTACAGGGAGGTATAAATAGTCACAGAAAGCAGAGGCTATCTCCATGGTATTAGAGTGTACTGTTCCATCTTTCCCTAGAACTTCAGATATAAATGCTTTCTCCCTACGTTTTTTTTTTATTCAAAAGGAGGTTTATTGATAAACAAAGAAATATGTCTTTACAAATCATGCGATAACAGAAATAAACGAGAAGGGTCCAGTGGCCAGGGAAGGCCAAGAGGGGCGAAAGCACAATCAGCAAAGTATACCATCGAAGAACAAAAACAGTAGCTATGTAACGAAAGAGTATGAGAGGCAATGAGAGCGGTAAAAAGAGTGACAGGGCCAGTAGAGTAGAGGAAATAATATTTCCAGAGCAGCTGGAAGGGAGCCAGCAGGGGGCAAGCTAGGTAGAAGGCCTGTCCACAACAATTGGGGCCGAGAGCGAAAAAACACCAGCTCATCACAACATACAACAAACAATAAAAAAAGGACACTAGAAGGAGAAGAGGAGGAAAGACTCAGAGAACCAAGACTAAGGGAAATGGGTGGATTAGTCAAGATAAAAGTAAAGAGTAGGAATCCGACAGGAGGAGAGGTCCCATGGAGGGCAGTGAAGGAGGAGAGTCCCCCATGGAGGGCAGTGAAGGAGAAGGAGGAGGCAAGACAAAGACGCTCGAATGGCGTCAGTTCTCGGTGCAGCTCAAAGGAAGTCGGGAGAGAGGAGTAAAAATGACGCAATTGAAGACAAGTGAAGGGAGCCCATCTGCAAGACAGCCTCTTCTCCAGCAGAGTTTCCAGGGGCTTGAGCTGGCGTGCAGCTAAGACGTGGCGAAAATGGAGGGGATGAGACTGGGAGGCCCCAAGAAAAGCCCCATCCGAGGAGGCCCCAGGAGGAAAGTTCGGGTGGTCAGTCACAGGGAGCAGAGGACCTCGGCGATCAATTAAACAGCCCCCTGCCCCAGCAGAGTGTAGAGAGGCAAGAATATGACGGGTGGAATAGGAAGTTGGGTAGTTGGCCAGCTGGGCTGAGGACCAGGTCCAGGGTAGGGTAGCCAGGGCCTTAGGGCAGATATCTTAAGCTAGGTGAACCCGCAGTTTAGAATTAGAGTTGTGTGACCAGTCAAGGACACTAGCATGTACACAGGCTAAAAAGTACATTCGACAGTCAGGCAAGCCCGCTCCACCAGACAATTTAGGCCTGGAAAGGAGCAGATGGTTCAATCGGGGACGTGTCGATGACCATACAAACAACCCAAAACAGGGCTGCATGAGACGCCAAAAAGAGGCAGGGAGGTGAACAGGGATGGTTTGTAGGAGGTACAACAGGCGGGGCAGGAGGTTCATTTTGAGGATGGTCATTCGACCAAACCAAGAGAACTCCCTCTTGTCCCAGGTAGTTAAGTCTAAACAAAATTGTGCCAACAGGGAAGAAAAATTAAGGGAGAACAATTGAGAGAGGTCGGACGGCATCAGAGTCCCTAAATAAGTGATGCCTTGGGGGGGGCCAAGTAAAGAGGAAGGCCGTGCGAAGAGAGTCTACTGTATGTCCCTGCAAGGAGACATTAAGCGCCTCTGATTTGGAGAAATTCATTTTGAAGTTGGACCACGCACCAAACTCTCGGAGGCGTGACATGAGGTTGGGCAGGGATACAATAGGGTCTGTAAGGTAAACTAAAAGATCAGCAGCAAAAGCGGAACACTTATATTCGCTCACACCAACGGTCACCCCATGAATATTGGTGTCTGCTCTAATTCCGGCCATAAGATGTTCCATCACCAGGACATACAGCAGAGGGGATACAGGGCAACCCTGACGCGTGCCATTAGGAATGGGGAGGGGACCGGACAAGGAGCCATTAATTTTTAGGTGGGGCATCAGGGAACTGTTTGAAGGACTTATAAGGGATTACATACAGGAATACATAGGGGATAATTGTATTATAAGTGATAGCCAGCATGGGTTTACTAAGGATAGAAGTTGTCAAACCAATCTAATTTGCTTTTATGAAGAGGTGAGTAGAAGCCTTGACAGAGGAATGGCTGTGGATATAGTGTTTCTGGATTTTGCCAAAGCGTTTGATACTGTCCCTCACCGACGTCTGAGAGGTAAGTTAAGGTCTTTGGGCTTGGAAACTTTAGTTTGTAACTGGATTGAACACTGGCTCATGGATCGTACCCAGAGAGTGGTGGTCAATGATTCGTACTCTGATTGGTCCCCGGTTATTAGTGGTGTACCCCAAGGTTCAGTACTGGGCCCGCTGTTGTTTAATTTATTTATCAATGATATAGAGGATGGTATTAAACGCTCAGTTTCTATCTTTGCAGATGACACCAAGCTTTGTAGCACGGTACAGTCTATAGAGGATGTGTATAGGTTACAAGATGACTTGGATAGACTAAGTGTCTGGGCATCCACTTGGCAAATGAGGTTCAATGTGGCTAAATGTAAAGTTATGCATCTGGGTACTAAGAACATGCATGCATCGTATGTCTTTGGGGGGATTAAACTGGCAGAGTCACTGGTAGAGAAGGATCTGGGTGTACTTGTAGATCACAGACTACAGAATAGCATGCAATGTCAGGCTGCTGCTTCCAAGGCCTGCAGGATATTGTCATGTATAAAAAGAGGCATGGACTCGAGGGACAGGGACATAATACTCCCCCTTTATAAAGCATTGGTACGGCCTCACCTGGAATATGCTGTTCAGTTTTGGTCGCCTGTTCATAAAAGGGACACTGCGGAGTTGGAAAGGGTGTCAGAGACGCGCGACTAAACTAATATGGGGCATGGAACATCTTAGCTATGAGGAGCGATTAAAGGAGTTACAATTGTTTAGTTTTGAGAAGAGACGTTTAAGGGGGGATATGATAAACGTATATAAGTATATAAATGGCCCATACAAAAAATATGGAGAAAAACTGTTCCAGGTTAAACCTCCCCAAAGGACGAGGGGGCACTCCCTCCGTCTGGAGAAGAAAAGGTTTAGTCTAAAGGGGCGACACGCCTTCTTTACCGTGAGGACTGTGAATTTATGGAACGGTCTACCTCAGGAACTGGTCACAGCAGGAACAATTAACAGCTTTAAAACAGGGTTAGATTCATTCCTGGAACAAAATAACATTAATGCTTATGCAGAATTATAAAACTACACCCCTTTCCCTTATCCCCTTACACCCTTCACTTCAATTCCCTGGTTGGACTTGATGGACGTATGTCTTTTTTCAACCATACTAACTATGTAACTATAAAGGGCCATAACCTTAGCGATAAAGTTGGGGCCGAGCCCGAAGTGGTGTAAGGTTTGTGCCAGGGAGGACCAGGAGACTCTATCAAAAGAATTTCGGCATCAAGAGAAAGCACCATTAGAGGTAAGTTGGTAGACTGGGCATAATGAATAATATCGACAGTCTTGATGGTGTTGTCCCTAGCCTCCCTCCCCGGCACAAAACCCACCTGGTCTAAATGAATCAGGGAGGGGAGAATCGAATTGAGGCGGACCGCCAGTTTAGAATAGATCTTAAGGTCTATGTTCAGCAGGGAGATGGGGCGGTAGCTCCCGCAGGACTGGGGCTCCTTGCCGAGTTTGGGAATCACTAATATGTGGGCAAACAGGGACGGAGCAGGAATGGGGGCAGAGGGAGAGATAGAATTGAAGGCACGAAGCATAAGGAGTGAGAGGGAGTCCAGAAGGGATTTTATAAAACTTGGCCGTGTACCCGTCGGGGCCAGGGCTCTTTCCGCCTGGGAGGTCCTTAACAATCAGGGCCAGTTCCTCCGGGGAGAAAGGGGCTTTCAACGCTGCCAAGGCGTCTGGGAAGAGAGTAGGGAATGGTGAGGGCAGGGTCGGGAAAGGAATGGCAGGAGGAGGTAGGGTATACAGGTCAGAACAAAAAGGAATAAAACATGGAAATAATATCTGGGGTCTCGTGGACGACAGAACCTGAGTGGGTGCGAATGCAGGGGATATGAGCCTGAGCTAATTTAGTACGCAACGCCCTGGCCAGCATATGCCTACTTTTATTCCCATATTCATAGACCCCAAGATTCCGCTAGCAAGCGTTTGACCTCAAGCCTGGCGAGCTGCAGGTCCCTAAATGACTGGGAAAGCCAGCGCTTGTGGGATAATTCCAGTGAGGAAACCAGGAGAAGAGCGTTACTGAGGGCTTGGGCTCTGCCCCTTTTAAGACGGGAGCTGTGTTTAATAAGTACACCCCGATGGACACATTTGAGCGCCTCCCATTGATAGTAAGGGGCCATAGGATCCGAACTATGATCGTCCAAAAAAGAGGAAACAGTCGTGGTCAGGTCAGCCAGGCAAAGTGGATCCAGAAGCAGGGATTTGTTCAATCTCCACGACCAGACCGACCGAGTCAAGGATGAAAGATGAAGAGAACAGAAGAACGGGACATGATCTGACCACAGAATGTTGCCTATTGAGGAGGATACCACCCAAGGTAAAGCAGTGTGTTGGACCAAAACATAATCTAGCCGACTGTACGACCCATGCGGGGAAGAAAAAAAACTGTAGTCCCTGTCAGAAGGATGCTGCAAGCGCCAAACATCAGTTGGCTGTTGGAGGCCAAGAGCGCATCTCACGCGTTTAATGGCTGCATAGGACAAGCAGGAGCGACCTGTGCCTACGCTTTTTTATATATTTTTTTATTTTATTTTTTATAATAGAGGACATCAATCTTCATCCCTTGTCTCCATGCGTGAAAAGTTAGGGGTGCATCAAATTTTGAGCTAAACATGGTTTCAGTCCCATACAATAAAGCTGAAGGCAAAATGGTAAAAGCAAAACATAAATAAAGAGTCAGAATCACCTGAGTAAAACAGTAGGTTGTAGACCTCCAGGTCTAAGAGAAAACCATATGCTGTGTTAACGAGCTTCAAGTAGGGGCAGCATCAGGTTGGTTTGTATGCTTCTAGTTCTGTTTTCTATTCTTAGGTGAGCAAGCCTCTGGGACCGTGGTCCACTGATCTACCGTTGGCTTTTTAGGCAGGCATTGACCCATACCAAGAGGGTATTTCTAATGGTTCAATGTCCAAGAGAGTCCATGACTTTTCCAATTCACCTGGTGTGCGGATCACAATGCGCCTACTTCCTTTTTGAATGGAGATCCCAAAGTGAAAACATCCAGGAGTAGAAGGCACCAAATCTTGGAACACTCTAATTTGGTTTCCCTCAAAGTCCAGTGAAGTAGTTTCTTTATTCCCCTTCAATATAACTGCAGTGTCCACAAATCTGAGTAATCCACATATGAGATCCTTGGGAGGTTCATTCGGTGGAAGCCAAGGCCGCAGGGCTCTACGTACTCGCTCCACTATAATGGCCGCTGCTCTTTCTTCTTCCAGGAGAATTGAAAAAATCTGCTGCATCACAGATGGCAGGGCCTCTGCTGCGTATGACTCTGGCACCCCTTTAATCCTTATGTTCTTCCTCCGACTCCTATTTTCTTGGTCTTCAATCATAAGGAGCGCTCTGTTTATGAAAGCCTCGTGTTGGTCTAAGTGGTGAGCTGCTCTGTCACAAAAAGAGACAGTCTCAGTGAGGGCTTGTTTTAGATATTCCGTGCGGAAAACAATTTGCCGGACGTCTGCTTTAATCTTCACCAGCTACTATAGGACCGGCGCCAGCTCCGCCTTAATGGATTTTAGTACTACCTGCTGCACTGCCTTCTTTAGGAAGGATTTGGTCAGAGAGCGTTGAGTGCCCTCGGTCCCTAAGTCGGGATGACTGCCACAGAAGCTCTCTGCCTCTGAGTCGTCGCCGGTGCCATCTTGGGCGGCCTCGCTGGGCTCTGGTGCTGTTGTTTGTGCCTCCAGTGTGAGGTTGGTCTGTTCTCCCCATTTTGTGTGGAAAAAAGGTCCAGATATCTGGATCAGGCTGTGGAGAGCTGCTTTAAGCATGCATCCAGCTCCGTGGTCAGGCTCCACCTGATAATCTGGTGTATGTTGTGGTGTTGCCTGACTGTCCTGTACATATACTGTTTTATCCATGATTACAATGTTTCCCCATTTGTCAGCATGCCTCACGATGATTTCATTATCCTGTTTCTCCTTTTGGGACAAATTGTCCCTAGCAGCGGGATAAATCAAACTTTTTACATCCCAGAGGACACTCTCTTGAAGCAAATCTAAACTGGAGCCCGGTGACAAAGGGGGAAAGAAAGAATACTTCCCCCACCAACAAATGCCACTGTTTCTTCTCATCAATTACATTATCTTCTGTAAGTAATTGCCAGGAGATTTGTGTTGGGCAATTTTTGTTGCAGGAACTGTTTATTCTGCAGTCATCTTAATACATCTAGATGCATATGTTTGGGCCCTGTGAATCATGTGGTGGAGGATTTTATAACATGTCGTTCTGACTTTGTTTATGCATTGATTTGTCCGTGTAAAAAATTTATGTTGTTAAAACAATTCGGCCCTTGGTTCTCAAATTCAGGGAACATTTATATTCCTTACGTTAGGGGAAAGGTTGCCCTCGCTTTATATCTCATATGATTGACAACCATGCTAGAGATACTAAGGATCTTAAATCTATGCTTTTACAGCGTATACTACTGGCAGAGACCAGAATAGATAGGCACACTAGGCTGTTACAAGCGGTATCAATCTGGATTATACACAGTCGAAATAATCTGTCTTCTATTTTATGAGTTACTCGTTATATGGTTTTAGCTTTTGAGTCATACCTATATGTACTATTTTGTGTTTTTCTTTGCACACTATTTTCTTTGTTGTGTATATGTTATCTGTGAATTAAACATGATGGGTTAAATAGGGTGCGCGCCCTTTACCCAGACTACCTTGAAAATGTGTTCTGTATAATGTGAAAACTGTTGGTGTATGGCTCCTCTCTACCTTCGATGAATCAATTAAGAAAGGATTTTATATGCAATGCCGCTTCTTTATTCTCTTTTGGAGGTATTACACTGGACTTTGCTTTTGGATTGCACCCAGTATTTATTGCAAGATGAAAGACTCTGAAACCCTGTAAAATTGCCACGTCTAAAGTAAAAAAAAAAAAAAAAAAAAAAAAACATTCCCGGCAGCTCAGTCGCGCTGATCGGGACCACTGCGGTGAAACCGCTGTGTCCCAATGATCAGCTGTACGGACACGAAGAGGGTCCCTACCTGCCTCCTCGTCTGATCGCCGAATGACTGCTCCATGCCCAAGATCCAGGCAGGAGCAGTTGAACGCCGAAAACTCTGATCTATGCTATGCTATGTCAAAGCATTGATCAGTGCTGGCAATCCGTGTATTGCATGTTATAGTCCCCTATCGGGGCTATAACATTGGAAAACAAAAAGTGAAAAAAAAAGGTTGTTAAAGATGATTTAACCCCTTCCCTAATAAAATGTTTAAATCACCCCCCCCTTTTCCCATTACAAAAACCTTTGTAAATAAAAATTATAAACATATGTGGTATCGCCGCATGCTTAAATGTCCGAACTATAAAGACATATCGTTCATTAAACCTCACGGTCAATGGCCTACATGTAAAAATATTCCAAAGTCCAAAATACTGTATTTTTGGTCACTTTTTATACCATAAAATTTTTTATAAAAAGCGATCAAAAAGTCTGGTCAAAACAAAAATGGTACCGATAAAAACTTGAGGTCATGGTGCAAAAAATGAGCCCTCATACTGCCCCGTGTGTGGAAAAAAAAAAAGTTAAAGGGATCAGAAGAGGACATTTTTTAAACATTTATATTTTTGTGCATGCAGTTATGATTTTTCCAGAAGTAAGACAAAATCAAACCTATATAAGTAGGGTATCATTTTAATCGTACAGAAATACAGAAATGAAAGCCCCAAAATGGAAGCCCCAAAAGTTACAAAATAGCGTTTATTATTATTTGTTTTTCAATTTTGTTGCACAATGATTTTTTTTTCCGTACATTTTTGAGTAAATTGACGGATGTCATTACAAAGTAGAATTGGTGGCGTAAAAAAAAGTTTTTAGAAGGCTATGAGGAAAAAATAAAAATGCAAAAACTGAAAAACCCTGAATCCTTAAAGGGTTAAAAATCTTAATCCTACCATAACTTATCAGCCGCTGTCATACTGCGCACCTGCTGCCGCGGCCGAAATCCTCACACTGCCGCTCAGCCTATCGCCGGCTTAGTCGGGACTTCGCTGCGGCCGGTGATTGGCTGAGCGAAGTATGACTTGCCGACCACCGGATCGTGGCGGAGGCCGGAGCTGGTTACCGGGGAGCGAAGGAAGGTATGTAGCTGTCTTTTTTTACTGCCAGCAGTATGGACGATAATTTTCCTGTTCCGGAGCTCTCCAGGAACAGGCCAATTTTATGTTTGCATTTAGTTTTTTTCTTTTTTGCCTTCTGAAAATCATAACTCTTTTCTATTTCCATCCACAGACCCATATGAGGGCTTGTTTTTTGGGTGACCAATTGTTCTTTGCAATTAAAATCACTCATTTTACCATAAAATGTATGGTGCAAGCAAAAAATTTTCTTTATGTGTGAAAATTAAAAGAAAAACGCAATTTTGGAAGGTTTCGTTTTCATTTCATTTTAGATTGCCTAGGCATAGCACTGATCAGTATTATTGGTGATCTTCTGCTCTGGCCTGAGATCGAGCAGACCAGAGAAGAAGACCCCAGTGTGACGGCCGGAGCAGGTAAGGGGACCACTGGCCGCTATGTTGGATGATCGGATCCCCGCCGCAGCGCTGCAGATGATCCAATCATCCATTTAAACGCCCGCGTTGCCGCAGATGCCGTGATCTGTATTGATCTCGGCATCTGAGGGGTTAATGGTGGACATCAGTGCGATCACGATTAACCCCTTAAGGACCAAGGACGTACCGGTACGTCATTTGTCCTGCTCCCGTGATAAAACGCGGGGTTGCACAGTAAACCCGCATCATATCACGGCGGGCTCGGTGTCATAGTGAAGCCGGGACCCGCCGCTGATAGCGAAAGTAAAAAGTGCCGGTTAACTCAGTGGGCTGTTCGGGATAGCCGCGGCAAAATCGCGGCATCCCGAACAGCTTACAGGACAGCGGTAGGGCCCCTACCTGCCTCCTCGCTGTCCGATCACCGAATGACTGCTCAGTGCCTGAAATCCAGGCATGAGCAGTCAAGTGGCAGAATCATCGACCACTGGTTTCCTATGAGAAACCAGTGATCAATGATAAAGATCAGTGTGTGCAGTGTTATAGGACCCTATGGGAGCTATAACACTGCAAAAAGAAAAGTGAAAAAAAAAGTGAATGAATATCATTTAACCCCTCCCCTATTAAAAGTTTGAATCACCCCCCTTTTCCCTAAAAAAAACAAACAAAAAAAAAACAAATAAACATATGTATCACCACGTGCGGAAATGTCCGAATTATAAAAATATATCATTAATTAAACCGCTTGGTCAATGGCGTACTCGCAAAAAAAATCCAAAGTCCAAAATAGTGCATTTTTGGTCACTTTTTATATCATTTAAAAATGAATAAAAAGTGATCAGTAAGTCCTATCAATGCAAAAATTGTACCATTAAAAACTTCAGATCACGGCGCAAAAAATTAGCCCTCATACCGCCCCATACACGGAAAAATTAAAAAGTTATAGGGGTCAGAAGATGACAATTTTAAACGTATTAATTTTCCTGCATGTTATGATTTTTTCCAGAAGTACGACAAAATCAAACATATAAGTAGGGTATCATTTTAATCGTATGGACCTACAGAATAAAGATAAGGTGTAATTTTTACCGAAAAATGTACTACGTAGAAACGGAAGCCCCCAAAAATTACAAAACGGCGTTTTTTTTCAATTTTGTCGCACAATGATTTTTTTTTCCCGTTTCCCCGTACATTTTTGGGCAAAATGACTGACGTCATTACAAAGTAGAATTGGTGGCGCAAAAAATAAGCAATCATATGGATTTTCAGGTGCAAAATTGAAAGAGTTATGATTTTTTAAAGGCAAGGAGCAAAAAACGAAAATGCAAAAACTGAAAAAACCCCGGTCCTTAAGGGGTTAAGGATGCAGGGTTTTTCGGTTTTTGCATTTTCATTTTTTCCTCATCACCTTCTAAAAATCATAACGCTTTCAATTTTGCACATAAAATTCCATATGATGGCTTATCTTTTACGCCAACAATTCTACTTTGTAATGACATTAGTCATTTTACAAAAAAATTCATTGTGCGACAAAATTGAAGAATAATTACCATTTTTCAACTTTGGGGGGGGGGGGGGTTGTCCGTTTCTACGCAGTGCATTTTTTGGTAAAAATGACACCTTATCTTTATTCTGTAGGTCCATACGGTTAAAATGATACCCTACTTATTTTGTCATACTTCTGAAAAAAAATCATAACTACATGCAGGAAAATGTATACGCTAAAAATTCTCATGTTCTGACCCCTATAACTTTTTTATTTTTCTGCAAACAGGCCGGTATGAGGGCTCATTTTTTTGCGCAGTCATCTGAAGTTTTTATCGGTACCATTTTTGTATTGATTGGACTTTTTGATCGCTTTTTATTCATTATTTAGTGATATAAAAAGTGACCAAAAATACGCTATTTTGGACTTTGGAATTTTTTTGCGCGTACGCCATTGACCATGCGGTTTAATTAACAATATATTTTTAGAATTCGGAGATCTCCGCACGCGGAGATACCACATATGTTTATTTTTATTTACACAGTGATTCAAACTTTTATTAGGGAAGGGGTTAAATGACCTTTATTAACTTTTTTTTTTTTTGCAGTGTTATAGCTCCCATAGGGGGCTATTACACTGCACACACTGATCTTTTACACTGATCACTGCAAAGCCATAGCTTTGCATTGATCAGTGTTATAGGCAGTCGATTGCTCAAACCTGTATCTCGGGCTTGGAGCAATCAATTGCTGATCGGACGCGACAGGTGAGGGAACCTCCGCTCATGTGCTAGCTGATCAGGACATCAGTTTTATCGCGATGGTCCTGATCAGCCCAACTGAGCGGTCGGGAAGCTTTTACTTTAATTTTAGATGCGGCGATCAACTGAGCTTTGTTGTGCGTCTGCTGAGCATTTTACATATGGGATATTTCAGTGCTCAGAAGAAATTGCGTTACAAATTTTGGGGGTCTTTTCTTTTCTTTTTACCTCTTGTGAAAATAAAAAAGTATGGGGCAACACCAGCATGTTAGTGTTACATTTTTTAATTTTTTTTACACTAACCTGCTGGTGTAGACACCAACTTTTCCTTTTCATAAGGGGTAAAAGGAGAAAAAGCCCCCCAAAATTTGTAGTGTAATTGTGCCCGAGTATGGAAATACCCCATATGTGCCCCTAAACTCTTTCCTTGAAATACGACAGGGCTCCGAAGTGAGAGAGCACCATGCGCATTTGAGGACTACATTAGGGATTGCATAGGGGTGGACATAGGGGTATTCTAAACCAGTGATTCTCATACAGGGTGCCTCCAGCTGTTGCTAAACTCCCAGCATGCCTGGACAGTCAGGGGCTATCCGGAAATGCTGGGAGTTGCTGTTTTGCAACAGCTGGAGGCTCCGTTTTGGAATCACTGCCGTACAATACGTTTTTTATTGGGGGGGGGGGGGGGGGGAGGGCAGTGTAAGGGGTGTGTATGTTGTGTTTTACCCTTTATTTTGTGGTAGTGTATTGTAGTTTTTTTAGGGTACATTCGCACTGGCAGGTTACGGCGAGTTTCCAGCTAGGAGTTTGTGATGCGGCAAAAAATTTGCCGCAGCCCAAACTTAAAGCAGAAAACTCACTGTAAACTCGCCCATGTGAATGTACCCTGTACAAACCTCCAGCTATTTCAAAACTACAACTCCCAGCATGCACTGACAGACCATGCATGCTGGGAGTTGTACTTTTGCAACAGCTGGAGCCACACTGGTTGGAAAACCTTCAGGTATGTTCTATTACCTAACTCAGTATTTTCCAACCAGTGTGCCTCCAGCTGTTGCAAAACTAAAACTCCAAGCATTTACTGATCGCCGAAGGGCATGCTGGGAGATGTAGTTATGCAACAGCTGGAGGTACGCAACTACAACTCCCAGCATGCCGAGACAGCTGTTTGCTGTTTGGGCATGCTGAGATTTGCAGTTTTGCAACATCTGGAGGGCTACAGTTTAGAGACCACTGTTAAGTGGTCTCAAACTGTAGACCTCCAGATGTTGCTAGGCAACTCAACGGCTTCCATAGGATCCAGTGAGCCAGCCGCAGCCTCCGGATGGGTAAGAGGGCTTCGGCATCGGTCCTCCTCGGTTTCCCTGTTCTTCCCTGCCTATTGTGGGTGGGTAGATCGGGGAAACTGAAAGTTAACCCCCCGCTCCCGAACTGCTATTGGTCGTCGCGTCTGTACGACCAACAGCAGGGATAAGATGGGTGTCACCCCTGCCACCTCACTCCTATCCCTTCAGGGGGACCGAGGGTGTCTTGGACAACCGCGATACCCTTATATTCTGGGTCACCGTAGACCCTTAATGACCCGTAATCGGCGCAAATCGCTGGTGTGAATTCACCGATAATTTGCGTCGATCGCCGACATGGGGGTGGGGGGGTCTGATGACCCCCCCCCCTGGGCATTTGCGCGGGGTGCATGCTGATATCAGCAGCCACCCCTGTCCGGTCCCCGCCCGACGGGGACCGAAATTCCCACGGGCATATGGATAGGTCCTGGGTCCTTAAGTTCCAGGAAGCCAGGGCGTATCCATACGCCCTAGGTCCTAAAGGGGTTAAAAAGTAAAGTAGTGCAATAATAGAAAAATTATATCAATTGTGTAACATTTTAATCGTTTTCATGGTTAAATGAAAGATACCATTACAAAGTACAATTGGTCATGCAAAAACAAGCCATCATATGGAAAAATGAGAGTTATGCTTTTTAAAAGGAAAGGCAGAAAAGAGGAAAATGCTAAATAAATTGACTGTGTCCTTAACCCCTTAAGGACCAGGCCAATTTTCACTGTAGGACCAGAGCGTTTTTTTGCACATCTGACCACTTTCACTTTAAGCATTTATAACTCTGGGATGCTTTTACCTTTCATTCTGATTTCGAGATTGTTTTTTCGTGACATATTCTACTTTATGTTGTTGGTAAAATTTTGTTGATACTTGCACCATTTATTAGTGAAAAATTCCAAAATGTGATGAAAAAATTGAAAATTTTGCATTTTTCTAACTTTGAAGCTCTCTGCTTGTAAGGAAAATAGACATTCTAAATAAATGATTATATTTTGATTCACATGTACGATATGTCTACTTTGTTTGCATCATAAAGTTGACATGTTTTTACTTTTGGACGACATCAGAGGGCTTCAAAGTTCAGCAGCAATTTTCCAATTTTTCACCAAATTTTCAAAATCGGAATTTTTCATGGACCAGTTCAGGTTTGAAGTGGATTTGAAGGGCCTTCATATTAGAAATACCCCACAAATAACCCCATTATAAAAACGGCACCCTTCAAAGTATTCAAAATGACATTCAGTAAGTGTATTAACCCTTCAGGTGTTTCACAGGAATAGCAGCAAAGTGAAGGAGAAAATTCAAAATCTTCATTTTTTTTTTTACACTTGCTTGTTCTTGTAGACCCAGTTTTTGAATATTTACAAGAGGTAAAAGGAGAAAAAATCCTCTCAAAATTTGTAACCCAATTTCTCTAGAGTAAGAAAATACCTCATATGTGTAAGTCAAGTGTTTGGCGGGGGCTATTTGAGTTTTTCTGAAATGGTTTTTGGGGGGCATGTCACATTTAGGAAGCCCCTATGGTGCCAGAACAGCAAAAAAATAAACCACATGGCATACTATTTTGGAAACTGCACCCCTCAAGGAACGCAACAAGTGGTACAGTGAGCCTTAACACCTCACAGGTGTTTGACGACTTTTTGTTAGTCGGATGTGTAAATGAAAAAAAAAAAATTTTTCTCACTAAAATGTTTTTCCCCAAATTTTACATTTTTACAAGGGGTAATAGAAGAAATAGGGTTACACATTTTGGGGGTCATTTTCTCCTGAGTATGGAAATACCCCTTGTGTGGACGTCAAGTGCTCTGCTGGCGCATTACAATGCTCAGAAGAGGAGGAGCGCCATTGAGCTTTTGGAGACAGAATTTGGTTGGAATAGAAGTTGGGGGCCATGTGCGTTTACAAAGCCCCCCTTGGTGCCAGAACAGTGGAACCCCCGCACATGTGACCCCATTTTGGAAACTACACCCCTCACAGAATTCAATGTGGTGCAGTGAGCATTTACACCCCACTGGCGTTTGACAGATCTGTGGAACAGTGGGCTGTGCAAATGAAAAATTACAATTTTCATTTTCACGGACCACTGTTCCAAAAATCTGTCAGACCCCTCTGGGGCGTAAATGCTCTCTGTACCCCTTATTACATTACATGAGGGGTGTAGTTTCCAAAATGGGGTCACATGTGGATATTTTTTTGCGTTTGTCAGAACCGCTGTAAAATCGGCCACCCCTGTGCAAATCACCCATTTAAGCCTCAAATGTACATAGTACACTCTCACTCCTGAGCCTTGTTGTGCGCCCGCCAAGCATTTTACGCCCACATATGAGGTATTTCCGTACTCAGGAGAAATTGCGTTACACATTTTGGGGACTTTTTTTTCTTTTTACCTCTTGTGAAAATAAAAAGTAAAGGACAACACCAGCATGTTAGTGTAAAAAAAAAGTTTTTTTACACTAACAGGCTGGTGTAGACCCCAACTTTTCCTTTTCATAAGCGGTAAAAGGAGAAATAGCCCCCCAAAATTTGTAGTGCAATTTCTCCCGAGTACGAAGATACCCCATATGTGGCCCTAAACTGTTTCCTTGAAATACGACAGGGCTCCGAAGGGAGAGAGCGCCATGCGCATTTGAGGACTAAATTAGGGATTGCATAGGGGTGGACATAGGGGTATTCTATGCCAGTGATTCCCAAACAGGGTGCCTCCAGCTGTTGCTAAATTCCCAGCATGCCTGGACAGTCAGTGGCTGTCCGGAAATGCTGGGAGTTGTTATTTTGCAACAGCTGGAGGCTCCGTTTTGGAAACACTGCCATACAATACGTTTTTCATTTCTATTGGGGGTGACAGTGTAAGGGGGTGTATATGTTGTGTTTTACCCTTTATTATCTGTTAGTGTAGTGTAGTGTTTTTAGGGTACATTCACACTGACGTGTTACGGTGAGTTTCTCGCTAGAAGTTTGAGCTGCGGCGAAAAATTTGTCGCAGCCCAAACTTGAAGCAGGAAACTTACTGTAAGCCTGCCCGTGTGAATATACCCTGTACATTCACATGGGGGTGCAAACCTCCAGCTGTTTCAAAACTACAACTCTTAGCATGTACTGACAGACCATGCAGACTGGGAGTTGTACTTTTGCAACAGCTGGAGGCACACTGGTTGGAAAACCTTCAGTTAGGTTCTGTTATCTAACTCAATAATTTCCAACCAGTGTGGCTCCAGCTGTTGGAAAACTACAACTCCCAGCATGTACTGATCACCGAAGGGCATGCTGGGAGATGTAGTTATGCAACAGCTGGAGGGGTCCCAACTACAACTACCAGCATGCTGGGATTCGCAGTTTTGCTACATCTGGAGAGCTACAGTATAGAGACCACTGCAAACTGTGGCCCTCCAGATGTTGCAAAACTACAAATCCCAGTATGCCCTGACAGCAAACAGTTGTGTGGACATGCTAGGAGTTGTAGTTTTGCAAGATTTGGAGGGCTATAGTTCAGAGACTACCATATAGTGGTCTCAAACTGTAGCCCTCCAGCTGTTGCAAAACTACAACTACCAGCATGCCCAAACAGTGGTCTGGGCATGCTGGGAGTTGTAGTTTTGCAACATCTGGAGTGCTACATTATAGAGACCACTATATACTGGTCTCGGACTGCAGCCCTTCAGATGTTGCTAGACAACATACCGGCTTCCGTCGGATCCAGGGAGCCTGCTGCACGACATCGCCGCCCGCCGATCTCCGACACCGATCGTCGCCCGCAGCCTCCGCAGAACAGTAAGTGGACTCCGGCGCCGGTCCCCGATGTTTCCCCGTCGTTTCCCCGTTCTGCCCCGCCTATTGTGGGTGGGCAGGATGGGGAAAACAAAAGTTAACCCCCCCCGCCCCCGATCTGCTATTGGTGGTCGCGTCTAGACCACCAATAGCAGGGATATGAGGGGTGGCACCCCTGCCACCTCACTCCTATCTCTTCAAGGGGATCAGGGGTGTCTTAGACACCCGTGATCCCCCTTATATTCCGGGTCACCATAGACCCGTAATGACCCGGAATCGCGCAAATCGCAAGTGTGATTTCACTTGCGATTTGCGCCTATTGCCAACATGGGGGGGGGGGTCTGATGACCCCCCTGGGCATTTGCGCGGGGTGACCACTGATAGATATCAGCAGTCACCCCGGTCCGGTCCCCACCCGGCGCGCGGCGGAGACCGAAATTCCCACGGACGTATGAGTACGTGCCTGGTCCTTAAGACCCAGAGTGCAGGGACGTACTCATACGTGCCTTGTCCTTAACCCCTTAAGGACACATGACGTTCTCATACGTCTCCATTTCCGAGTCCTTAAGGACACATGACGTATGAGAACGTCATGTGTTTTACCGGCCCCCCGCAACCATCTGGAGCGGAGCCAGGGGGGTCATGATGACCCCCCCATGTCGGCGATGGCCGCAGATCGCTGGACACTTCAGTCCAGCGATCTGCGGCGGATTCCGGGTCAATCGGGTCTCCAGTGACCCGGTGACCCGGAATTATTGGCTGATCGGGGCCGTCAGAGACTGCCCCGAACAGCCATAGCCAGCAGGGGTGATGTGGCACTGGTGCCACCTCACGACCGCCCTGATTCGTAGGCCGGATTACCGGCCGACCAATCAGGGCGCCTGCTGCTGGTGTCACTCCCGCAACCCGCTCCGCCCCTCTTCCGGAGGACGTGAGCGGGTGCGGGATGTGCACCCCGGGTGCTGGGGACCCCGATCCCCGGCGTTAATGTTGGGATCAGGGCCCCAGGAGCAGCAGCGGCGGCGACGACGACGACCAGGGACTGACCTGATGCGGCTGGATTGTGTGAGGTGAGTGACAGCCTCCTGCTGTTGCTTAGCAACAGCTCCCAGCATGCAAAAAGGCATGCTGGGAGCTGTAGTTATGCAACAGCAGGAGGCAGACCACCACAACTCCCAGCATTCCCTTATGGGCATGCTGGGACTTGTAGTTTTGCAACAGCTGGAGGCACATTCTTTCTATGGAAAAGTGTACCTTCAGCTGTTGTATAACTACAACTCCCAGCTTGCACATCAGCTAAAGTGCATGCTGGGAGTTGTAGTGGTGCATCTGGTGGTTGCATAACTACATTTCCCAGCATGCCCGTTGGCTGTCGGTGACTGCTGAGAGTTGTAGTTTTGCAACAGCTGAAGGCACACTGAGTTAAGTAGCAAACCAATGTGTCTCCAGCTGTTGCATAACTACAAGACCCAGCATGCCCTTCCGCTGTCCGTACATGCTGGGGGTTGTAGCTTTTGCAACAGCTGAAGGCACACTGGTTGCAAAACACTGAGTTTGTTACCAAACTCGGTGTTTCACAACCAGTGTGCCTCCAGCTGTTGCAAAACTGCAACTCCCACCATGCACTGATAGACCGTACATGCTGGGAGTTGTAGTTTTGCAACAGCTGGATGTCCCCCCCCCCCCCAATGTGAACGTACAGGGTACACTCACATGGGCGGAGGATTACAGTAAGTATCCGGCTGCAAGTTTGAGCTGCGTCAAATTTTCTGCCGCAGCTCAAACTGCCAGCGAGAAACTACTGTGAACCCCCGCCCGTGCGACTGTACCCTAAAAACACTACACTAACACAAAATAAAAAGTAAAAAACACTACATATACACATACCTCTATACAACCCCCCTCCCCAATAAAAATGAAAAACGTCTGGTACGCCACTGTTTCCAAAATGGAGCCTCCAGCTGTTGCAAAACAACTACTCCCAGTATTGCCAGATAGCCGTTGACTGTCTAGGCATGCTGGGAGTTTTACAACAGCTGGAGGCACCCTGTTTGGGAATCACTGGCGTAGAATACCCCCATGTCCACCCCTATGCAAGTCCCTAATTTAGGCCTCAAATGCGCATGGCGCTCTCACTTTGGAGCCCTGTCGTATTTCAAGGCAACAGTTTAGGGCCACATATGGGGTATCGCCGTACTCGGGCGAAATTGGGTTACAAATTTTGGGGGGTATTTTCTGCTATTACCCTTTTTAAAAATGTAAAATTTTTGGGAAAACAAGCATTTTAGGTAAATTTTTTTATTTTTTTTTACATATGCAAAAGTCGTGAAACACCTGTAGGGTATTAAGGTTCACTTTACCCCTTGTTACGTTCCCTGAGGGGTCTAGTTTCCAAAATGGTATGCCATGTGTTTTTTTTTTTTTTTGCTGTCCTGGCACCATAGGGCCTTCCTAAATACGGCATGCCCCCAGAGCAAAATTTGCTTTCAAAAAGCCAAATGTGACTCCTTCTCTTCTGAGACCTGTAGTGTGCCAGCAGAGCACTTTTCATCCCCAAATGGGGTGTTTTCTGAATCTGGAGAAATTGGGCTTCAAATTTTGGGGGGTATTTTCTGCTAAAATTTTTGGGAAAGCAAGCATTTTAGGTAAAAACATTTTTTTTTTTACATATGCAAAAGTAGTGAATCACCTGTGGGGTATTAAGGTTCACATTACCCCTTGTTACGTTCCCCCAGGGGTCTAGTTTCCAAAATGGTAGGCCATGTGGTTGTTTTTGCTGTCCTGGCACCATAGGGGCTTCCTAAAGGTGACATGCCCCCAAAAAACCATTTGTCGCTCCTTCCCTTCTGAGCCCTCTACTGAGCCCGCCGAACAATTAACATAGACATATGAGGTATGTGCTTACTCGAGAGAAATTGGGTTTCAAATACAAGTAAAAATATTCTCCTTTTTACCCCTTGCAAAAATTCAAAAATTGGGTCTACAAGAACATGCGAGTGTAAAAAATGAAGATTTTGAATTTTCTCCTTCACTTTGCTGCTATTCCTGTGAAACACCTAAAGGGTTAATACACTTACTGAATGTCATTTTGAATACTTTGGGGGTGTAGTTTTTATAATGGGGTCTTTTATGGGGTATTTCTAATATGAAGACCCTTCAAATCCACTTCAAAACTTAACTGGTCCCTGAAAAATAGTGAGTTTGAAAATTTTGTGAAAAATTTCAAAATTGCTGCTGAACTTTTAAGCCCTCTGGTGTCTTCCAAAAGTAAAAACATGTCAATTTTATGATGCAAACATAAAGTAGACATATTGTATATGTGAACCCAAAAAAAATATATTTTGAATATCCATTTTCCTTACAAGCAGAGAGCTTCAAAGTTAGAAAAATGCTAAATTTTCATTTTTTTCATCAAATTTGGTGATTTTTCACCAAGAAAGGATGCAAGTTACCATAAAATTTTACCACTAAGTTAAAGTAGAATATGTCACGAAAAAACAATCTCGGAATCAGAATGATAACTAAAAGCATTCCAGAGTTATTAATGTTTAAAGTGACAGTGGTCAGAATTGCAAAAAAACGCTCCGGTCCATAAGGTGTAAAATGGCCTGGTCCTTAAGGGGTTAAGGGGTTAAAAGGGTACTCCGCTGGAAAACATTTTTTTTTCTAAGTCAACTGGTGCCAGAAAGTTAAACAGATTTGTGAATTACTTCTACTTAAAAATCGTATTCCTTCCAGTACTTATCAGCTGCTGTATGCTCCACAGGAAGTTCTTTTCA
The DNA here is from genome assembly GCF_029499605.1 of Hyla sarda. Classification (NCBI taxonomy): domain Eukaryota; kingdom Metazoa; phylum Chordata; class Amphibia; order Anura; family Hylidae; genus Hyla; species Hyla sarda. The sequence goes on from NC_079191.1 coordinate 300,432,008, forward strand.
TTTTAAATTTCCTTTCTGTCTGACCACAGTGCTCTATGCTGATACCTCTGTCCATTTTAGGAACTGTCCTGAGTAGGAGCAAATCCCCATTGCAAACCTATCCTGCTCTGGACAGTTCCTGACATGGACAGAGGGTTCAGCAGAGAGCACTGTGGTCAAACAGAAAGAAAACTCAAAAAGAAAAGAACTTCCTGTGGAACATACAGCAGCTGATAAGTACTGGAAAGGTTAAGATTTTTAAATAGATGTAACTTACAAATTTGTTTAACTTTATGGCACCAGTTGATTAAAAAATGTTTATCCACTGAAATACCCCTTTAAGTGATTAAAATATAATTGTAATGGTCCGTGCAGTTAACAGTGTAAACGTTTAAAAAAAAAATGCAGATTTTTTTACAACTCCCAGAAATAAAGGAATACAAAGTAATCGAAAAGTCACATATATACAAAAACGATACTGTAAACAGCCCTGTATATGGAAAAATAAGAAAGTTATAGGGAGTCAGAATAGGACATTTAAAAAAAAAAAAAAAAATAGAAAGTCATGTGAACATTGGTATTAAGGACCCCTTAAGGACACAGCCCATTTTGGCCTTAAATGGGCACTATCATTAAAATTATTATTTTTTTGCATATGATAAAGATATGATTTTAAATTTACTCTTTGTAAAAAAAAAAAAAAAAAAAACATTATCACCCTTTCATGGCCTTTTAAATCTGGCCATTAAGGGCCTCCCTTCTGGTCCAGACCACATTCTGCACAGACTTTGGTCTCCTGCTGAACTGACAGGAGACCAAACTCAGGAAGTGTGGCCTGGCCTTAGGCAATAAATAGCACTTGCTCTCCCTGTTTCATACACAGGCAGAGATTGAGTGCTATTCACTGCCTATGGCCAGACCGCACTTCTTGGGTTTGGTCTCCTGCCAGTTCAGGGAAGACCAAAGTCTGTGCTTTTGAGCAGACAGAATGCGGTCTGGACCAGAAAGGAGACCCCCAAGTGGCCAGATTTATGAGGCCATGAAAGTGACATAAAAAGACATTTTTATTTAACAGGGAGTAAATTGCAAATCTTATTTATTTTACCTGCTGTATCATATGCCAAAAATAATTTTAACGACCGTGCCCAATTAAGAATACAATTTTAATTTTGCATTTCAATTTTTCTCCTCTCAGTCTAAAAATCATAACCATTTTATATTTCCATTCACAGAGGGCTTGTTTTTTTATGTGACCAATTTTACTTTGTAATGACATCACTCGTTTTGTAGTTCAAATACAAAAAAAATATTTGTGTGAGGCAATTGAAAGGAAAACTGAAATTTTGCACATTTTGGATGGTTTCATTTCTACGCGGTACACTTTACAATAAAAGTGACATGTTTTCATTATTCTGTGGGGCAATATAAATAAAATGATACCAATGATTACATACTTTTCTATATTGTACTTCTTTTAAAAAATAAGTGTTTAAAATTGCCTATTTTAACCACCTATAACTTTAAAAAAAAAAAATTTGTATACGGGGCTGTATAGGGCTAATTTTTGCACCATGATATATAGGTTGTTTTGGAATGTGATGTGACCAAATCACAGCAATTTCTGTTTTTTTTTTTTTTTTTTTACGTTTACACTGTTCACCATACAGAATTATTTACATTATATTTAAATAGTTTGGACATTTATGCACATGGCAATACCAAATATGTTTATATTATTTTTACTTTTTGGGGGTAAAATGGGAAAAAAAGGGGGGGATTTACATTTTTATTAGGGGAGGGGCTTTTTCATTTTTATTTAATTTTTTTTACTTTTTATGTCCCCATAGGGAACTATTTATAGCAATCATTTGATTTCTAATACTGTTCAGTGCTATGCATAGGCTTCGCAATGATCAGTATTATCGGCGATCTTCTCTGGCCTGGTCGATGTCAAACCAAAGAAGACGACGCCGGGGTATGGATGGAGACAGGTGAGGGGATCTCGGTTCGCCATTTTGGCTGATCTGAACCCCGCAACCGTGCCGCGGCGATCTGATCTTTAAAGTGCTGCATTGCCGCAGATAGCGTGATCTGTATTGATCACGACATCTGATGGGTTAATTGCAGACATCAGCCCAATTGCTGATGTTCGCCATTATTGGCTGGTCCCTGGCAGCTGATAGGAGCCGGAACCTGCTGTGCATGGTGCGAGTCCCAGCGCATCAGGGCGTACATCTACGTCCTTTGTCCTTAAGGGGTTTTTTTTAATTGTATCGACCCATAGAACAAAGATTACTTTACATTTTTTATAAAGTGCACTCAAAATAAACGAAACCCCACAAAAGTAGCAAAATTTCGATTTTCTTTTCAATTTCCCCCTCAAATAAAAATCTTTGAGTGTGCTATACAATTTATAGTAAATTGAAAGGTGTCATTACAAAGTGCAATTGGTTGTGCAAAAAAAACAAAAAAAAACAAGCCCTCACATGGCTCTGTGGATTGAAAAATAAGAGTAATGTGTCTTCAATGTGAATAGGGGGAGCTTGCATTTCTGTTCATTAGATTTTATGGCAGCAGGAAGTCTCTCAGTCATAGTAGTTTCCATCAGAGCAAGTTCACGGCTTTCTTATCCGAAAAAAGGCTTCCTGCTGCCTAAATATTTAGCATTAATATGAGCTCCCTCTTTTCACATCAATGGTTAACGTTCTTAGGCCGGACGAAACGCATACCAAGCGTGAAACAATAGTACTCCCTTCCTTACACCCTCCCCTGCATTATGTGTGTCATGTCAACTGCTGCTCTGCACCTGCCTTGTTACTACCTGCACCGTTTGCATCGATGGAATAAAGTACATTTTGGAAACTACATTCGGGGAGTGCACCATTACTTTCATCTGCTTCTTAGCTCACATTTTGGACATTTCTATTTGACGTGTAGAATCACCTTTTCCGGCCTTACAAGACTAGTGCTAAGTAAGTTACCCTTACTTTAGCTATGTGCGTTGTGCAGTTTCTTTATTATTCTTACTAGTGGTCTATGACAAAATTGACAGTTGGGTGTTACCAGTTGCCAGACTATCCATCCAGTCAAAGCTGACATTGTCAGATTGTACAGGGACATGCCAGTTGTTAACACCTAGTTGGCTTTTTAGTTGTACTTTTCTAATTATAACAGCACAGGTCCACTAATCACTAAAATGTTTTTGTAAATCAGCAGGATTTAGGAAAGTTACAGCCATATGTGTGTGTGTGTGTGTGTGTGTGTGTGTGTGTGTGTTTATTCTTTTATTTTATTAACAATTATGGCTCTTGACATAATTTAATGTTTTATGTGTATTGTTTTATAGGACCTCTTGGCAGAGATGAACAAGTGGTGGCCTGACATTTTACATCCAAACTGTTCTACTTTTTGGTAAACAATATATGTGTAAATGCTTACAAAGTGTACTCTCTTTTAAGCAGATAACCATGTTTCACTGAAAAAATTATGTTCGATAGCAAGCTTTAGAGACAAATATTTATTTTTTATTTTTGTTATCCTTTAAAATGTATCATATTAGCAAGTTTGCAATTTTCTCTTCCTTAGAGTAATAAACCTTTAGCCTGACTAAAAAAACAGTACAAAACAGTTTCTCTTTTTCACTATTAAAGAGTCTGTGAGAGTGTTCCTGTACTTTAAAGGGGTACTCCAACATTTAATTCAGAACGCTCGGAGGCCGTGATCGTGACGTCACGTCTACGGCCCCTTGTGACGTCACACCATGCCCTCTCCCATAGACATTAATGGAGGAGGCGTGACATGATGTCACAAGGGGGCATTGCCATGATGTCACGAACACTGCCTACAGGAACCAGGCATTTGTTTAGAATGCCAGGTGCTACGGGATATTGCGGGGGCCCCAGCAACGGGACCCCCGTGATTAGACCTCTTATCCCCTAGTCTTTGGATAGGGGATAAGATGTATTGCAGCGGAGTACCTCTTTAATGAAAAAAAATATTAAAAGTGTGTCTATACATGAGGCATGTCTGTTCCTAATTTTACATGCAAGCAAAAAGGATTTTTAGTGGCGGCACTTTATTTTTAAAGTTAACATTGTCCATAACAATGTTCTTCTGATTATCTGTTCATTTGAGTTTTTTATTGTTTCTTTTACTGTTTGTATAGAGTTCAGTATTGCTTGTTTATATTTTAACTAATTTATTATTTATAGGAAACATGAATGGATAAAGCATGGTACCTGTGCAGCATCTTTATCATGTCTGAACTCCCAACACAAATACTTTAGCAAGGGCCTTGAGCTGTATTCAAGTGTGGATCTTAACAGGTAGTAGACATCGGGCTCTGTAATAGTTTATATTTTCAAAAAGCGATTCTGTCAGATGTTTTCACATAGTGTAATTAAAGTAACTATTTATTCCCTTAAGAGGACAGCCAATTTTATTTTAGAATTTTATTTTTTTCCTCCTTGCAAGAGCCATAACTCTTATATTTTTACCACACCCCCATATGAGGGCCTGTTTTTTGCACGACCAATTGTACTTTGTAATTACATCACTCATAACCATATTAACCTCTTAACCTGTCAAAGGGGTATTTCAGGTTTATACATCTTATCCCCCACCCAAAGGATAGGGGATAAGATGTATGATCGCAGGGGTCCCGCATTCTGTGCCAGGCGCTGCTTCCGAGATGGGGATGTGATGCCACGATCACGCCCCCTAGTGACGTCACGCCACACCCCCTCCATTCATCTCAGTGACATCATGTCCCTGTCTCGGAAGCAGCGCCCGGCACAGAATGCTGGGGGCTGCAACGAAATTGCTGGGGTCCTCAGTGGCGGGACCCCTGCGATCATACGTCTTATACCCTCTCCTTTGGATAGGGGATAAGATGTATAAACCCGGAATATCCCTTTGAGGACACAGGGCGTATGGGTACGCCCTCGCATACTGGTTCTTCGCTGGGCGTACCTGTGCACCCCGGTTCCCATTATCAGGCTTTGAAGCGTGCTCATGAGCTGAGCACGCTTCATATCTTATGGGTCCCTGTTGCTACCAGCAGTGCACTTTATGGTAAAACTGACTGTTCTCTTAATTCTGTGGGTCAAGTCGGTGAAAAAGATACCCATCTTTAGATGTTTTTATTTTATTTTACTATTTAAAAAAAAAAATACTTTTTAATTCTTTAAAGGATTTCTGTAGGGGGAAAAGCTATAGATTGCGGGTCCAACCGCTGGGACCCCCTGCGATCACCTGAACGGAGCCACGGCAGTCTGCTGGAAGGGGGCGTGCCGACCCCCACATGAAGCAGCTGCCAACATGCCCCCTACATGTATCCCATAGAAACATGCAGGGGGCATGTCGGTCATGGCTTCCTGCGGGGGTCAGAATGGCCGCTTCCGGCAGACTGCTGGGTCCCCATTCAGGAGATTGTGGGGGGGGGGGGGGGTTAAGTTATATTTCACTGCACTACTCCTTTAAGGACACAGGATGTAAATATATGTCCTGATGCGCTGGGACTTAGCCTGTACATGACACGAGCACCAGAGCAGTGCTTGCATCATGCACAACAGGTCTCAGTTGCTATCAACAGCCAGGAGCCCACCGGTAATGGCGGACATCAGCGAACGCGCTGATGTTCGCCATTAACCCCCAGATGCTGTGATCATGGCATCTGCAGCAATGCAGCGCTTTAAATGTCTGATCTGATTGCCACAGCACGGCCGCAGGGATCAGATTAGACTAGATGACGGACAGAGGTCCCCTCACCTGCCTCCTTCCATCCCCCAACATCGAGCAGAACAGAAGATCGCTGATAATACTGATCAGTGCTATGCCTATAAATATTCCCCTTAGGGATATAAAAAGTGTAAAAAGAAAAAAAAAAATCTGCCCCAATAAGTATGTAAATCGCCCCTTTCTCTATCGGCTCCATTAGGGGACACAGACCTTGGGTATATGCTGCTGTCTCTAGGAGGCTTGACACTATGGTAACCAAAAAGTCTGCTCTTCCCAGCAGGATATACCCGCCTCCAGGACACTGAGCAATTCAGTTGTTGCTTAGTGTCTTAAGGAGGTGGACACTGGTCTTGTGTTCTCCAGACCAGGTCTCATATTTTTTATTTTCCTAGTTAGGGAATGTGTTAGTTCTTTTATTCCTTTTTCTTTCTGTTTTCAGGTGGGGACTCAGGAACTACGGTTCACTGTTTCCCCATTGCGAGAGATGGCAGGCATCTTGGATGTACTGTTAACCCCCCCTCGTCAGCGGTCAGCGCTTGGGGTTGTACCTCATGGGTCCGGGTCCCCCTACCTCCCTGTTCATCTCGCTATGAGCTTGGCTTGCTGCAGGTGACAATGCTGACTGAAGACTCCATTACCGAGCTTCCATTTCCCAACTCCCGACTTTTTGGCAAGCGCCTTGATGAGATCATCTCTGAGGCGACGGCGGCAAGAGTTCTTTATTACCTCAGAATAGGGCTCGCACTACTTCCCGTAGGAAGTCTTCTTCTCGGTCATTTCGGACTTCTGGTCCCAATAATGGGTGGGGGCAGGCTCCCTCGCTGAACAAAAAGGTTCCCTCCTTCCGGGTGCGCCCCTCTTGGAAATCAGAAAATCACTCCGGCCGTTTTGCAGCCAAGTCTGGCACCCGCAAACCCACTTCCGCATGAAGGGACGCCCCCACCCGCAAATGTTTCTTGGGTGGGAGGTCGTCTTTTATTTTTCCGAGACGTCTTGGCGGTGCACATTCAAGACTCCTGGGTCAGGGACGTGGTGTCCATCGGATCCCGGATCGAAATTGCTTCTCTTCTGGAGGATACATTTTTTCCTGTCCCGGGCCCCCCGGTCCCCTTCGCTAACTAGGGAATTTTGGGGCTGCTTCACTCCCTTCTCTTCCAGGGAGTCATTGTCCCGGTCCCTTCCAAGCAGCGTTTTCGGGGTTTCTATTCCAACCTTTTCGTGGTTCCCAAGAAGGGCGGTTCTGTGCGTCCCATCTTGGATCTCAAACGTCTCAATCAACACCTTCTAATCCGCCATTTCCAAATGGAATCTCTCCGCTCAGTGGTGGCGTCTATGGATCAAGGGGAGTTTCTTCCTCGGTGGACATCTAGGATGCCTACCTCCACGTTTCTATATTTCCTGGCCATCAGCGGTACCTCCGCTTGCGATTACGGAAGGTAATTTTCAATTTGTGGCCCTCCCCTTAGGTCTGGCCACTGCTACGCGGGTCTTTACCAAGGTCTTGGCACACATCATAGCCTTACTACGGTTGTGGGGTGTTTCAGTGATTCCTTACTTGGACGACCTCCTCGTCAAGGCCTCCACCAGAGCCCAGGCTCGGGAGAATGTGAGCCTCAATCTTAAGACCTTTTGTCGCTTTGGGTGGATGGTCAACCGAGACAAGTCTGTTCTCTCCCCCACCCAGTCTTTGATCTTCTTGGGGCTTCAGTTTTGACGCAGCCTTTTCTCGTATTCGCCTCCCGCCGGACATACGTCTGGCCCTCTTGTCGGGAGTCCGCTCCCTCCGGATACCATCCCCGGTCTCCATCCGTACTTACATGGAAGTCCTGGGTCGGATGGTGGCAGCCATGGAGGCCCTACCCTTTGCCCAGTTTCATTACGTCCTCTTCAGCTGGCGATTCTTGCCCGGTGGGACAGGTCTCCTCTCTCTCTCTCTCGATCGTAAGATTGTTCTTCCTCTTCGGACCCATCGGTCTCTGCGCTGGTGGCTCCATACCCCCCTTCTTCAGGGGCGTTCGTTCCTTCCCCTCCACTGGCAGGTGGTCACTACAGATGCCAGTCTGTCGGGTTGGGGGGGTGTTTTCAGGGGTCAGACGGTTCAAGGCCTCTGGCCTCCCCAAGAAGCCCTTCTTTCCATAAACATCCTGGAACTGAGGGCAATATATCTTTGTCTGAAGCATTGGGAGTCCCTGCGGCACTCGCAGTTCAGCAGCCATGTCCGAGGTGACAAAGATCCTCCTCAAATAGTTCCAGCCATTTCGGCGATTCACATTCCGGGAGTGCTCAACTGGGAAGCGGATTTCCTCAGTCGGTCCTCAGCCGACCCCGGAGAGTGGTCCTTTCTTCCGGAGGTGTTCGCACAGATCTGCGACCTCTGGGGGACCCCAGACGTTTGTGTCAAAGTCCAGGGACCCCCTGGCTCTAGCCTTGAATGCCCTAGTAATTCTGTGGTTGGGATTTGTCCTGCCCTACCTGTTCCCTCCTCTCCCCCTCCTTCCTGGGGCTCTGAGGAAGCTCCAGGCGGAAGGTGTCCCCTCCATTCTGGTGGCTCCAGACTGGCCTCGAAGGGCATTGTACGCCGATGTGGTCTTGCTTCTGGCCGATGTTCCATTCAGTATTCCACTTCGTCCAGACCTACTGTCCCAGGGTCCCTTTTGCCACCCCAATTTACAGTCGCTGCATTTGACGGCGTGGCGGTTGAGACCGCGATTCTAAAGGCCCGCGGCTTCTCTTCCCAGGTAATTCGCACCATGCTCAGGGCTCGCAAGCCCTCCTCTGCGAAGATTTATCTCCGTACCTGGCTGCTTTCGGCGTTACTTTCGTTGGTGCGAAATTCAGACCTTTTCCGTTCCCCGTCTCCTCTCCTTTTTGCAGTCTGGGTTGGAACAAGGGCTGGCTCTCAGCTCCCTTAAGGGTCAGGTTTCGGCCCTTTCCATTCTCTTTCAGCGTCTTCTGGCTTCCAATTCGCATGTCCGGACTGTTCTTCACGGCGTGGCACACGCTGTCCCCCCTTACCGATCCCCTTCTCCCCCTTGGGACTTGAACTTAGTTCTAGGCGGTCTCCAGGATGCACCTTTTGAGCCTCTTAGGGAGGTTCCCTTCGCCTCCTATCCTAGAAGATGGTTTTTCTTATGGCTATTACTTACGAGGACATAGTCCTTCCGTCCTTTTGTCCCGCTCCTTCTCATCCCAGGGAGCGCTTACTCCACAAATTGTATGTGGTATGGGCTGTTCGGACTTATCTTTCTGTCACCTGTTCCGTTCGTCAGTGCGATTTTTTCGTCCTTACAGAAGGTCGTCAAAAGGGACAGCCTGCCTCCAAGGCCACCATTTCTCGGTGGATCTGATGTGCTATTTCGGAAGCTTACCGCTGCAAGGGGAAGATCCCACCCTTCAGGGTATTGGCTCATTCCACCCGTTCTGTGGGAGCATCCTGGGCTCTCCGAAACAAGGCCTCGGCCTTGCAGATCTGTAAAGAGGCCACCTGGTCGTCTTTGCACACTTTTTCGAGATTCTAGCAGGTTCATACTTTCGCATCGGCTGATGCTAGTCTGGGCCATAAAGTGTTGCAGGAGGAGGTGGTACAGCCGACTGCCTGACCTTTTTTCTCTGCCCACCCAAGGGATGGCTTTGGTACGTCCCAAGGTCTGTGGTCCCCCAATGGAGCCGATAGAGAAAAGGAGATTTTTTAGACTTACCGTAAAATCTTTCTCGAAGGATCCATTGGGGGACACAGCTCCCGCCCTTTTCTGGGGTTCCTTTTCGGTTATCTGTCCGAGGGAGTGTTCAGTTGATTTTTCTTCTGGTTCTCTGACAGTTCATGTTTTTTTTTCCTTTGACCTGTCGGTCTCCTTCTATTGCTCTGGGACTAAAACTGAATTGCTCAGTGGCCTGGAGGTGGGTATATCCTGCTGGGAGGAGCTGACTTTTTGGTTACCATAGTGTCAAGCCTCCTAGAGACAGCAGCATATACCCAAGGTCTGTGTCCCCCAATGGATCCTTCGATAAAGAGATTTTACGGTAAGTCTCCTTTTTTTTCCATTTTACCTCCAAAAACCATTAAAAAAAAATAAACATATTTGGTCTTGCCATGTGCATAAATGTCCGAACAATCAAAATTTAATAAAAATAATTCCATACAGTGAATAGCATAAACGTAAAAAAAAAAAAAGTACATTTCTGTGTTTTGGTCACATCACATTCCAAAGAATAAATAAATAAAATGCTATCAATTACTCAGATATTCGCAAAAGTGATACTAAAAGTGGCACCTCCCCTGACCCCTATCACTTATTTATTTTTCCATGTACGGGCTCATTTTTTGCGCCGTGATCTGTAGTTTTTATCGCTACTACTTGTGTATATGTGACTCTTTGATCACTTTTTTTTTTTCTGGGATGTGACCTCAGATGAACAATTTTGGACTTTTTTTTTAAGTTTATGCCGTTCACTGTATGAGATCATTAACATAACATTTTAATAGATTGGACATTTCCACGCACTGCGGTACAAGTATGTTGTTTAATGATTTTTTAAATATATTTTTTAAATGGGAAAAGAGGGGAATTTTTTTTTTTTTGGGGAGGGCCTTATTCACTTTTATTGACACTTTTTTTTTTTTACTTTTCTTTGTACAATTCATAGTACCCACAGGGGACAAATTTTTGCAATCCTTAGGTTGCATATACTGATCAGTGCAATGCATATGTATAGCACTGATCAGTTATATCGGCGCTCTAGAGAGGAAGACCCCATGATGATGGCCGGAGCCAGGTGAGGGGACCTCCGTCCACCATCTTGGATGATCTGATCCAGGCGGGACATCAGATAAGCCGCTGGATGTCCACGATTACCGGTGGGTCCCTGGCTGCCGGATCCTGCAGTCTATGATGTGAGTGCAGCTCCTGCGCTTACTTCATAGCCGCAGATGGAATTTAGGTCATACGGGTACGTTCTGGTGCGCTATGCACCAGGCGCCCATGGCGTACCTTTATGCCCTGCGGCCTCTACGGTTTAAAAAATAGGATTGTGGAACATCTAAAATCCCATTTGTATAACACCTTAACGACATAGGACGTAAATGTACGTCCTGGTGCCCTAGTACTTAACGCACCAGGTTGTACATTTACGTCCTATACCTTGGGGTCCTAGTTCATTTTCTTGGACGAGTGCTCTTCCAGGAGCTGACTTTCTGGCTTTAGTTTGTCTCCGACCTGGGGGCTCGTCCACGGGCTCCGTGGTCATGTGAGTGCAGTCTTTGGGACTGTTTCTTTCTTCTCTGGAGGTTGTACTTTTCCCACCAAGGGAACTGCTTTGGTACGTCCCATCTGTAAGGTGTCCCCCCAATGAGAAGTGCAAGAGAAAAGGAGATTTTTGTACTCACCGTGAAATCTCTTTCTCGTAGCTCTCATTGGGGGACACCACACCCACCCATTTCTTCTTTTGTCCGGATTGTTCTTTCCGGTTCTTGAGTTGTCTCTCAGAGATTCCTTTCTAGGGTCCTTCGGCCGTATTTCTTGTTGGCTTCTCCTACTGCTTTGCAACAAAACTGATTACCTCACTGCAGGAGGGCGGGTATATCCTGCCAGGGAGGAGCCGACTTTTTTTCCTAGTGTCAGCGCCTCCTAGTGGCAAGAGCATATACCCATCAGTAAGGTGTCCCCCAATGAGAGCTACGAGAAAGATTTTACGGTGAGTACAAAAATCTCCTTTTTAAACGTACTAATTTGTTTAAACAGTTTGCCATATTTTTTTTAAGCGCAACAGTAATAGAAAAGTATATCATCATGGGTATCATTTTAATTGTATGGACCCAAAGAATAAAGAACACATGTCATTTTTACCGGAAAATGTACGGCGGGAAAACAAAACCTTCCAAAATTTGCAAAACTGCGGTTTTCTTTTTAATTTCCCGACACAAATAGTATTTTTTTCGTTGCGCTATACATTTTATGTTAAAGTGAGTGATGGTATTACAACAGAGAACTGGTCACGCAAAAAAAAAGCCCTCATACTAGTCTGCTGATGAAAATATAAGAGTTATGATTTTTTGAAGGCGAGGAGGAAAAAATGAAAACTTAAAAATAAAATTGTCTGCGTCCTTAAGGCCCAAATGGGCTTCGTCCTTAAGGGGTTAAGTTCAGAGCTTCCAAGTCATTTTTTTTTTTTACTCTAATTTCCTTAAAATAAGGATGCATGTTATAGATAGATAAAATATATTTCAAATTAGACTATATGGTTAGTATGTTTGTGGCCTAGATGTCCTGTGTTATAAGTAAAAAGTATTGGAAATGTATATTGATTCAGTTCTGGTAACTTTTATCAACACTTGGTATTTTATGTATTTCATTTTTTATTTAATTAAATTTTTTTTTTTAGTGTTCTGGGAAAATATGGAATTAAACCTTCTAACACATACAAGGTAAATGATGATCACAGTGTATTAAAATTAAATAGGATTAATAATATGATGTTTATGGCATGTGGTTGCCATAAGAAGGTACTAATCTGTTCAGTTAAAAACATTCTAGTGTATAAGATGTGGTGTAGAGGTGGTGAAGTGGGTACTTTTGATAGAAATTCTTGTTGGCTTGAAACATCTGTGATGCTCAGGGCATGACCAAGGTAAAAGTATATATGAATAAAAAGATTGCAATGTGTCAGTTTGAAATAGTACATAGTTCATAAGGTTTAAAAAACATCAAGTTAAACTGTATTATATGTGTTGATCCAGGGGAAGATATAAACTAGGATACTAGATTTTTGGGGATAGAATGTTGATCCAGGGATTTATTTTGATTGGAGTCTGGAGGGATTTTTTCTCTGTTATGGGGGAAATTGGTCTTAAGGAACATGACGTACATCATTCAGCAGGCAACCCGTGCAAATGCCCAGGGGGGTCATCAGAGCCCCCATGTCAGCGATGGCGGCAAATCGCAGGTGAATTCACACCTGCGATTTGAGCAATTCCAGGTCATACGGGTCTATGGTGACCCGGAAAATAAGGGGGATTGGGGTTGTCCAAAACACCCCTGGTCCCCCTGAAGGGATAAAAGTGAGGTGGCAGGGGTGCCACCCCTCCTATCCCTGCTATTGGTCGTATAGACGCGAATACCAATAGCAGATGGGGGGCGGGGGGGTTAACTTTCGGTTTCCCCGTTCTGCCCACCCACTGTAGGCAGGGCAGAACGGCGAAACCGTCGGGGACCGGCGCCAAAATCCACTTACCCATACGTGGCAGCAGAGCGACTATTTGTGACGGAGATTAGCGGCAGAAGAGGACGTATTCTACAGAAGCCAGTGAGTTGCCTAGCAACATCTGGAGGGCTACAGTTTGAGACCACTATACAGGGGTCTCTAAACTGTAGCCCTCCAAATCTTGCAAAACTACAACTCCCAGCATACCCAGACAGCTTTTTGGGCATGTTGGGATTTGTAGTTTTGCAACATCTGGAGGGCCACAGTTTGGAGATCACTGTGCAGTGGTCTCTAAACTGTAGCTCTCCAGATGTTGCAAAACTGCAAATCCCAACATGCCCAGACAGCAAACAGCTGTCTCGGCATGCTGGGAGTTGTAGTTGTGTACTTTCAGCTGTTGCATAACTACATCTCCCAGCATGCCCTTCGGCGATCAGTACATGCTGGGAGTTGTAGTTTTGCAACAGCTGGAGACACACTGGTTGGAAAATACTGAGTTAGGTAACAGAACCTAACTGAAGGTTTTCCAACCAGTGTGCCTCCAGCTGTTGCAAAAGTACAACTCCCAGCATGCATGGTCAGTCAGTACTTGCTGGGAGTTCTAATTTAGAAACAGGTGGAGGTTGCCCCCCCCCCATGTGAATGTACAGGGAACATTTACACTGGCGGGTTTACAGTAAGTTTCCTGAAGTTTGAGCTGCGGCAAATTTTTCGCCCCAGCGCAAACTCCTAGCGGGAAACTCACCGTAACCCACCAGTGCGAATGTACCCTAAAAACACTACACTAACACATAATAAAGAGTAAAACACTACATATACACCCCCCTTACACTGTCCGTCCCCCCCCCCCAATAAAAATGAAAAACGTATTGTACAGCAGTGTTTCCAAAACGGAGCCTCCAGCTGTTGCAAAACAACAACTCCCAGCATTTCCGGACAGCCGCCGACTGTCCAGGCATGCTGGGAGTTTAGCAACAGCTGGAGGCACCCTGTTTGGGAATCACTGGCGTAGAATACCCCTATGTCCACCCCTATGCAATCCTTAATGTAGTCCTCAAATGCGCATGGCGCGCTCACTTTGGAGCCCTGTTGTGTTTCAAGGAAACAGTTTAGGGCCACATATGGGGTATTTCCGTACTCTGGAGAAGTTGCGCTACAAATTTTGTGGGGCTTTTTCTCATTTTACCCCTTATTAAAAGGAAAAGTTGGGGGCTACACCAGCCTGTTAGTGTAAAATTTTAAATATTTTTTTACACTAACATGCTGGTGTTGCCCTATGCTTTTTATTTTCACAAGCAGGTAAAAGGAAAAAAAGACCCCCAAAATTTGTAACACAATTTCTCGTACTGAAATACCCCATATGTGGGCGTAAAATGCTCTGCGGGCGCACAACAAGGCTCAGGAGTGAGAGCGCACTATGTACATTTGAGGCCTAAATTGGTGATTTGCACAGGGGTGGCTGATTTTACATCAGTTCTGACATAAACACAAAAAAATAAATACCCACATGTGACCCCATTTTGGAAACTACACCCCTCATGGAACGTAACAAGGGGTATAGTGAGCCTTAAAAACCCCCACAGGTGTTTGACGAATTTTCATTAAAGTTGGATGAGAAAATGAAAAATATATATATACATTTTCACTAAAATGCTGGTGTTGCCCTAAATGTTTCATTTTCACAAGGGAAAATAGAAGAAATGGGGTTACAAATTTTGGGGGGGCTTTTTTCCTGAGTAAGAACATAACCCGTATGTGGATGTAAAGTGCTCTGCTGGCGCACTACAATGCTCAGAAGAGAGGGAGCACCATTGGGCTTTTGAATAGAAAATTTGTCCTTAATTGAAGGCCACCCGTGTTTACAAAGCCCCCATAGTGCCAGAACAATGGACCCCCCCCCCCCCACATGTGACCCCATTTTGGAAACTACATCCCTCATGTCACGTAATAAGGGGTACAGTGAGCATATACGCCCCACAGGTGTCTGGCAGATTTTTGGAACAGTGATCCGTGAAAATCAAAAATGTAAAGATCCGTCAAATGCCAGGGGGGTGTAAATACACACTGCACCCCTTATTAAATTCTGTGAGGGGTGTAGTTTCCAAAATGGGGTCACATGTTGAGGATCCACTGTTCTGGCATGACGGGGGGCTTTGTAAACGCACATGGCCCCTGACTTCCATTCCAAACAAATTCCCTATCCAAAAGCTCAATGGCGCTCCTTCTCTTCTGAGCATTGTAGTGTGCCAGTAGAGCACTTGACGTCCACACATGGGGTATTTCCATACTCAGAAGAAATGGGGTTACAAATTTTGGGGGCCATTTTCTACTATTACCCCTTGTAAAAATGTAAAATTTGGGGAAAAACCGTCATTTTAGTGAAAATTTATTATTTTAATTTACACATCCAACTTAAACAAAAAGTCGTGAGACACCTGTGAGGTGTTAAGGCTCCCTGTACCCCTTGTTACGTTCCTTGAGGGGTGTAGTTTCCAAAATGGTATTTCATGTGATGGGTTTTCTGCTGTTCTGGCACCATAGGGGCTTCCTAAATGCGACATGCCCCCCAATAACCATTTCAGCAAAATTCACTCTCCAAATTCACTCTCCAAAATTCCAGAGTCGCTCCTTCCCTTCTGAGCCCTCTACTGCGCCCACCGAACACTTTACATACACATATTTCCTTACTCAAGAGAAATTGGGCTACACATTTTGTGGGGCTTTATCTCCCATTACCCTTTGAAAAAATTCAAAAACTGGGTCTACAAGAACATGCCTGTGTAACAAATGAAGATTTTGAATTTTCTCCAATTTGCTGCTATTCCTGTGAAACACCTAAAGGGTTAACAAACCTTTTGAATGTCATTTTGAATACTTTGGGGGGTGCAGTTTTTACAATGGGTCATTCACGGGGTATTTCTAATAAGAAGGCCCTTAAAATCCACTTCAAAACTGAACTGGTCCCTGAGAAATTTCGATTTTGAAAACTTTGTGAAAAATTGGAAAATTGCTGCTATACTTTGAAGCCCTCTGATGTCTTCCAAAAGTAAAAACATGTCAACTTCATGATGCAAATATAAAGTAGACAAATTGTATATGTGAATCAATATATATATTTTTGGGAATTTCCATTTTACATATTGTCCACCATGACAGCCCACATGAGAGATGGTCCCATAGGACCTAATAGGAACAGGAAACAGAAAAGGTTAAAAGCCCCTCCCCCCCGGCACCTTCCCCACTGTTTTCCTGTTCCCCATTAGGTCCAGGACAGAGCCGGAGTCTATGGGGCTCCTATTTTTTGGTTAAACTTTATTTTTTATTTATTTTTTTTTCCCTGGGCTAGGGGACCGGGGCTATTGCTGCTTCCCCTCCCCTATGAATGCCCAATGGTCGCGGGGGTCCTCTTCCCCTGCCTCCGGGAGTACAGGTTATGGCGCTCCTGAGGGGGTTTATGTACCTGTACAGGAGGGAAGGCCTCCTTTCTTTCGTGCGGCCTTCCCTCTGCTGGTCCCGGGATGCCTGTGCCACGCGCGCAGGCTTCCCACTTCTCTGGGGCCGCATGTCGCTGGAGGTTACCGGAGCTCTGCATGTGCGGCGGGCGTGCTGTAGCAGAGTTCCGGTGGCCCTTCCTGGCCGGCTGCGTCCTTGTGCAGCAGCTTGCGTGGTCCCCCGGGAACCGGGCAAGAAACTTTGGTTCTGGGCAGTGCGGAGATGCGGCGGACCGGAAGTGACGTCATGGGCGCCAAAATTCTAACTGCAGAGCATAAAGGTAGGGAACCAGCGTCTCCACAGTGTCTGTGCTGTGTTTCTATTCTAACCATGGACTCTCAGGCTTCATCCAGAGCTGATTCTGCTGAGCAGCCTGTTCCTTTGGTCTCTGTAAGTAATATCTTTCCTGCTTTTTACATAGGGCTGCAAAGATATGTTTCCTCTTTTACTTAGTGGGTCCCTTCTCTCTTTCAGGGAGACAAGGAACCCTCTCAGAAGCCTAAAAAGAAATGTATTATGTGAATTCGGTTAGAAGAAAACAGACATTGTAGATGTGCACCATCTTGTATAATGATCTGATTGCTTTTCAGCATAATATCAAAAACTAACAGGTTGTTAGTATACATTTTTGATCAAAAAGTACAAGCCCACTCGCCACGTCAAGGCCACCTATTTAGAGTGGGTCCCTAGCATAAAGTGGCGTAGCACCGGGCGGCGACCACCACCGCCGCGACACCAGTGCCCACGGGGGGGGGGGGGGGGGGGGAACGACCCACTGGCAGAGCAGCCCCAATGCCACTCAAACCAGTCTATGGGTCGCACCTCCCCACAGACACGGCGCCATGGCAGCAACGGACACCGCACAGCACCACACCAGTGTGAACAAGGTGCAATAGCTCACTTACCATGCTCTCTCAGTCAGACTGGGAGGCTGCTAGGAATGAAATGGCCCATGTGTAGCTAACTACTACTTATATAGGGTTTGGCTGAGGGGGTGGGAAAGAGTGCAGCACATGTTCAAAACAAAAAAAAAGGAGGGGGATAGAAAACAGTGTGAATTCGGTTAGAAGAAAACAGACATGGTGCACATCTACAATCTTGTATAATGATCTGATTGCTGGGATATTATGCTGAGAAGCAATCAGATCATTATACAAGATTGTAGATGTGCACCATGTCTGTTTTTCTACCCGAATTCACACTGTGATTTCTATCCCCTCCTTTTTTTTGTTTGAACATGTGCTGCACTCTTCCCCACCCCCTCAGCCCAACCCTATATAAGTAGTAGTTAGCTACACATGGGCCATTTCTTTCCTAGCAGCCTCCCAGTCTGACTGGGAGAGCATGGTAAGTGAGCTATTACATCCTTGTTCACACTGGTGTGGTGCTGTGCGGTGTCCGTTGCTGCCGTGGCGCCGTGTCTGCGGGGGTGGGGTGCGGCCCAAAGACTGGTTTGAGTGGCATTGGGGCCGCTCTGCTGGTGGGTCGTTCCCCCCTGTGGGCATTGGTGTCGCGGCGGTGGTGGTCGCCGCCCGGTGCTGCTCCATTTTATGCTAGGGACGTTAGGGACCAACTCTGAATAGGTGGCCTTGACGTGGCGAGTGGGCTTGTACTTTTTGATCAAAAATGTATACTAACAACCTGTTAGTTTTTGATATTATGCTGAGAAGCAATCAGATCATTATACAAGATTGTAGATGTGCACCATGTCTGTTTTTCTACGCGAATTCGAAATGTATTATGTGCCTAGCTAAAATTCCAGAGAAAGGGAAATCCTTATGAAAAAAATGCATTTCTAAAGTGGTACAAGAGGAAAAGTTGGGATCTTCTGAGGATTTGAGGTCGCTTATACACAAAGAAATTCAGGCTTCTTTAGCAAATTTTAATCCTCTTCTAAATCCTGGTGTTTCTGTAACGCCATCTGGTTCTCATTTAATGGCTCCTTTGGATATTAATACTTATCCAAAATTACAGTCTGCCCTCTCTCATACAATTTGTACTGCTGCCTCTTCCACCTAGTAACTACTCCGTAGTTCCATCTCAATATGCTCCTCCTGCTAAAAGAGCAAAAGTTATGGATATATCTGGTTCAGAGGAGGATGATCTTGTCTCCAGAGCAGATATTGAAGGGGTGGAAGAGGGCGAAGTGTATTCTGTTCCTTCTAAGGAAAATGTAAAATAGTTTTTTCTCAGCATAGGATACTGATATTTTGGTCAAGGTAGTCAGAGGTGTTAAGGGGTTAGAGGAGGTTGATAAACCTACGTCCATCCAGGATCAAATGTTTGGCAGGTTAAAACCGGCAAAAAATGTGTTTTTCCTATCCATGAAAATCTGAAAAGCCTGATTCTGGATGAATGGCAGGACCCTGAAAGGAAATGGCGAATTTCCAGGGAAATAAAAAAAATAGATTGCCTTTTGAAGAAAAAGCCATTGAATTATGGAATGACATTCCTAAAATAGACTACAACTTTTGATAATTGGCAAAGAATGTACATCTCTTCCTTTTGAGGATTCATGCCAATTCAAAGACCCCATGGATCGAAAAATGGATGGTCTGTTACGGAAAACCTGGCAAGCATCTACCGCGATTTTGAACCCGAACATAGCAGCTACTAGTGTAGCTAGAGCTCTTTTTATCTGGCTTTCTCAGTTAGAAGAACACATTGAGAATAAAACGCCTTGAGAGGACTTATTGGCTTCTGTACCTATGTTAAAAATGGCGGCAGGTTTTTGGCAGATGCTTAGGCTGAATCTGTGAGAATGGCGGCTAAGTCCGCTGCCTTATCAAATTCATCCAGAAGAGCTTTATGGCTAAAATTTTGGAAAGGGGACCCCACTTCCAAGACTAAACTTTGTGCTATACCTTGTATAGGGAAATCTATATTTGGGCCTTTTCTGGAAGATATTCTAGGAAAGGCTGAAGATGATAATGTTTTTCCAGAAGAGAAAGCTAAAAAAAACTGCAAAAACTTTTCGTCCCCAAGGAAGGTCAAATTATAGAGGGAAAGGAAAAACGGGTAGGTGGAGCTACCCCAAAGGGGGAAAAGGTAAAGATTTCCTCCTCAATCCCTCTCAACCTGCCAAAAAGCAATGACTGCTGGTTGGTGGAAGGAAGACTCAAGCATTTTGTGCCTCAGTGTCCATCTGTAACAACAAACTCTTGGATCCTAAACCTGTTGTCGGTAAGATACAAGAGTTTTCCTCCCTCCCACCTCAACATTTTTTCGTCTCAAATCAACCTTCCTCTCTCCTGCAAGAGAGAATGCTGGAGGGGGTAAGAAATCTGCTGCATTTGGGAGCTATTACTCAGGTTCCGACATCGGAGAGGAGTCAGGGTCACTACTCTTCCCTCTTTCTGATCCCGAAGCCCAATGGGTCGTTCAGAACGCTAATAAGTTAAAAATATCTGAACAAATTCATTTCCTACAAAAGATTCAAAATGGAATCAATAAAAACAGCGATTCCCATGATAGCTCCCAATGCAGTAATGATTACCCTAGACCTCAAAGATGCGTACTACCATGTACCTATTCACCCGGAGCATCAGAAGTATCTCCAGTTTGCAGTCAAGATAGGGGATCAAATCTTCCATTACCAATTTGTGTGTCTTCCTTTCGAATCTCATCTGCTCAGAGATTATTCACAAAGATAATTGTGGAGGTAGTAGCACATCTTCGTCTACAAAATATAATTTTGATCCCTTATTTAGACGACCTGCTGATGACAGCCTCCTCAAAACATCTTCTCCTATTTCAATTGGATCTGGTAATACAGCATCTCCAGAACTTTGGGTGGATTGTCAACCTAGAAAAATCGGATCTTCTTCCATCCCACAGAAAGATCTTTTTAGGCATGCTGTTGGACTCAGTCAAAAAAGCAACTTTTCTACCTCCAGCAAAAATAGAGACTATCCAGTCAAAGATAAGAAAATTCCATAAATCAAGACTGGTGTCTATAAAAGAAGCAATGTCAGTATTGGGTTCTATGACCTCCAAGATTCCTGTGGTCAAATGGGCTCAATTCCACTCAAGACAGCTTCAGGTTCAGACTCTCTGTATGGAACAGATCTCAACTGACGCTAGACATAAAATTCACATTAACCTCCGGGGTAGTGAGGTCTCTAAATTGGTGGTTGGTAGCAACAAACCTGAAGAAAGGGGTCCCTTGGCTGTCAGATCCAGTCCTTGTGACTACAGATGCAAGTGCCTGGGCATGGGGTGCTCATGTACAGGGACATTACTTCCAAGGTCGCTGGCCTCCTCATCTAAACAATCTTTCCTCAAATTACAAGGAACTAAGAGCTGTGTGGGAGACCCTTGTGTCAGCCAAAACTCTCCTTCTCAATCAAGATATAAAAATGTACTCAGACAATTCAACAACAGTAGCTTTTCTGAGGCATCAGGGGGGCACAAGGCACAAAGCTCTTCAAGCTTGTTGCGGCCAGAATCCTTGCTTGGGGAATGGTCCCTAAATCCTTCTGTGTTCCATCTACTGGTTCTCAAGTGGGGTCAACCCTCTATAGATCTGTTTGCCTCTCGTCAGAACACCAAAACTATTCAGTTTTACTTTCTAAATCCAAGAGAAAGGCCGCTTGCAGTAGACGCATTAGCTCAAAATTGGAAATTTCCTCTGGCCTATGCCTTTCCTCCTTTACCTCTGATTGCAAGAACTCTAGCGAAGATCCGAGACAGCAATTTAAAAGTGATTTTTGTGGCCCCATACTGGCCAAAGAGGGGGTGGTTTTGTCTATTGAAAAGTCTAGCGATAGAACCCCCCCTTCCCTCTACCTCTAGTGGAAGACCTTCTGTCTCAAGGCCCAGTATTTCATCAGGGTCTACAGAACCTACATCTTATGGCCTGGATTTTGAAGAGTCAAATTTGAGAAAACAAGGTCTGTCTCAAAAAGTCATTTCTACATTATTGAAGAGTAGGAAACCCTCTACTTAGAAATTTCTTCCAGATTTTTAGGTATAATTTTGATCCTGTAGTAAACAAATTGATCCAGACCCATCTCATCCTAATTATCCACATATTTGGGATTTCCTTCAAGAGGGATTTGAGAAAGGACTCTCGCTTAGTACATTAAAAGTCCAAGTGGCAGCATTGGGGGCTTTCTTTGATCATCAGATTGCAGATCATCGATTGATAAGAAGATTTTTTTTAAGGCGATTTCTAGACTAAGGCTAAGTTTCCACTTGGTTTTTTTTCTGGCAGTTTTTGAAATACTGCCACTGCAGTTTTTGAGCCAAAACCAGAAATGTATTCAAAAGGAATAGGACATATAAATGAACCACTTATACTTCTCCTCCCTTATGGATCCACTCCTGACTTTGGCTCAAAAACTGCAGTGGCAGATATCCAAAAACTGCCAAAAAAAAACCAAGTGGAAACTTAGCCTAAAGCCTAAAACTCCAATCCGTACACCCTCTTGGAACCTTAATTTGGTGCTATCTGCTTTCACTTCTCACCCTTTTGAACCTCTAGATCAGTGTTCTATAAAATTTGTCACTCTAAAACTAGCTTTTCTCATTGCTATTACTTCTGCTAGAAGAGTTGGAGAAATTCAAGCCCTGTTAATCAATGAACCATAATTGTCCATATCTGATGACAAAGTAACCCTCAGATTAGATCCTTCTTTTCTCCCTAAAGTGTTTACTGACTTCCACCGGTCTCAAGAAATCTTTCTTCCTTCTTTTTGTAATAATCCAAGAAATCCACAGGAAGAGAAATTTCACATGTTAGAAGATGTCTTCTCTGTTATTTGGATGTCACAAGTCTTTGGAGGAAAGGCTCTAATCTTCTTTTGCAGTTCCAATGTCCGAATAAGGGTAGGAAAGCTTCCAAAAGTACTATAGCCCGGGGGGATCAAGAGTGCCATTGTTGATGCGTATAAAGTTAGTGGGGAACAAGTCCCTAACAGTCTGAAAGCTCATTCTACTAGAGCAATGTCAACATCCTGGGCGGAAAGATCTGCTGCCTCAATAGATCAGATTTGTAGGGCAGCTACATGGTCAAATCCCCATACTTTTTTAAACATTATAGGCTCGACTTATCAGAGTCTCATGATTTGGCCTTCTGTAGAAAGGTTCTGCAGGCCATTGTCCCTCCCTAATGATTTTTATTTGGTATTTCTCATGTGGGCTGTCATGGTGGACGAAATGTAAAAATAGAATTATTTACTTAACGATAATTCGGTTTTCTTGAGTCCACCATGACAGCCCCATTATTTCCCTCCCTTTTTTGGTGGTGTTTTTTTTTTTTCTTCTGCTGGCATTACTTTTTCTGGTGTCCCTTTTTAATTTGTAAAACGCCGGGGGGAGGGGCTTTTAACCCTTTCTGTTTCCTGTTCCTATTAGGTCCTATGGGACCATCTCTCATGTGGGCTGTCATGGTGGACTCAAGAAAACCAAATTATCAGTTTGCATATAAGGAAAGATAGAATTATTTACTTGCTTCAAAAGTAAAAAAAATGCAAAATTTGAAATTTTTTCATCAAATTTTAGAATTTTTCACAAGTATTGACAAAATTTTACCACTAATGTTAAGTAGAATATGTCACGAAAAAACTGTCTCTGAATCAGAATGAAAGGTAAAAGCATCCCACAGTTATTAATGCTTAAAGTGACAGTGGTCAGATGTGTAAAAAATGGCCGGGAAAATTGGCTGGGTCCTTAAGGGGTTAACGGAGAAAACAAACCTTCCTGACTCCAATATGGCAATCCAGATAAATTCCTGGATCAAAAGTCTAGTATCCTTTAAAAGGGTATTCACATTCCGACGCTCCCCTGGTGTACCGTTATCACTGTCTTTTGGCCCCTGGTCTTCTTTCGCATTCTGCGGTGTCACACTGCGCTGAGCTTATTGCTGGCTTCAGTAATGTCTCGCCTTGACCGGTGATACCCTTAGCGGCAGTGTGATGTAACGAGCCCCAGTACCAGGAAAAAGGCTGAGCCCATTACAGGACACTGCTGCGCAGCAAATCTCTGACTGAGGCGGGACATTGCTGTTCAGTGCAGTTTGACGCATGGGGACCCAGAATGCAAAAGAAGACCGGGGCACAAAAGACAGGATAGTAATATTGCTACACCCGGGTGGGGGGAGTTATAGGAAGGAGAGTTATAGTTTGTTATTTTAATTTTTGCAGCTGGGTAGAATGGAAAAATAACAACCCCTTTATACTTTTATATTATATTTTCCCCAAAAAAACATCCAGGCCCCCCTTGAACTTGTTTATTGAATAAGACATCACAACATTATGTAGATAGTTCCATAGTCTCACTGCTCTTACAGTAAAGAATCCCTGTGTCGTGATGGTGAAACCGTGTCTCTCTTCTTGATGTAGAGGATGCCCCCTTGTCAGGGTTATCGGCAGAGCTGTACTTAGGTCCTTTTGCATAGAGTTGAGAAAAGAAAATTGCACTTCATGATAACTTATTACTACTGACTAAATAGCATCACACCATACATGGGACAAATAATTCCATGTAAATCTTCAACATAGTAACAGGATAATACCATCATACTGATACTAAATAAAAACCACTGTACACAGACCAATATAATCAATAACACAACTCACTATACAAGAGGCAAATCACTCTGCCACACCATAACCACTACCATTATCATTACATAGGGACGGGCTAATAACATCATAATGATACTGAATGAAAGCCACTTAGCACAGACCAGTATCCCCCATACACTGCCCATAAAGTAATGATCCCAGATCTACATAGGCTCTTCAGACCCTATAAGAGGTTACAGTACAATTACATCCAGTGGCTTACAAATGGTGTTTTCTTGGATTTCTTCTTTTTCCTTTTCTCCTTTTATCTGGTAAAGACCACCATAAATTTTCGCTAAATTTGGACTTGAAAATGAAAAATTTGATGTTTTTCACTAAAATACTGGTGTTACCCCAAATTTTTCATGTTCACAAAAGGTAATAGGAGGATAAGCTCTTAAAAAATGGAAATACCCCACATGTGGATGCAAAGTGCTCTGCGGGCGCACTACAATGCTCAGAAGAGAAGGAGCGCTATTGAGTATGGATTTCATGAGGTATACCTATGATGCAAATTACAGGCCTCTCTCATCTTTTTAAGTGGGAGAACTTGCAGAACTGGTGGTTGACTAAATACTTTTTTGCCCCACTGTAGTATCCCTAACCACTTAATGAATCCCTCTCCAAACCCATATCCTCTGAGAACAGTCCAAAGAAAGAACCACTTCACCCTGTCTAAGGCTGGGTTCACACTACGTTTTTTCCCATACGGGAGCGCATACGGCAGGGGGGAGCTAAAACCTCGCGCTCCCGTATGTGACCGTATGCGCTCCCGTATGTCATTCATTTCAATGAGCCGACCGGAGTGAAACGTTCGGTCCGGTCGGCTCATTTTTGCGCCGTATGCGCTTTTATAACCGGACCTAAAACCGTGGTTGACCACAGTTTTAGGTCCGGTTGTAAAAGCGCATACGGCGCAAAAATGAGCCGACCGGACCGAACGTTTCACTCCGGTCGGCTCATTGAAATGAATGACATACGGGAGCGCATACGGTCACATACGGGAGCGCGAGGTTTTAGCTCCCCCCTGCCGTATGCGCTCCCGTATGGGACAAAACGTAGTGTGAACCCAGCCTAAGGCCTTAACTGTGTCCACTGACTGGATGGATCATTCCCCTCCCCCTCTCTATCTGTAAATTCCCAAACAATATCATCACATTATCCACCGTTGTTCTATCACTCATGAAACCACATTGATCAGTTGATATTAACAATGGCATTATATTCTCCAACCTCACTGCCATGGTGTTTGTCAATATCTTCATATCATAACAATATTTACAAGATTTACTAACCTTAATGTAGTATAGTATCAAGTGCCTTAGAAAAGTCCAGATACACAACATCAACAGCTTTACTTAGGTCCAGTCTATAACTGACCTTCTTATAGATGCTAATTAGATTAGTCTGACAGGATGATTACGCATAACCCATGTTGGTTACTCCAGAATAGCATCTCTCAGAAAATGTTACCCTCAACTAGGGCTGGGTGGTATAACGATTCATACTGAATAGAGAAATTTTTGTCCTGCATGATATGAATTTTTCCCCATACCGCAATACCGGCTTGGCCCCTCCCTTCTCGGGAATGGATTATCAACCCAGCGCTGCGCTGTCCCCACATCGCGAACTAATCATATGTGACCTGCGAGCACTCCCCCCCCCCCCCCCCCCAAATCAATCATCAGCCCTGCGCTGTCCCCATGGGTGTACTACTCACATATGTCACCCGCAAGCGCTGCCCTCCTCGTCCTCCTGTTTGTTGCGGGCTGCCTGCGCTGGCTGGAACTGTGTACTGTACGCTGTATCTCTATGCTATATCCCTATGCGGCCGTGCCTATCATCGGCCGCAGCAATGTTCCGCCTCGGCCGGCGATAGGCTGAGCGCACTGTCATGTAAAGAGCTCTGGCCGGCTTCTTACATGACAATGGGCTCAACCTATCACCGGCCGAGGCGGAACATCGCTGCAGCAGGTGATAGGCTGATGGCCACATAGGAATACAGCATAGAGCTACAGCGTGCAGAGTACACAGTTCCAGCCGGCGCAGGCGGCCCGCAACAAACAGGAAGATGAGGAGGGCAGCGCTTGCGGGTGACATGTGAGTAGTACCCCAATGGGGACAGCGCAGTGCTGGGCTGATTATTCATTTGGGGGGGAGCAGAACAGCGCTTGTGAGTCACATGATTTAAGGGGGAGGGGGGAGAAATACCGTTATATACCATGGAACAAAAATACTGTGATACACATTTGGGCATACCGCCCAGCCCTACCCTCAACAGATGTTAAAATTAAAGACCTATAGTTCCCAGGATCCCTTTTTGACCCATTTTATAAATATGGACATCACATTTACTATGCACCTTAACAAAAAGTCGTCAAACACCTGTGGGGTGTGGAGGCTCACTGTACCCCTTGTTACTTTACTTGAGGGGTGTAGTTTCCAAAATAGTATGCCATGTGTTTTTTTTTTTTGTGCTGTTCTTGCACCATAGGGGCTTCCTAAATGCGACATGCCCCCTAAAAACCATATCAGCAAAATTTGCTCTCCAAAATCCCATTGTCGTTCCTTCACTTCTGAGTCCCCTACTTTACATCCACATATGAGGTATTTCCTTACTCGAGAGAAATTGGGTTACAAATTTTGGGGTGATTTCTCTCCTTTTACCCATTGTAAAAAAAAAAATTTAAAAAAATGGCTCTACAAGAACATGCAAGTGTAAAAAATGAAGATTTAGATCTGCTGCTATTCCTGTGAAACACCTAAAGGGTTAACAAATCTTTTGAATGTCATTTTGAATACTTTAAGGAGTGCAGTTTCTACAATGGGGTATGTCTCACAGAAAGGCCCCTTAAATCCACTTCAAACTTAACTGGTCCCTGAAAAGTTCAGACTTAAAATTTTTCGTGGAAATTTTGAAAATTGCTGCTATACTTTGAAGCTTTCTAATGTCTTAAAAAAGTAAAAATATATCAACTTTTTGATGCCAAGAAAAAGTAGACATATTGTATTTGTGAATCAATATATAGTTAATTTGGAATGTCCATTTTCCTTTCAAGCAGAAAGTTTAAAGTTAGAAAAATGCTAAATTTTCAAAATTTATCAAATCTTGGGATTTTTCACCAAGAAAGGATTTTTCACCAAGAAAGTAATGACAAAAATTTACCACTATGTTAAAGTAGAATATATCACGAAAAAACAATCTCTGAATCAGAAAAAAAGGTAAAAGCATCTCAGAGTTATTAATGCATATAGTGACAGTGGTCTCCAAGGGGTTAAGGACACAGCCCATTTTGACCTTAACCCCTTAAGGACCTAGGGCATATGGATATGCCCTGGCTCCCTGGTACTTAAGGACCGAGGACGTATCCATACGCCCGTGGGACAGGACCTGGGTGACTCCTTATATCTATCAGCAGGCACCCCGCGCAAATGCCCATGGGTGTCATCAGACCCCCCTCATGTCGCCACAAATTGCAGGTGAATTCTCATCATTGATTTGCGCAGTTTCCCGGTCATATGGGTCTATGGTGACCCGGAATATAAGGGGAATCGCGGTTGTCCAAGACACCCACGATCCCCCTGAAGGGATAGGAGGGAGGGCGCATGGGTACCACCCCTCCTATCCCTGCTATTGGTAGTCAAGAAGCGAAGACCAATAGCAGATCGGGGGCGGGGGGGAGGGGGGTTAACCCCTTAAGGACTAGGCCAGTTTTCACTGTAGGACCAGAGCATTTTTTGCACATCTGACCACTTTCACTTTAAGCATTAAAAACTCTGGGATGTTTTTACCTATCATTCTGATTCCGAGATTGTTGTTTTGTGACATATTCTACTTTGTTATTGGTAAAATTTTGTCGATACTTGCATAATTTCTTGGTGAAAAATTCCCAAATTTTATGAAAATTGTGCATTTTTCTAACTTTGAAGCTCTCTGCTTGTAAGGAAAATAAACATTCTAAATAAATAATATTTTGATTCACATATACAATATGTCTATGTTTGCATCCTAAAGTTGACATGTTTTTACTTTTGGAAGACATCAGAGGGCTTCAAAGTTCAGCAGCAATTTTCCAATTTTTCAAAATCTGAATTTTTCATGGACTTGTTCAGGTTTGAAGTGGATTTGAAGGGCCTTCATATTAGAAATACCCCACAAATGACCCAGTTATAAAAACGGCACCCCTCAAAGTATTCAAAAATGACATTCAGTAAGTGTGTTAACCCTTCAGGTGTTTCACAGGAATAGCAGCAAAGTGAAGGAGTAAATTCTAAATCTTCACTTTTTACACTTGCATGTTCTTGTAGACCCAGTTTCTGAATTTTTACAAGAGGTAAAAGGAAAAAAATCCTCAAAATTTGTAACCCAATTTCTCTCGAGTAAGAAAATACCTCATATGTGTATGTCAAGTGTTCGGCGGGCGCAGTAGAGGGCTCAGAAGGGGAGGGAGTGACAATGGGATTTTGGAGAGTGAGTTTTTCTGAAATGGTTTTTGGGGGGCATGTCACATTTAGGAAGCCCCTATGGTGGCAGAACAGCAAAAAAAAAACACATGGCATACTATTTTGGAAACTACACCCCTCAAGGAATGTAATGAGGGATACAGGGAGCCTTAACACCTCACAGGTATTTCACGACTTTTTGTTAAAGTCGGATGTGTAAATGAAAAAAAAAATGTTTTCACCAAAATGCTGGTTTTTCCCCAAATTTTACATTTTTACAAGTAGTAATAGGAGAAAATTACCCCCAAAATTTGTATTCCCATTTCTTCTGAGTATGGAAATACCCCATGTGTGGATGTCAAGTGCTCTGCTGGCGCACTACAATGCTCAGAAGAGGAGGAACGCCATTGAGCTTTTGGAAAGGGAATTTGTTTGGAATTGAAGTCAGGGGCCATGTGTGTTTACAAAACCCCCCGTGGTGCCAGAAAAGTGGACCCCCCCACATGTGACCACATTTTGGAAACTACACCCCTCACAGAATTTAATAAGGGGTGCAGTGAGCATTTACACTCCACTGGCATTTGACAGATCTTTGGAACAGTGGGCTGTGCAAATGAAAAATAAAAAATTTCATTTTCACGGACCACTGTTCCAAAAATCTGTCAGACCCCTGTGGGGCGTAAATGCTCACTGTACCCCTTATTACATTACATGAGGGGTGTAGTTTCCAAAATGGGGTCACATGTGGGTATTTATTTTCTTGCATTTATGTCAGAACCGCTGTAAAATCAGCCACCCCTGTGCAAATCACCAATTTAGAGCCTCAAATGTACATGGTGCGCTCTCACTCCTGAGCCTCGTTGATCCCCCGCCGAGCATTTTACGCCCATATTCCGTACTCGGGAGAAATTGCGTTACAAATTTTGGGGGTCTTTTTTCCCTTTTACCTCTTGTGAAAATAAAAAGTAAAGGACAACACCAGCATGTTAGTGTAAAAAAAAAAAAAAAAAAAAATTACACTAACAGGCGGTGTAGACCCCAACTTTTCTTTTTCTTAAGGGGCAAGAGGAGAAAAAGCCCCCCAAAATTTGTAGTGCAATTTCTCCAGCTGTTTCAAAACTACAACTCCCAGCATGTACTGACAGACCGTGCATGCTGGGAGTTGTACTTTTGCAACAGCTGGAGGCACACTGGTTGGAAAACCTTCAGTTAGGTTCGGTTACCTAACTCAGTATTTACCAACCAGTGTGCCTCCAGCTGTTGCAAAACTACAACTCCCAGCATGTACTGATCGCTGAAGGGCATGCTGGGAGATGCAGTGGCGTTGCGACCCGGGTGCGGTGGGTGCGGAGCGCACCGGGTGACACCAGCCTGGAGGGGTGACACCACGGCCGGCAGCACAACCCCCCCCCCCCCCCCCCCCCCCCCACAGCTGCACACCGTCACTCAACTCAGCCGGTATTTGCAGCATCCCCAAACAGAAGAGGCTTCTTCCATGACCTGCAGGCTGTCGCACTCCAGTTTCAGCCCCCGACACTAAATCCTATCCCCCAGCCCCAGGAAGCTGCCTCTTTAAGACGTGCAATGCTTTCTGGGAACAGAAGTGCCGTGCGCACGTCTGCTCCCTCCCCCGACGTGTCCCTGCCTCATGTGCTCCGCGTCTGCATGGGTGATAAATTCCTCCCCAACCCCCGGACATTCCTGGACCTGGAGCCGCCGCCCGGGGAGAGGAGAAAGTGAAGACAAGAGACTGGTGAGCTGGTGAGGCCTCTCTGCAAAACTGTGTATTTAATACAGTGTTTCCCAACCAGGGTGCCTCCAGCTATTGCAAAACTATTACTCCCAGCATGCCCAGACAGCCTTTGGCTGTCCGGGCATGCTGGGAGTTGTAGTTTTGCAACAGCTGGAAGCACCCTGGTTGGGAAACACTGATTTAATGTAACAGGGAGAAAGGGGGTGCTGAGAGGCTCTGGTTGGTGCCATTGCCAGGAGGATGATCCTCCTTATGTATGATGGGGGTGTTGCACCCCCATCATCCATCAGCAGGATCATCCTCCTGTGAGTAGCACCCCCATCATCCATCAGCAGGATCATCCTCCTGTGAGTAGCACCCCCATCATCCATCAGCAGGATCATCCTCCTGTGAGTAGCACCCCCATCATCCATCAGCAGGATCATCCTCCTGTGAGTAGCACCCCCATCATCCATCAGCAGGATCATCCTCCTGTGAGTAGCACCCCCATCATCCATCAGCAGGATCATCCTCCGGGATGATGGGGGTGCTACTGGCAGGAGGATGCTCCTGCAGATGTAGCACCCCCATCATCTTGGCCTTAGCACCCTCATAATCCATTGGGAGGATCATCCTTCTGCCAGTAGCACCCCCACCATCCTGGATGATGGGGGTGCCACTGGCAGGAGGATGATCCTCCTTATGTATGATGAGGGTGCATAAGGAAAGACTATAGAGAAGTCACCTGTAGTCACTGATATTTTTGTGTATTTTCCTCATTATGTCCCATCAGAGCTGGAGTCACTTGTAAGTTCTGCAGTTGTGATGAGTAAAACTACAACTCCCAGCCAGGGCCGGTGCAAGGATTTCTGCCTACACAAGCGAAGCTCCATTTCGGGAATCTCGGTGGGCCGCAGCAATAAAACCAGAGAGGGTGGAGTGGTGGCAGTGACCTCTGCTGTGCGGCGGCGGGGCGCACAGGTGGGGGTCTTAGTATAAAAAAAAAGTCTTCATTTTTCCACCCCCATCAGCTGCGAGTCCATGCGCCCTCAAGCGGACGCATGGTTTGCCTTATGACAGCACCGGGCCTGCTCCCAGCATAACCTCACCACTGCTTAGGTCATACTGGGAGCTGTAGTTTTAATTGGTGAAACCTTTTTTAGTGCTTTCCCATTCTTTGGCAATTGGTATATTTGATTATTATACTGGAACTTTTCACACTGCTCTACATCAGTGGCGCCTGTCACAACAGGCTAAAAACTTACTGGGGGGGGGTAGGTATGGGGGTGACACCATTTTATATCGCACCGGGTGACACCAACCCTAGCAACGCCACTAGCATGCCGAGACAGCTGTTTGCTGTTAGGGCATGCAGGGATTTGCAGTTTTGCAACATCTGGAGGGCTACAATTTAGAGATCTCCAAACTGTGGACCTCCAGCTGTTGCAAAACTACAAATCCCAGCATGCCCTGATAGCAAACTGCTGTTTGGGCATGCTAGGAAGTGCAGTTTTGCAACATCTGGAGGGCCACAGTATGTGATCACTGCCAGTGATCTCCAAACTGGGGCCCTCCAGCTGTTGCAAAACTACAAATCCCTGCATGCCCAAACAGCTGTCTGGGCATGCTGGGAGTTGTAGTTTTGCAACATCTGGAGGGTTACACTTTAGAGACCACTGTATAGTGGTCTCAAACTGTACCCTCCAGATGTTGCTAGGCAACTTACCGGCTTCCGTCAGATCCAGGGTGCCAGACGCACAACATCGCCGGACTCCGATCTCCTCCACCGATGGTCGCCCTGAGGGTAAGTGGATTTCGGCGCCGGTCCTCTGTCTGTTCCCCGTTCTGCCCCGCCTCTTGTGGGTGGGCAGAATGGGGAAACCGAAAGAAAAGCCCCCGCCCCCGATCTGCTATTGGTGGTCCCATTTAGACCACCAATAGCAGGGATAGGAGGGGTGGCACCCCTTCCACCTCACTCCTATGCCTTCAGGGGGATCGTGGGTGTTTTGGACAACCGCGATCCCTGTTATATTCCGGGTCACAGGGTCACCATAGACCTGTATGACCCGGAATAGCCGCAAATCGCAAGTGTGACTTCACTTGCGATTTGCGGCGATCGCTGACATGGGGGGGGGTCTGTTGACCCCCCTGGGCATTTGCGCCGGGTGCCTGCTGATAAATATCAGCAGTCACCCCCGTCCGGTCCCCAAGCAGCAGGGACCGAAATTCCCACTGGCGTACAGGTACGCCCTTGGTCCTTAAGTACCAGGGAGCAAAAGTGTACCTGTACTTCCTTTGTCCTTAAGGGGTTGAAGGGGTATTCCAGGAAAAAAAAATTATATCAACTGGCTCCAGAAAGTTAAACAGATTTGTAAATTACTTCTATTAAAAAATCTTATTCCTTTCAGTATATATGAGCTTCTGAAGTTAAGATTGTTCTGTTCTGTCTAAATCCTCTCTGATGACACCTGTCTCGGGAAACGCCCAGTTTAGAAGAGGTTTGCTATGGGGATTTGCTTCTAAACTGGGCGTTTCCCAAGACAGGTGTCATCAGAGAGGATTTAGACAGAACAGAACAATCTTAACTTCAGAAGCTCATATATACTGAAAGGATTAAGATTTTTTAATACAAGTAATTTACAAATCTAAAAATAATGTGGATTGTGTGCAGCTCACAAAAAATGGGGGGCGAGGTTAACTGAGAGGCTTTCACCAAAAAAAAGCAAGAATAGTGTATATATATATATATATATATATATATATATATATATATATAAAAAAGGGAGTACTCAGTCCTCAGTCTCCCACCTGTTTAAACAGGTATGTGATGGAGGAATGGATTCACTAGACAATGTTATAAAAGATTTATTGATAAAAATATAACCAATCCACAAACCGCAGGGCCCTACGGATGGGTAATGGAATTACAGTAAAATGATTATTTGTTCAATAATAACTTCTGCCCATATGTGATCATACAAATATTGGATTTTAAACAGTTACAAGTGGTAAGCGATAATCTGCTAACAAAAATTATTAATCTCATCCATAAAAATAAAATATCCTAAAAATATCATATGAAGAGTATCCTAAAAGAAAAAATAACCTGCAAAAAAAAAAGGAAAAATTTCCACAAATAAAGTCCGTCCTGTAACAAAAAACAATAGTGTGGCAAATCTCTGGATATTTTGTATCAATTCCACAAATGGCTTGTAACAGTTCCAAAGGTAATTTGTATCCAAGGATAAATTTATAACAGATTTTCAATCCTGTAAAAAGCATATAATATTTCTCCTGTGTGGCAATAATATTATACTGTATATTTTCTGGTACAATAAGGCATATAGTTGTCTCCGCTATTGATCCTGAAAAGGAATAAATTCTCGGCACCGTGTGCCACTCACCACCCTTAGGATTCGGGGTCCATAGAGGTCCATAGAGGCTGGAGGCTGCAGAGGTAACGTGCCTCGATGCAGCCGCTACTCGCAGCGCGTTCCTCGGTAATCCCCGGTGGCGTGTGATGTCACGGGTCAGCAGATTTCAGTCAGCTGATCTCTAGAGCCGGTGTAAGCCGTATACAGGCAAGTAAATAGGGAATCCAAGGATGATTTCAATGGTGTATATGATGCAGATGATGCAGATTAGCGGAGGTTTGTACACAGAATTAGAAAGTTATGCTGGGACTTATAGTCCGCGCCGCTTAAATGGAGATAAAAAAATCCCTGGTTTCTGTCAGCTCAATAGCAATGGATGTTTCATCAAAAAACATCCAAATAATGTCCAAACAATTATTTCATCCAAATCCAAACGCAGAGTATGAACAGGGCAGTAATCCAAAAGACTTCAGATCTCAAAAGATAAATAAATGATAAAAACCAAACGTGTTTCTGGGTGTCAAAAGGAATAAAATATAATAAATATTAGAATACCCCTTCCTCAGTGGTGTCTAAATCAGTCTGAAGCTCTGGTCTTTATATATGGTCCCTATGATTAACACCTGATGTATCCTTCGAAGATCTACAAATACTGGGATGGACTCCATTCTCATAGAGACATGGATAATTCCAGTGGTTGTTAGGAGCAACGGTTTTTGTATCAACCAGTAAAATTTTTACATTTTCATCAATGTTGCCATAATACTAAAAATAAGTGAGAGTGATAAAATATAATATAAATGAATAGAAAATTTAAATAAAAATAATGTTAATAGACATAAGAATAAAAATAAAGAGGCAAATAAATCTTTTATAACATTGTCTAGTGAATCCATTCCTCCATCACATACCTGTTTGAACAGGTGGGAGACTGAGGTCTGAGTACTCCCTTTTTTTATAATTTACAAATCTGTTTAACTTTCTGGAGCCATTTGATATTAAAAAAAAATATTTTTCCTGGAATACCCCTTTAACGTTAGGTTTCCCCGTTCTACCCACCCACAATAGGCGGGTCAGAACGGGGAAATCGACAGGGACCGTCGCCGAAGTCAATTTACCCATCAGCAGCGGCAGCAGGCGGCGATCGGTGACGGGGATCGACGGAAGAATAGGACGGCAATGCGGCTCCCTGGATCCTACAGAAATCAGTGAGTTGTTGCCTGGCAGCATCTGGAGGGCTACAGTTTGAGACCACTATACAGTGGTCTCTAAACTGTAGCCCTCCAGATGTTGCAAAACTGCAAATCCCAGCATGCCCAAACAGCAAACAGCTGTCTCTGCATGCTGGGAGTTGTAGTTGTGTACCACCAGCTGTTGCATAACTAAATCTCCCTTCGGTGATCAGTACATGCTGGGAGTTGAAGTTTTGCAACAGCTGGAGACACGCTGGTTGGAAAATACTGAGTTAGGTAACAGAACCTAATTGAAGGTTTTCCAACCAGTGTGCCTCCAGCTGTTGCAAAAGTACAACTCTCAGCATGCACGATCTGTCAGTACATGCTGGGAGTTGTGGTTTTGAAACAGCTGGAGGTTTGCCCCCCCATGTGAATGTACAGGGTATATTCACACGGGCGGGTTTACAGTGAGTTTTCTGCTTCAAGTTTGGGCTGCGGCAAATTTTTCGTCGCAGCGCAAACTCCTAGCGGGAAACTCACCGTGACCCGCCAGTGTGAATGTACCCTCAAAACACTACTCTACACTACACTAACACGTAGTAAAGGGTAAAACACAACATATACACCCGCTTACACTGTCCCCCCCAATAAAAATGAAAAACGTATTGTACGACAGTGTTTCCAAAACGGAGCCTCCAGCTGTTGCAAAACAACAACTCCTAGCTTTTCTGGACAGCCACTGACTGTCCAGGCATGCTGGGAGTTTAGAAACAGCTGGAGGCACCCTGTTTGGGAATCACTGGTGTAGAATACCCATATGTCCACTCCTATGCAATCCCTAATGTAGTCCTCAAATGCGCATGGCGCTCTCTCACTTCGGAGCCCTGTCGTATTTCAAGGAAACAGTTTAGGGCCACATATGGGGTATTTCCGTACTCGGGAAAAATTGCACTACAAATTGTGGGGGGCTTTTTCTCCTTTTACCCCTTATGAAAAGGAAAAGTTGGGGGCTACACCAGCCTGTTAGTGTAAAAAAATAAAATATTTTTATTACTTTTTATTTTCACAAGAGGTAAAAGCAAAAAAAGACCCCCAAAAATTGTAACGCAATTTCTCCTGAGTAAGGAAATACCCCATATGTGGGCGTAAAATGCTCTGCGGGCGCACAGCAAGGCTCAGGAGTGAGAGCGCACCATGTACATTTGAGGCCTAAATTGGTGATTTGCACAGGGGTGGCTGATTTAACAGCGGTTCTAACATAAACGCAAGAAAATAAATACCAACATGTGACCTCATTTTGGAAACTACACCCATCACGGAACTTAACAAGGGAGGGGTATAGTGAGGTTTAACACCCCACAGGTGTTTGAAGAATTTTCATTAAAGTTGGATGGGAAAATAAAAAATTTCACTAAAATGCTGCTGTTACCTTAAATTTTTCATTTTCACAAGGGAAAATAGGAAAAAAGCTCCCCAAAATTTGTAACCCCATTTCTTCTGATTAAGAAAATACCCCATATGTGGATGTAAAGTGCTCTGCGGGTGCACTACAATGCTCAGAAGAGAAGGAGCGCCATTGGGATTTTGAAGAGAAAATTTGTCCGGATATGAAGGCCACGTGTGTTTTCAAAGCCCCCATAGTGCCAGAACAATGGACCCCCTTCCCCCGCCCCCTCCACCATGTGACCCCAGTACAGAAATACCCCATATGTGGGCGTAAAATGCTCTGTGGGCGCATAACAAAGCTCAGGAGTGAGAGCGCACTATGTACATTTGAGGCCTAAATTGGTGATTTGCACAGGGGTGGATGATTTTACAGCGGTTCTGACATAAACGCAAAAATATAAATACCCACATGTGACCCCATTTTGGAAACTATACCCCCCACGTAATGTAATAAGGGGTACAGTGAGCATTTACACCCCACAGGTGTCTGACAGATTTTTGGAAGAGTAGTCCGTAGAAATGAAAAATGTCATTTTTCATTTGCACAGCCAACTGTTCCAAAGATCTATCAAACGCCAGTGTGGTGTAAATACTCACTGCACCCCTTATTAAATTCTGTGAGGGGTGTAGTTTCCAAAATGGGGTCACATGTGGGGGGGGTCCACTGTTCTGGCACCACGGGGGGGGGGGGGGGTCGCTTTGTAAACGCACATGGTCCCTGACTTCCATTCCAAACAAATTCTCTTTCCAAAAGCTCAATGGTGCTCCTCCTCTTTTGAGCATAGTAGTGCGCCAGCAGAGCACTTGACGTCCACACATGGGGTATTTCCATACTCAGAAGAAATGGCGTTACAAATTTTTGGGTTCATTTTCTCCTATTATCCCTTGTAAAAATTTAAAATTTGGGGAAAAAACAGCATTTTATTTAATTATTTTTTATTTATTTTTATTTACACATCCAACCTGTGGGGTGTTAAGGCTAACTGGACCCCTTGTTACGTTCCCTGAGGGGTGTAGTTTCCAAAATAGTATGCCATGTGTTTTTTGTTTTGCTGTTCTGGCACCACAGGGGCTTCCTAAATGCGACATGCCCCCCCAAAAACCATTTCAGCAAGATTTGCTTTCCAAAAGCCAAATGTGACTCCTTCTCTTCTGAGCATTGTAGTTCGCCCGCAGAGCATTTTACTCTACAAATTTTGGGGGGCATTTTCTCCCACTACCCTTTGTAAAAATGGTAAATTTGGGAAAAAATCTGCACTTAAGTGAAAAAAATGTTTTCTTTCATTTACACATCCAACTGTAAGGAAAATTCATCAAACACCTGTGGGGTGTTAAGGCTCACTGGACCCCTTGTTACGTACCTTGAGGGGTGTAATTTCCAAAATGGTATGCCATGTGTAGGTTTTCTGCTGTTCTGGCACCATAGGGGCTTCCTAAATGCGACATACCCCCCAAAAACCATTTCCGCAAAATTCACTCTAAAAGATCCCATTGTTGCTCCTTCCCTTCTGAGCCCTCTACTGCTCCCGCCGAACACTTGACATACACGTATGAGGTATTTCCTTACTCAAGAGAAATTGGGTTACAAATTTTGGGGGGCTTTATCTCCTATTACCTCCTCCTACAAGAACATGCGAGTGTAAAACATGAAGATTTTGAATTATCTCCTTCACTTTGCTGCTATTCCTGTGAAACACCTAAAGGGTTAACACACTTACTGAATGTCATTTTGGATACTTTTAGGGGTGCAGTTTTTATAATGGGGTCATTTGTGCGGTAGTTCTAATATGAAGGCCCTTCAAATCCACTTCAATGCTGAACTGGTCCCTGAAAAATTCAGATTTTGAAGATTTTGTGAAAAATTGGAAAATTGCTTCTGAACTTTGAAGCCCTCTGTTGTCTTCCAAAAGTAAAAACATGTCAACGTTATGATGAAAATATAAAGTAGACATATTGTATTTGTGAATCAATATATAATTTATTTGGAATGTCTGTTTTCCTTACAAGCAGAGAACTTCAAAGTTAGGCTGGGTTCCCACTACGTTTTCTCCCATATGGGAGCGCATACGGCAGGGGGGAGCTAAAACCTCTCGCTCCCATATGCCTTCGTATGCGCTCCCGTATATAATTAATTTCAATGAGCCGACCGCAGTGAAACGTTCGGTCCGGTCGACTCATTTTTGCGCTGTATGCGCTTTTACAACGTTTGTTGCGTTTGATTTTTTCCTCCTCGTCTTCTAAAATTCATAACTCTTTTTTTTTATATTTCCATTTACAGACCCATATGAGGGCTTGTTTTTTGCGTGACCAGTTGCACTTTGTAATGATGTCTCTCATTTAACCCTAAAATGTATGGTGAACCCCCCCCAAAAATATGGGGGTTTCGTTTCCACGCTGTGTACTTTACGGTAAAAATTACATGTTTTCTTTATTCTCTGGGTCAATAGGATTAAAATGATACCCTTGGTTACATATATTTCAATTATTTTACTG
This sequence comes from Hyla sarda, assembly GCF_029499605.1. Classification (NCBI taxonomy): domain Eukaryota; kingdom Metazoa; phylum Chordata; class Amphibia; order Anura; family Hylidae; genus Hyla; species Hyla sarda. The sequence continues at coordinate 300,470,646 of NC_079191.1, forward strand.
CTTTTAACCCCTTAACGACCACAGACGTAAATGTACGTCCTGGTTTGGCGGTACTTCGCGCACCAGGACGTACATTTACGTCCTTTGTATGACTGCGAGCATCGGAGCGGTGCTCGCGTCATACATGGCAAGTTCTGGCTGCTATCAGCAGCCGGAGACCCACTGGTAATGGCCGACATCCGTTATCGTGCGGATGTCCGCCTTTAACCCCTCAGATGCCGTTATCTGTACAGATCACGGCATCGCACATGATAAAATGGATGATCGGATCGCCCGCAGCGCTGCCGCGGCGATCTGATCATCTGTAATGGCGGACGTAGGTCCTCTCACCTGTCTCCGTCCATCTTCCGGCGTCTCCTGCTCTGGTAGGAGATCGAGCAGACCAGAGCAGGAGATAGCCGATAATACTGATCAGTGCTAAAAAGTGTAAAAAAAAAGTTGAAAAATGTAAAAATGAAAAGTAAAAAAAAGTGAAAAATCCCCTAAAATTGTGCATTTTATCCCCAAAAAGCACAAATTTTTTTATAAACAAATTTGGTATCGCCACGTGCGTAAATGTCCGAACTATCAAAATATAATCTTAATGATCCCGTACGGTGAACAGCATAAACGTAAATTTTTTTTTTTAAAGTCCAAAAATGCAGCTTTTTTGTCACATTTTATAAAAAAAATTATAAAAAATTATATAAAAGTTTTATATATGCAAATGTGGTATCAATAAAAAGTACAGATGATGGTGCAAAAAATGAGCACTCATACCGCCCTATATACGGAAAAATGAAAGTTATAGGTGGTCACAATAGGGCGATTTTAGATTACTGATGTTGTAGAAAAAGTTTTAGATTTTTTTTTAAGCGGTACAAAAATATAAAAGTATCTAGCCATGGGTGTCATTTTAATCGTATTGACCCACAGAATAAAGAACACATGTCATGCATGAATTTTGAGGAAGGAAATATTTGCGTACTTTTTTGTCATTACAGACTTTCAGCGTCGCGCCAATGGTAGGATGTTGCCATACTTCTTTATTCTTTAAGGCATGACACCAAGGGAGGCATTTAAGCGGGATTGAAGTTATACTCTGTTCTATTTTAACCCATGCTTTCTGAACATCGGTCCTACACCAATCCACTACTCTTGATAACATGGAAGCAATATAGTATCCTCTCAGATCGGGAATGCCCAGTCCTCCTTTATCTTTCGGATAGCTTAATAACGTTCTTTTCAGTCTAGGTTTTTTCCTGCCCCAGATAAATTCATACTGAACCGTTTGCATGTTTGTAAAAAAAGATTGTGGGATTGTTATTGGTAAGCACTGAAATAGATAAAGTATTCTTGGAAGGATGGACATTTTAAAAAGAGCACATCTGCCGAACCATGAAAATAGTTTTCCTGACCATTGTTGACATAATTCCCGGGTTAAATTTATTAATGGTACGTAGTTTAGTTTGTATATTTTATTAACTTCTGCTGGTATCCAGACTCCTAAAAGTTTAATAGCTTGTTTAGCCCATTTGAAGTTAAATAACCCCTGTATATGATCACGCAGGTTTACAGTAAGTTTCCTGCTTCAAGTTTGGGCTGCGGCAAATTTTTCCCTGCAGCGCAAACTCCTAGCGGGAAACTCACCGTAACATGCCAGTGCGGATGTACCCTAAAAACACTACGCTACACTACACTAACACATAATAAAGAGTAAAACACAACATATACACCCCTTTACACTGTCCACCCCCCCCCCAATAAAAATGAAAAATGTATTGTATGGCAGTGTTTCCAAAACGGAGCCTCCAGCTGTTGCAAAACAACAACTCCCAGCATTTCCGGACAGCCACTGAGTGTTCAGGCATGCTGGGAATTTAGCAACAGCTGGAGGCACCCTGTTTGCGAATCACTGGCGTAGAATACTCCTATGTCTACCCCTATGCAATCCCTAATCTAGTCCTCAAATGCGCATGGCGCTGTCTCGCTTCGGAGCCCTGTCGTATTTCAAGGAAACAGTTTAGGGCCACATATGAGGTATTTCCGTAATGGGCAGAAATTGCACTACAAATTTGGGGGGGCTTTTTCTCCTTTTACCCCTTATGAAAAGGAAAAGTTGGGTGCTACACCAGCTTGTTAGTGTAAAAAAATAAAATTTTTACACTAACATGCTGATGTTGCCCCATACTTTTTATTTTCACAAGTGGTAAAAGGAAAAAAAGACCCCCAAAATTTGTAACGCAATTTCTCCTGAGTACTGAAATACCCAATATGTGGGCGTAAAATGCTCGGCGGGCGCACAACAAGGCTCAGGAGTGAAAACGCACCATGTACATTTGAGGCCTAAATTGGTGATTTGCACTGGGGTGGCTGATTTTACAGCGGTTCTGATATAAACGCAAAAAAAGAAATACCCACATGTGACCCCATTTTGGAAACTACACCCCTCATGTAATGTAATAAGGCGTACAGTGAGCATTTTTCATTTGCACAGCCCACTGTTCCAAAGATCTGTCAAACCCCAGTGGGGTGTAAATACTCACTGCAACACTTATTAAATTCTGTGAGGGGTGTAGTTTCAAAAATGGGGTCACATGTAGGGGGGTCCACTGTTCTGGCACCGCGGGGGGCTTTGTAAACGCACATGGCCCCTGACTTCCATTCCAAACAATTTTTTTTCCCAAAAGCTCAATGGCGCTCCTTCTCTTCTGAGCATTGTGGTGCGCCCGCAGTGCACTTAACTCGGAAGAGATGGGGTTACAAATTTTGGGGGGGCATTTTGTCCTATTACCCCTTGTAAAAAAATGTAATTTGAGGGAAAACTAGCATTTTAGTGAAAAAAAAATCATTTACACATCAAACTTTAACGAAAAGTCGTCAAACACCTATGGGGTGATAAGGCTAACTGAACCCCTTGTTACGTTCCGTGAGGGGTGTAGTTTCCAAAATAGTATGCCATGTGGGGTGTTTTTTTGCTGTTCTGGCACCATAGGGGCTTCCTAAATGGGACATGCCCCCTAAAAAACATTTCAGCAAAATTTGCTTTTCAAAAGCCAAATGTGACTCCTTCTCTTCTGCGCATTGTAGTTCGCCCACAAAGCATTTTATGTCCTAACATTGGGGTTTTCCATACTCAGAAGAGATGGGGTTACAAATTTTGGGGGGCATTTTTTTGTCCTATTATCCCTTGCAAAAAAAAATTATTTGAGGGAAAACTAGCATTTTAGTGAAAAAAAAAAATTATTTACACATCCAACTTTAACGAAAAGTCGTCAAACACCTGTGGGGTGTTAAGGCTAACTGGACCCCTTGTTATGTTCTGTGAGGGGTGCAGTTACCAAAATAGTATGCCATGTGTTTTTTGTTTTGCTGTTCTGGCACTATAGGGGCTTCCTAAATGTGACATGCCCCCCAAAAACCATTTCAGAAAAACTCCAAAATCCCACTGTCGCTCCTTCCCTTCTGAGCCCTCTACTGTGCCCGCCGAACACATGATATACACATATGAGGTATTTTCTTACTAGAGAGAAATTGGGTTACACATTTTAGAAAGATTTCTCTACTTTTACCCCTTGTAAAAATTCAATAACTGGGTCTACAAGAACATGCGAGTGTAAAAAATTAAGATTTTGAATTTTCTCCTTCAATTTGCTGCTATTCCTGTGAAACACCTAAAGGGTTAACAAACCTTTTGAATGTCATTTTGAATACTTTGAAGGGTCCAGTTTTTATAATGGGGTCATTTGTGGGGTATTTCTAATAAGAAGGCCCTTCAAATCCACTTCAAAGCAGAACTGGTCCCTGAAAAATTTCGATTTTGAAAATTTTGTGAAAAATTGGAAAATTGCTGCTGAACTTTGAAGCCCTCTGGTGTCTTCCAAAAGTAAAAACAAGTCATCTTTATGATACAGACATAAAGTAGACATATTGTTTATGTGAATCAATATACGGTATAATTTATTTGGAATATTCATTTTCCTTGTGAGCAGAGAGCTTCAAAGTAAAAAAAATGCAACATTTTAAATTTTTTTCATCAAATTTTGGAATTTTTCACCAAGAAATGATGCAAGTATCGACAAAATTTTACCACTAACATAAAGTAAAATATGTCGCGAAAAAACTATCTCTGAATCAGAATGAAAGGTAAAAGCATCCCAGAGTTATTAATGCTTAAGGTGAAAGTGGTCAGATGTGCAAAAATTGGCCGTGTCCTACAGTGAAAATTGGCTGGGTCCTTAAAGGGTAGCTTCCACCATCCAATTTTATTTTTTTTGCTCGCCCGTCCCGCCCGCTATGGCACTAGCCCTCCTCCCCCTCCCCCCCCCTGCCCCGCATACCCCGTTCCCTCATTACACTTGCAGTTACTGCAGAGTCCGGCAGCGGGCGTGCAGGGACAGCAGGGCAGGCAGGGAGCGAGGGCAGCCTAACTGAAAAAGGACTGATTGCCACTCCAAAATCAGTCCTTTTTCAGTAGCCGGTTTTTTGAAATGTAAATTAAACCTTTTTAATGAAAAAATAAATAAATAAAAGTATATTAGAGATATGTTGTAGTACATAAGTACTACAACATATCAAAAAATAAAGTTGGTGACAGTGCCCATTTAAGGGGTTAATTTTGCCCTATTTTGACGACCTCTAACTTTCTTATTTTTCCGTATTCAGGGATTTGTAAGGAGTCATTTTTTGCACCATGATCTATAGTTTGTTTTAAAACCACGTTTGCGCATATGTGACTTTTTGATCGCTTTTTATTAAAAAAAATTGTAGTTTGATGTTACAAAAAAGATTACATTTTGAACAGTTTTTTTTTTAAAGTTTTTTTTTACGTTTACGCCGTCAACCGTAGGGGATCATTAACATTATATTTTTACAGTTCGGACATTTATGCACGCGACAATACCAAATTTGTTAATTTATCTTTTTTTACGCTTTTGTGTTTTAATATGGGGAAAAGGGGTGATCTAAAACTTTATTGGTGGAGATGCTATTTCAACATTTTTTTACATTTGTTTTACACTTTTATCGTCCCCATAGGGGACTATTTATAGCAATCATTAGATTTCTAATACTGTTCAGTGCTATGCATAGGGCATAGCATTGATCAGTATTATCGGCGATCTTCTGCTCTGGTCTGCTGGAAGGCAGATAAGTGCAGAAGACCCAGAGAGACGGATGGAGGCTGGTGAGGGGACCTCCATCCGCCACCTTGGCTGATCTGATCCCCACAGCAGTGCTGCGGGCGATTTTAGATCAGCCATTCAAAATGCAGCACTGAACTGATGCTGTGATCTGTATTGATCACGACATCTGAGGGGTTAATGGCAAACATTACATAAATATAGTAGTAAATATTAAATAGTAAACATACGGCGCTGTGCGTGAAGTGACGGTATGCAGCACTGTACATTTATGGTGCATGTCCTTAAGGGGTTAAAAAGGTTAATGTTTTTCCAAGATTTACAACATATAAAAAGTTTTTGATTCTGACAGTTCCCATATAAATATAAGGAATGAGGGTCTGTCTAGCACACTTCTTAATTCCTGCAAAACTGTGGGATAATTGTCATCTGGCCCTTGAGATTGTGTGTTGTAATGTTAATAAGGCAACTCCGCACTTCTTGTTGTGTTAAACAGGGGAGAATTGCTGGAGAATATTTTACTGTCTAAAACCAATATTGAAGAATGCATTTAGTTAAATGATCTTTATCTCATCCTCTTCCATTATTTCACCTAGATTATTTCTTAGGGGGGCCAACATTTTCAGTTTTGAAGAGAATCTGTCATCAGTGTCACGAACACTAACCTGTTGGTACATGCAGGTAGTGTGAGTGACACTGATGATAATGATACCTCAATCCATAACTCTGTTTGCCCTTTATGCATCATATTCAAGCAGCTGGCTTGGTGCATGCTGATGTCACGGCTGCTGCTTCTTCAAGCCTGCTCACAGCCATGCCAAGTGAGGCTTCTGCAGCGGTGACCTCAGCGTGCTCCTGGAACGCCACTCATGCACCAAACTTACCGCCCAAATAAGTATAACGGATAAACCGATTGGGGATAGGTAAGTATCATCACCTGCACTACCTGCGTGTAACAACAGGTTAGACAGATGACAGATTGCCTTTTAAGTTTCTTATTATTTTTGTAGGTGAAGAATATTTTTGGATTCTTTACTTTTTATAACAATCATATCTCTTTTGCAATTTTTACTAATTTTATATAGTTTTTACATAATGTATTCTTCTCCTTATAATAAACACCTACCTACTACCTTCTTGTTTCAATAGTCTGAATGCTTTTCTATTATAATTGATAGCATCTGTAATGTCCATTTTTGTGTTTTTAAATTTTTCAGTTTTTGGCCCTGTTTAGATTTTTTTTTTATGTATGAACTGTTTTCTGTGCTATTCTCCCTGGCTGAGGAATAGTTAATGCTATTAGCAATTGGTATCTCGGGTGGTAAACCCGAGCTCTGCTGGTTATTAGTTTTTACTTTGCTATGTCTGTTTGTCTGAGTTTTAACCATGGTTGATTCCTTTTTATGATATTGATTTTTGTCTGCTTGGTTTTATGTACATCTGTAGACTTTTAGTACCATGTCATATTTTAGTCTGTGTTCACACTGTGAGTCGTGCTTGTACCCGTGCACTGTATATTTAGTATTCCTGTTTAGTGTCCTTACCCGTATTCCTCCATGTGATGGAGTTTGGTTTTGTAATATTCCGGTTTGTTATCATGATCCGTCCTCAGTCTAGTGTTCCGTGTATTATATTTCTGTTTCCTTCTAGGCCAGTATCCTGATCACAAGGAGTGTGCCCGCTGGCTAGTAGTCTATTTGGCTTTGTTATTGATGTCCCTACATGTTTGAAGTGGGGAGTCTAGTTTGTTCTTTGTTCACTGTCCAGTGTGAACAGTGTTCTATGTTTCCTGACCTGTTTAGTGTTTTACATTCAGTTCATCTGTTCATCTGTTCATCCCTGCATCTCCTGGTTTCTGCTGTATACTTATTCCATATCTAGTCTTGTTCATTTATTCTTATCTGCCGTTTATCTTGATTCTTGTTTCTCAACTGTATGTTAGCACACTATATCCTGCCCTGTTTGTATATTTATATGCTGTCTCGTTTATCTGGTTGTTTTCCCGTTATGTTTCTGACCTGTCCCCGACTATGTACAGTATTTGTGTACCTTACGCTCATTACACTTTAGCGCAGGGAGGGACTGGCTCCAAGTTATCGATCCACCATTTAGGGCTGAAGGGCAAGTAGGCAGGGAGAGTATTTCTAGGGACAGCTTAGGGCTCACTCTCCCTCTCCACCCCCGGTCATGACAGCATCCTTAACTGTTTTGGTTACATCCAGCTATGTCTCATTTATCTCCACTAAGTGGATCTTACAACACTAATAGTTCTAGTTCCTCAAACTTATTAGTAAGGCGTCTGGCATAAGTGTACATGCATCTGATGTTTTAATTCGTGTTTTCTTTCCTTTTATCAGTTTTGAATGTTCTAACTCCTCCTGCAGATCCACCTCTGGGTTTATTACTTATTTCCAGCTCTCAATGTACACCATTCTATTTTGTAGTTTCTTCCCTTCCTCTAGTTCCTAGTGCCTCTTTGGTGTGGCATGTGGTACAGAAAATTTCAGGAAATATTACCTTGGAGGTCCTTGCCTTGAGCTTACTGCCTATGTCCCTGAAAACATTTCTAAGGACACTTCAGCTACCCCTGTGTTTGTTATTGTTGCCAATGTGCACCATGACAGCTAGGTTTTCTCCAGCCCCTCCAATTATTCTGTCAACTTGAACTGTGATGTGCTGAACTTGAGCGCCAGAAAGACTGTTAGACGATTTCAGTCTTTGTGTCAGGTTGCCCTGTCAGTCCCCCTAACAATTAAAGTACTATACTGGCATGAACTGTCTGGCCTGTTCTGCTCTTCTCTTAAAAAGATGCATTCTAGATGAATATGCACCAAACAGTGCAGTTTACACTATCTTTGGTAACATAATTTTGATTCTTATTTTTATTTTTTTATTTAGATTGACCTATGTCCTCTCTAAAATCTCTGAGCAGTTGAGAGTAGAGAAATTATAAGGATTTTTTTTTTATATAAATATATGTCTAATTAAATTACTTGTTCTGCTTCTTTATTTAAATGATTGTAATTAGCAAAGATGTAAGGTATTTTAGATATGTACACATAATTGGCTGGTACAAAAAAGAAAACAAGTATATCTTTAATTATAAAGAAATTTATATTTACATTTATAGGTAAATGAGATTGAAGACGCACTTTGGTATACGTATGGCGTTGTACCAAAAATTCAGTGTCTTCCCCCAGAGCAGGTAATGGTTTTGGTTTTAAATATTTTGTACCATCATTTCCAAATTTGTACAGTGCAAGAATATGTTTGCTCTCTATTTCTAAAATAAGTGTATACTGAGGTATTTTCGGTTGTACTAAACATACTGGGGGGAATTTACCAATACTGTCAGACTTGCCATTGGTGATGTTTCAGAGACACAGAACAATTTCCAGACAAATTTATTATATTGGTGCACGGTCTGGTAAATTTGTCCTGTCAGGTCTTGCTGTTAAGTTTGTGATGATGTGCTCCAATATTGTCCTGATTATTTTTACACTAATTCTTTTTTAGTTTATTGTGTGCCATAAAATAACTTAAAATTTTAGTCCACAATTTAGGTGGGAACACATACAATATGAGATGTTCATAAAAAAAATTATGTCAGAAATGGTAGGATTTTTTTTTAGCACATTGCATTAATAAATGTGCTGGTCATGTGCATCAAAAATTATGTGTAGTTAACACCTAATATTTGTCCAGTGACTAATAGTAAGTTTCCCCACTTTCTTACAACTCTGTTACCCCTCTGAAGGTTTACTCTAAGTATAAGCTCTTTTACATATTTCTGGAAAACATATACAGTATCTCATTTAAGTAAACCCCTAACATGTTTGTATATCTTTTTCTGTGCTTAATGTTGCTGTTCCCTCAAAATAACTCAACACAAAGCCAAAAAAATAATGTCTAAACCTTGGCAACAAAAGTGAGTACAGCCCTCAGTGGGAATGTCCAAATTGGACTCAATTAGTAATTTACCCCTTCCGGTGTCATGTGACTCATTATTGTTACAAGGTCTCAGGTGTTAGTGGGAAGCAGGTGTCTTAAATTTGGTGCTATTATTCTCTAACCTCTCAAACTCCCCAATACTGGTCACTGGTACAATACCACCTCATAGCAACAAACTCTCTGAGCATCTGAAAAAAAGGATTGTTGTTCAACATAAAATGTCCTAGGCTAAGACGATTTCCAAAAACTTGAAACTGAGCTGTAGCATGGTGGGCAAGACCATAGAGTAGTTTCACAGGACAGGTGTCACTTAGAACAGGCCTTACCATGATCGACCAAAGAAGTTGAGCGCACGTGCTCATCATCCTATCCAGCGGTTGTCTTTGAGAGATAGATGTAAGAGTCCTGTCAGCATTGCTACAGAGGTTTAAAGGGTGTAGGTCAGTCTGTCCGGGCTCATACAATACTCTACACACTGCTTCAAATTGGTCTGCATGCCTGTTATGATGCAAGATGATGCACAAAAAAGCCCATAAATAGTTTGCTGAGGACAAACAGACTAATAACGTAGATTACTAGAATCATGTCCTTTGGTCTGAGACTAAGAAACATGTAGTTTTGCTTCTGAAAGTGTCAAGCGTGTGTGGGGGGAACCAGGTGAGGAATATAAAGACAGGTGTGCCTTACCTACAGTTAAGCATGGTGTGTAAAACCACAGCAGCTACCACGGGAATGACCAGCTCCTATGCTGTTACAGTAGCATGACGAATGACCAAACCAAAGTATCAACAGAATGCGAGAATACCAGACAATTGGTAATCACAGAAAATACTTCACACTGTACAACTTCTTGGCCATGGACCCAACAATTTAATGTTTTATTCACTAACCACTTATTAACAGTTATCACTATTTACTGAAGGCTGCTTAGTAACCCCCTCCTTTCTATGTTTAGACAGGAGTGAGCACAGAGGATTGCTTGCCCCCCCCCCCTCTTTTCCTTGACTTTATCCCAGCCTGTTCTTCAGCTTAGACAAAGAAGATGTTTCAGCTAGACAGGATTATATTCTAAATAGTAAAGGAACCCATAGTGGTCTTTTTTTCATAAGCCATAATTTCTGGGGGAAAAAAAAGCAGACAAATTATTTTAATGAAGTATATTATCAAGATTATTGTTTCCCTAATATGTACAACATATAAAATGTTTTTCATTCTGACAATGCCCATTTAAGGTTTAGTTTAAAAAATATGTTTGAGTGTGATGTATGTTCTGTAATAAACATTATTAATAAGGTAGTATGGTAGCTCTATGGTTAGCACTGTTGCCTTCACATGTGTATGTGGGTTTGCCCAACACTCCAAAACATACTGATCAGTAATTTGGAATTTTGGTCACTCACAGGGACCGATGTGAGTGATGACATTCTCTGTACAGTGCATCATAATATGTGAGTGCCATATAAATAAAGGAATTATTATTAGTATAAGAGATAAAGCAAGACAGAGCCTAAGTGCTAGGGAAATTGCATGTAGAGCCACTGAAAGAGTTAGAAAGGAAACAATAAAAACTTACCATTTATATAATTTATATGGTGAGGGCTATTTTTAATAGGGTTCTTATATTATATTTTGATATAGGACTCCATAGCGTCATATTACACTGCTGTCAGCCACTACGGCATCTTATCTTAACCCCTTCCCGCAGAATGTCATATATAAACGCCGGGTTGTGCAGTGCGTTCGCGCATCCCGGCGTTTATAAATGACATTCAGTTAACCCGGCGATGCGCAGCATCGCATGGGTTAACTGGCAGAAGTCCCGCTGTTTCCAGCAGGGGACAACTTCTGCTTCACCCCCAGGACCATCCATTGATGGTCCTGGTCAGCGATCACTGTGATTGGTCCCTGTGGACCAATCACAGTGATCTGGGGTGAAAGTTCAGATCCCCCGCACTGCCCGCCCCTGGAAGTCGGGCAGAACGGGGGACGATGGCTGCGGGGGGGTCGCTCGGGACCTGCAGCATAGGGGGGGAACATCAGGGGACCGGCGGACTTACCCGAACCAGCGGCGGGACCGAGGAGCAGCGCGGGACCGGCCACGAGGACGAGGAGCGACGGGACCAGCAGGTGAGTGTATGGTCCTCAGAAGCAGCAGTGAAGATCTTCACTGCTGCTTCTAGGAGTCTGAAAACTACAACTCCCAGCATGCCTAGACAGCCTTTGGCTGTCTGGGCATGCTGGGAGTTGTAGTTTTGCAACATCTGGAGGGCCCCAGTTTGGAGACCATTGTATAATGGTTTCCAATCTGTGCTCTTCCAGCTGTTGCAAAACTACAACTCCCAGCATGCACTGACTGTCCAGGCATGCTGGGAGTTTTAGTTCAGCAACATCTGGCCCTTCAGATGTTGCCGAACTACAACTCCCAGCATGCCCTTCAGCTGTCTGGGCATGCTGGGAGTTGTAGTTTTGCAACAACTGGAGACACACTGGTTGGGAAACATTGTTTCTAACTCAGTGTTTCCTAACCTGTGTGCCTCCAGCTGTTGCAAAACTATAACTCCCAGCATGCACTAACAGACCATGCATGCTGGGAGTTGTGGTTTTGCAACAGCTGGTGCACCCCCCCCCCCCCCCTGTGAATGTACAGGGTACATTCACATGGGTGAGGCTTTTACAGTGGGTTTCTCGCATCTTGAGATGCAGCAAATTTTGCGCCGGGAAACTCGCTGTAATCCCCCACCCATGTGACTGTACCCTAAAAATACTACACTACACCAACACAAAATAAAATAAAAAGTTAAAAACACTACATATACACACACCCTTACACAGCCCCCCTCCCCCAATAAGAACGTCCGGTACGCCACTGTTTCCAAAGCAGAGCCTCCAGCTGTTGAAAAACAACAACTCCCAGTATTGTCGGACAGCCGTTGACTGTCCACGCATGCTGGGAGTTTTGCAACAGCTGGAGGCACCCTGTTTGGAAATCACTGGCGTAGAATACCCCTATGTCCACCCCTATGCAAATCCCTAATTTAGGCCTCAAATGCGCATGGCGCTCTCACTTTGGAGCCCTGTCGTATTTCAAGGCAACAGTTTAGGGCCACATATGGGGTATCGCTGTACTCGGGAGAAATTGCCTTAAGAGGTTTGGGGGGCTTTTTCTTCTTTAACCCTTCATGAAAAGGAAATGTTGGGGTCTACACCAGAATGTTAGTGTAAAAAAATAAAAATTTTTACACTAACATGCTGATGTTGCCCTATACTTTACATTTTCACAAGAGGTAAAAGGGAAAAAAGCCCCCCAAAATTTTTAACGCAATTTCTCCCGACTACGGAGATACCCCATATGTGAGCGCAAAGTGCTCTGGGGGCGCACAACAAGGCCCAGAAGGGAGAGTGCGCCATGTACATTTGAAGTGATTTGCACAGGGGTGGCTGATTGTTACAGCGGTTTTGACAAACGCAAAAAAAAAAAAAAACACATGTGACCCCATTTCGGAAACAACACCCCTCACGGAATGTAATGAGGGGTGCAGTGAGAATTTATTCCCCACAGGTGTCTGACGGATCTTTGGAACAGTGGTCCGTGAAAATGAAAACTTGTACAGCCCACTGTTCCAAAGATCTGTCAGACACCAGTGGGGGGCAAATGCTCACTGTACCCCTTGTTACGCTCCTCAAGGGGTCTAGTTTCCAAAATGGTATGCCATGTGTTTTTTTTTTGCTGTTCTGGCACCATAGGGGCTTCCTAAATGCGATATGCCCCCCGAGCAAAATTTGCTCTCAAAAAGCCAAATATGACTCCTTCTCTTCTGAGCATTGTAGTTCGCCCATAGTGCACTTCAGGTCAACTTATGGGGTACCTCCATACTCAGAAGAGAAGGGGTTACAAATATTGGGGGGTATTTCCTGCTATTAACCCTTGCAAAAATGTGAAATTTGGGGGGAAACACACATTTTAGTGGAAATTTTTTATTTTTTTTTACATATGCAAAAGTCGTGAAACACCTGTGGAGTAATAAGGCTCACTTTATTCCTTGTTACATTCCTCAAGGGGTCTAGTTTCCAAAATGGTATGCCATGTGGTTTTTTTTTTGCTGTTCTGGCACCATAGGGGCTTCCTAAATGCAACATGCCCCCCAAAAACCATTTCAGAAAAACGTACTCTCCAAAATCCCCTTGTCGCTCTTTCCCTTCTGAGCCCTCTACTGCGCCCGCCGAACACTTCACATAGACATATGAGGTATGTGCTTACTCAAGAGAAATTGGGCTACAAATAGAAGTATACATTTTCTCCTTTTACCCCTTGTAAAAATTCAAAAATTGGGTCTACAAGAACATGGGAGTGTAAAAAATGAAGATTGTGAATTTTCTCCTTCACTTTGCTTCTATTCCTGTGAAACACCTAAAGGGTTAAAATGATGACTGAATGTCATTTTGAATACTTTGGGGGGTGCAGTTTTTATAATGGGGTCTTTTGTGGGGTATTTCTAATATGAAGACCCTTCAAATCCACTTCAAACCTGAACTGGTCCCTGAAAAATAGTGAGTTTGAAAATTTTGTGGAAAATTGCTGCTGAACTTTGAAGCCCTCTGGTGTCTTCCAAAAGTAAAAACTCGTCACTTTTATGATGCAGACATAAAGTAGACATATTGTATATGTGAATAAAAATTTTTTTTATTTGTAATATACATTTTCCTTACAAGCAGAGAGCTTCAAAGTTAGAAAAATGCAAAATTTTCGAATTTTTCATCAAATTTTAGGATTTTTCACATGGAAAGGATGCAAGTTACCACAAAAACTTACCACCATGTTAAAGTAGAATATGTCACGAAAAAATAATCTCGGAATCAGAATGATAACTAAAAGCATCCCAGAGTTATTAATGTTTAAAGTGACAGTGGTCAGATGTGCAAAAAACGCTCTGGTCCTTAAGGCCAAAATGGGCTTGGTCCTGAAGGGGTTAAAAGGTTCCTGTTTCAGATCCACTGATCAAAACCGTTAAATAGTTATGTGCTCTTTAAACATTTGGCTCAAAGCTCATAAATGGAAATTATTTTTTGAAATAATCATTTTAATATCTAATTATTAATTGATTGAATAAAGTTTTCAGCAAGTGAAATGTTAGTTTTTTCTTACTAATGTTCATTGAATCATCTTACGTTTTTCAAAGTCACGCGTTATGCGGCAGAAATAGTTTTTCATTCATTTTCACTCCTATCTTCTAAGACCAGAAATAATGTAATCTCTCTGTCCTGTGGCAATATATATTTTTTTACAGAAACTTTCCACACGGTCACTATTGACCTTGGCTTTTCAAGGCATTAAAGGGTTATTCCCATCTGCGATGGAGGGCTCCTCAGCCCTAACCTTTGAAAGATAAAAACGAATGAGCCAGTGTAATAACCTTTGGCTGGATATGTTATGAATGTCCCAGAAGGGAATGTCCCTTTAAAGTGACACTATCATAAGACTTATGATGCACCATGTGAGGGCAACATAAACTTAGTGACAGGAACCCTGAGTATAAAACTGTATTAATTTTCTTAAAGGAAATCTGTCATCCGTGTCGGTACAGACAGGTAGGGGAGGTGACACTGGTGACAACGATACTTACCTGGTCCTGTTCTGTGCTGTGTTCTCTGGCTTTTCTGTTTGGTATCTTCAGCTCCGGGCCCGACTTGGCGCATGGGCAGAACTTAGTGACGTCACCGCTGCAGTTTGCTAGCAGCAGTACCCAGCAGAAAACAGCAGTAGTGATGTCACTAAGCTCTGCCCATGCTTGAAAGTCTGGCCCAGAGTTGAGGATAGCTGGAGAATCACGGCACAAAACGGGACCAGGTAAGTTCAGGTGACACTGATAGATACATAGTTAGTATGGTTGAAATAAGACATACGTCCATCAAGTCCAACCTGATGACAGATTTCCTTTTAATAGGTGCTGCATATGTGATTAAATCACTGTTTTACCACTGCGGACTACTGAGCAAGCACCCAATAATCTGTGGTATTCATGAGCGACTGCTCCGCCTGCCTACTCGCCACTAATTGTTTGTGACCAGTATAATAGAACGCTGCCAATCATTGACAGTTGGGTGGGCTGGAGTGGCTGCTCATGAATATCAGATTACTAAACACGTGCTCACTTGCTCAGAAGTCCACAGTGATAAACAATTATTTACTCTGATATGCAGCACCTACAAAGAAAAGTATTAAAGCATTTTACTTAGGATCCTTGTCACCACGCTCTTCAAGAACAGCAGTGCTTATGCTATTTTTTCACAGAAAGAATTTCAAACTTACTTATACCATTTTTTTCCATCCTTCCTTCTGCATGTACATGTGCCTCCTAATCTTTCCGCTGTTGACTCATTTTCACCACAACAGATTCATCAACAGGTCAGACGTAGTGCTCTTTTCTGAAACTTTTCTAAACTTTTCTAGGTATAAAAGGTGTTAGGCTAGGATCAGACTACAGAATCTCCTGGCAGAAAATTTCCGCCCGGAGATTCCGAGTGCGGCCAGTCTCTAATAAACTGCAATCTGTTCCGCACGGATTTCCGCCTGAAGAAAGAGCACCGCCATTCTTCAGCCAGAAATTTCCAAGCGGATTTTCCGTTCACTAATTCCACTTTACAAATTCCGAAGTGTGAATTTGTGAACGGAAACCCATTCACTACACTACGCATTTTAGCAAGCGGAATTTACGCCTGCAATTTCAAAACGGAATTGCAGACGGAAATTCCGTAGTCTGAACCTAGCCTTAGGCTAGGTTTCCACACAGGTTTTTCTTTGGCTTTGCACTTGCCACTGCAGTTTTTGAGCCAAAGCCAGAAGTGCACTCAGTGCACTCCTTCCTTCTTGATCAACTTCTTGCTTTGGCTCAAAAACTGCAGTGGCAGTTTCCCCCCCAAAAAAACGCCAGATAAAAACCTATGTGGAAACCTATCCTTATAATTGTTTGATACATTAGTGGTGCACAGCATGACTTTGAAGGCCCTCCCACAAACTCTGGTGCCTTTTTATCACCACATCTTTCAAGTATTTAAACCCGAAAACTGTAGGAAACGAACTTTGTTCATTTAGTGGGGATTATTTAAAAAAATCATTTTATAGAATTACTGCCATTTTTGCCGCATGGAACTGGTCAGAGATCAGATTATATTGTTCAAAAGCAAGTTAAGACATTAAACTTTACATAATATTAGTCACCAAAGGCAACCAGGCAATTTTTCTGTTAGACTGTATTGGTCACAAATAGTGGCAGTTCACATATTTATGATACCATGACCATAATTCCTTGGAGGGGCGGACTGACACCACTCAGGGCCCCCAGACCAAATAAAGCAAGGGCCCCTAGCAAGACTCCACCCCTGGCCCCACCTCTGCCCCGCCCCTATTCCCACCCAGTATGTTTATGAATATTTGCCATAGAAAGGAATAGGGGGTGCAGTGCGCTTGAGGCTATGGGGTACTTTAAGGGCTGGTAATGCCAATCACCTTAACTACACAAAGTGCCTTAAAACACTGAACTCCTTTTTGTGCCAACTTGGAATCTCTGTCTGTAATACGCAATCCAACTTGGCTCCTGCCTCTACTCCCCTTAAAGGGATACTTCGGTGGAAAACTTTTTTTTTAAATCAACTGGTGCCAGAAAGTTAAACAGATTTGTAAATGACTTCTATTAAAAATTCTTAATCCTTCCAGTACATATTAGCTGCTGTATACTACAGAGGAAATTCTCTTCTATTTGGGATTTCTTTTCTGTCACAACCACAGTGCTCTCTGCTGACACCTCTGTTAATTTTGGAAAATGTCCAGAGCAGCATATGTTTGCTATCGGGATTATCTCTGTACACGGAGGACAAGCAGGACTCTGTACACGGAGGACAAGCAGGGCTCTGTACACTGACAACAAGCAGGGCTCTTTACATTGAGGACAAGCAGGATTCTTTACACTGAGGACAAGCAGGGCTCTGTGCAATGAGGACAAGCAGGGCTCTGTGCAATGAGGACAAGCAGGGCTCTGTGCAATGAGGACAAGCAGGGCTCTGTGCACGGAGGACAAGTAGGGCTCTGTGCACGGAGGACACGCAGGGCTCTGTGCACGGAGGACAAGCAGGGCTCTGTGCACGGAGGACAAGCAGGGCTCTGTGCACGGAGGACAAGCAGGGCTCTGTGCACGGAGGGCAAGCAGGGCTCTGTGCACGGAGGGCAAGCAGGGCTCTGTGCACGGAGGGCAAGCAGGGCTCTGTGCACGGAGGACAAGCAGGGCTCTGTGCACTGAGGACAAGCAGGGCTCCCGTACACTGAAGGCAAGCAGACCGGGCGCACTGGTGAAGTTCACGTGACCTAAGCGCCGCTCCCAGGCAGCCACTGCGGTTCTCTTAAAGGGCTGCTGCTACAGTGACTGTCTGGGAGCAGAATAATTGTAACAGCCCCGACCTAGCGGCCGCGGCAGGCCCTTTCCCCGTGCCGGGCCCGGGTATTTAAAAAAAAAAAAACATTAAAAAAAAAAAAGATTTTATATGACAGGCGGCGGACAGCGGGCCCTTTTCCCGGCCGGGCCTTTGTACCACGGCCGAATGGACCAGCCGGTCAGTCTGCCCCTGGTTCCTTGTTTTTACAAAGGCATTGTGGGATTTTGCATATTCTCTTTGCTGACTCTTAAAGTGTACCTGTCGTCAACAAAAACTTTTTATATAATGGAGATCATACCATTATATGTATGTTTGTAAAAATGTGTATATTTGTGGGTGAAAAAATGATGTTCCTGCAGCAATTACATGTTTGTCTCTATGTGGAGTCCAAATACAGGAAGTGAGGACAGGAAAAGCAAGGCTCTGTGCATGCTCCTGGCTTGTCAATCATCCTGATGTGTGAGCCGTGTAATAGAACCTCAGTGCACACAGTCCGAGAGGCAGCTCTACCATTAGGCAAGTTAGGTGGCCGTCTAAGGCCTCGCACTCAAGGGGGCCTTGTGGCAGCCTAACTTTAGCCCCTAAGAAAGTAAAATGAGTGGCGATGTGTACTATGTATGCAACACCACTCATTATTCTACAGGAACAGGGAACAGGAATCTCTGCTCCCGTACTTTACCAGAACTCTGCAGCGCTTACAGTGCAAGTGGCCGGGCCTGTGTCTATCCTTCTGGTGCGGCTCAGGACTTCTGAGGCAAGCTGAACGTGATCTCATGATGTAATTGGACACAGCGTGCATCAGACGTCCTGCGTTGCACTAGAAGGACAGGCACAGGAGGAGGAGAAGAGGAGGTGCGGCAGTTCCGGAGCTCACACTGAGCACTGCTGCACAAGACAAAGAAAAGTGTGAGCATTGGACAGCAGTAAAGGGGGCAACACAGAGCCAGGGGACTATTATTGGAAGCAGGATGGAAGGAGGTGGCACTAACAGTGGGGCGTTAAGAAGGGGAAGCAGGAGACAGGGGGGCATATTAAAGGCAGCATGGTCACTAAGGGGAAATGGGTGGGGGATATGAGGAGTCTGTTAGGGGGGAGA
This sequence comes from Hyla sarda, assembly GCF_029499605.1. Classification (NCBI taxonomy): domain Eukaryota; kingdom Metazoa; phylum Chordata; class Amphibia; order Anura; family Hylidae; genus Hyla; species Hyla sarda. Next base: position 300,489,237 of record NC_079191.1, read on the forward strand.
GGAGGTCATTTATTAAAGGGGGGCATGAGAAGAAAAGGGCTCTATATAAGGATGTACAGGAGGAAAGGAGAAGTATTGAAGAGGGGGCAGAAGAAGAAGATGGGTCTTTGAGGGGGGAACAGGAGGAGTGGAGGGGGAGGGCATTTATAAGGGGAAAGAAGGTAAGAAGGGTGTGTATAAGGAGGGGGCAGAAGGGGAGGAGCACATTTATAATGGAGCAAAGGAGAGTCTATGTAGGTTGCAGGGAAGGCACTTATTAGAGGAAGATCAGGAGGAGGCATCCATACAGAGGGGAGGACAGGGAGTCTCTGGTAACTGGGTGACCAGATATTTATAGGGCTCGCAGGTGAAGAGCTGCAGGACAGTGGAAGGTTCTTCCGGGGAGTGTCAGGGAGGACAAACAGGGCAACAGAGCCTTAGGGGTTGCCACAGTCTGTCACTATGAGGTCTCTTTTGGTTCTGTTTCTGCTGCACCTCACAGCACCTTGCAGGCCGGACACGCAATGGTAAGTACTTTTGTTACACACTGGCACCACGGGGACATCTTAATCACTTGTCATCAATATAGAAGATTTATGTAGATTTTATTGATTCTGGGATTATGCAGTATTTTATGTGCAGCTGCTAAAGAGTTTTTCCATTGGGTGCAAAAAAAGCATTAAAAATAATGCAAAACTGTAAATCTGGATGCGCTGTAGTGACCCGCTCTGTATCTTGGCACTAGTGATACCAGTATCCAGAAAGCTTGTCTTGTCAGTGAGGGCCTCTTGTTAGAGTTTCACCTAAGGCCTTTGCAAAGTCTAGAGCCACCACTGCACAGTCCGGCTTGTTCACCCACACTTCCTGTATTTGGACTCCTCTCAGAGACACATATGCAATAGCTGCAGAGACAAAAAATATACACATTCTTTAACCAATGTATAGTACAAACAGACATATAATGGCATTATCTGCATTAAAGTGTACAATAGGTACCCTTTAACCTGTTGAGGACCAAGGATGTACTGATACGTCCTGAGTCCTTTCCCTTTCTATAACGCGGGGCCACTCCTATTAACAACGGCCGGGACCCGTGGCTAATAGCGCGTGGCACTGATCGCAGTGCCATGTGTTCTTAACCCTTTAGACGTCTAAAGTGAAGCTAAAACGTTGCTGGCTAGCTCAGCAGGCTGTTCGGGATCGCCGCTGCGAAATCGCGGCATCCCGAACAGCTGAGACACAGCAGGAGGATCCCTTACCTTGCCTCCTGGTGTCCGATTGCCGAATGACTGCTCAGTGCCTGAGATCCAGGCATGAGCAGTCAAGCGGCAGAATCATCGATCAATGGTTTCCTATGAGAAACCATTGAACGATGTAAAAGATCAGTCTGTGCAGTGTTATAGCCCCCATATGGGAGCTATAACATTGCAAAAAAGAAACTGGAAAAAAAAAGTGAATAATGATCATTTAACCCCTTCCCTAATAAAAGTTTGAATCACCCTCCTTTTCCCATTAAAAAAAAAAAAAAAAACTGTGTAAATAAAAATAAACATATGTGGTATCACTGCCTGGGGAAATGTCCAAATTATAAAAATATATCGTTAATTAAACCGCTTGGTCAATGGCGTACGCGCCAAAAAATTCCAAAGTCCAGAATAGTGCCTTTTTGGTCACTTTTTATATCATGAAAAAATGAATAAAAAGCGATCAATAAGACCTATCAATGCAAAAATGGTCCTGCTATGAACTTCAGATCACGGCGCAAAAAATGAGCCCTCATACCGCCCCATACGCGGAAAAATATAAAAGTTATAGGGGTCAGAAGATGACAATTTTACACGTATACATTTTCCTGCATGTAGTTATGATTTTTTCCAGAAGTACGACAAAATCAAACCTATATAAGTAGGGTATTATTTTAATCATATGGACCTACAGAATAAAGAGAAGGTGTCATTTTTTCCGAAAAATGTACTGTGTAGAAATGGAAGCCCCCAAAATTTACAAAATGGCGCGTTTTTTTTCAATTTTGTCTCACAATGAATTTTTTTTCCGTTTCGCCGTAGATTTTTGGGTAAAATGACTGACATCATTACAAAGTAGAATTGGTGGTGCAAAAAATAAGCCATCATATGGATTTTTAGGTGCAAAATTGAAAGAGTTATGATTTTTTAAAGGTAAGGAGGAAAAAATGAAAAGGCAAAAACGGAAAAACCCTGGGTCCTTAAGGGGTTAAGAAGCCCCTATGGTGCCAGAACAGAATAAAAAAAAAACACATGGCATACTATTTTGGAAACTACACCCCTTAAGGCACGTAACAAGGGGTACACCCCTCACCCCTAAGTGAGCCTTAACAAAACCACAGGTGTTTGACGACTTTTCGTTAGTCAGATGTGTAAATGAAATTTTTTTTTTCTCCAACATGCATTTTTCCCCCCCAAATTTACCATTTTTACTAAAGGTATTAGGAGATAATGCTCCCTAAAATTTGTAACCCCATTTCTTCTGAGTATGGAAATACCCCATGTGTGGACCTCAAGTTCTCTGATGGCGCACAACAATGCTCAGAAGGGGAGGAGTCACATTTTGGCTTTTTGAAAGCAAATTTTGCTGAAATTGGTTTTGGGGGGCATGTCGCATTTAGGAACAGCATTTTGGTGAAATTTTTATATTTTTATTTTCACATCCAACTTAAACGGAAATTCATGAAACACCTGTGGGGTGTTAAGGCTCGCTATACCCCTTGTTAGGTTCCACTAGGGGTGTCATTTTCAAAATGGGGTCACATGTGGGTATTCATTTTTTTGCGTTTATGTCAGAACCGCTGTAAAATCAGCCATCCCTGTGCAAATCACCAATTTAGGCCTCAAATTTACATAGTGCCCTCTCTCTTCTGAGCTCTGTTGTGCACCCGCAGACCATTTTACGTCCCCGTATGGGGTATTTCCATATTCAGGAGAAATTGTTACAAATTTTGTGGGTCTTTTTTTCCTTTTACCGCTTGTGAAAAGTATGGGGCAACACCATGGAGGCATTAGACAGCAGCAGCCCCTTGAGAAAGTAGTAACAAAATGGCATAGGGGTACAGAGTAGCGAGTATAATGGGTAAGCACATTGGCACCTTAGGATTTCTGTATGCACTTATATTTAATAGTAGCTTTAGCACTTTATATGACACGGAGTTTAGGACTGCCTGTGTTGATAGTAGTACAGTGGTCCCTCAACATACGATGGTAATCCGTTCCAAATTAACCATCGTTTGTTGAAACCATCGTTTGTTGAGGGATCTGTGCAAATAAATTAATAGGAAGTTGTACTCTCCTGTCCCCGCCATTCCGGACCGTCACCACTACCCTGGATGTCGCCCTCCATCGCTGTCGCCACGTCCCCGGGTGTCTCCGACGCTCCTGACATCTCTGCTTCCCCGGGATCCTTGCTCTCCGTCGCCGCCATCATGTCGCTACGCACGCCGTTCCTATTGGATAACGGGACGGCGTGCGCGGAGACATGATGACGATGGAGAGCGCCGGCGATGCAGGGAATCCCGACGATGACGCTCCGGAGCCCCGAGGACAGGTAAGAGACACATGGGGCACCGTAAACGGCTATCCGGCGGCAGCTGAAGCAGTCTGCGCTGCCGGATAGCCGTTTATGCGATGGCCCCGACATACAAAAGCATTGTATGTTGATGCTGCCTTCAACATGCGATGGCCTCTGAGAGGCCATCGCATGTTGAAATTATCGTATATCGGGGTCACTGTATAGTGATAGTGGGATAGCTGAGCTATTCGTTATAGCTCCGGCACGTGGTATTCTTCATTGTCCTCAGTTGTGGTAGTGCAATATAGCATAAAGATGCTCCCAAGATATTATTTATGTTTATGTATATGCGCCTCCGTTTTTGCTCAGCCTTATTTGGGTTACTTATACCTTCAGAATTGAGAGCTGTTTTTAATATAATTGCTAATAAAGGATATTTATTTTTATGTGGTGTTTTTCTTATTAAATACTATTTCTTTCAAAAAATAACATTTCTTACAAAATTAGCAAGTTTATTATTGTTCTCTTCTGGCCCCTATGCCTTTTATTTTTAATTTTTTTTATGAGGGCTGATTTTTTGAGCCGTGATCTGTAGTTTTTATTGGTACCACTTTTGTTTTGATTGGACCTTGTGACTGCTTTTTATATATTTTAAGCTTTATTTTTTTTTATACTTATTATACGCTATTGTCTGTGCGGTTTAAATAACGTTATATTTTTGTAGTTCAGACATTTTCGCACACAGAATGATATAACATATGTTCGTTTATTTATTTTTATAAATGAGAAAAGGGGGTGATTCAAACTTTTATTAGAGAAGCAATTAAACTTTATTTACATTTTTACACAATTTTTTGTCAGTATAGGGGACTATTACATGCAATCCTTAGACTGCATACACTGTTCAATCCTATGCCATAGCATAGCATTGATCAGTGTTATTGGTTCTCCATTGCTCCAGCCTGGACAGACTGAGCATGCTGAGTTTGTATAATCACCTCCGGTTCTGCATGTTGTATTTCTCCACCTCCTCTGGTAATACAGAGCTCGTTGGATTCCTGGGCTGCCCTGAATATCTCTGGAATTGTCAGAAAAAGCTGAGAGGTAGTTTTTTTGGCATGCTTACAACTACTCTTTGCCATATCCCGACAAGTAGAGCATGGTGGAAAGCTAATAAAGCCAGATAATTGGCACTGAAAGAGGCTTGAAAGCAGCAAGTGGCATGGAACTTGCACAAGCCACGCATATATGTGTTTGGAATTAAAAAGACATGGTAGCCTCTTTGATTACAGCAATATCACAATTTTATAGATGTTATATTTCACTACTTTTGCTTTGCCATACTTTGACACCAATTTTCTGAGAGCATATCCAATATGATGTGTAGGAGCTCATATTCAGTTAGATGTGGTGTAATTTCTATTAATGCCATTTTGAGGTACAAAAAACTTTGATTATTCCACTACATGAAGAAAACTTTTGTTTTGCCATACTTTGACATCCATATTCTGCCAGGAAATCCGCTACATGAAGGACTCCATCGCTTACCTATTCCCGCTGCTCCGGGTCCACTTCGCGATCCTCCGGCGTCTTCCGCATCTTCTCCAGGGTCCGGGGCTCGCTTTCCGGCATCGCTTTCCGCCGGCGCAGCAGCAAAATAACATCACCAGAAAGCAAGGCCCGGACCCTGCAGAAGATGCGGAAGAAGCCGGAGGATCGCGAAGAAGAGCAGCGGGACAGCATCGGGAGCCCCTCGGACAGCATCGGGAGCGGTGAGGACCTGGTCCGGAGCGGCGGGGACAGGTGAGTACAGCTTCCTATACTTTAAATTGCACGGATCCCTCAACATACGATGGATTCGACAAACAATGGGTCGTTTGGAACGAATTACCATCGTATGTTGAGGGACCACTGTACTGAAATATATAGGGAGATGCAGCAGTTCATTAGCTGATACATCATGTGACTACTGGCACTGTAAGGCTATGTTCTCACTGAACTTTTTGGAGCCTCATTTTGGTCAGTACTTAACCCCTTCCCGACCTATGGCATACCTGTACGCCATGAGTGGCAAGGTGTTCCCAACCCATGACATACAGGTACGTCATGAACATTTTTGCTGCTACTCGCGGTATCCCGCAGCGCCCGGTAAGATGGTGGCTATCACTGATAGCCAGCCATCTTACCATGCGACCACGGGGGGTTTCATCCCCCACCCCCAGCGATCGCTGCTATCAGCTGGTCAAATCAGAATACTTAGCAGCGCGGTGTGTGAGTCCCGATCACGGGGATCGGGACACACACCGCTCTGCTAAGTGTCCCGGCGCGAGCAGCATCCTCCAGGCGGTCCTGGGGGTGGTGCGTCCCGGCGGTGATTTTCCGGCAGCAGGACGGCATCTTCATTGGCAGCAGTGAGATCGCCGTAAAGCGATCTCACTGCTGCCTCTGGGAGTTTCAAAACTGCAACTCCCAGCATGCCCAGACAGCCTTTGGCTTTCTGTGCATGCTGGGAGTTGTAGTTTTGCAACATCTGGAGGTCCGCAAGTTGGAGGAGACCACTGTATAATGGTCTCCAATCTGTGCTCTTCCAGATGTTGCAAAACTACAAATCTCAGCATGCTCAGTCTGTCCAGGCATGCTGGGAGTTGTAGTTCTGTAACATCTGGAAGAGCACAGATTGGAGACCATTATACAGTGGTCTCCAAACTGTGGACCTCCAGATGTTGCAAAACTACAACTCCCAGCATACCAGACTGCCCAAGCATGCTGGAAGTTGTAGTTCGGCAACATCTGATCCTTGAGATATTGCCGAACTACAACTTCCAGCATACCTGGGCAGTCTGGGCATGCTGGGAGTTGTAGTTTTGCAACAACTGGAGGCACACTAGTTGGGAAACATTGTCCGTTTCCTACCTCAGTGCCTCCAGCTGTTGCAATTGTTGCAAAACCATAACTCCCAGCATGCACTGACAGACCATGCATGCTGGGAGTTGTAGTTTTGCAACAGCTGGAGGCACACTGGTTTGGAAACACTAAGTTTGGTTGCTAAACACTTGAAAGTTTATTACTTAACTTAGTGTTTCCAAACCAGTGTGCCTCCAGCTGTTGCAAAACTACAACTCCCAGCATGCACGGACAGCCAAAGGGCATGCTCGGAGTTTGCAACAGCTGGATGTTTGCCCCCTCCCCCCAATGTGAATGTACAGGGTACACTCACATGGGCGGAGGTTAACAGTGAGTGCTGCAAGTTTGCCCCCCCTCCCCAAAAAAAATGAAAAACGTCTGGTACGCTACTGTTTCCAAAACGGAGCCTCCAGCTGTTGCAAAACAACAACTCCCAGTATTGCCGGACAGCCATTGACTGTCCAGGCATGCTGGGAGTTTTGCAACAGCTGGAGGCACCCTGTTTGGGAATCATTGGCATAGAATACCCCTATGCAAATCCCTAATTTAGGCCTCAAATGCGCATGGCGCTCTCTCACTTTGGAGCCCTGTCGTATTTCAGGGCAACAGTTTTGGGACACACATGGGGTATCTCCGTACTCGGGAGAAATTGCCTTACAAATTTTGGGGGGCTTTTTCTTCTTTAACCCCTTATGAAAAAGTGAAGTTGGGGTCAACACCAGCATGTTAGTGTATAAAAATTTGATTTTTTACACTAACATGCTGGTGTTACCCTATACTTTTCATTTTCACAAGAGGTAAAAGGGAAAAAAGACCCTCAAAATTTGTAATGCAATTTCTCCTGAGTACGGAGATACCCCAAATGTGGGCGCAAAGTGCTCTTGGGGCGCACAACAAGGCCCAGAAGGGAGAGTGCACCATGTACATTTGAGGTGATTTGCACAGGGGTGGTTGATTGTTACAGCAGTTCTGACATAAACGCAAAACAAAAAATATCCATATGTGACCCCATTTTGGAAACTACACCCCTCATGGAATTTAATAAGGGGTGCAGTGAGCATTTACACCCCACTGGTGTATGATAGATTTTTGGAACAGTGGTCTGTGAAAATGAAAAATACTATTTTTCATTTGCACAGTCCACTGTTTCAAATATCTGTCAAACGCCAGTGGGGTGTAAATGCTCACTGCACCCCTTATTAAATTCCATGAGGGGTGTAGTTTCCAAAATGGGGTCACATGTGGGGGGGTCCACTATTCTGGCACCATAGGGGCTTCCTAAAAGGGACATGCCCCCCAAAAACCCTTTCAGAAAAACTTACTCTCCAAAATCCCATTGTTGCTCCTTCCCTTCTGAGCCCTCTACTGCGCCCGCCGAACACTTGACATACACATATGAGGTATTTCCTTACTCGAGAGAAATTGGGTTACAAATTTTAGGGTGATTTCTCTCCTTGTACCCCTTGTAAAAATTCAAAAATTGGGTCTACAAGAACATGCGAGTGTAAAAACTGAAGATTTAGAATTTTCTCCTTCACTTTGCTGCTTCACTTTAGATTTAGAATTTTCTCCTTCACTTTGCTGCTATTCCTAAAGGGTTAAAACACTTACTGAATGTAATTTTGAATACTTTGGGGGGTACAGTTTTTATAATGGGGTAATTTATATGATATTTCTAATATGAAGACTCTTATAATCCACTTCCAACCTGAACTGGTCCCTGAAAAAGTACGATTTTGAAAATCTTGAGAAAAATTGGAAAATTGCTGCAGAACTTTGAAGCCCTCTGATGTCTTCCAAAAGTAAAAACTTGTCAATTTTTTGATGCAAACTTAAAGTAGACATATTGTATATGTGAATCAATATGTAATTTATTTGGAATATCCATTTTCCTTATAAGCATAGACTTTCAAAGCTAGAAAAATGCAAAATTTTCAAAATTTTCATGAAATTTTTAGATTTTTTTACCAAGAAAGGATGCAAATATCTGTGAAATTTTACCAATAACATAAAGTAGAATATGTCAAGAAAAAACTGTCTCGGAATCAGAACGATAAGTAAAAGCATCCCAGAGTTATTAATGTTTAAAGTAACAGTGGTCAGATGTTCAAAAAATGCCCAGGTCCTGAAGGTGAAAATGGGCTGGGTCATGAAGGGGTTAAATAAATAAAAATATGAAAATCTGGATTGAGTTCAAAACACAGAAATCGTTTTCTTACAGTTTTAACCCCTTAAGGACTTCGGACATAATGTATGCTCTGATCAGCTGGAACTTAGCGCACCAGGATGTACATTTATGTCCTGTACATGACACGAATAACAGAACAGTGCTTGCATCATGCACAACAGGTCCCAGCCACTATCAGCGGCCATAGACCCGCCGGTCTCCCAGGGTTTTCTTCTCTGGTCTGGTCGATGTCAAACATGTGCTGGTCTGGTCGATGTGCTGGCAGATAAGAACCATTCGGCCCATCTAGTCTGCCGCGTATTCTGAATACTATTAATATTTCTTGGCCCTATCTTATATGAAGGATAGCCTTATGCCTATCCAAAGCATGCTTAAAGGACAACTGCAGCCTTAACAACTTATCCCCTATCCACAGGATAGGGGATAAGTGTGTGATCGCAGGGGGTCTGACAGCTGGGACCCCCCCCCCATGATCTCCCAAACGGGCCCCGGCATTGTCGCTCTGTGAGAGCTGAGGTCGATGGTACGCCCCCCTCCCCATACAGCTCTATGGGAGAGGCGGGGAGGCACGAACGCTGCCTCACCGCCTCTCCCATAGAACTACATGAAGGAGGCGTGCCGGCCGCAGCATGACACCGCGGTTGGAGTCGGGGCCCAGTGCAGGAGATCGCGGGGGGTCCCAACGGTCGGACCCCCCGTGATCAGACACCTGTGGATAGGGGATAAGTTGTTATGACTGCATATTTCCTTTAAACTCCTTCACTGTATTTGCAGATACCACTTCTGCAGGAAGGTTATTCCTTGCATCCACTATGCTCTCAGAAAAGTAATACTTCTGCATATTACTTTTAAATCTTTGCCGATAATACTGATCATTGCTATACCTATGCATAGCACTGACCAGTATTGGTCCCCTATTGGGACATAAAAAGTGTAAAAATTAGAAAAATCCCCTGCCCCAACTAAAATTTAAATCGCCCCTTTTTCCCCATTTTGACCCACAAAAGCATAAAAAAAAGTTTATAAACATATTTGGTATCGCCACATAAATGTCCGAACTATCAAAATATAGTGTAAATGATAAACGTAAAAAAAAGTCCAAAATTGCTGTGTTTTAGTCACATCACATTCCCCTCAAAAAAAATTAAATGCTATCAAATATTTACATGTATGCAAAAGTGGTACTACTACAGACGTACGGTAACTAAAAAATAAGCCCTCATACAGCCCTGTATGCAGAAAAATGAGAAAGTTATAGGTGGTCAAAATAGGGCAATTTGATACATACTTTTTAAAAGAAGTGCAATAATAGAAAAGTATGTAATCATGGGTATCATTTTAATTGTATTGACCCACAGAGTAAAGAAAACATTTTATTGTTAAATGTACAGCGTGAAAAAAAAACCTTCAAAATTAGCAAAATTTAAGTTTTCTCTTAATTTTCACGCTGCTCCGTCCCCTGTATCGCCCGTCATTACGCACAGAGCGAACTAGCTTTTTGCAGTAATAATAGCGAGGTGCTGCAGCGGCGATCCCCGGGGTCCACAGCAGCGGGACCGCGGCGATCTGACATCTTATCCCCTATCCTTTGGATATGGGATAAGATGTCTAGGGGCGGAGTACCCCTTTAAGGCCCAAATGGGCTGTGTGCTTAAGAGGTTAATCTGCGTCGGTTCCACTTCTTTTTTTTTTCCCCCGCAATACATACGGATCAATATGAGGTTTAACCTGTTAAAGAAGCAGGGCGTACAGGTACGCCCTTGCGTCCCGGTCGTTATAGACGCAGGCCGTACCACCGGGTTTGAAGCTGTGCACGCTTCAAACCCGGTGTATCCCGACTGCTCTCAGCAGCCTGCGTTCGCTCCCCTGCTATGACGCCGGCTCATGAGCTGACCTTGTGTCCTTGTAGAGTGGTCCTGGCAGTTATTAGCAGCCAGGATCCCTGCCTAATGCACAATGGTAAAAATGCGGTGTCCCGGTCAGCTGAGAGGAAGGCTGTCCTCCTTGCTGTCCGATCGTTGCTAGGTTGCTCCAGGCGGTCTCAACAGCTTGGAGCAATCGAGCACCGATAACGCTGATCTATGCTATGGATATAAAATGGTGTAAAAAAAAGTCAAAAATGAAAGTTTATAAATGTGACAACCCCATCCCTAATAAAAAATTTTGTCAAACCCCCCCCCTTTTTTTCCATTTATAAAAAATATGTAAACAAAAATAAAAAAAACAAGTGGTATCGCCGTTTGCGTTAATGTCTGAACTATAAAAATATTATGTTAATTAACCTCTTAAAGACACAGGGCGTATGGATACGCCCTGCATTCAGAGTCCTTAAGGACGCAGGGCGTATCCATACGCCCGTGGGAATTCCGGTCCCCACCGCTAGCGGGTTGGGGACCGGAGCCGGATGCCTGCTGAAATCGTTCAGCAGGCATCCCGGCATATCGCCCAGGGGGGTCATTAGGCCCCCCATGTCAGCGATCGCCGCAGATCGCTGGACAATTCAGTCCAGTGATCTGCGGCGATTCCGGGTCAATCGGGTCTCCAGTGACCCGGAATTACTGGCTGCTTGGGGCCGAACAGCCAGAGCCTGCAGGGGTGAGGTGGCACTGGTGCCACCTCACGATCGCCCTGATTCGTCGGCCGGATTACCGGCCGACCAATCAGGGCGCCTGCTGCGGGTGTCACTCCCGCACCCGCTCCGCCCCTCTTCCGGAGGGCGTGAGCAGGTGCGGGAAGACGACCCCGGGTGCTGGGGACCCCGATCCCCGGCGTCCATGTTGGGATCGGGGCCCCAGGAGCGACGGCGGCGGCGAGGGACGGTCCTGCGATGGAGCAGCAGCAGGAGGTGAGTTACAGCCTCCTGCTGTTGCTTAGCAACAGCTCCCAGCATGCAAAAAGGGCATGCTGGGAGTTGTAGTTATGCAACAGCAGGAGGCAGACCACCACAACTCCCAGCATTCCCTTATGGGCATTCTGGGACTTATGGTTTTGCAACAGCTGGAGGCACATTTTTTCTATGGAAAAGTGTACCTTCAGCTGTTGTATAACTACAACTCCCAGCTTGCACAAACAGCTAAAGTGCATGCTGGGAGTTGTAGTGGTGCATCTGCTGGTTGCATAACTACAACTCCCAGCATGCCTGTTGGCTGTCGGTGACTGCTGTGAGTTGTAGTTTTGCAACAGCTGAAGGCACACTGGTTGTGAAACCCATTTTTTTTTTTACCTAACTCAGTGTTTCACGACCGGTGTGCCTCCAGCTGTTGCAAACTACAACTCCCAGCAGTCACCTTACACCATCCACCGTACATGCTGGGAGTTGTAGTTTTGCAACAGCTGGAGGCACACTGGTTTTGAAACACTGAGTAAGGTCACAAACTCAGTGATACATAACCAGTGTGCCTAAAACCAGCTGTTGCAAAACTAAAACTCTCAGCTTGTACAGTCTGTCAGCGCATGCTGGGAGTTGTAGTTTTGCAACAGCTGGATGTCCCCCCCAATGTGAATGTACAGGGTACACTCACATGAGCGGAGGCTTACAGTAAGTATCGGGCTGCAAGTTTGAGCTGCGGCAAATTTTCTGCAACAGCTCAAACTGCCAGCGAGAAACTACTGTGAACCCCCGCCTGTGCGACTGTACCCTAAAAACACTACACTACACTACCATAAAAAGTAAAAAACACTACATATACACATACCCCTACACAGCCCCCCTCCCCTCCCCAATAAAAATGAAAAACGTCTGGTACACCACGGTTTCCAAAACGGAGCCTCCAGCTGTTGCAAAACTACAACTCCCAGTATTGTCGGACAGCCGTTGACTGTCCAGGCATGCTGGGAGTTTTATAACAGCTGGAGGCACCCTGTTTGGGAATCACTGGCGTAGAATTCCCCTATGTCCACCCCTGTGCAATCCCTAATTTAGGCCTCAAATGCGCATGGCGCTCTCACTTTGGAGCCCTGTCGTATTTCAAGGCAACAGTTTAGGGTCACATATGGGGTATCACCGTACTCGGGAGAAATTGTGTTAAAAATTTTGGGGGGTATTTTCTGCTTTTACCCTTTTTAAAAATGTAAATTTTTTGGGAAAAGAAGCATTTTAGGTAAAAATTATTATTATTTTTTTTTTTTACACATGCAATAGTCGTGAAACGCCTGTGGGGTATTAAGGTTCACTTAACCCCTTGTTACATTCCCCGAGGGCTCTAGTTTCCAAAATGGTATGCCATGTGTTTTTTTTTTTGCTGTCCTGGCACCATAGGGGCTTCCTAAATGCGGCATGCCCCCAGAGCAAAATTTCCTTCAAAAAAGCCAAATGTGACTCCTTCTCTTCTGAGACCTGTAGTGCGCCAGCAGAGCACTTTTCACCCCCATATGGGGTGTTTTCTGAATCGGGAGAAATTGTGCTTCAAATTTTGGGGGGTATTTTCTGCTATTACCCTTTTTAAAAATGTAAAACTTTAGGGAAACCAAGCATTTTAGGTAAAAAAAATTTAAGTCGTGAATCACCTGTGGGGTATTAAGGTTCACATTACCCCTTGTTACGTTCCCCGAGGGGTCTAGTTTCCAAAATGGTATGCCATGTGGGGTTTTTTGCTGTTCTGGCACCATAGGGGCTTCCTAAAGGTGACATGCCCCCCAAAAACCATTTGACGCTCCTTCCGTTCTGAGCCCTCTACTGCGCCCGCCGAACAATTAACATAGACATATGAGGTATGTGCTTACTCAAGAGAAATTGGGTTTCAAATACAAGTAAAAATGTTCTCCTTTTTACCCCTTGCAAAATTTCAAAAATTGGGTCTACAAGAACATGCGAGTGTAAAAAATGAAGATTGTGAATTTTCTCCTTCACTTTGCTGCTATTCCTATGAAACCACTAAAGGGTTAAAACGCTTACTGAATGTCATTTTGAATACTTTGGGGGGTGCAGTTTTTATAATGGGGTCATTTATGGGGTATTTCTAATATGAAGACCCTTCAAATCCACTTCAAACCTGAACTGGTCCCTGAAAAAAAGCGAGTTTCAAAATTTTGTGAAAAATTGGAAAATTGCTGCGGAACTTTGAAGCCCTCTGGTGTCTTCCAAAAGTAAAAACTCATCAATTTTATGATGCAGACATAAAGTAGACATATTGTATATGTGAATAAAAAAAATTATTTGGAATATCCATTTTCCTTACAAGCAGAGAGCTTCAAAGTTAGAAAAATGCTAAATTATCAAATTTTTCATCAAATTTGGGGATTTTTCACCAAGAAAGGATGCAAGTTACCACAAAATTTTACCACTAAGTTAAAGTAGAATATGTCACGAAAAAACTATCTCAGAATCAGAATGATAACTAAAAGCATTCCAGAGTTATTAATGTATAAAGTGACAGTGGTCAGATTTGCAAAAAATGGCCGAGTCTTTAAGGTGAAAAAGGGCTCAGTCCTTAAGGGGTTAAACCACATGGTCAAATTTGGTATCTACGTAATGGTAGACCTACAGAATAAACATAAGGTGTCACTTTTACAAAAAAAAAGTGCACTCGGTAGAAACGGAAGCCCGCAAATGTAACAAAATGGTGTTGTTGTTTTTTTATTTCACCCCACAAATAAGTTTTTTTTTTTTTTTGTTTCGCCACAGATTGTTTATAAAATAAGTGATGTCATTCCAAAGTACACTTGGTGATGCAAAAAATAAGCCCCTATATGGGTCTGTAGGTGCAACATTGAAAGCGTTATGATTTTTAGGGGAGGGGAGGAGGAAAAACTTAAAATTGGCTTGGCCCTTAACCTCTTCAGGACGTGGGGCGTATGCATACGCCCTGCATCCCGAGTCCTTAAGAACGTAGGGCGTATGTATACGCCCGTGGGAATTCCGGTCCCCGCCGCTAGCCGGTTGGGGACCGGCCCGGGATGCCTGCTGGAATCATTCAGCAGGCATCCCAGCACATCACCGAGGGGTTCCTGAGACCCCCCCATGTCGGCGATCTCAGAAAATCACATGTCAATTCAGACATGCGATTTTCTGCTATTCCGGGCTGATCGCGATCTCCTCCTATCCCCTGCCATTAGTCAGAAATGAATTCTGACCAATGAAGGTGCAGGACAGTGGGTTGCCATGGAAACCCCCTGTTCTGCCCACCCCTGGATGTCAGGCAGAACGGGGGAGAAGATGGAGGCCGGGTACCTGGAAAGAAGATGGCGTGGGGACCTCTGATCACCGAAGACATCAGCAGAGATCACGGCGCAGGTAGGGAAGCGATGGTGGGGGGTCGAGGGGAAGGAAAGTTGCAATAAAGCGATCTTTACTGTGGCAACCACTAGGAAGGCCGAACTGCAACTCTCAGCATCAGGGCCAGATTAAGGCTTCCTGGAAGACTGAGCACTTCATTATGATGGGCCCCCTGACAGTCCCCCTTCCCTTCCACTGAGACTTGTTGCTGGACTGTCAAGTAAGGAACAGACTGAGACCAAAAATAGGCCTGGGCATATTAGACTGTCGCCTTTTTTTTTTATTTATTTTTTGGTGGGTGTCACAGGAGTCAGGCCCCCGTTAGAATAAATTGGGCTGCATGGTCTAAAAATCACTTCAGTTCAGGTCACTCTTTCAAGCTGTTGCAAAGCTACAACACCCATTATGTCTAGAGAGCTTCAGGCACTATAGGAGTTGTAGTTTTGTAACAGCTAGAGCCTCAAATTAGGGTACAGGGTAAAAATCCATTATTACTGCAAAACTTAGAAGTGACGAGAGATCTAATGGGACAGTCAAGAGAAAACACAAACATAAAATGACTCACAGGAGACGTCTTCTCTGTTGTCTTTCCTCTTCTTCTTCATCTGGTCCAGACGCCATGTCTTCTTCCAGCTCCATCTTCCTCTGTAAAGTTCGAAGCCTGGACATCATTGGTTCCTCACTTTGCCAGCCGATCCTCATCCTCTGTATAAAGACAACAAACATTATAACCCTTCAAGAGATGTGCTTCCTAAATATAATACTGCCAAACCGTGTGTACTCTGTATATTATACTGCCAAACATCATGCCCTCTAAAAATAATACTACCACCCACTGTCCTCCGTAGTGTGCACAGAGCAGCAGCATCCCATTGAAAACAAGAAAAATTCTGCTGGCGGAAGTTTGTAGTGTGGACGAGTCCTAATTCCCCCAGACCCCTCTGCCCCCCCCCCCCCCAGACCCCTAAGTCCTCCTCCAGACTCCTGCTCCCAGAGACCCCTAAGGCTAGGTTTCCCCCTTTTTTTTACCTGCAAAAACACAGAAAAACTTCTACTGCTTTTTCCTGTGTTATGGTAATTTTTTGGCATTTTTTTCTTGTGCTTTTGCCTTCTCTGGAAACTTAGCCTTAGTCCTCCCCTAGTCCTTAAAGGGTTACTCCACCCCTAGACATCTTTTCCCCTATCCAAAGGATAGGGGATTAGATGTCTGATCGCGGGGCTAATGATCGCTGCTGGGGACCCCCGCAATATAGCATGCAGCACCCACCTGTGTCTGCTTCCGCCAGTGCTGGAGGTTCTGGCTCCCGACCACGGGAACGGAAGATCGTGACGTCACGACTCGGACCCCGTGTGACGTCATGCCCCACCCCCTCAATGCAAGTCTATGGGAGGGGGCGTGACCAACCCCACTTTTCTTCACCAACCCCTCCCCCAGTTCCCCCACATTAGGTTGGCAGTACAGTTCCCCCACATTAGGTTGGCAGTACAGTTCCCCCACATTAGGTGCAGTACAGTTCCCCACATTAGGTGCAGTACAGTTCCCCGCATTAGGTGCAGCACCTTTCCCCGGCATTAGGTGCAGTACAGTTCCCCCCACATTAGGTTGGCAGTTCAGTTCCCCCCACATTAGGTTGGCAGTACAGTTCCCCCCACATTAGGTTGGCAGTACAGTTCCCCCACATTAGGTTGTAGTTCCCCCACAGTAGGTTGCAGTTCCCCCCGCATTAGGTTGTAGTCCCCCCACATTACGTTGGCAGTATAGTTCCCCCACAGACATACAGCCTCCAGTCATATACAGTATATGGCTGGAGACTGTATGTCTGTGTACTGCCCCACTTCAGTGCTCCGACCACTGCTCCTCTGGTCCGGGGTCATGATCTACTGCTATGGCCTGGGGGCCATAGCAGTGGGTCCTGGGACCGGAGGAGCAGTGATCGGAGCACTGAAGATGACGTGCAGGTAACTTACCATGCTTGCATCCTCGCTGCTCTGCTTCTATGGGCGCACGCACAGGACGTCAGTGATGTCCCTGCGTGCGCTGCCTCCCGGCGGCCCCTGCGTTTTTAAAGTTAACGCGGGGCGCAGAAAGGTAACCGGGACATCCTTGTATCCCGAAAAGATCTTTCAGGACATAGGGATGTCCTGATGAATGTGAGGGGGGGAGGGGGAATTACAGTATTTATCTGCATATAACACGCACTGGCATATAACACGTACCCTCATTTTCACAGGAAATTTGAGGGGAAAAAAATAAATGTAAAATAAATTACTTGGAAGCTCTGAACTATATGCCTCATCATCCCCCCAACTTTGATTCCCCTTGATCCTCAGTTTGCCCCCCCCCCTCCTTCCTCCCCCTTTTATCAGACCCTGTGCCACATTTACCCCCCCGCCTCCTTTCCCCTGCTCATCATCCCCCCTGCTCATCATCCCCCCTGCTCATCATCCCCCCTGCTCATCATCCCCCCTGCTCATCATTCCACCCCTTGCTCATCATTCCACCCCCCTGCTCATCATCCCCCCCCTTCTCATTCCCCCCTGCTCATCATTCCCCCAATGCTCATCATTCCCCCCCCTGCTCATCATTCCCCCCCTGCTCATCATTCCCCCCCTGTTTTTCATTCCCCCCTGCTCTTCATTCCCCCCTGCTCTTCATTCCCCCCCTGCTCATCATTACTCCCCCTGCTCATCATTACTCCCCCTGCTCATCATTACTCCCCCTGCTGATCATTACTCCCCCTGCTGATCATTACTCCCCCTGCTGATCATTACTCCCCCTGCTCATCATTACTCCCCCTGCTCATCATTACTCCCCCTTCTCATCATTACTCCCCCTGCTCATCATTACTCCCCCTTCTCATCATTACTCCCCCTGCTCATCACTCCCCCCACCCCGCTCATCATTACCACCCCTGCTCATCATTACCCCCCCCTGCCTCATCATCCTCCCCCACTCATAATCCTCTCCTGCTCATTGCTCACCCCACCCCCCCCTCCTCCTGCTTTTTCTATTTTTCATATTTCCTTACCTGGCCGCGCTCGGCAGGCTCAGGTAATGCATCGGGTCTTGTGGGCTGTGACGAGTGACGTCTCCTGCGGCACCTCTGCACGGTGTCAGGGACGTCACTCCTCATTTCCTGCAGAGCTGGGGTGTAATGAAGAAAACTGTGCACTGTAGCGGCGGCAGGAAATGAGGAGTGACGTCCCTGACGCCGTGCAGAGGAGCCGCAGGAGACGTCACTCGTCACAGCCCACAAGACCCGACGTATTACCTGAGCCTGCCAAGCGCTGCCAGGTAAGGAAAAATGAAAAATAGAAAAAAGCAGGAGGAGTCTGGGCCCACGGGGCCCCCTGCGGGCACCGGGCCTTGAGCAGGTGCTCCAGGAGCGCCAATGATGATCCGGCCCTGCCCTGCCAAAGGCTGTCTGGGCATGCTGGGAGTTGTAGTTTTGCAACATTCGGAGGGTCACAGTTTGGAGACCACTGTTAAAGTGGTGCCCAAAAGGTAGCCCCCCAGATGTTGCCAAACTACAACTCTCAGCATGCCTAGACTGCCCATGCATGCTGGGAGTTGTAGTTCTGTAACATCTGTCCCTTCAGATTTTGCAATTTTCATGAAATTTTTGAAAATTGATGCTCTACTTTGAATCCCTCAAATTTTTTCAAAAAGTAAAAATATGTCCACTTTATGATGCCAACATAAAGTGGACATATTGTATTTGTGAATAAAAATAAAATTTATTTGGAATATCCATTTTCCTTACAAGCAGAGAGCTTCAAAGTTAGAAAAATGCAAAATTTTCATGACATTTTGTGATTTTTCACCAAAAAGGATGCAAGTAACGACAAAAATTTACCACCAAAATAAAGTAGAATATGTCACGAATAAACAATCTCAGAATCAGAATATTCGGTTTTAGTTATTAATGCTTAAGGTGATGGTGGTCAGAACTGCGGAAAAGGGGTGAAATGCTCTGCAGTCTGCACATATCCCCCCATATGTATAGCAGTGTGTGTATATGAACATTCCTATCCAGGTGGGGGTATGTGCAGAATGCAGGACATTGCACTCTAGTGTCTGTAGAAGACCCTAGGGTGCAATGCTCTGCAGTCTGCACATACCCTTTGAGAGCTATAGCAAAAAGTAAAAAGTGTAACAAAAAAATGAACCCCTTCCCAAAATAAAAATTTTTATCCCCCCCCCCCCCCCCTCTGCCTTTCCCATATTTCCCATATTTTAACTAGAATAATGTAAAAAAAAAAGTACTACAGAGAAGGGTGCAATGCTCTGCACATATCCCCCATGTATAGCACTACATGGGGGGGGGGGGTAATTCATCAAGAGTGGTGTAGGTGAACGTCTTTTTTACCCATTAATTGATGTGGTGAGTACCTGCACCAGATTTATTACATGGTGCAGAGCAAGTGACAAATCTGGTGCTGATCACATTTCTTACTACAATACTTCAGTTCAATACTTTATATGGTGATTCCTTTGTGATTTTTTTTGTGCAACTTTTTTTTTGTGCCTAAGTTAGCACAATTGCGACAAAAGATGCGACAAACTGAAAAGTCGCATATGATTAATTCCTTACCACTGCATGATATCAACTGAAATTATGACTTGGTGGTATGTTCCTTTTGAAAAACCTTCTAAAGCAAAAGTTGCAATGAAAAGTCTCAAAACCGCATCTGAGACAAACTGTGAGACAAATGTACACCACAAAACCATGGTAAAACCAATGATAAATTCCCCCCGGGGAGTATGTGCAGAGCATTGTACCCTAGTGTCTGTACATTCCTATGTTAGTGGGAGCGGGTGGGATTGGACAAACATTTTAGTAGGAGCAGGCGGGAGTGGAGCAAACATCCTACAGGAGTGGGCGGGATTGGTCAAAAAAAATTATTGGGAACGGGTGGAAGTTGGATTGAAAAATCAGTCTTGTGTCAGGCTCTTCTTTGTACAGTACAGATTGCCATCAATTAGATGACAGGTTAGACCTCCAGGGGCTGCAAGCATTGTCTCCCCTACTTTGGGCACTCCAGCAGCTTCAGAACTACAACTCCCATCATGCATCTACAGACTGCTTAGGCATTACAAGAGCATTCCATCCAGACTAAATCCGGTTGGAGACTCTGAGTGCATGCAGCACTGAGTGAATAAGTCTGCACTAGGACCAAAGAGACATCTTGGTCCCCATAGCTTTACTAGGAAAAGATAAAAAACAGATAGAAAACGTATTCATAAAAAGGCTGTACTTTTATCTATAAAATCTTTGCACTAATTTTATAAAGATCTAATCTTATATTTATACATTTTATCCTGTTATGAACTCTCTATAATGTCTTAGGAATACTGCAGGCAAGCTCCAAGCATCTTCCTCTGTGTAACATGTACAGCATGAAACTAGAGAGGAAAGGGTTACAGAGTAGTGTGTGGTGATTGGCTGACTGGAGACTCAGAGCAGATGAGTCATCACTGTGAGGGAGACAGACAGACACACACCCTCCAGCAAGCACAATGAAAAAGTTACTCAACAGCAGTTAAATGCTTCTATATCTGGATATATAGGTCCGAGACGCATGAAAACTATATGCACATGATCAGGATTAGATACTGAGTAACATTATAATTTTTCCATTATTTGCACTATGACAGGTACACTTTAAGGCCAAAATGAGCTGAGTTCTTAAGGGGTTAAACATAGCCAAAAAAAAACTAGAGGAGTTAAAGGGGATAAGAGGTTAGATCGC
Source organism: Hyla sarda (assembly GCF_029499605.1). Lineage (NCBI taxonomy): Eukaryota > Metazoa > Chordata > Amphibia > Anura > Hylidae > Hyla > Hyla sarda. Next base: position 300,509,816 of record NC_079191.1, read on the forward strand.
CGCGGTCCCGCTGCTGGGGACCCTGGGGATCGCCGCTGCGGCACCCCGCTATCATTACTGCACAGAGCAAGTTCGCTCTGTGCGTAATGACGGACGATACTGGGGCCGGAGCAGCGTGATGTCATGGCTCTGCCCCTCATGACATCACGGCCCGTCCCCTTAATGCAAGTATATGGCAGGGGGAATGACGACCGCCACACCCTCTCCCATAGACTTGTATTGACGGGGGCGGGCCGTGACGTCACGAGGGGCGGAGCCGTGACTTAACGATGCTCTGGCCCCTGTATTGCCCGTCATTACGTGCAGAGCGATCTCGCTCTGCACAGTAATGATAGCGGGGTGCTGCAGCAGCGATCCCCGGGGTCCCCTGCAGCGGGACCCCGGCGATCTGACATCTTATCCCCAATCCTTTTGATAGGGGATAAGATGTCTAGGGGAGGAGTACCCCTTTAAGCAACAGCCAAAACAAACAACAAATTTATGTTTTTCCTTGTGTTGATGTATAAAAAAGAAAAGAGGAAAGGCGCTCCCTGTGTAGTAAAGCCAGCACGAGGGTGGGGAGGAGAAAAACTGCAATATCAGTGCTCACCCTGCTGAGTTGTGTGAGGAAATACACAACTATGCTGAATGCATGTGATTTTAAGGATCACAATCCTGTTGTCTGCAGCCTTCCTGGAGAATGTGTGGACTAGAACAAGACTTCAGAGAGAAACCAGTATTTTCGGCGCTGACCATAGAGAAGGTATCGGAGCCCAGGTAAGAGAAGGAGGTTTATTAGCAACGCGTTTCACCGCGCTTGCGCGGCTTCATCAGGCTTAACACACGGCAGTTGTACCAGGGTTATATACCCACACGAGATTAACCCATGGAGTGCATAATTAAAATATATTACAAACCATAACAAATGGACAATATAAAATGTATAAATAACAATGATCATACATATACATTTATAACACTCAGCACTGATCATAATAAAATATTATATAAATTACAAACATAAAGATAAGGAGACATTCAAAAATAATAATAAAAAATCAAATAACCGCATGGTGTGGGTTGGTGATAAATCTAGACTAAGAATAAGGTTCCAACAGGGCGTATCCAATTTAACCAGATGGTTTATAAAGTGAGCTGCATGATTTGTACAGGGAACATCAGACAGAGGAAAAACATTTTTATGGGAGTCAACAAAGAAATATAAACAAACCAGAAAAACGCACAGTATGAACAGGTTCCCAAAAGTAAGAGGATATAAAAATAATAATAATCTGTACGGTTTGGATAAGAAATAGAAACAAGTTGAATATAGATAAAAAATATTACAAAAAATAATGAAGATGATTAATAAAGTCAACGAGTATTTTCAATTGTCTCATTCAAACCGTGCGGAAATAAAGTTGCTAACTTATGGATCCAAAAACTCTTACGGTTAATCAAACATTGGAATCTATTGGAAATACCCTTAGGAACCGATTCTAAAATGATCAAATTTAAAGAATTTATGCAGCTGTTGTGTTTTAATAAAAAAAATTTGGAAATGCTATGCAGCATATACCCATGTCTGATATTCCATCTGTGACGATTCATACGTGCCCGAACTGTTTGTACAGTGCGGCCCACGTATTGTAAACCGCACTGACAATACAGTAAATATATAACAAAATTAGTGTCGCAGGTAAGATTACCTTTGCTTTATGTGTATACGTTGATTTGAATATAGTTGTAGATTTAATTAAATCACCTCACATGCAGCGAGACCTGCCGCATGGAGAGCTGATGGCCACCGTCTGAACTGTGTCCATAACTCTAGATTTTAATTTACCAGGGGCAATCAGATTCTGTAGAGGAGTAGTAGGAAGGAGATTTTTAAGTATTGGGTCATTAAACAAGATGGGCCAATGTTTAGATAATATTTTTCTAATGTTAATGGCTTCATTATTGAAATTGGTAATAAAATTATATTTGTTTAGTTCACCAACAAATTGCTCTGCCTGTGAGAAAGAGCCACTCCAAATAATGAATAAATCATCAATATATCTCCGAAAAAAACAAAACAAACTCAATAAATGCAGGGGACTGTGCTATAACTAGGGACTCGAATCGCCCCATAAATAATTAGCATAACTAGGGGGCGAAACGAGTCCCCATGGCACAGCCCCTGGTCTGCCTATACAAAACTTCATTAACCCTTGAAGGACCCAGCCATTTTTCACTGTAGTACCCGGCCATTTTTTGAACATCTGACCACTGTCACTTTAAACATTAATAACTCTGGAATGCTTTTAGTTATCATTCTGATTCCGAGATTGTTTTTTCGTGACATATTCTACTTTAACATAGTGGTAAAATTTTATGGTAACTTGCATCATTTCTTGGTGAAAAATCCCAAAATTTGATGAAAAATTTGAAAATTTAGCATTTTTCTAACTTTGAAGCTCTCTGCTTGTAAGGAAAATGGATATTCCAAATAAAAAAAAAAATTGATACACATATACAATATGTCTAGTTTATGTTTGCATCATAAAATTGATGTGTTTTTACTTTTGGAAGACACCAGAAGGCTTCAAAGTTCAGCAGCAATTTTCCAATTTTCCACAAAATTTTCAAACTCACAATTTTTCAGGGACCAGTTCAGGTTTGAAGTGGATTTGAAGGGTCTTCATATTAGACATACCCCACAAATGACCCCATTATAAAAACTGCACCCCCCAAAGTATTCAAAATGACATTCAGTAAGTGTTTTAACCCTTTAGGTATTTCACAGGAATAGCAGCAAAGTGAAGGAGAAAATTCACAATCTTCATTTTTTACACTCGCATGTTCTTGTAGACCCAATTTTTGAATTTTTACAAGGGGTAAAAGGATCAAATTTATACTTATGTTTGTAGCCCAAACGAGTAAGCACATACCTCATATGTCTATGTAAATTGTTCGGCGGGTGCAGTAGAGGGCTCAGAAGCGAAGGAGCGACAAGGGGATTTTGGAGAGTACGTTTTTCTGAAATAGTTTTTGGGGGGCATGTTGCCTTTAGGAAGCCCCTATGGTGCCAGAACAGCAAAAAAAAAACACATGCCATACCATTTTGGAAACTAGACCCCTTGAGGAAGGTAACAAGGAATAAAGTGAGCCTTAATACCCCACAGGTGTTTCACGACTTTTGCATATGTAAAAAAAAAATGTGTGTTTCCCCCCAAATTTCACTTTTTTGCAAGGGTTAATAGCAGAAAAGACCTCCCAAAATTTGTAACCCCATCTCTTCTGAGTATGGAGGTACCCCATAAGTATACCTGAAGTGCACTACGGGTGAACTACAATTCTCAGAAGAGAAGGAGTCATATTTGGCTTTTTGAGAGCAAATTTTGCTCGGGGGGCATGTCGCATTTAGGAAGCACCTATGGTGCCAGAACAGCAATAAAACCCCACATGGCATACCATTTTGGAAACTAGACCCCTTGAGGAACGTAACAAGGAATAAAGTGAGCCTTAATACCCCACAGGGGTTTCACGACTTTTGCATATGTAAAAAAAAAAAAAAAATTTCACTAAAATGTGCGCTTCCCCCCAAATTTCAAATTTTTGCAAGGGTTAATAGCAGAAAAGACCCCCCAAAATTTATAACCCCATCTCTTCTGAGTATGGAAATACCCCATGTGTGGACGTCAAGTGCTCTGCTGGCGCACTACAATGCTCAGAAGAGAAGGAGCGCCATTGAGCTTTTGGGAAAAAAAATTGTTTGGAATGGAAGTCAGGGGCCATGTGCGTTTACAAAGCCCCCCGTGGTGCCAGAACAGTGGACCCCCCCCCCCACATGTGACCCTATTTTGGAAACTACACCCCTCACAGAATTTAATAAGGGGTGCAGTGAGTATTTATACCCCACTGGCGTTTGACAGATCTTTGGAACAGTGGGCTGTGCAAATGAAAATTTTAATTTTTCATTTTCACGCACCACTTTTCCAAAAATCTGTCAGACACCTGTGTGGCGTAAATGCTCACTGTACCCCTTATTACATTCCGTGAGGGGTGTAGTTTCCAAAATGGGGTCACATGTGGGTATTTATATTTTTGCGTTTATGTCAGAACCACTGTAAAATCATCCACCCCTGTGCAAATCACCAATTTAGGCCTCAAATGTACATAGTGCGCTCTCACTCCTGAGCTTTGTTTTGCGCCTACAGAGCATTTTACGCCCACATATGGGGTATTTCTGTACTCGGGAGAAATTGCGTTACAAATTTTGGGGGTCTTTTTTTCCTTTTAACGCTTTTGAAAATAAAAAGTAAAGGGCAACACCAGCATGTTAGTGTAAAAAAAAAAAAAAATTATACTAACAGGCTGGTGTAGCCCCAACTTTTCCTTTTCATAAGTGGTAAAAGGAGAAAAAGCCCCCCAATATTTGTAGTGCAATTTATCCCGGGTTCGGAGATACCCCATATGTGGCCCTAAACGGTTTCCTTGAAATACGACAGGGCTCCAAAGTGAGAGAGCGCCATGCGCATTTGAGGACTAAATTAGGGATCGCATAGGGGTGGACATAGAGTTATTCTACGCCAGTGATTCCCAAACAGGGTGCCTCCAGCTGTTGCTAAATTCCCAGCATGCCTGGACAGTCAGTGGCTGTCCGGCAATACTGGGAGTTGTTGTTTTGCAACAGCTGGAGGCTCCGTTTTGGAAACACTGCCATAAAATACGGTTTTCATTTTTATTGGGGGGGACAGTGTAAGGGGGGTGTATATGTAGTGTTTTACTCTATTATATGGTAGTGTATTGTAGTGTTTTTAGGGTACATTCGCACTTGCGTGTTACGGTGAGTTTCCCGCTAGGAGTTTGAGCTGCGGCGAAAAATTTGCCGCTGCCCAAACTTGAAGCAGGAAACTTACTGTAAGCCTGCCTGTGTGAATGTACCCTGTACGTTCACATGGGGGGGCAAACCTCCAGCTGTTTCAAAACTACAACTCCCAGCATGTACTGACAGACCGTGCATGCTGGGAGTTGTACTTTTGCAACAGCTGGAGGCACACTGGTTGGAAAACCTTCAGTTACCTAACTCAGCATTTTCTAACCAGTGTGCCTCCAGCTGTTGCAAAACTACAACTCCTAGCATGTACTGATCGCGGACGGGCATGCTGGGAGATGTAGTTATGCAATAGCTGGAGGTACGCAACTACAACTCCCAGCATGCCGAGACAGCTGATTGCTGTTTGGACATGCTGGGATTTGCAGTTTTGCAACATCTGGAGGGCTACAGTCTTAGAGAACACTGCAAAGTGATCTCCAAACTGTGGTCCTCCAGCTGTTGCAAAACTACAATTCCCAGCATGCCCTGACAGCAAACAGTTGTTTGGGAATGCTAGGAGTTGTAGTTTTGCAAGATCTGGAGGGCTACAGTTTAGCGACCACTATATAGTGGTCTCAAACTGTAGCCCTCCAGCTGTTGCAAAACTACATATTCCAGCATGCCCAAACAGCTGCCTGGGCATGCTGGGAGTTGTAGTTTTGCAACATCTGGAGGGCTACAGTTAGAGACCACTGTATAATGGTCTCAAACTGTACCCTCCAGATGTTGCTAGGCAACTCACCGGCTTCCGTCGGATCCAGCCGCTTGTCATCGCCGATCTCCGTCGCCCGCAGCCTCCGTCGCCCGCCCGGATCGGTAAGTGGATCTTCGGCGCCGGTTCCCGTCATTTCCCCGTCCTGCCCCGCCTATTGTGGGAGGGCAGGATGGGGAAAACGAAAGCAAACCCCCCGCCCCCGATCTGCTATTGGTGGTCGCGTCTAGACCACCAATAGCAGGGATAGGAGGGGTGGCACCCGTGCCACCTCACTCCTATCGCTACAGGGGGATCGTGGGTGTCTTAGACACCCGCGATCCCCCTTACATTCCGGGTCACACTAGACTTGTAATGACCCGGAATTGCGCAAATCGCAAGTGTGAATTCACTTGCGATTTGTCGCGATCGCCGACATGGGGGGTTCTAATGACCCCCCTGGGCATTTGCACGGGATGCCTGCTGAATGATTTCAGCAGCCATCCCGCTCCGATCCCCGCCCGGCGCACGGCGGGGACCGGAACTGCCCATGACGTAACTGTACGTCATGGGTCCTTAAGACCCAGGGTGTCGAGACGTACCGTTACGTCATGGGTCCTGAACGGGTTAAATGTAAAAATATTATGGTCTAAAATAAAACGAATAGAATCTAACAGAAACACAGATTGATCAGTGCTGAGTGTTACATCATTCGAAAATGTATCTTGTATGCCTGATAGACCCAAGTCTGTTTGAATATTTGAGTAGAGAGAGCAGACGTCTAAAGTTAAGAAAGAAAAAGTGGGAGGTAAAATAATAATATTTAATTAATAAATTAACTGGGTAGAATCGCGTAAATATGAGGGTAAATTTAAAACATAAGGTTCTAGAAAAAGATCAATAAAATGAGACAGGTTGGCTGTGAGAGAGCCAACACCTGAAATTATAGGGCGACCAGGGGGTTTAGTAGGATTCTTATGTAGCTTAGGTAAATAATAAAAATGGGGAATATTATAGTGTTTAATATTTAGAAAAGTATGCTCTCTCTTATTCAACCGACCAAGGTCGACGGCTTTCTGTATTAATGATGAATACATATTAAAATAAATCGTAGAGGGGTCATTCAATAAAATCGAGTAATAACTCGTATCAGACAGAATATTCATGGCTTCTGCTATATAGTCATCACGATCAAGTATTACAGTGCCACCCCCCTTATCAGCGGGGCAGACAACTAGTTCACTATTATTTTGTAGTGATCTGATGGCATTTCTTTCTGCTGTAGAAAGATTATCTTTATCTTTATATATAATAGACCTCTCACATAAAGAATTAAAATCTTTGTTTACCATAGAATAAAATGTTTCTAAATAATTTTCTCTATGATGTAAAGGATAGAAGTTAGAAACAGGATTAACCTGAACATGTTTAACCTCAGTATTAGAAGGTGTTTAAACTGAAACATCTTGGTGTTGTTCTAAAGTAGTTTTATTTTTCTCTATCAGAGAAAAATGTTGATTTAAAGTTAATTTCCGTATATAGTTATTCAAACCTAGGAATAACTGAAAATCATTAGGACAAGTAACTGGACAAAAGGATAGGCCTCTGGAGAGTAGACTGGTAAGACAACATATGTTTAGATAAATTAAAAAATTTTCTTTTTTCTTTTTCAATTCTTGTTTGTGGAGAGGAGATAGGGTTGGGAGATCCCCTGTGTTTGGAGGATCTACCACCTCTACATCCTCTGAATTTATTTTTCTTTTTTGTGACATGGTTTGTCCAATAGAAGTGGGAAATACTGGGTGATGAGAGCGTGTTGGGGATTTTTGTGATCTGGGAATTGGTTGGTGTTCAGACTGTGTGTTGAAGTCACGGTTGGTTGTAATAGTGAAGAGGTCGTCACCCCGGGTGTTGTGTGAACAACATGGACAGGAGACGGGCATGAGACTAAAAAAGAGGAGGAAGAAGAAACAGAGGACAGTGTAGGGGCTTAAAAAATGTGTTCTTCAATAACAGTAGTATTAAGATGTGAAAGTTTCATGTATAGTAAGAAGAGAGGTGTCAAAAGATATATCAACCTGATCGGGGACTATAGAAGGAGGTGTTATATTTTGTTTATATTTCTTTGTTGACTCCCATAAAAATGTTTTTCCTCTGTCTGATGTTCCCTGTACAAATCATGCAGCTCACTTTATAAACCATCTGGTTAAATTGGATACGCCCTGTTGGAACCTTATTCTTAGTCTAGATTTATCACCAACCCACACCATGCGGTTATTTGATTTTTTATTATTATTTTTGTATGTCTCCTTATCTTTATGTTTGTAATTTATATAATATTTTATTATGATCAGTGCTGAGTGTTATAAATGTATATGTATGATCATTGTTATTTATACATTTTATATTGTCCATTTGTTATGGTTTGTAATATATTTTAATTATGCACTCCATGGGTTAATCTCGTGTGGGTATATAACCCTGGTACAACTGCCGTGTGTTAAGCCTGATGAAGCCGCGCAAGCGCGGTGAAACGCGTTGCTAATAAACCTCCTTCTCTTACCTGGGCTCCGATACCTTCTCTATGGTCAGCGCCGAAAATCCTTGTGTTGATGTATGGAGACAAAGATCACAGAATCAATTCTTCTTGAATATAATTTTTAATTAAAATTCTATTGATTTTTCAGAGTAAAGACGTACAAATTCTTGGACAAATTGAATTATGTTTTACAAAAGAGTTTGAGATGGAAAACTGTACAAAAACTGAAGACTTTGAAGGCAACCTACAGACTGAATCAGAACCATTACACGTTTGTGACAAAGACTTAGATATCTTTTATCCGCCAGCACAGTAATGAAGGATGAAGAATTAAGAAAAACTGTTGCAAAGTGTATACATATTCGTAATAGCTCCTTCTGACTTAAAATTCTGTTTTGGATCAAAGGTTTCTCTACATTTATACATACCTTATGTGCTGCTTATGGCTGTACCCCTATAGAGATTAGTATTGTCACTTTGCAATTTTTGTGATATTGGTGATTTATTGATCAAGTATTTAAAAATAAACTCACCTTTGGATATTACTTATTGTCACTTTATTTTCTTCTGAATTCATTAAAATGTTCTAAGTCTTTCAGACTCTTGCCTTGTATAGTCATTGAGAGTGAAATGCATACCAAGTCCATGTTCATATTACTATTCTACAGAACTGATCCATATCTATATTTATTTTGGCAAAAGACCTAATCTCAATTCCAGATATGGTAGTCAGATTTAATACTTGGAACAACTGTGCAACTCCATACCTCCCAACGGTCCTGAAGCATTTTGGGAAATTTAACATTTTTGGGGTGCTGTACCACCATTCCGGGACTGCACCCACATGTCCTGCTTGTTATTAAGAGAGTCTGCCCAGAGGCTGCACACAAGCAGTGCTGTTTCCCTTTTGGAAAAGACATTACCACAGAGATCACATTACCCACCTTCCTTAAAGGCTGTATTCACACGGTAGAATTTTTGCACATCCACACCAATTCCTCGTCCACATTTATTTAGGTGGTGTCTGGCTTGTGCGGAATAGGTCCAGAATCCATGCAGAAACCGCATGTGAAAATTCTGAAGTGTGAAATCCCATTTGAAGTCTATTTAATTTGATGCGGAATCCCAATAGAAATACTGCCTTGTGAATATATCCTAAGGCTATTTTCACGCATTGGAATGTTCCCATGAAGAATTTCTGTGCTAGCACTCCGGACACTAAGGGACGCAGGCATAATAGGACCGCACAGGAATACGCCATCCCATCGACGGCTATGCATAAAGAATTGTGCAGACGCGGAAAATTGAATTTCCGTGTCGGTAACACCTGGCACGGAAATTGCACCGTGTACACAGAGCAGCAGAATCCTGTTCAACGGGAGTGAAGCAGAATCCTTGTGCTGGATTCCAATGTGGAATCCGGCACAGAAATTTTGACCTGTGAACATGGCTTCAGGCTTCTGGACCTTCTCCTTAGTGCAGCACCACTCCTGACTATCTGATGGGTAGAAGGAAATTGCTAATGGAGCCATCTAACTAATGGGATAAGGGAAGATATCTGGCTAATGGGGCCATCTACCTAATTGGGAGAGAAGAAACCTGACTAATGGGGCCATCTGCCTAGTTTGGGGAGGGGAGATTACTGGCAAATGGGGCCATTTACCTACAGGGGGGATCAAAATTTTGGGCACCCCAGGTAAAAATTTGTATTAAAGGGTACCTCTTATCAAAAAAAACTTTTTATATATTATAGATTAATGTATGCAGAATAACTTTACAATTGCATGTTATTAAAAAATATGCATCTTTCTATTTAATTTTCCACTTTGAAGAAATGACCACTAGAGGTCTCCCTTCCAGTCCTGGCAGCAAGCATTTCAGACTCATGCTGGAGTCCTAAACACTACGAGCTGCCAGTCTGCTTTGTTCACAAAGGAGAACACTCAGAGCTGCCAGCCTGCTTTGTTCACAGCCTGTTTGGCTGTGAACAAAGCAGGCTGGCAGCTCTGAGTGTTTAGGACTCCAGCATGAGTCAGAAATGCTTGCTGACAGGACTGATCGGGAAAAATACAATAGAAAGAAGCACATTTTCATTAACATGCTATTGGAAAGTTATTCAACATTCATTAATCTAAAATATATCAAAAGTTTATTTGATGAGAGGTACCCTTTAATGTGCATAAAGAAGCCAAGAAAAGATGGAAAAATCTCCAAAAGGCATCAAATTACAGATTAGACATTCTTATAATATGTCAACAAAAGTTAGATTTTATTTCCATCATTTACACTTTCAAAATAACAGAAAACAAAAAAATGGCGTCTGCAAAAGTTTGGGCACCCTGCAGAATTTATAGCATGCACTGCCCCCTTTACAATGCCTGTGTCATGGATTGTTCTCAATCATCATCTGGGAAGACCAGGTCATGTCAATCTCAAAGGTTTTAAATGCCCAGACTCATCTGACCTTGCCCCAACAATCGGCACCATGGGTTCTTCTAAGCAGGTGTCTAGAAGTCTAGAAATCTGAAACTGAAAATAGTTGACACTCACAAAGCTGGAGAAGGCTATACGAAGATAGCAAAACCTTTTCAGATGTCAATATCCTCTGTTCGGAATGTAATTAAGAAATGGCAGTCATCAGGAACAGTGATGGTTAAAGCAAGATCTGGAAGAACAAGAAAAATATCAGACAGAACAGCTCGCAGGATTGTGAGAAAAACAATTCAAACCCCATGTTTGACTGCACAATCCCTCCAGAAAGATCTGGCAGACACTGGAGTTGTGGTACACTATTCCACTATAAAGAGATACTTGTACAAATATGGTCTTCATGGAGGAGTCATCAGAAGAAAACCTCTTCTATGTCCTCATCACAAAAATCAGTGTTTGAACTTTGCAAATTAACATATAGACAAGCCTGATGCATTTTGGAAATAAGTTCTGTGGACCGATGAGGTTAAAATTGAACTTTTTGGCCGGAATGAGCAAAGGTACGTTTGGAGAAGAAGGGGAACAGAATTTAATGAAAAGAACCTCTGTCCAACTGTTAAGCATGGGGGTGTATCAATCATGCTTTGGGGTTGTATTGCAGCCAGTGGCACAGGGAACATCTCACAAGTAGAAGGAAAAATTGATTCAATAAAATGTCAGCAATTTTTGGATGTGAACTTGATGCAATCTGTGAAAAAGCTGAAGTTAAAGAGAGGATGGCTTCTACAAATGGATAATGATCCTAAACACACCTCAAAATCCATGAGGGATTATATCAAGAGGCGTAAACTGAAGGTTTTGCCATGGCCTTCACAATCTCCTGACCTCAACATAATTGAAAATCTATGGATAGACCTTAAAAGAGCAGTGTGTGACAGACAGCCCAGAAATCTCCAAGAACTGGAAGACTTTTGTAAGGAAGAATGGGCAAAGATACCTTAAACAAGAATTGAAAGACTCTTGGCTGGCTACAAAAAGCATTTACACGCTGTGATACTTGCCAAAGGGGGCAGTACAAGATATTAACTCTGCAGGGTGCCCAAACTTTTGCAGACGCCATTTTTTTGTTTTCTGTTATTTTGAAAGTGTAAATGATGGAAATAAAATCTAACTTTTGTTGACATATTATAAGAATGTCTAATCTGTAATTTGCTGCCTTTTGGAGATTGTTCCATCTTTCCTTGGCTTCTTTATGCACATTAATACAAATTTTTACCTGAGTGCCCAAACTTTTGATCCCCACTCTAGATTTAAATTCAATGAACCCATTCTTTTCAGATGTGCCGAAATATTGGAAAAAAACGAGAAAGAAAAAAAGAAAAAACAAATAATTGTTTTTGAACCCAGTTCACACTGACACACTTGCGTTTTCCCTTTTTCCATATGTGATTTCAGTTCTACTTGCCAATCTAATTTGGTATTGTCTATACACCTTATGCTTGATTATATATACCCTGAGACCTCATGTATTTTATGTCTATACTTGAGTTGTTTTTGTCTTCAGTTTTTTCTTCTTTATTATAATGTTGTCATCATTGTAGGGGTTAATGTTAACCTTTTGATTTCATGAGTAGTGATGCACCTGTATTATCCTTTGTTCTACTTGTGTGCTTCCGGCTGATTATTATCAGCTGCAGACATACCTTATTTTAATATTGTGCATAATGCTGAGAGTATGCATTTGATAAAGTGGGACACCACGAAACGCGTCAAGCTTGAGCCCTGCTTCATTTGTACATGTCTGTACTACACTTTTTAAAAGAAGATAATAAAGTTTGTGATTTTACTCCACCTGTCAAGCGCTGGATTTCTCCTTGTCTGTATACTTACAAACAGGGAATACATTCTGTATAGAAGGCATAACTGTAATAGTGAAAGACTTCATAAACTGCAGAACGAAGCTGGTTGTACATTGTATAATGTGCAAGTGCAAGAGATTTTACATTAGTTCCACAATCTGTCCCCTTCAAACCCGTTTAAGAGAACATCTATACTCTATCAAAACTAATATAGGATCTCCTCAGTTCATAGACCATATTCCGATGGCGCACAACAGCAGCACAGAATGCCTAAAAGTGTTTTACATACAAAGAATTAACTCCGCTCCTGCAGGACTGGACAAGATTACCAGCCTGCGGAGACAAGAAGCAAGATGGATTATATGGACTTGCGCAATGGGCGCACTCGGCATGAATGATAGAAATGACTTTAGGGCTTTTATATCACCCTTTCCTATATTTCTTCTCTTGGTTATATTCATATTGCCTTATTATTTTTCTCTATATGGCTTACTTTTTTGTTTCCTTATACTATTAGTCATATACCTTGCTCCACTATCAATCCTTACCTGCTTTTCTTTTGATGCAATGTCGTCATCCATTGAGACGGTATTTACCTCTTCACTCGACACTTCAGGACAAGCCTCACAAAGCACAAGATGGCACGAAGTAGCTACTGCTGTCCTTAGTTGTACTCTTCTCCTCTACACTGCTAACTGCTGAAGCCGTTTTATTTTAAGATGATCGCAATAAAGCATTGAAGATTTTAATATCTCCAATCTGGTGAGTGCCTCTTTCTGAACTTTATAATGTTTACAATCCTTTCTTTTACTCTGCACTTATGTGGTCTTCCTGTCTGCTCACATCTCTACTTTCTAACTCAGCTCAAGTCACTCTCTACTCTTTATCTTTGAAGCGGATGTTGCGTTTTATGTTTTCCTTTCAGTCCCCTATCTCCCTCCATCTATCTTTCCTTTCCAACTCTCTTTTTACAAGTGGGCTGACACCCATCTGGTTTCTTTGGTGGTCAAATGCTACACTCGCAAGAAGTTGATATCTCTTGAAGCATTACGCTTTCAATATGCTTTACCTGATGTGGAGTACTATAGTGTCCACCAAATCCTATTATGCTTCTTAAGCCCCCGTGGGGGGGGGGGCTTAGGTTACTCAAACCTATTACGAGGCTTTTGCACTTTATACTCCAGAGTCCCGCGGATATTGTCTATCCTATACGGGCATGTCAATTCCCCAACCAAGGACAAGAAGCTCAAATTCATTCAGGCATGGAAGGGTGACATCTATTATTCTCTCTCTTGCCCAATGGGGAGAATGTTACACTGTGGTCAGTAAGGGGAGCTGGCAGATATCTCTTGTGGAAACGTCACTTAAGATTCTTCATAGGGTTTATTTGGTACCAACACGCCTACAAGCCAATTATCCACGCATCCTAGGCCATAAACCAACAAGAAAACCAAATTGTTTGTTCTGCCTTTGTCAATTTATTTTGTTGGCAGCTCATATGCATGTGGCATCGCAGTGGAAAGCTTCTATACTGGCTGTATCATTTGTCAAAGATGCTATTTATCTTATTTTGTTGGACGAGAAGGCTATTAGAGAGGGCACAGTTTAATGCCATATGGGAGCCTTGGATGTCATCCCCCCCCATTGCCCGAATATGCACCATTGTATGTACCGTATTTATATTGGTCACTATTGTTTTGCTGTTTGTGTTGGGGGGGGGGGGGGGGAACCAACCAACTTATTGTTTTTTAGTACACTTTGGGATCTACTTTACCTGTCTCACATTGCTCTGTGCATCCTCAATGTTTAATTGTATCCACTCTTATTGTTCTGTTACTGCCCTATAGGGATAGATGGAACACAATGTATGTAATATGTTATGCGTCTCAACCAGAATTTATGGAATTCACCTCAGCATCAGAGATCAAAAATAATAGTTAGATAACAACTAAAAGTGTTCCAACATAAAGGTGTGCTTAATACATAACTTTTACTAGATTTCTTTTAAAATCCACCAATTTCAAAAAGTGCCTGTGTATACCAACACCAAATGATAAATCATCATAAAATGGTCATCACCATTAGCAATTATGCATTATAAGGCTCTGCTGGGCCCTGCCAGCCCCAAATGCAATAATAAAGTGATATTCAGAACCGCCGACACGTTTCTCCTACCTGGTATAGGGTGGTTTAATCAGGGAGGTATATATCATCATTGACCATAATATAAAGTGGTAATTCAAACTTGTGGAGTATGCAGCAGGTATGCCCCTTGTCAATGCAACACACAGTATATTAGGATTAGTAGGAGACACTCAATTAGTCCTGTAAGAAAAAAGGTCTCCACTCCTATGTCCTGTAAGCAAAGATTTAGGCCATATGTTCCTGGCTGCTGTTCCAACCTAAAATAAAACAAGCAAAAAGGTCCATTCAGTGCCCGTCCTGAAAAGAAGAGCTGGGAACAATTCAGTCCCGCTATTGTTACTCACGGTTAGTTGTCTCGAGGTACGGGCACGGTGTTACCTGCTGTTGCGCAGGGAGCCGGAACTTTGTCCTGCTCAACTCGCCCAGTGCAGCGAGATGCCGGCATCTGTCGTCACTACCGGTTTCCGGCGGAGGTTATATGGCGCGCAGTCTCCGCCCGCTCCATGACGCACACAAACAGAGCGGGCGTGTTGCCGTATACGGCCTGGCTGCGTGCAAACTACTAAACCCCGCCCCTTTACCGTAGTGTGTCAAATAGAAGGGTTTGAGGCAAGATTCTGGTCAAATGCCAGAAGTCTTAATACTAAATTTGAATGACGATGTATTGTACGAAATTGATAGAGGTTATGGATAATGATAAAGTATGAATGTGAAGTGTCCCAGGAATGTCAGTTATCCGTTTCTCACAGGGGCAACTATAACTGTACTCAACACCAAGAAGCGAATTGTAACCTCACACACAGAAATATTGTGTTAGATTGGAAAAGTGTAGGCGCATATCCCCTCCCCTGCCATCTCTAGGATATTCCCTGTCTCTCCCCATATTTGTTTAAACCTTATGCGCCTACACTTTTCCAATTTAATACAATTCTTCTTTGTGTGAGGTTACAATTCGCTTCTTGGTGTTGAGTACAGTTATAGTTGCCCCTGTGAGAAACGGATAACTGACACTCCTGGGACACTTCACATTCATACTTTATCATTATCCATAACCTCTTTCAATTTCGTACAATACATCGTCATTCAAATTTAGTATTAAGACTTATGGCATTTGACCAGATACTTGCCTCAAACCCTTCTATTTGACACACTACGGTAAAGGGGCGGGGTTTAGTAGTTTGCACGCAGCCAGGCCTTATACGGCAACACGCCCACTCTGTGCGCGTCACGGAGCGGGCAGAGACTGCGCGCCGTATAACCTCTACCGGAAACCGGTAGTGACGACAGACGCCGGCAGCTCGCTGCACCAGGCGAGTTGAGCAGGACAAAGTTCTGGCTCCCTGCGCAACAGCAGATAACACCGTGCCCGTACCTTGAGACAACTAACCGTGAGTAACAATAGCGGGACTGAATTATTCCCAGCTCTTCTTTTCGGGACGGGCACTGAATGGACCTTTTTGCCTGTTTTATTTTAGGTTGGAACAGCAGCCAGGAACATATGGCCTCAATCTTTGCTTACAGGACATAGGAGTGGAGCGCTTTTTTCTTACACGACTAATTGAGTGTCTTCTACTAATCCTAATATACTGTGTGTTGCATTGACAAGGGGCATACCTGCTGCATACTCCACAAGTTTGAATTACCACTTTATATTATGATCAATGATGATATATACCTCCCTGATTAAACCACCCTATACCAGGTGGTAGAAACGCGTCAGCGGTTCTGAATATCACTTTATTGTTGCATTTGGGGCTGGCAGGGCCCAGCAGAGCCTCATAATGCATAATTGCTAATGGTGATGACCATTTTATGATGATTTATCATTTGGTGTTGGTATACACAGGCACTTTTTGAAATTGGTGGATTTTAAAAGAAATCTAGTAAAAGTTATGTATTAAGCACACCTTTATGTTGGAACACTTTTAGTTGTTATCTAACTATTATTTTTGATCTCTGATGCTGAGGTGAATTCCATAAATTCTGGTTGAGACGCATAACCTATTACATACATTGCGTTCCATCTATTCTGATTGATTGATTAAGGGTATGGCAGGTTTCTTGGCCAATGCCATTAATACTGAGAACTGGCTGACTGAGGCCAGAGATGTATTTTCGGAAAATAATTTTTCACAACACACTCCATCCATACGTTCAGCCTTTAGGGAATTAACGCATTGCTACAAACGATACACAATCTCATTTTGGGAGGTACAAAGCTTTGATAATTATATCAAGCAGGGCATTGTACCCAGAGGACGAAGTGTACCAATATTACCCACTACTAGACTACCGTCTACGTATACCGTCAGTACTATCCAAGTGGGAAGCAGAAGCTACCAATTGCTCAACCAAATTCCTACATATACTATTAGAGGAGGAAAAAAGAAACCTCGAGGCCACCCTTGCGAAACTTCAGGAGCAGAAAGAAGTAGTGCTACGATTCAAGGGTGACCCCAAGTTTTCTAATAGAGAAACACTACTTCAGAATCAAGTTGAGAAGTTTCAATATTAGCTCAAGTTTCGTAAGCATAACCAATTTATCAGGGACTTGGTCGACTTTAAAGAGAATAAGGTTTACAGTGTTTTAGAAAAGGGCCCAACTAATAAAGATACGGAAACAGAAAGTTCCTCCTCCGATACAGACTTGTCGGAGGGTACCAATTCCTCAAGCCATAAGAGGGGGAACAATAGAGGTGCAGGTAGAAATAGGAGAGGAAAGGGTAGAGGAAAACATAGAGGCGCCAATCATAACACCCAGGGAACATCATGTGGTGCACCCTCGTCTTCTTTCTCATCTCCTTTTTTAGAGGGGGGTACGAGGGACCCCTATCATCTCCGCTTCCCGCCTCGCAATCCGGCCAATACACAGAAGTAGCAACTTCGGATGAGACCCAGATAGTTAACCTCTCTGGCTTCCACCTTACGGAGAATCAAAAGTCAGTCCTTTCAAAGGGTTTAACTTTTGTCCCGACAGTGGACTTTGATCAGTTCGAATGGACTAAGGATTTAAATTTATTTGTACGAAAATTAAGATGGCATAAATTCTTTAAAATGAGGGATAGAAGAGAGGGACATGGTCTGGGTCTATCCGAAGAGGATGTCTTAACTACTCGTGATCTGGTCTCTGTGATGGGGGACCATGAGCGACCTATTGGTGAAGGGCCCTTCACCAATCTCAAACCAACCAGTAAATAATTTCCTCCCCTAGGAGACACTTCATGCATAGACATTTTCCTGGAACTAATTCTGAGGGATCTTAAGGGATTACACAAATCAAACAATGGTTTGCCAGATAACTTAACATTTAATGAAAGGCAAGCTATTAAGCAACTTCAAAACAATAAACAACTGATTATCAAAACATCTGACAAGGGCGGAAATATCGTCCTTATGGACAGATGTAAATATATAAGAATGTGTAAACGACTGTTGGAGGATAAAGACACCTTATTCTCCCTAATGACCATACATCACAGTTCATCCAGGAACTCACACCTATCCTGAACAGCGCCCTAGACAAAAAATTAATAGATTGTAAGGAATTTCAGTTTCTGATGCCCAAAAACCCAGTTGTACCTACATTTTACGCACTACCTAAGATACACAAGGGCCTGGTACCTCTCAAAGGATGCCCTATAGTTTCTGGCATTGGGGGCATCATACAGAACTTGGGGATATATATCGACAGGATACTATGACAATTTGTACTGACCCTACCCTCCTATTTACGTGACACGATGGACCTCTTGAGACGCATTGAAGGTATCAATATCGGCAATGACACCATCTTCGCCAGTATTGATGTAGAGGCACTGTATTCTTCTATACATCACAGTGTGGGCCTTAATGCAGTCGAATACTACTTAAGAACAAGAGGCATAGGCTACAATGAACATAACATGTTTGTTTTACAACTCCTTAATTTTGTCTTTACAAATAATTACTTTTTGTTTAATGGTTGCATCTTCCACCAGCTCAGGGGGACCGCGATGGGGTCCCCCTGTGCCCCCAGCTACGTGAATCTCACCCTGGGCTGGTAGGAGGTGACCTACCTGTTAAGCGATGAAAGGGAACATTTTAGTGAACAAGTCACTATGTGGCTCCGCTTTATAGATGATGTCTTTGTACTATGGAATGGGACTAAAAGGGAGTTTGAACAATTAGTGGATGCCATCAATGCCAATGACTTGGGTTTATTTTTTACCTTTGAAACTAATACCAGTGAACTATGCTTTTTGGATATAAAGATCTTTAAGGACGAGGACGGTACGTTACAGAGTACTATATTTAGAAAAAAGACTTCGACGAACAGCCTCCTAAGGGCCAATATCTCCACCTCAGGAGGAACTGTTCATCACCACAGAATTTTTAAAAAGAAGCCTCAGTTATGAGGCAAAGATTTAGAGATAGGCGTATCACAGGCATATCATGCTGCACAGGCAACACCAAGAAGCGATTTACTTACACCAAGACTGAATGAACCAGGACCCCAACACATGAGAATCATTGGTAGGTTCGACCGACAATCTCCAAACATTCGAACTATAATCTCTGAATATTGGGATGTCTTGAAAATGGATTTGGACATTAAGGATGTAATTAGCCCCTCACCCCTCATAACATTCAGAAGAGGACGCAGTGTGGGGGATTTCCTAGTCCAGAGCCATCTTAACCCTGGCAACTCTGCGGCTCAGAACTGGTTAAACAAAATGAATAACATCATAGGTTATTTTAAATGTGGTAATTGTAGGGCATGTCAATATATCACTAAGACCTCTAAAGTACCATCACAACATCAACCTCTACCAAAAAGACATTTCATCAACTCCAACAACAAAGCAGTTATTTGTGTCGCGTATTGCACATGTCCACTTCTATATGTAGGTAAAACTATCAGAGAGTTGAAACGACGAGTACTTGAACATGTAGGAGATGTGAGGAACCCCAGAGATACACCTTTAGCGACCCATATTAATCAAGTACACAAGGGTAGACTCTCTGACATATGTTTTGTGGGCATTGATAAACTAATGCCCTCACAGCGAGGTGATAATCTGGACAGATTAATCCTAATATAGTGTGTTGCATTGACAAGGGGCATACCTGCTGCATACTCCACAAGTTTGAATTACCACTTTATATTATGGTCTATGATGATATATACCTCCCTGATGAAACCACCCTATACCAGGTGGTAGAAACGCTTCGGCGGTTCTGAATATCACTTTATTAATGCATTTTGGGCTGGCAGGGCCCAGCAGAGCCTCATAATGCATAATTGTTAATGGTGATGACCATTTTATGATGATTTATCATTTGGTGTTGGTATACACAGGCACTTTTTGAAATTGGTGGATTTTAAAAGAAATCTAGTAAAAGTTATGTATTAAGCACACCTTTATGTTGGAACACTTTTAGTTGTTATCTAACTATTATTTTTGAACTGCCCTATAGGGCTCAGTTTTTTCATTGTAAATTGTTGAAGCTATCTTTAATTGCTATAATATAAGCTTCCTGACCATTAAAAACATCAGGAGTACGGCAAAAACAACAACACGTTTCAGACTATGTGTTATTATATATGGTGTGTGTATCAGTTATTTTG
The DNA here is from genome assembly GCF_029499605.1 of Hyla sarda. Lineage (NCBI taxonomy): Eukaryota > Metazoa > Chordata > Amphibia > Anura > Hylidae > Hyla > Hyla sarda. The sequence continues at coordinate 300,529,928 of NC_079191.1, forward strand.
CTACAGAGCTAAAATGTACCTACTTCCATTAAACATGTCAGGGTATATAACAAAGCGCTTTATACGGAAAAAGAAGGATCAAATAAAAAATATAAGTGGGGTTGATCCTATGAGGTGGACATTTAAACACCTCAAAAAGAGAAAATTTGTAGATAATTTATGTGGTGCAATAGTAAAACTTGCTACTAGTGGTTAGATAAAATTTTAAAATGATTTATTATGTTACACAATATTAATACAGATGAAATAATCAACACAAAACCATATAACAATATGTATGTATGCAGTACTCATATATGGGCACAAGATGGCTCTATAACAAACACCAATATCCCTATCACCTGGACAACACTAGAGGGCAGATGACTAGCTGGTCATACAATATAACATAGGAGATTATGCAATATAAAGAAAATTATGCATACCAGATTATTGCTCTGACAATATAACCAATCTTAGATATTTGGTAGTATAGCCCCAATTACCTAGCTTGATATTAATACTGGAATATAAATTTCAAGCAGAGCTTATTACCTCTGAGTCAATTTAGATGAAATATTCCGTTATATGCATCTTTACTGAATAGTATTAAATAATGACGTAGCACTTTAACACTACACCTCTGCAATAAAGCAGGGCACGACTAAATTACAAGCCAGTTAATTAACAATATTTCAGATAATAAAATCTATACATTACCATAAATGTAGGTTTTTGGCCTCCAATGTAATGGTATGCTAGGAAGTTCTTTAGGAAAGCAGTTTATCCCTTGTTGTATATTCTGCTTTATATCTTTCTATGATGGTCTCTATTTTCCTATGATGAGCTCTGTGTCTTGTGATGAGAGATTTTCTGAGAGAGACCCCCCCCCCCGTGTCTTGCACACATGGTTTTTAATTTATTTCTTATCTGACCTATCCACCCATAACAAACATGATGTCATTTGGTGGGTGTGCCTATGTACATTGGGACCTAGTTATTCCTAGGTTAATCACAGAGGACAGTCTAGGATAAGAAATTGACTCTACAACTAGATATATGCACTACAATTGGGATATATATATATATATATATATATATATATATATATATATATATATATTATACAATTATTTATGTCCCTGTCCAATTAGATTAGATAATATCCACAGATTCATTTCTCAATCATCTTAAATAGATGACTGGAAATAAATGAATATTCTGTATCAAAATAGAAAATCAAAAATAGAATGTGTGTTCAGTCTGCATGGCCAATATCTTAATATGCCTACATTATATATAATGTTTAAATAATTATCATAACTAAATATTATACTGAGATCTATAATAACACGATACTACCATAAGAAATTAAGAAATTATATAAAATATAATGTTTAGATATATCTGCCATATCTACCGTTATACCTTGTCCATTTAACCGGTTGCTGTCCAAGGACGAGCCGGCTCGTCCTGAGACGGAAACGGTTGTATGGCGCGAGCTCTCGTCTTCAGCCCACATCATACCAGCCGGCCCTCAGCTGATTCCTGTAACCGGGGGCCGGCGTTAATAGCTGACATGCCGGCTATTAACCCTTTAGATCGCTGCTGTCAAAGTTGACATCGCGAATGCGGGGGGCGATCCACTGCCAAGGTGGCCGGAGGGCTTACTTCACGTCCTGTGGCTGCAGCGGCTCTGACAATGACTGAATAAAAGTTGAATAAAAAGTAAAAAAATAAAAAAAACACCCACCACCCCATCCTTATTAAAGGTTTAAATCATCCCACTTTTCCCAAATTCCATATAAAAAATATGTAACCATAATAAAAATAAACATATGTGGTATTGCCGCGTGCATAAATGTCCGAACTATAAAAATATATAGTTAATTAAACCACATGGTCAATGGCGTACACGCAAACAAATTCCAAAGTCCAAAATAGTGTATTTTTGGTCACTTTTTATATCATGAAAAAAAATGAATAAAAAGCGATCAAAAAGTCTGATCAATACAAAAATGGTACCGCTAAAACTTCAGATCACAAAAAATGAGCCCTCATACCAACCAGTACGCGTAAAAATAAAAAAGTTATAGGGGTCAGAAGAGGACGTTTTTAAACATGTTAAGTAAGACAAAATCAAACCTATATAAGTAGGGTATCATTTTAATCCTATGAACCTACAGAATAAAGAGAAGGTGTCATTTTTACCAAAAAATGTACTGCATAGAAACGGAAGCAAAAGTTGCAAAATGGTGTTTTTTCTTCAATTTTGTCGCACAATTATTTTTTTTTTATTTTGCCATAGATTTTTGGGTAAAATGACTGATGTAATTACAAAGGAGAATTGGCGGTGCAAAAAATAAGCCATCATATGGATTTTTAGGTTATGATTTTTAAAAGGTAAAGAGGAAAAAACGAAAGTGCAAAAACGAAAAAATGCTTGGTCCTTAAGAGGTTAACCTAAGATAAAAATATTCCTAAATTAATCTTTCAGGCAACTCAAATATATGACTAAACATCCCAAACATTATTTAGATAATTGAATCCGGCATTTAACTGCATAACTGTATACATCAGTGCAATAACTATTGTTATAATATTACAAGATAACATATTAATGTTACATTGATCATAGTATAAGGAATGTTACATTAATTATAGTATAAGGAAGACCTTTATTTCACCTCTTTGCTGAATTCACACATTCCACTGGTAGTTTTGGGGGAACACAATTTGAAAATTCCCTGGCAAACTTGTTTTGCCATACAAAGCTTACAGTCTATAGTATAAGTATTGTTTCAGGTCAAACATGCACTTTGAATAAATTGTTAAAATACACACCTGAGAGCTTTTTAAACTATAGTGGCTTATTTGTAAGCTATCTCATATTGGGTTTCCAGACATCTTGACTAGGTCTTCCATTGTTTTTTACTCTCCTTGTAAACAAGTTTTAGTATCTGTCTACCTTTGAACATAGGGCAAAGAGGTGAGGTCAGCATTACAACAACGCCTGACAGAAAACGGGAAAATTCTGGCTTCATAGCCATGAGCTAGGGATTCCATAAGCAAAATAAAATATCTTGATTTATATTTATACTAATTATGGTTATGCCCGACACAGCAATAAACTTAATTGTCTAAATTCTGATTGTTCAAACCATCCTAGATGTAGGATATTTCAAGCTTTGACTCACCTTTGCTGAATGCTGATGTGAGACACACGCACACAGAGAACATCTGTAGAAAGATTGATGGCTACAGAGAAAGCTTAGCAGATTAATGGAGCCAGGATGTGCATTTATTATTATTGTTGTATTAAAGGAATAGTATAGTCAAAATTATCTTCATCCCCGTTGTGCCCGGGCTGCAAAAAAAAAAAAAAAAATTAACTTACCTTACACCTTTCCCTCATTATAGCTGTTTGCTCTTGCCACTATAGCTGTTCGCTTCTCCAGTCAGGTCTTCTTCCTTCTTTTGTGTGTACGGATAGTCACACTGCAGCACTGCCTTGGCCGGTGATAGGCTGAGTGCAGTGTCATGTAAGGAGCCTGGGCCCGCCTTCTCCCTGCTGCCCGAGCTCCTTACATGACACTGCGCTCAGCCTGGCCAAGGCTGCGTGAAGATCCGTGCACACGGAAGAAGACCGGACTGGAGGACCGAACAGCTATAGCGGCACAACGGGGGTATGGAAGTTTTTTTTTGCAGACCGGTCACCACGTTATGAAGATCATTTTGACTAAACTACTCTTTTAATTTATGTAGAGATTACCACATTCATCCCTGTCCCTGCTGGGGGTTCTAATGTAGCCTCAGTATGTTTTGGAGTCTGGGTGCCCTGTTACCAGCAAGACACATGCTAATAGCTAAGCCACTGGGATCTCTGTTGTGGCAGGTGAAGTGACCAAGAAACAACAATTCTAGCAGTGAGTAGTTTTACCAGAAAGATTTTGTTCAAAGGGCCTAACCACGCATGTATAGCTAAAATAGCACACTTGCTTAACCTTTTAAGGACCAGGCCCATTTTGGCCTTAAAGAAGATATCCCATGCAGCAAAGAAAAAAAAAATACCTAGCCATTCCATAGTATATTCACCTACCACCTCTCTGACATGTTTGTGATTTTTTTTCCGGCCCCCATTCACCGGCTATTCAGCTCATAAATTCCATTTACTTCCTGGTTATGGTGGCTATGCCTGTGATCTCAAAGACTACATTTCCCTGCATGCACTGCTCACATTTCCTGCTCTCAGCTGCCTGAGCAGAGAACTTGTTACCACCCCTAACTTATGTTAGTCACTCCCACATAACACTGAGCTCCAATCATAGCCCTATACAGCAGGGTGGCCACGAGGAAACAAAATGTAATCTCAGTGCTCAGAGAGAGGGACCCTGGAGTTGAAGCTGCAGTTTTACACTGTAAAATCACTCCCTCCCCCTCCTCCTCTCAATGAAACAGCTTTACAGTGGCACAATCACCTCCCCCCTTCTCTGCCCTGCACTCCTCTCTCCCCAGTGCTCAGTGTGACAACTCTACTCTCCCTCCCCTCCATTCTCAGTGTGACAGCCCTACGCTGGCAGCTCCCTCCCCTCCCCCCTCTCCTCCGTTATCAGTGTAAAAACATTAGCAAGGAGAGGGGAGAGAACTATGATCTGAATCAGCCGACATATAGGCAGTGCTGCTCAGCCAATCACTGCAGAACAGAGGGAGGACAGTGTGAATATTCATCAGATGGGAGGGGCTAAGGCCGAGCTCAGGGAGCTCTCTGCAGCACAGGGGCTTTCTGGGTAATTGTCACGTCACGGCCCCGGGATGCTGCTGATAACAGCCTGAATAGGGGGTCGAAAGTCATGAAAACCTGGAACAGCTGAATTTCCTGTCAGACAGAAGAATGCAGATAAAGCTTGTTCCTAAGCAGCATTGGTAATGGAAGTGATTTACAAACCTGTATAACTTTATCTTCTGCACTAGAAGCTGAACAATTGTTTACTGTGAGACTTGTCCTTTAAGGACCAGACCAATTTTATTTTCGCATTTTCACTTTTTCCTCCTCGCCTTCTAAAAATCATAACTCTCTTATATTTCCATCCACAGACCCATATGAGGGCTTGTTTTTTGCGTCACTAATTGGACTTTGTAATTACATCACTTATTTTACCACAAAATGTACGGCGCAACCAAACAAATATTATTTATGTGGGAAAATTGAAAAGAAAAACGCAATTTAGCAAATTTTGGAAGGTTTTGTTTTCACGCTGTACACTTTCCGGTAAAAGTGACATGTTTTCTTTATTCTGTGGGTCAATACGATTAAAATGATAACCATGATTATATTCTTTTCTATAATTGTACGGCTTCAAAAAAATCTCAAACCATTTTAACAAAATTGGTATGTTTGAAATTGCCCTAATTTGACTACCTATAAATTTTTCCGTTTATGGGGCGATATGAGGGCTCATTTTTTGCGCCATGATCTGTAGTTTTTCAGTATCATTTTTGCTTAGGTTTTACTTTTTATAAATTTTTTATAATTTTTTTTAAATAAAATGTGACAAAAAAAGCAGCAATTTTGGACTTTTTTTTAGGTTTACGCCGTTCACCGTATGGGATGATTAACAATATATTTTAATAGTTCAGACTTTTACGCACGCGGCGATACCAAATATGTGTATTAATTATTTTTTTTACGCTTTTTTGGGGGTAAAATGGGAAAAACTGACGTTTTACTTTTTTATTGGGGGGAGGGGATTTTTCTAATTTTTTATTTAAAATTTTATTTTATTTAATTTTTTTTTTAACACTTTTTGTGTCCCCATAGCGGACTATTCATTGCAATCAGTTGATTGCTAATACTGTGCAGTGCTATGTATAGGCCACAGCACTGCTCAGTATTATCGGTGATCTTCTGCTCGATCTCAGACCAGAGCAGAAGACCCCGGGAGACGGCCGGAGCAAGGTGAGGGGACCTCCGGCCGCTATGCTGGATGATCGGATCCCCGCGGCAGCCGCAGGTGCCGTGATCTGTATTGATCACGGCATCGGAGGGGTTAATAGCGGACATTCGCGCGATCGCGGACGTGCGCCATTACCGGCGGGTCCCTGGCTGCTGATAGCAGCCGGGACCTGCCGGGCATGACGCGAGCACCGCTCCGGTGCTCGCGATCATGACGGCGCGTAAATGTACGTCATGGTGCATTAAGTACCACGTCACCATGACGTACATTTACGTCCATTGTCGTTAAGGGGTTAAAGGGGTATTCCACTGTTTTATAAAAAGCTATGGCGCAGACCTGCAGCAGAGCTTTACAACTCTTGTGCCTTCACCAGCTCCCAGTCCAGTGATTAGCATTTGACAGCATGGTAAAGCAGGTTCTAATGTCCCATAGTTCCCCTGACACCCTATACGGCTATATCAGTAGCAGAATTAAGTGCTTCTTTGATGATTCAGCCTCCTCTACACTCTCCCGGCCACCATGTGAAATCACAATTCACAGCATGCAGCTCCTTCAGCAGTGGCTTTAGCTACTCCATATCATACTCCACAGTTCTCACCTGCTATATTCTGGCACTCTCCCCCTCCAGACACCTCTTTTGCTACAGACATGAGTACTGATTTTCATACCCTTTGTGCCTTCATGTCAACAATGCCAAGTAAGGCTCACAAAACGGGTGTTTAATGCCTATTTTGGCTTCAATTTACTGGCTTTTAACCCCTTAAGGACCAAGACCATTTCCACCTTAACCCCTTAAGGATGCTGGACGTACTCAAATGGCCCCTTTTCCGAGTCCTTAAGGGTCCGTTTGAGTACGTCCTGTCAAATTCCGGCCCCCCCGCCGCTAGCCGGAGGGGAGCCGGTGCCCGTTGCCTGCTGAAATCGTTCAGCAGGCATCGCGGCATATCACCCAGGGGGGTCATGATGACCCCCCATGTCGGCGATGGCCACAGATCGCTGGACAATTCAGCCCAGCGATCTGCAGCGGATTCAGGGTCAATCGGGTCTCCAGTGACCCGGAATTACTGGCTGATCAGGGCCGTCTCCAACGGCCCCGAACAGCCATAGCCAGCAGAGGTGAGGTGGCACTGGTGCCACCTCATGATCACCCTGATTCGTCGGCCGGTTTACCGGCCGACCAATCAGGGCACCTGCTGCGGGTGTCACTCCCGCAACCCGCTTCGCCCCTCTTCCGGAGCACGTGAGCGGGTGCGGGACGTGGACCCCGGGAGCTGGGGACCCCGATCCCCGGAGTCCCTGTTGGGATTGGGGCCCCAGGAGCGGTGGCGGCGACGAGGGACTGACCTGTGTGCCGGCAGCAGTTGGAGGTGATTGACAGCCTCCTGCTGTTGCTTAGCAACAGCTCCCAGCATGCAAAAAGGGCATGCTGGGAGCTGTAGTTATGCAACAGCAGGAGGCAGACTACCACAACTCCCAGAATTCCCTTATGGGCATGCTGGGACTTATAGTTTTGCAACAGCTGGAGGCACATTTTTTCTATGGAAAAGTGTACCTTCAGCTGTTGTATAACTACAACTCCCAGCTTGCACAAACAGCTAAAGTGCATGCTGGGAGTTGTAGTGGTGCATCTGCTGGTTGCATAACTACAACTCCCAGCATGCCCGTTGGCTGTCGGTGACTGCTGAGAGTTGTAGTTTTGCAACAGCTGAAGGCACACTGGTTGTGAAACTCATTTTTTTTTTAACCTAACTCAATGTTTCACGACCGGTGTGCCTCCAGCTGCTGTAAACTACAACTCCCAGCATGCACCGTACATACAGGGAGTTGTAGTTTTGCAACAGCTGGAGGCACACTGTTTGTGAAACACTGAGTTAGGTCACAAACTCAGTGATAAACAACCAGTGTGCCTACAGCTGTTGCAAAACTAAAACTCTCAGTATGTACAGTCTGTCAGCGCATGCTGGGAGTTGTAGTTTTGCAACAGCTGGATGTCCCCCCCCTCCCCAATGTGAACGTACAGGGTACACTCACATGGGCGGAGGTCTGATTTTCTGCCGCAGCTCAAACTGCCAGTGAGAAACTACTGTGAACCCCTGCCCGTGTGACTGTACCCTAATGTACCCTAAAAACACTACACTACACTAGCACAAAATAAAATAAAAAGTAAAAAACACTACATATACACATACCCCTACACAGCCCCCCTCCCCAATAAAAATGAAAAACGTCTGGTACGCCACTGTTTCTAAAACGGAGCCTCCAGCTGTTGCAAAACAACTACTCCCAGTATTACCAGACAGCCACTGACTGTCCAGGCATGCTGGGTGTATTACAACAGCTGGAGGCACCCTGTTTGGGAATCACACCCCTATGCAATCCCTAATTTAGGCCTCAAATGCACATGGCGCTCTCACTTTGGAGCCCTGTCGTATTTCAAGGCAACAGTTTAGGGTCACATATGGGGTATCGCCGTACTCGGGAGAAATTGTGTTACAAATTTTGGGGGGTATTTTCTGCTTTTACCCTTTTTAAAAATGTAAATTTTTTGGGAAAACAAGAATTTTAGGAAAAAAAATTTTTTTTTACATATGCAAAAGTCGTGAAACCCCTGTGGGGTATTATGGTTCACTTTACCCCTCTTTACGTTCCCCGAGGGGTCTAGTTTCCAAAATGGTATGCCATGTGGGGGGTTTTTGCTGTTCTGGCACCATAGGGGCTTCCTAAATGCGGCATGCCCCCAGAGCAAAATTTGCTTTCAAAAATCCAAATGTGAGTCCTTCTCTTCTGAGACCTGTAGTGCGCCAGCAGAGCAATTTTCACCCCCATATGGGGTGTTTTCTGAATCGGGAGAAATTGGGCTTCAAATTTTGGGGGGTATTTTCTGCTATTACCCTTTTTAAAAATGTAAAACTTTTGGGAAACCAAGCATTTTAGGGGGAAAAAAATATATATTTTTTTACATATGCAAAAGTCTTGAATCACCTGTGCGGTATTAAGGCTCACTTTATCCCTTATGTTCCCCGAGGGGTCTAGTTTCCAAAATGGTATGCCATGTTTTTTTTTTTTTTTTTGCTGTTCTGGCACCATAGGGGCTTCCTAAAGGTGACATGCTCCCAAAAAACCATTTGTCGCTCCTTCCCTTCTGAGCCCTCTACTGCGCCCGCCGAACACTTTACATAGACATAGGAGGTATGTGCTTACTCGAGAGAAATTGGGTTTCAAATACAAGTAAAAATTTTCTCCATTTTAACCCTTGCAAAAATTCAAAAATTGGGTCTACAAGAACATGCGAGTGTAAAAAATGAAGATTGTGAATTTTCTCCTTCATTTTGCTGCTATTCCTGTGAAACACCTAAAGGGTTAAAATGTTGACTGAATGTAATTTTTAATACTTTGTGGGGGGGGAGTTTTTATAATGGGGTAATTTGTGGGGTATATCTAATATGAAGACCCTTCAAATCCACTTCAAACCTGAACTGGTCCCTGAAAAAACTGCGAGTTTCCAAATTTTTTGAAAAATTGGAAAATTGCTGCTGAACTTCGAAGCCCTCTGGTGTCTTCCAAAAGTAAAAACACGTCAATTTTATGATGCAAACATAAAGTAGACATATTGGAAATGTGAATTTAAAAAAATGTATTTGGAATATCCATTTTCCTTACAAGCAGAGAGCTTCAATGTTAGAAAAATGCAAAATGTTAAAATTTTTCATAAAATTTGGGGATTTTTCAACAAGAAAGGATGCAAGTTACCACAAAAGTTTAGCACTATGTTAAAGTAGAATATGTCACGAAAAAACTATCTCGGAATCAGAATAAGTAAAAGCATTCCAGAGTTATTAATGTTTAAAGTGAAAAAGGGCTCAGTCCTTAAGGACCAGAGCATTTTTTGCACATCTGACCACTGTCACCAACTCTGGGATGCTTTTACTTATGAATTTGATTCCAAGATTTTTTTTTCGTGACATATTCTACATTAAAATAGTGGTAAATTTTCGTCGATACTTGCATCATTTCTTGGTGAAAAATTCAAACATTTCATGAAAAATTTAAAAATTTTGCTTTTTTCTAACTTTGTAGCTCTCTGCTTGTAAGGGAAATAGACATACCAAATAAATTATATATTGTTTTGCATATACAATATGTTTAATTTATGTTTGCATCATAAAGGTGACATGTTTTTACTTTTGAAAGACATAAGAGGGCTTCAAAGTTCAACAACAATTTTATATTTTTTCTCAGAATTTTAAAAATAGGAATTCTTCAGGGACCAGTTCAGTTTTTTTGTGGATTTGAGGGGGCCTTCATATTAGAAATAACCCATAACTGACCACATTATAAAAATTTCACCCCTCAAAGTATTCAAAATTACATTCAGAAAATTTGTTAACCCTTTAGGTGTTTCACAGGAATAGCACCAAAGTGAAGGAGAAAATTAAAAATCTCCATTTTTTACCCTAACATGTTCTTGTAGACCCAGTTTTAGAATTTTTACAAGGGTTAATAGGAGAAAAAGCCCCCCCAAAATGTGTAACCCAATTTCTCTCGAGTAAGGAAATATCTCATATGTGAATGTAAAGGGTGGGTGCACTAGAGGGCTCAGAAGTGAAGGAGCGACAATGTGATTTTGGAAAATGAATTCAGCTGAAATGGTTTTGGGGGGGCATGTCACATTTAGGAAGCCCCTATGGTGCCATAACAGCAAAAAAGGAAACCCACATGGCATACTATTTTGGAAACTACACCCATCCTGGCACATAACAAGGGGTACAGTGAGGCTTAACACCTCACAGATATTGGACAACTTTTCGGTAAAGTCGGATGTGTAAATGAAAATCTTTCCACTAAAATTCAGGGTTTTTTTTCCCCAAATTTACAATTTTTACAAGAGATAATAGGAGAAAATGCCTCCCAAAATTTGTAACCCCATTTCTTTTGAGTATAAAAATACCCCATGTGTGGACATAAAGTGCTCTGCGGGTGCACTACAATGCTCAGAAGAGAAGGAGCCACATTTGGCTTTTTGAAAGGAAATTTAGCTTTAATGGTTTTTAGGGGGCATGTCGCATATAGGACGTCCCAATGGTGCCAGAACAACAAAAGCCCCACATGGCATACTATTTGGGAAAAACTCCCCTCAAGGCACGTAACAAGGGGTACAGTGAGCCTTTACACCTCACAGGTGTTTGACAAATTTCACTAAAGTTGGACGTGAAAATGAAATATTCGATTTTTTTCACAAAAATGCTATGTTACCCCAATTTTTTTATTTTCACAGGAGAAAAAGCCTCCCGAAATGTTAACCCCATTTCTTCTGAGTATGGAAATACCCCATATGTGGATGTAAAGTGCTCTGTGGGCAAACTACAATGCCCAGAAGAGAATTAGTGCCATTGGGCTTTTGGAGAGAGAATTTGATTGGAATGGAAGTCGGGGGCCATGTGCGTTTAAAAAAGCCCCCATGGTTCCGGAACAGTGGACCCCCCCCCCCCACATGTGAACCTATTTTGTAAACTACACCCCTCATGGAAGGTAATAAGGGGTGCAGTGAGCATTTACACCCCACTGGCTCTTGACAGATCTTTGGAACAGTGGGCTGTGCAAATTAAAAACATTTTTTTTCATTTTTACAGACGACTGTTCAAAAAATCTGTCAGACACCTGTGGTTTGTAAATGCACACTGCTCCCCTTATTACATTCTGTGAGGGGTTTAGTTTCCAAAATGGGGTCACATGTGGGGGCTGTTCTGGCACCATGGGAGCTTTGTAAACGAACATGGCCTTCAATTCCAGACACATCTCCAAAAGCCCAATGGCTCTCCTTCTCTTCTGAGCATTCTAGTTTGCCCGCAGAGCACTTTACATCCAGATATGGGGTATTTATTGTTACGCCGAGCGCTCCGGGTCCCCGCTCCTCCCCGGAGCGCTCGCTACACTTCCCTCACTGCAGCGCCCCGGTCGGTTCCACGGACCCGGGGCGCTGCGTTACCACCTCCGGCCGGGATGCGATTCGCGATGCGGGTAGCGCCCGCTCGCGATGCGCACCCCGGCTCCCGTACCTGACTCGCTCCCCGTCAGTTCTGTCCCGGCGCGCGCGGCCCCGCTCCCTAGGGCGCGCGCGCGCCGGGTCTTTGCGATTTAAAGGGCCACTGCACCGCTGATTGGTGCAGTGGTTCCAATTAGTGTTTACACCTGTGCACTTCCCTATATCACCTCACTTCCCCTTCACTCCCTCGCCGGATCTTGTTGCCCTAGTGCCAGTGAAAGCGTTCCTTGTGTGTTCCTTGCCTGTGATTCCAGACCTTCTGCCGTTGCCCCTGACTACGATCCTTGCTGCCTGCCCCGACCTTCTGCTACGTCCGACCTTGCTTCTGTCTACTCCCTTGTACCGCGCCTATCTTCAGCAGCCAGAGAGGTTGAGCCGTTGCTAGGGGATACGACCTGGTCACTACCGCCGCAGCAAGACCATCCCGCTTTGCGGCGGGCTCTGGTGAAAACCAGTAGTGACTTAGAACCGATCCTCTAGCACGGTCCACGCCAATCCCTCTCTGGCACAGAGGATCCACCACCTGCCAGCCGGCATCGTGACAGTAGATCCGGCCATGGATCCCGCTGAAGTTCCTCTGCCAGTTGTCGCTGACCTCACCACGGTGGTCGCCCAGCAGTCACAACAGATTGCGCAACAAGGCCAACAGCTGTCTCAACTGACTGTTATGCTACAACAGTTACTACCACAGCTCCAGCAATCATCTCCTCCGCCAGCTCCTGTACCTCCTCCGCAGCGAGTGGCCGCTTCTGGAATACGACTATCCTTGCCGGATAAATTTGATGGGGACTCTAAGTTTTGCCGTGGCTTTCTTTCCCAATGTTCATTACACTTGGAGATGATGTCGGACCAGTTCCCCACTGAAAGGTCTAAGGTGGCTTTCGTAGTCAGCCTGCTGTCTGGAAAAGCCCTGGCTTGGGCCACACCGCTCTGGGACCGCAATGACCCCGTCACTGCCTCTGTACACTCCTTCTTCTCGGAAATTCGAAGTGTCTTTGAGGAACCTGCCCGAGCCTCTTCTGCTGAGACTGCCCTGTTGAACCTGGTCCAGGGTAATTCTTCCGTTGGCGAGTATGCCGTACAGTTCCGTACCCTTGCTTCAGAATTATCCTGGAATAATGAGGCACTCTGCGCGACCTTTAAAAAAGGCCTATCCAGCAACATTAAAGATGTTCTGGCCGCACGAGAAATCCCTGCTAACCTACATGAACTCATCCATCTTGCCACTCGCATTGACATGCGTTTTTCCGAACGGCGTCAGGAGCTCCGCCAGGATATGGACTCTGTTCGCACGAGGCGTTTCTTCTCCCCGGCTCCTCTCTCCTCTGGTCCCCTGCAACCTGTTCCTGTGCCTCCCGCCGTGGAGGCTATGCAGGTCGACCGGTCTCGCCTGACACCCCAAGAGAGGACACGACGCCGCATGGAGAATCTCTGCCTGTACTGTGCTAGTACCGAACACTTCCTGAAGGATTGTCCTATCCGTCCTCCCCGCCTGGAAAGACGTCCGCTGACTCCGCACAAAGGTGAGACAGTCCTTGATGTCTACTCTGCTTCTCCACGTCTTACTGTGCCTGTGCGGATGTCTGCCTCTGCCTTCTCCTTCTCTGCTGTGGCCTTCTTGGACTCTGGATCTGCAGGAAATTTTATCTTGGCCTCTCTCGTCAACAGGTTCAACATCCCGGTGACCAGTCTCGCCAGACCCCTCTATATCAATTGTGTAAACAATGAAAGATTGGACTGTACTATACGTTTCCGCACGGAGCCCCTTCTAATGCGCATCGGATCTCATCACGAGAGGATTGAACTGTTGGTCCTCCCCAATTGCACTTCTGAAATCCTTCTTGGACTTCCCTGGCTTCAACTCCATTCCCCAATCCTGGATTGGTCCACTGGGGAGATCAAGAGTTGGGGGCCCTCTTGTTCCAAGGACTGCTTAAAACCGGTTCCCAGTAAACCTTGCCGTGTCCCTGTGCTTCCTCATGTAACCGGTCTCCCTAAGGCCTATATGGACTTTGCGGACGTTTTTTGCAAAAAACAAGCTGAGACTCTACCTCCTCACAGGCCTTATGATTGTCCCATTGACCTCCTCCCGGGCACTACTCCACCCCGGGGCAGAATCTATCCTCTGTCCGTCCCAGAGACTCTTGCCATGTCTGAATACGTCCAAGAAAATTTAAAAAAGGGCTTTATCCGTAAATCCTCCTCTCCTGCCGGAGCCGGATTTTTCTTTGTGTCCAAAAAAGATGGCTCTCTACGTCCTTGCATTGACTACCGCGGTCTTAATAAAATCACGGTTAAGAACCGCTACCCCCTACCCCTCATCTCTGAACTCTTTGATCGTCTCCAAGGTGCCCATATTTTTACCAAACTGGACTTAAGAGGTGCTTATAATCTCATCCGCATCAGAGAGGGGGATGAATGGAAAACGGCATTTAACACCAGAGATGGACACTTTGAGTATCTGGTCATGCCCTTTGGTCTATGCAACGCCCCTGCCGTCTTCCAAGACTTTGTTAATGAAATTTTTCGTGATCTCCTATACTCCTGTGTTGTTGTATATCTGGACGATATCCTGATTTTTTCTGCCAATCTTGAAGAACACCGCCAGCATGTCCGTATGGTTCTTCAGAGACTTCGTGATAATCAACTCTATGCCAAAATAGAGAAATGTCTGTTTGAATGCCAATCTCTTCCTTTTCTAGGATACTTGGTCTCTGGCCAGGGACTACAAATGGACCCAGATAAACTCTCTGCCGTCTTAGATTGGCCACGCCCCTCCGGACTCCGTGCCATCCAACGTTTTTTGGGGTTCGCCAATTATTACAGGCAATTTATTCCACATTTTTCTACCATTGTGGCTCCTATTGTGGCTTTAACAAAAAAAAATGCCGATCCCAAGTCTTGGCCTCCTCAAGCGGAAGACGCCTTTAAACGACTCAAGTCTGCCTTTTCTTCGGCTCCCGTGCTCTCCAGACCTGACCCATCTAAACCCTTCCTATTGGAGGTTGATGCCTCCTCAGTGGGAGCTGGAGCTGTCCTTCTACAAAAAAACTCTTCCGGGCATGCTGTTACTTGTGGTTTTTTTTCCAGGACCTTCTCTCCGGCGGAGAGGAACTACTCCATCGGGGATCGAGAGCTTCTAGCCATTAAATTAGCACTTGAGGAATGGAGGCATCTGCTGGAGGGATCAAGATTTCCAGTTATTATTTACACCGATCACAAGAACCTCTCCTACCTCCAGTCTGCCCAACGGCTGAATCCTCGTCAGGCCAGGTGGTCTCTGTTCTTTGCCCGATTTAATTTTGAAATTCACTTTCGGCCTGCTGATAAGAACATTAGGGCCGATGCTCTCTCTCGTTCCTCAGATGCCTCTGAAATTGAACTCTCTCCTCAACACATCATTCCTCCTGACTGCCTGATTTCCACTTCTCCAGCCTCCATCAGACTAACTCCTCCAGGAAAGACCTTTGTTTCTCCACGCCAACGCCTTGGGATCCTCAAATGGGGTCACTCCTCCCATCTCGCAGGTCATGCGGGCATTAAGAAATCTGTGCAACTCATCTCTCGCTTCTATTGGTGGCCGACTCTAGAGACTGATGTGGTGGACTTTGTGCGAGCCTGCACTATCTGTGCCCGGGATAAGACTCCTCGCCAGAAGCCCGCTGGTTTTCTTCATCCTCTACCTGTCCCCGAACAACCTTGGTCTCTGATTGGTATGGATTTTATTACTGACTTACCCCCATCCCATGGCAACACTGTTATTTGGGTGGTCGTTGATCGATTCTCCAAAATGGCACATTTCATCCCTCTTCCTGGTCTTCCTTCAGCGCCTCAGTTGGCTAAACAATTTTTTGTACACATTTTTCGTCTTCACGGGTTGCCTACACAGATCGTCTCGGATAGAGGCGTCCAATTTGTGTCTAAATTCTGGAGGGCTCTCTGTAAACAACTCAAGATTAAATTAAATTTTTCTTCTGCATACCATCCTCAATCCAATGGACAAGTAGAGAGAATTAACCAGATCTTGGGTGACTATTTACGACATTTTGTTTCCTCCCGCCAGGATGACTGGGCAGATCTTCTACCTTGGGCCGAATTCTCGTATAATTTCAGAATCTCTGAATCTTCCTCCAAATCTCCGTTTTTCGTGGTGTACGGCCGTCACCCTCTTCCCCCCCTCCCTACCCCCTTGCCCTCTGGTCTGCCCGCTGTGGATGAAATTTCTCGTGATCTTTCCACCATATGGAAAGAGACCCAAAATTCTCTCTTACAGGCTTCTTCTCGCATGAAGAGATTCGCAGATAAGAAAAGAAGAGCTCCTCCCATTTTTTCCCCTGGAGACAAGGTATGGCTCTCCGCTAAATATGTCCGTTTCCGTGTCCCGAGCTATAAGTTGGGACCACGCTATCTTGGTCCTTTTAAAGTTTTGTCTCAAATTAATCCTGTCTCTTACAAACTTCTTCTTCCTCCTTCTCTTCGTATCCCTAATGCCTTTCACGTCTCTCTTCTTAAACCTCTCATCCTCAACCGTTTTTCTCCTAAATCTGTTCCTCCCACTCCTGTTTCCGGCTCCTCGGACATCTTCTCTGTCAGAGAAATCTTGGCCTCTAAGAGAGTCAGAGGAAAAACTTTTTTTTTGGTGGATTGGGAGGGTTGTGGTCCAGAAGAGAGGTCCTGGGAACCTGAGGACAATATCCTGGACAAAAGTCTGATCCTCAGGTTCTCAGGCCCCAAGAAGAGGGGGAGACCCAAGGGGGGGGGTACTGTTACGCCGAGCGCTCCGGGTCCCCGCTCCTCCCCGGAGCGCTCGCTACACTTCCCTCACTGCAGCGCCCCGGTCGGTTCCACGGACCCGGGGCGCTGCGTTACCACCTCCGGCCGGGATGCGATTCGCGATGCGGGTAGCGCCCGCTCGCGATGCGCACCCCGGCTCCCGTACCTGACTCGCTCCCCGTCAGTTCTGTCCCGGCGCGCGCGGCCCCGCTCCCTAGGGCGCGCGCGCGCCGGGTCTTTGCGATTTAAAGGGCCACTGCACCGCTGATTGGTGCAGTGGTTCCAATTAGTGTTTACACCTGTGCACTTCCCTATATCACCTCACTTCCCCTTCACTCCCTCGCCGGATCTTGTTGCCCTAGTGCCAGTGAAAGCGTTCCTTGTGTGTTCCTTGCCTGTGATTCCAGACCTTCTGCCGTTGCCCCTGACTACGATCCTTGCTGCCTGCCCCGACCTTCTGCTACGTCCGACCTTGCTTCTGTCTACTCCCTTGTACCGCGCCTATCTTCAGCAGCCAGAGAGGTTGAGCCGTTGCTAGGGGATACGACCTGGTCACTACCGCCGCAGCAAGACCATCCCGCTTTGCGGCGGGCTCTGGTGAAAACCAGTAGTGACTTAGAACCGATCCTCTAGCACGGTCCACGCCAATCCCTCTCTGGCACAGAGGATCCACCACCTGCCAGCCGGCATCGTGACATTTATATACTCAGAAGAAATGATGTTACAAATTTTGGGCGGCTTTTTTCTTACTACCCCTTGTGAAAATGAAAAATTTGGGATAACACCAGCATTTTAGTAAAAAAAAAATTAAAAATGTTCATTTTCACGGCCAATTTTAACAAAAATTCGTCAAACACCTGTGGGATGTTAAGGTTCACTTTACCCCTTGTTACGTTCCGTGAGGAGTGTAGTTTTAAAAATGGGGTCATATGTGGGTGTTTTTTTTTTCCGTTTACATCAGAACCGCTCTGTAATATGCTCTGTGGGCGCACAGCATGTCTCAGGAGTGAGAGCGCCATGTACATTTGAGTTGTCTTGACCAGGGGGGTCAAGACTACTCAAATGTACATGGCGCTCTCACTCCTGTGACATGCTGTGCGACCACAGAGCATTTTACTTCCACATATGGGTTATTTCCGTACTCAGAAGAAATTGCTTTTTTTCCTTTTACCTCTTGTAAAAAAAGAAAAGTATGGGGCAACACCAGCATGTTAGAGTAAAAAAATTTAAAATAAAATTTTACAATTTACATGCTGGAGTACACCTCAACTGCACCTTTTCATAAGGGGTAAAAGGAGGAAAAGCCCCCCAAAATTTGTTAGGCAATTTCTCCCGAGTACAGAAATACCCCATATGTGGCCCTAAACTGTTGCCTTGAAATACGACAGTGCTCCAAAGTTAGAGAGCGCCATGCGCATTTGAGGCCTAAATAAGGGATTTGCATACGGAAGGACCCGGTTGCAAGAATTAGACTTGCCTCCGATACCAAAATTACCCTATGGCAGGTTTTCCCAAAAAGGGTGCCTGTAGTTGTTGCAAAACTCCTAGCATGCCTGGACAGTCAATGGCTGTCCTGCAATACTGGAAGTTGTTTTGCAACAGCTGGAGGCTCCGTTTTAAAAACAGTGTCGTACGAGACACTTTTATTTGGGGGGGGGGGTGTAACTGTGTAGGGGTATATGTATATGTAGTGCTTTACCCTTAACTTTTTTGTTACAGTGTGGTGTTTTTAGGGTACATTCACATGGGCAGGGGTTTACAGCGAGTTTCCCGCTGGGAGTTTGAGTTGCAGCGGGAAAACTTGCTGCATCTCAATCGTGCAGTGAGAAACTCGCTGTTAACCCCCCACCCATGTGACACTGTTGCAAAACTACCACTACCAGCATGCCCTTTGACTGTCCGTGCATGCTGGTGGTTGTAGTTATGCAACAGCTGGAGGCACACTGGTTGCAAAACACCAAGAGTTTGTTACTAAACTCAGTGTTTCCCAACCAGTATGCCTCCAGTTGTTGCAAAACTACAACTCCTAGCATGCCCAGACAGCCGAAGGACATGTTGGGAGTTGTAGTTATGCAACAACTGGAGGAGAACAGTTTGGAGACCACTGTGTAGTAGTGTCCAAACTGTAGCCCTCTAGATGTTGCAAAACTTCAACTCCAAGCATGCCCAGACTGTCCAGGCATGCTGGGAGTTGTAGCTCTGCAACATCTAAAGGGCCAGATGTTACAGAACTACAACTCCCATCATGCCTGGACTGTCTGGGCATGCTGGCAGTTGTAGTTTTGCATCATCTGAAAGGGCTACAGTTTGGACACCACAGCACCACTGTGGCCCTCCAGATGTTGCCAAACTACAACTCACAGGATGCCCAGACAGCCTTTGGCTGTCTGGGCATGCTGGGAGTTGTAGTTTGGCAACTCCTAGAAGGCAGGAGTGAAGATCACTTACCACTGTTCTTCACTGCTGCCTCCACCACTGCCTCCTTACTGCCGCCATGCCGCCGATCCCGCCCCTGCCTGCTGCCAATCCCGCCGCAATCGCCGGTCCCCAGCCATCCTGAAGTGCTCCGCCACCCGCCACCATCTTCCACCCGCTCTGCCCGGACATCCAGGGGTGGGCAGAGCGGGGAATATAACTTTAACCCCGCCCCACACTGCCAAGGGTCGGTCAGTCCTGATCGACCAAAGGCAGGGGATAGGAGGAGGTGGAACCCCTGCCACCCACTTCTATCCTTTAGGATGATCTGGCTGTCTCCGATCATCCCTATTTTTCGGCGATTGGATCACCACGGACCCAATCAGCCTGGGATCGCCACAAATCGCCTATAATTGATTGTCGATTTGCGGCGATCGCCGACATGGGGGTGCATGCTGAATGATCGCCAACAAGGTTTCCACATGGTGCATGCTGAATTATTTCAGCATGCACCCCGGTCCAGTCCCCGTCCAGCGAGCGGCAGGGACCGAAATTCCCACAGGCATACAGGTACGCCCTGTGTCCTTAAGTACCAGGATGTCAGGGCGTACCTGTACGCCCTGTGTCCTTACGGCGTTAAACTACACCCAGATAGACTTTGCAAGATTTGTTTTTACTTTTTTTATTCTTAAATCTTTATTTCACTTTTTCATAGCTTATTACAAAATTAGACCTATACAAAGATCAAGACAAATAACAATTCACATTGATAACTCCAAAACTCTTTATTTAACTCTAAATTCGCCTGTCAATCTGTCAAAGGATACAAGCCTTCCTTGTGAATATAACTGATTGATATATCTAATTCCATTTTGTCTCCAAAACATAATATCTAACCCCCTATTAAATTCCATAAGAGTACTATTACCCCATATGGGTGTAAATTCTAAACTCCCTTTTACTCTAATTATCTTTCTAATTTCTCTCCATACCTTAAAATATAATTCAGCTAGTGTTTCATTTTGTGGTTGGTCTTCCATCAGTTCAGATACATTGTTGTATAAGCCTTTACAACATATGAGTTAGCGAAAGATTCTTACTCCATTCTTTGATCACTTGGGCTTTTGCAGCCAGGAAATAAAACCTAAAATTTGTCAACCCCCATACACCCTTCCCTTCTGGAAGGGTGAGATTCGCATATTTTATCGCAACGTGGCTTCTACCCCATAGCAACCTATTTATTATTGCCTCCAATCATTTAAACCACTAAATGGGTATCCATAATGGAGATGCTTGAATATTCTATAATACTTGTGTTAGAACTACCATTTTTATTAATGCTGCTCTATCTGCTTGTGCTAGCGGAAGGTTACCCCAAACTTTAGCTTTTCTTTCTATTTTTTTAACTAAAGGTTTTAAATTAAAGTCCTTAAATGCATTTTTTCTCATTACCTATCTCTAAACCCAGGTATTTTAACATTTCTCCTCTTCCAACGATGGAGACCCCTCGTAATGAGAGTACAGTATTTTTCTCCACCAGTAGAAGAGCAGACTTTTCCCAATTCACCTCTGTCCCTGAAACCCTGCCAAAATTTTTTACCTGAGTCATTACTATTGGGAACATCAACTTGGGGTTATCCAAGAACAATAACAGATCATCTGCATATAGGGAGATTTTATTATTCTCCCTCTTAATCCTAAACCCTTTAATCTGGAGAGAGGCTCTTATAGCTGCTGCCAACGGCTCAATAAACATTATAAATAAGAAGGTAGAGAGAGGGCACCCTCGTCTTTTGCCCCTAGACAAAGAAAAAGGCCCAGTTAGGTTACCATTAATTACCATTCGAGCTCTAGGATTATTATACAATAGTTTAATCCACTGAATGATCTTTTTCCCCCAGACCAAACTTGGCCCGTGTCTGAAAGAGAAACCTCCATTCCACTCTGTCAAATGCCTTAGTGGCGTCTAATGACAGGGTGGAACGGAGTGGATGGCCTCCCATCTGTATACTTGCCAGAACACATGTCAAGTTATCATGAATCCACCTCCCCTTTACGAATCCGGATGCATGGTTATTAACAGGTCTTAACATTGAGGGCTCAAGAACCTCACCACCTTTTTTCGGTATTAAGATAATATTGGCCTCATCGTTGAGGGAGGAAGTGCTGAAGTCACAAAGGATTAATTAACCCCTTGGGGACGGAAGGTTTTTCCATTTTTGCACTTAAATTTTTTCCTCCTTACCTTTTAAAAATCATAACTCTTTCAATGTTGTCCCTAAAAATCCATATGATGGCTTATTTTTTGCGACACCAATTCTACTTTGTAATAACATCAGTCATTTTACCCAAAAATTTACGGTGAAATGGCGAAAAATGATAACCTATTTATATAGGTTTGATTTTATCATACTTCTTTGTCGTTATTTGCTTTTTGAGATTTTTAAATATTTGCCAGCAACCTCCCAGGTTTACCACCTTCGATAAATTGTTTCTGGCCAGCAAAGAAGGATTTCTGTCGGACTTTCTCATTTATAAATTTAGCTAACCGTCCCTGCCCCTCCTTCATCCGTCCAAAATTTTCCTGCGAGGCATCTCAAGCTTTTCCTATCGTGAATATTCAACCAGTGATGGATAATGGATATATTCCTACTTCTACCAAATATACAGGGCTTGAACTCTATCTCTGATACTAACCGAGTGGTCAAAAATTTACCTGGGTTGGTATTCAATCTTTTTAATCATTTTCATATCCAAGTTGTTACAAAGGAGTAAATCGATGCGGGAGGCTGTTTGAGGTGATGCTGAAAAACACGAAAAAGCCTCTCTATGAGGATATAACTCTCTCAACGCATCCATCCACCCGAGTTCGTTGTGGATCAATTACACAGTTAAAATCCCCCCAAATTAATATTGGTAATTCTTTCCTCCCTGCTGCAAAATTAATCAACTCCAATAATGGGGCACTAGAGAATGGGGGAGGGATGTAAAAAAAAAGGACAGAATTAGTTCAAAGTTATTTATTTTCCCCTGGAGAAAAATATATTGTCCCCGATTATCAGTTTCCCCAAAATTACTAAATTAATGCTCCTATGAATAAATATAGAAACTCCTGATGAAAAAGGGGAGAAGTGTGAGTGAAACATAATTGTCCATCTCCTATTTAATCTTCCACAAGAATCTTTAGTAACATGGGATTCTACCAAGCAACTCTACTAGATCAAAAACTCTATCAAACTCTGTACTCTATCAAAAACAGCTAGCCTTTTACATCCGCTCCCCATCCCCCTCACTTTCCACAAGATTATTTTAACTGTAAGATTTTTAAAAAAAAATGTTTAAAAAAGGAAAAATTCCGGCTCAGGGAACCCCTCCCTCCCTTCCCCCCTTCCCCCCTTCCCCCCTTCCCCCCACCATGTGATCCGTACATAATTCGCCATTTTGCTCCTTCCCACCTGCCCATCCCCCCCGCCCACTACATTACAGTGCCTCCTTATCCATTCCATCCCGGACTTCTTTAGCATTGTAAAAGAATAAAGTTGTCTCCTTATAAGTGATCCTCAATTTAGATTTAGCTGGGTAGATCACAGAGAAGATAATGTTTGCCTCCCGCAAAGATTTTTTTTAACCTTTCTGAAAGAAGCATGCAATAATTGCGTCATTCTAGAAAAATCTGGAAACATCATTATACTGAATCCATTATAAGTTAGAGACCCTTTCTCCCTTGCAAGCTTCAATAACAAGTGCCGGTCAGATGAACATAAAAATTTCATTAAAATTGTTCTAGAGGGACCACCCAGAGGAGGCTTTTTTTTAGGTACTCTGTGGACTCTTTCTAGAGCAAGCATTGCAGAAAATTGTGCAGGGTCAAATGTCTTTTGAATCCATTTCAGGCAAAAGGATTTAATATCTTTCCCCTTTGCACCTTCTGGCAATCCTACTAATCTGACGTTGTTCTGTCTGGAGCGATCTTCCAAATCTGTAATTTTTTCCTGTAATTTATTAATCTTTCTCCTTGAGGTATCAGCAGGGTCGGCGTTAAGGAAGGGCAAATCGGGCAATTCCCCAGGGCCCCAATCCCCCAGGGGACCCCATGCAGACCACCACTGAGCATTCCGCAGGGGGCCCCCGTCACATTTGGGACATCCTGGGAGGTAGCACACGCAGGTACGTCACTGACGTCCTGTGCGTGCGCCTATAGGAATGGAGGAGCAGAGCATCGTGGGGGAGGAGCGGAGCTGATGGCCTGGTAAGTTACCAGCGGCACGTCTTCAGTGCTCCGACCACCGCTCCTCTGGTCCCGGGACCTAGTAGATCGTGAGCCCTGACCGGAGGAGCAATGGACGGAGCACTGAAGTGGGAAAGTACACAGACATACAGCCTCCAGCCATACACATGTATATGGCTGAAGGATGTATGTCTGTGAGGTCCACTGCCCACATAATGTGAGGGAACTTCAACCTAATGTGGGGGAAACTATACTGCCAACCTAATGTGGGGGGAACTACAACCTAACGTGGGGGAACTATACTGCCTTCCTAATGTGGGGGACCTACAACCTAATATGTGGGGGAACTATACTGCCAACCTAATGTGGGGGGAACTACAACCTAATGTTGGGGAACTACAATCTAATGTGGGGGAACTATACTGCCTTCCTAATGTGGGGGACCTACAACCTAATATGGGGGGAACTATACTGCCTACCTAATGTGGGGGAACTACAACCTAATGTGGAGGAACTATACTGCCAACCTAATGTGGGCGAACTACAACCTATTGTGGGGGAACAATACTGCCAACCTAATGTGGGGGAACACACTGCCAACCTAATGTGGGGAAACTACAACCTAATGTGGGGGAACTACAACCTAATGTTGGGGAACTATACTACCTACCTAATGTGGGGGAACTATACTGCCTACCTACTGTGGGGGAACTGCAACCTAATGTGGGAGGAACTATACTGCCAGCCTAATGTGAGGGAACTATACTGCCAACCTAATGTGGGGGAACTACAACCTAATGTGGGGGAACTATACTGCCAACATAATGTGGGGGGAACTATGCTGCCAACCTAATATGGGGGGAACTATACTGCCCACCTAATGTGGGGGGAACTATACCGCCAACCTAATGTGGGGGAAATTATACCGCCAACCTAATGTGGGGGGAACTATACTGCCAACCTAGTGTGGGGGAACTATACAAAAATATAAAATTGTTCTAGTCTGATCACTATAACTCTTTTATTTTTCTTTATATGGGGATGTATGAGGGTCATTTTTTGCGCTGCAATTTGTAGTTATCGGTACCATATTTGTTTTGGGACTTTTCAATTGTTTTTAGATATTTTTATGGTATTTGAAGTGACCAAAAATGGGCAAATCTGGTTAGTGCACTATTACGACTTTTGGGGCCCTGCTTTTGATTTTGCCCAGGGCCACGCTAAGCCTAAAACTGGCTCTGGGTATCAGACTCAGTCCGTAAGGACGTCACCTCATTTTCTATCAAGGGGAATTTTTATTCCATTTGTGAGGTACGTTCTCTTATTTTGCTGACTTCATCCCGAATTATCATAATTTCTGAAGATAAAGACCCCACTTGGCTCGACAGATTACCCAGCAATGTAATCAATATAGTGTCCAGTACCCTGGAACTTTTCCCTCCATCCTCCTCTTCACTGCCACCCCCCTCCGCCAATACTGAGTACCTTGACCCAGTAGTAATAATGGTATGTTGGGTGAGGGTCCTTTATTACTACAGGTTTTCACTGCTCCTGGAGGGGTCTTTAGATATTTATCAATTTTCCCTGTAGAAGGAGGGGTCAGTATTTTAGAGGGACTATTGCCAGCAGAGCATCTCTGGGAGTTTTTTTTTGGTGGCATCGTTATAATTAGGAGTTTGCCCTTGGTTAATCCTCACCGTACCCTTATTCTGAGAGAGAATGAGGGAAAATATAAGGAGAAAGTCCTACTTTGATGTTCTTGATGAAAGTTGCAGTTATTAAATCTTTATAGACATTGAATTCACTCACAGTTCGGCGACTCTTAAATTAGAAACCACTTAGAAATGGATGTCTGCAATACAGATTGACCTTGTATTTATTCCAAGCCAGACCTGTCCGCCGGATCAAGGAGAAGAGGGTAATAAAAAAAAACTCTTATAAGCATAACCGCAATTACAGTTATAGCTTTCCTGTATAAACAGAACACTCACGGTTCTTACAGTGCAGCCGCTTTCAGGTCAAGACCATATAGTAACCAATGAATGCTGTACATTTCACCGTCAGGTTAAATCACAAAGCACAAAACTACTAGGGAACAGGGTAAAAGGTAAAAAAAAAAGTGGTATTACTTTGCAACCCTTGTACTGAGAGTGATCAAATGTTATGATGATTAGAGGGCCTAGCCCGTTCACTCACAGTTCCTGCAATGCATCCTTAACTTGACATACGACCGGTTCAGGTAGCCAACCCACTTAACAAAAGGTAATATAATAGAGGGGTACACCTTTACTGAACTGTTTCGTCCTGGTGGAAAGAAGAAATATAGAAAGGCTTTAAAATAATGTCTATATTGTCCCATGCATTTAAAGGAATATTCCAAGCAAAAACATCTTATCCCCTATCGAAAGGATAGGGGATAAGATGTCTAAGATGTCTATGGGAGGGGGCGTTGCGGCCATTACGCACCCTCCCATAGAAATGAATGGAGGGTGTGTGGCGTGACGTCACATCCCTGTCTCGGAAGCCCGGCGGTTTCCGAAACTGCAGACGCAGCTACGCATAGAATGCGGGCTGCTGCAGGGAGATCGCGGGGGGTCTCCCCCGCGCCTGGTCCCCCGCGATCAGACATCTTATCCCCTATCCTTTAGATAGGGCATAAGATGTTTTTGCACAGAATATCCCTTTAACTCTTTATCTATCAGGCTTAGACCTAAGTCCAAAAGCATTTTATATGCAGTGGCTGGTGCCCCATTGTTCAGCGCCCCATGTCTTCCACCTCTTCAGTGGCTGCACAGGGCTCCCTCTGTAATCCATATAAAGAGGGGGTCAGGAAAGATACCATGTAACGTTCCAAAACATCTTATAAGGGTTCTAACTGTTTACAGGAGGTGGGGGCACTGGCACCTAGTGAATGACCTGCAGAGAGCTGGGACCAAAGTAACAAAGGCTACCATTAAGATGCACGTTCTGTGCCCATGGCAGAGGTCACAGAATAGAAAATCAGATACTCATCTGGCGCTCGCAGGATCTGTCCAGGTGGTCAATAAGGTAAAAGACTACAGGTGTGGTAAAGAGTTCAGTCTTTATTTCTTCATAAAGGACAGACAACGCGTTTCGAGGGATCGCCCCTCTTCCTCAGGTCATGGGTACAGAGACAGGTAACATAATGCTTTTTATATGCTCAAAAAGACCGCGAAAATCGGCTGGTTGGGTGACGTCACAGTCAGGTGTGCTTGTCAGGGAGGGGCAATGGGAAAGGCAAAAAAAAATAAAAAAAAATAAAAAAAATTTCCCTTTCTTTTTTTCTTTCCCCTTTTCTTTCCCCCTTCTTCCTCTCCTCCCCCTACCCCTCCCCTTCCATTCTTTATTAAAAAAAAGGCAGTGTTGAAATACTGTTTGCAAATGCTCAAAATGTCTTTGACATTTAAGTCCATAGCAGGGGGGAAAGGTGATTGTGAGTTTTGCCGTGGTTGAGAGTCACTCGGTCTGATGCTTGCGCTTCGTGCCGTCCGGTCATAGATGCGTGCTGGTACTCCGTGTATCGTTGGGGTTTCTGGTGGTTATCATCGTATGCCGCTGCGGTTGGCAGGTTCTCGGTTCGGCATGGGAGGGGCTGTGGAGGTGCCTTGTAGGCGCTGCAGTCCCCCTGTCCGCGGACCACCGCCGCGCATGCGCAGACGGCCGTGTGTCAGCGGAGCAGTACACAGGTAAGGAAGGATATTGGCCGTATTGTACCTGCTACTTTTTCGGGATATGAAGCAGGACATATGTTCGATAATGTTTCCGTTTTGCCATTGTCATTTATCAAAGTCCCACGTAATTGCGGAGGCAGGGCAGTGGGGGGGCGTGGGTGAGACATATTGGTGTCATATGTAGAATGGGTGCACATCGGTAAAACACATTAAGTGTTTGTGGTGCAGATGTCCGGAGTAAGTGTGCGGGTCGGTGGTGGGAAGGTTTGTGTATCTAAATCGGTAATGAGGTTCGGCGTATTCAAGGCCAAGGTGTGGTAGTTGAGTGTGCGTGGACCTTGTGAATTGGGGTATGGTGCGAACCCGTATATGGTGTCCGAGACGGGGAGGAGAGATGTGCTGGGGGGATTAATGAATTAATTCTGTTAATTCATTCAAGCCCTGAGGCTGCAACGAGTTCAGGCTGTAGATCCAAAACATCTCTTTTCTGACTAGTGCTTCAAATCTATTGGTGAGATGTCCCGGTACTTGGTCAATAGGTGTAATTGTAATTGGGTTGGTACTTCCAGGGTGATGTCGGCTGCAGTGACGCGATAATCCGTGTAATTGGTAGCCTTTCCTTATGTTGGCCCGATGTTGGTTCAGTCTAATATGTAGGGGTTGTGTGATCCTGCCCACGTATTGCTTCATACATTCACATTGGATTAGGTACACAATGTAATTGGATTGGCATGTAAGATGCTTCTTTATGGGAAAAGATTGTCCAGTGCTGGTACTGGAAAAGTGGGTTTTATCATGGCAAATGGTAAGGCAACATAGACACCTTGGTTTGTTGCACCTGAAAGAACCTTTCTTTTTTTGGTATTCTTGTTCTTGTTTGAGGGAATGTCTTTGTAGTTTGCTTGGGGCGAGCATTCCTTTCAGGGTGGGAGCTCGACGGAATGTGATCCTGGGTTTGGTTGGGATGATATCTTTCAGATAGGGATCGGACTGTAGAATGTGCCAATGTTTCTGTAGGATGTTCTTTACAGACTGTTGGCCGGCTGAGTATGTTGTGATGAAATTACAACGGTAGAGGTTCTTCTTTGTGTCGCTCATTTCTTTTTGTTGTTTCAGTGAGTTTGTTTTTTTGTCCATGCATTCCTCTTGGCTTAATGTCTTGGTCCTGGAGTAGGCATTTTGGATAAGTGTTTTTGGATACCCTTTAGCTAGGAAGCGTTTTTCCAGGGTTTTTGCCTGTGTCACGAAGGTCGTATCCTCGGTGCAATTTTTTCTGACCCTTTTGTATTGTCCGAAGGGTGTATTCTCCCTCCATTTTTTGAAATGGCCACTGTGGAAGGAAATATAACTATTTGAGTCCACTGTTTTGAAGAACGTGGATGTTATGATGGCTCCTTCTTTGTGGGTAATTTCCAGGTCCAAAAATTCCAGGGTGATCCCCCAGTCGTTGTTGTTGATCTCGGTCACCAATTGGTTTATTTCTTCCATCGGACCTTGCCATAGGATAAAGAGGTCGTCTATGTACCTTTTATATAGTCTGGAGTGTTTGGTGAACAGGGGGTTGCTGGTGATGAAAGTATCCTCGAAACGCCCCATGAATAAATTGGCGAAGGCAGGGGCTACCCTTGTGCCCATGGCAGTGCCACGTATTTGATGGAATGTTTGCCCATCGTATTGGAAGAAGTTGTTCTTGAGGACTGTTTCCAGACAGGTTGTTAAGAATGTGACTTGTTCTGTGGGGACATCAGGGTCTCTTTCTAGGAAATACCTAGTGCACTGTATACCAATGTCATGGCGTATATTGGTATATAACGCCGTTACGTCCATTGTTACCATTATCATGTCGTCCACCCATGCTATGGGTTTGAGTAGGGAAATGAGTTGGTCGGAGTTTTTTAGATAACTGTCGAGATTTTGGACGTATGTCTGCAATATAAGGTCCAAGTAGTGTGACATATTGCAGGTACTGCTGTCAATCCCTGAAATGATGGGTCTCCCGGGGGGGCGTGTGGAGTTCTTGTGAATTTTGGGAAGGTGGTAATAGTAGGGGACAGAGGGATTCTGTATGAACATGAATTTTTTCTCTTGTTTGGAAATTACTTTTTTACTGAGACCGTCGTTGAGTAAGAACAAGATCTCTTTTTTTAAAAGAGGGAAAGGATCCCCTTTAACTCTTCTGTAATAGTTGGTGTCCTCCAGAATGTGGCAGGCTTCCTGGTGGTAGTCTGCGTAATCCTGGATGACCAGGCTCCCACCCTTATCGGCTGGTCTGATCACGATATCCTTGTTCTCTTTCAGAGTTTTGAGAGCTTGTTTTTCTCCCCATGTGAGGTATCCCTCTTGGGATTTCTGCGGGAATCGGTCTGGCAGTTTCTTTAGGTCCTCTGCTACCAGTTCATGGAAGGTTTTCAATCTGAAACCCTGACTTTCTACTGGATAGAATTTTGATTTGATATGCATATTAGGGTGTATTCCGGTGGTTTCTTGATCCTCGTCCTTCTTGTGACTTTTTTGGGTATTGGGGAGTGTGAAGTGACGCTGTAGTGTCAGACGGCGAGTGAAATTGTGAAGATCTAGAAACATATCAAATTTAGCCGGATTGTTGTGAGGGCAAAATGATAAGCCTTTCTGCAGAAGTGATGTTTCATCAGAATTCAGGATATGGGTAGATAGATTGAATATTTTGATGGTAGAGTCTAAGTCTTCGTTTTTATTTTTATTTTTGTTTTCATTCATGTTGTCACCGGTGTTTCCCTTTTTCTTGTATCTTTGCATGTTTTATTGTGCTAGTTTCTTTTTCCTTTTTTCGGGGTTTCCCCCTCTTTTTCCTCTTCTAGTTTTCTTTTTACTTGTTGGCGTTTCGGTATGAAGTAGTCCGTGATAGTTTTTTCTTTCTGGTGGATTCCTTTGTCTAAAAAAGGACCCCTGGTTTGTGGGTGGTTGCTCTCGGATACCTCTTTTGGCATGGTTTTGTTGATATCCCCTAAGTATAGAGGCTTTAAGAAGGGCACGGATGCCGTAGTGTCGGATGCAGAATTGTTGAAGACAATTAAATCTGCTTCTTCTATTTCATCGTTGTTACTGTGGTCTTGCGTCTCATCTATTGTGCTGTGTACTGTGAGGATCGATTCGTTTATGGCACTGTGTGGTAAAGGGTTGGTGTTTTCCATCCCTTCTTTTTTGTGTGGCGACGGGGTGAGTCGTAGTTTGGCGGGTGACAGGGTTCCGATGTCCGAAAGTGTGTTCTCTTTGAGACGGTAGTTGTTCTTGATGCGGTCTATTGTGTTCCGTATATCCTTAAGTCTGGAGCTGATGTCCATTTCTTGTTCTCCCGAATTGGGTTTTGGAGTTCGGTATGCATCTTCTTCCATACTGGATCCATTCTTGTTTTTATTTGTCCTGGGTGTCATAGGTATGTCATCCCGAGTATTGTTCATACCTCTTTTGGTTTGGTTCGGTGTGGTTGGCTTTTTTGGGGGGGTCTTGGTGGTCTCCCTCGTAGTGCCTGAATGTTTTTGTTCGTGGGTTTTGGATGCGTGGTTCCTGGAATTCCTCCATGTTCTCGTTCCTGCACTGTTGTGTGACGGTATGCGGGGTCGATTGTGGTTTCTGGGAGGAATGAGATAAGAAGGGGTTCTGGTGTGTTTGGGTTTGGGGGATATGGGGGCGGGATTTTGTATGTTATTTTGTATGTTATTTGGTATGTTAATATGTGGGGGGGTTTTTGTTCCAGCATCTATAGATGCCGCTCTTTCTATCCTCTCTGTCTCGGTTTAGTTTGCCAGCTTTTTTGATGATGGTGTCTTTTTGGACTTTGTTTACCCTGGCTGAGATGTTTTGATTGAGGTTGTGGTATTGTTTGGATGCATTGTATTGTTTGAGTTCGGACATTGTGCATTGTATTTTTTCTAGTAATTGTGCATGCATTCGGGAGCGTTTGTCCCTGATGTGCTCCATCATAAGGCTGGAACATTTGTTAAGCAGGACGTCCCATTCCTGCACATATACCTCGTCGTTCTTGAAGGTGGGATCTATGGCGAGTCTTAGGCCTCTCGGTGCGAGGTCCTCATCGAGGTATATGCTCAGGAAGTCGACATATAGGCTGTGTCTGATCTCATCCTGGAGCAGGTCCTCTAGGTTATTGAACAGTTTGTTCATAGTGGTGGTGTCGTTTTCTGTCAGAGTAGTCTGGTCTATCATTTCATACACGGGTGCATGTTGATTGGTGAGTTCTGCAATCAGTTTGTCCCGATCGGGGATCCTTGTTGCAAAAAAATCCATGATGGAGCTGGCTCCGTGCGGCTGGTGGTCCCTGGTCTACAGACCGTCCGGGGATCCCACTTGGGGATCCGGTGTAGTGAGCTTTAGAAAGGGAGGAGAAAAAGGGAACAAAAGACCAGCACACCCTGTGCCGTTCAATCGTGGGGACAAGAGAAAAAATGGGGGTGGGAAGTTGCTCACCTTATTGCGTCGCGCTGCGAGCGCGACACCGTTGTGGGCTTGGTATCGAAAGGCGGACCGAGGCCCGGGCACGCGCCCTGCCTCGGCCCCCTGCGGAGAACCAGGCCCTCTGGAGGTCTCACCGAGGCCTCCCGGACGGGCTTACCCGGGAAGGGTGCACTCCGGTCCGGGTACCCCCTCCTCTCCTCAGGGGACGAGGAATAAGCCATTTGGCTGAAAATTAAGCCCAAGCGAGCATTAAGCCCAAGCGAGTATCAAGCCCACCCGGGGCGGGCAATTCGGCCGAAAATTAAGCCCAAGCGAGCATTAAGCCCAAGCGAGAATTAAGCCCAAGCGAGCATTAAGCCCAAGCGAGCATTAAGCCCAAGCGAGCATTAAGCCCAAGCAAGAATTAAGCCCAAGCGAATATTAAGCCCACTCGGGGCATGGAATTCGGCCGAAAATTAAGCCCGGTGGTCCCCGGAGCATCTGGCTGAAAGGAAGGGACCTTATCATGGCTCTTGGATGCCCGCTATCAAACCTCAGTAATGTGTTACTGTCCGTGGGTTTGTAATACATGTCTGTCGTCAGTTTGTCACCATTCTTGCTCACTGTCACGTCCAAAAAATTTACAGAGGTCATTGAATGGGTCAAGGTAAATTTAATGTCAACATGTATATTATTGAGAAAGTTGTAAAATATCAACAAATCCTCTGCAGTACCGGTCCAAAGTAAAAAGATGACTCTCTGACACAGATGGAAGGGGAGGGGTAGAGGGGAGGGGGGAGGAGAGGAAGAAGGGGGAAAGAAAAGGGGAAAGAAAAAAAGGAGAAAAAAAGAAGGGGGAAAGAAAAAGGGAAAGCAAAAAAGGAGAAAAAAAGAAAGGGAAATTATTATTTTTTTTTTTTTTTGCCTTTCCCATTGCCCCTCCCTGACAAGCACACCTGACTGTGACGTCACCCAACCAGCCGATTTTCGCGGTCTTTTTGAGCACAGTGGCCATTCCACAGTGGCCATTTCAAAAAATGGAGGGAGAATACACCCTTCGGACAATACAAAAGGGTCAGAAAAAATTGCACCGAGGATACGACCTTCGTGACACAGGCAAAAACCCTGGAAAAACGCTTCCTAGCTAAAGGGTATCCAAAAACACTTATCCAAAATGCCTACTCCAGGACCAAAACATTAAGCCAAGAGGAATGCATGGACAAAAAAACAAACTCACTGAAACAACAAAAAGAAATGAGCGACACAAAGAAGAACCTCTACCGTTGTAATTTCATCACAACATACTCAGCCGGCCAACAGTCTGTAAAGAACATCCTACAGAAACATTGGCACATTCTACAGTCCGATCCCTATCTGAAAGATATCATCCCAACCAAACCCAGGATCACATTCCGTCGAGCTCCCACCCTGAAAGGAATGCTCGCCCCAAGCAAACTACAAAGACATTCCCTCAAACAAGAACAAGAATACCAAAAAAAGAAAGGTTCTTTCAGGTGCAACAAACCAAGGTGTCTATGTTGCCTTACCATTTGCCATGATAAAACCCACTTTTCCAGTACCAGCACTGGACAATCTTTTCCCATAAAGAAGCATCTTACATGCCAATCCAATTACATTGTGTACCTAATCCAATGTGAATGTATGAAGCAATACGTGGGCAGGATCACACAACCCCTACATATTAGACTGAACCAACATCGGGCCAACATAAGGAAAGGCTACCAATTACACGGATTATCGCGTCACTGCAGCCGACATCACCCTGGAAGTACCAACCCAATTACAATTACACCTATTGACCAAGTACCGGGACATCTCACCAATAGATTTGAAGCACTAGTCAGAAAAGAGATGTTTTGGATCTACAGCCTGAACTCGTTGCAGCCTCAGGGCTTGAATGAATTAACAGAATTAATTCATTAATCCCCCCAGCACATCTCTCCTCCCCGTCTCGGACACCATATACGGGTTCGCACCATACCCCAATTCACAAGGTCCACGCACACTCAACTACCACACCTTGGCCTTGAATACGCCGAACCTCATTACCGATTTAGATACACAAACCTTCCCACCACCGACCCGCACACTTACTCCGGACATCTGCACCACAAACACTTAATGTGTTTTACCGATGTGCACCCATTCTACATATGACACCAATATGTCTCACCCACGCCCCCCCACTGCCCTGCCTCCGCAATTACGTGGGACTTTGATAAATGACAATGGCAAAACGGAAACATTATCGAACATATGTCCTGCTTCATATCCCGAAAAAGTAGCAGGTACAATACGGCCAATATCCTTCCTTACCTGTGTACTGCTCCGCTGACACACGGCCGTCTGCGCATGCGCGGCGGTGGTCCACGGACAGGGGGACTGCAGCGCCTACAAGGCACCTCCACAGCCCCTCCCATGCCGAACCGAGAACCTGCCAACCGCAGCGGCATACGATGATAACCACCAGAAACCCCAACGATACACGGAGTACCAGCACGCATCTATGACCGGACGGCACGAAGCGCAAGCATCAGACCGAGTGACTCTCAACCACGGCAAAACTCACAATCACCTTTCCCCCCTGCTATGGACTTAAATGTCAAAGACATTTTGAGCATTTGCAAACAGTATTTCAACACTGCCTTTTTTTTAATAAAGAATGGAAGGGGAGGGGTAGAGGGGAGGGGGGAGGAGAGGAAGAAGGGGGAAAGAAAAGGGGAAAGAAAAAAAGAAAGGGAAATTTTTTTTATTTTTTTTTAATTTTTTTTTGCCTTTCCCATTGCCCCTCCCTGACAAGCA
Source organism: Hyla sarda (assembly GCF_029499605.1). NCBI lineage: Eukaryota > Metazoa > Chordata > Amphibia > Anura > Hylidae > Hyla > Hyla sarda. The sequence goes on from NC_079191.1 coordinate 300,564,263, forward strand.
CACCTGACTGTGACGTCACCCAACCAGCCGATTTTCGCGGTCTTTTTGAGCATATAAAAAGCATTATGTTACCTGTCTCTGTACCCATGACCTGAGGAAGAGGGGCGATCCCTCGAAACGCGTTGTCTGTCCTTTATGAAGAAATAAAGACTGAACTCTTTACCACACCTGTAGTCTTTTACCTTATTGACCACCTGGACGGATCCTGCGAGCGCCAGATGAGTATCTGATTTTCTATTCTGTGACCTCTGCCATGGGCACAGAACGCGCATCTTGACAAAACCGCCTCGGCCATCTCGAGAAACGGAAGGATACAGGCTGCCGCGGATCGCACTATTTCGATACCAAGCCCACAACGGTGTCGCGCTCGCAGCGCGACGCAATAAGGTGAGCAACTTCCCACCCCCATTTTTTCTCTTGTCCCCACGAGGTAACGGCACAGGGTGCGCTGGTCTTTTGTTCCCTTTTTCTCCTCCCTTTCTAAAGGCTACCATTAGTAACACACTACGCCGCCAGGGACTCAAATCATGCAGTGCTAGACATGTCCCCCTGCTTAAGCCAGTACATGTCCAAGCCCGTCTGAAATTTGCTAGAGAGCAATTGGATGATCCAGAAGAGGATTGGGAGAGTGTCATATGGTCAGATGAAACCAAAGTAGAACTTTTTGGTAAAAACTCAACTCGTCGTGTTTGGAGGAGGAAGAATGCTGAGTAGCACCCAAAATACACCATACCTACTGTGAAGCATGGGGGTGGAAACATCATGCTTTGGGCCTGTTTTTCTGCAAAGGGACCAGAACAACTGATCCATGTAAAGGAAAGAATGAATGGGGCCATGTATCCTGAGATATTGAGTGAAAACTTCCTTCCATCAGCAAGGGCATTGAAGATGAAACTTTGCTGGGTCTTGCAGCATGACAATGATCCCAAACACACTGCCCGGACAATGAAGAAGTGGCTTCGTAAGAAGTATTTTAAGGTCCTGGAGTGGCCTAGCAAGTCTCCAGATCTCAACCCCATAGAAAACCTTTGGAGGGAGTTGAAAGTCCGTGTTTCCCAGCGACAGCCCCAAAACATCACTGCTCTAGAGGAGATCTGCATGGAGGAATAGGCCAAAATACCAGCAACAATGTGTGAAAACCTTGTGAAGACTAAGGGTATATAACAGTAAAAGTATAAAGTATTGAGATGAACTTTTGTTATTGACCAAATACTTATTTTCCACCATAATTTGCAAATAAATTCTTTAAAAATCAGACAATGTGATTTTATAGATTTTTTTTACCTAAAAAAATATACTCATAGATTCACGCTGCAATGTAAAGACTTTTTTAAATGTCAAACTTTATTTTATTCATGGAAGCTCATACAAGAGGTATATGACAGCGTAACATGTTGAGCACCCTTTTCTATTACAAACACTCTGCAACACAAGACATCATGAAGCTGAAAAGTTGTAATCTTTCAGCATGTTATTTTCTTTGAAAATGGATACAATAAAAGAACACATTTGTGAGCAGTCATATCATTTTATGACATCTGCTAGTCCTCCATATTTAAACACATTGGGGGAGATTTATCAAAACCTGTCCAGAGTCCCATATCAACAAGTCAGATCCCTTCTTAAATTTTTCAGAGGACTTTTCAGAAAAGAAAGAAGCTATCTGATTGGTTGCTATGCACAACTCAGCAACTTTTCCACTGGACAGGTTTTGATAAATCTCTCCCATGGTCACAGATTTTTGTTTTTCTTGATAATGCAATTCTCTATTATTATACCTAAAATTACTAATAATCACTATTATGTTGGGCTAAAAAAAATTAAAATCTTTGTTGCCCTGCTGGGATCCCCCCCCCCCCCCCACTGCTGTTCTGATTGTGCAAAGTGCCTGCTGCTCACCACTTCCTGGTCTCTTGACTTAACCCTTTAACAAGGGTTATGTCCTGGTGTGGGGGTACTTAGCGTACATTGACGTGTGTATTACCGCGAGCATCGGAGCGGTGCTCACGTCATACACGGCAGGTTCCAGCTGCTAGCAGCAGCTGGGGACCCGCCGGTAATGGCCGACATCCATGGATGTCCGCCATTAACCCCTCAGATGCAGTGATCAGTTCAGATCACGGCATCTGCGGCAATGCGCATTTTAAAATAGATGATCGGATCACCTGCAGCGCTGCCGTGGGGATCCGATCATCTGTAATGACGAACGGAGGTCCTCTCACCTGCCTCCGTCTGTCTCCCAGCGTCTCCTGCTCTGGTCTGAGATCGAGCAGACCAGAGCAGAAGATCACCGATAATACTGATCAGTGCTATGCTCTATGCATAGCACTGAACAGTATTAGCAATAAAATGAGTGCTATAGATAGTCCTCTATGGAGACATAAAAAGGGAAGAAAAAAAGTTGAAAAATTGAAAAATAAGTAAAAAAAAAGCGAAAAATTCCCTCCCCAATAAAAATGAAAATTGTCAGTTTTTCCCATTTTACCCCCAAAAAGCTTAATTTTTTTTTTAATAAACATTTTTGGTATTGCCGCGTGCATCAATGTCAGGACTATAAAAATATACTGTTAATGATCCTGTACGGTGAACGGCGTAAACGTAAATTTTTTTTAAAAGGCAAAAAATTCATCTTATAACATTTTATTCAAAAAATGAATAAAAAATTATCTAAAAGTTTTATATATGCAAATGTGGTATTCATAAAAAGTAAAGATGAAGGCACAAAAAATTAGCCCTCATTCCGCACTATATACAGGAAAATGAAAAAGTTATAGGTGGTCAAAATAGGGCAATTTTAGATTACTGATTTTGTACACAAAGCTGTTTTTTTAAAGCAGTACAAAAATATAAAAGTATCTTGCCATGGGTATCATTTTAATCATATTGACCCACAGAATAAAGAACACATGTAATTTTTACCATAAGGCGCACAGGGTGAAAACAAAACCCTCCAAAATGTGCAAAATTGTGGTTTTCATTTACATTTCCTCCCAAATTATTATTATTTTTTTTTGGGTTGGCTGTACATTTTATAGTACAATGAGAGGTTTCATTACAAAGTACAATTGGTCATGCAAAAACAAGCCCTTATATGGGTCTGTAGATGGAAATATAAAAGAGTTATGGATTTTATATGGCGAGGAAGAAAAAGCGAAAACGCAAAAGTAAAATTGGCCTGGTCCTTAAAGGGGTACTCCCGTGGAAAACTTTTTTTTTTAAATCAACTGGTGCCAGAAAGTTAAACAGATTTGTAAATAACTTCTATTAAAAAATCTTAATCCTTCCAGTACTTTTTTGGGTCTGTATACTAAAGAGAAATCAAAAAAAGAAATGCATTTCCTCTGATGTCATGACTCTCTGCTGACCTCTGCGGTCCATATTAGGAACTGTCCAGGGCAGCATATGTTTGCTATGGGGATTTTCTCCTGCTCGGGACAGTTCCTAAAATGGACAGCAGAGCTCACCCAAGAGCACTGCGGTCATGACATCAGAGGAAATGCATTTCTTTTTTTCATTTCTCTTTAGCATACAGCCCCTAAAAAGTACTGGAAGGATTAAGATTTTTTAATAGAAGTGATTTACAAATCTATATATATAAAATATATAAAAACCAGTCCTCTAAAGCACTAGGGGTATGAAAAAAGAAAATGAGTGAATAGAGTGTGGATCCAATTGTTTTAGTGAAAATAAAATTGTGTTTATTATGTAGAATAATATAGTATACAGCCAATCACCTGGCAGGGCCCTGGCAGGTGAAAGGCAATAAAATGTTAAAATATTAATAAAAAATAGCACAAAAATACAAAAGATAAATTAAATTAATATCCGCTGTAAAGATAAAAAGTCTCTTTTCAATGATCACAAGTCTTCTTGAGAAGAAATAGAATCCATCAATGCTGTATGCTAAAAATCACAAATATAGCGCGGATGTCGGGAGTGTCACAAGTATCATATAGTCTTGCAGAGACTCAATAGTAACACTTATCAGGGGTAAATCAATTATAAGTCCTGCAACAGTGTTGTGGTCTTGGATGCAGTAGCAAGTAAGCTGAATCGGTAAGTATAATTGTAGCGAATGTATCGCGGTGCACAGCACCACTCACCCTCCTCAACAGCCGCGATGGATGCAGTGCCTGTCTGTATTCCGGTCGGGGTGAGTGGCTCTCCGGGGGCTCCGAATGTCCTGGGCTGGCACGGAGAGGCGTCCGGCCTAACGCAGTGGTTTCCAGGAGCTCTGCCGTCCGGGGCTGCGAATGAGTAACCGACAACAGGTGCGTGTCCCAATGATGCGCTAGCAGTGCGCGCGTAATGGTGGTCCCGATACCGCAGGCATCCAGCAGTTGCAAGTTGGTAATTGAGCGGATATATACCTAATGTCTTTGTGCTTTAGACAAGGTCAGACGCGTTTCAAAGCCACGGGCTTTTTCTTCAGTGGGCTTTTTGGTCACTGAAGAAAAAGCCCGTGGCTTTGAAACGCGTCTGACCTTGTCTAAAGCACAAAGACATTAGGTATATATCCGCTCAATTACCAACTTGCAACTGCTGGATGCCTGCGGTATCGGGACCACCATTACGCGCGCACTGCTAGCGCATCATTGGGACACGCACCTGTTGTCGGTTACTCATTCGCAGCTCCGGACGGCAGAGCTCCTGGAAACCACTCCTGGACACTACTGCGTTAGGCCGGACGCCTCTCCGTGCCAGCCCAGGACATTCGGAGCCCCCGGAGAGCCACTCACCCCGACCGGAATACAGACAGGCACTGCATCCATCGTGGCTGTTGAGGAGGGTGAGTGGTGCTGTGCACCGCGATACATTCGCTACAATTATACTTACCGATTCAGCTTACTTGCTACTGCATCCAAGACCACAACACTGTTGCAGGACTTATAATTGATTTACCCCTGATAAGTGTTACTATTGAGTCTCTGCAAGACTATGTGATACTTGTGACACTCCCGGCATCCGCGCTATATTTGTGATTTTTAGCATACAGCATTGATGGATTCTATTTCTTCTCAAGAAGACTTGTGATCATTGAAAAGAGACTTTTTATCTTTACAGCGGATATTAATTTAATTTATCTTTTGTATTTTTGTGCTATTTTTTATTAATATTTTAACATTTTATTGCCTTTCACCTGCCAGGGCCCTGCCAGGTGATTGGCTGTATACTATATTATTCTACATAATAAACACAATTTTATTTTCACTAAAACAATTGGATCCACACTCTATTCACTCATTTTCTTTTTTAATACCCCTAGTGCTTTAGAGGACTGGTTTTTATATATTTCATATATATATATATATATATATATATATATATATATATATATATATATTTTTTTTTTTTTTTTTTCCTATATTAGATTAGGCCCCTTGGGTGGGGGTACAACCTTTAACCTCAAGCACTATACTCTCTCTATATCATAAGTGAGCTACACATTATTATCTTTGATTTACAAATCTGTTTAACTTTATGGCACCAGTTGATTTTAAAAAAAAAGTTTTCTACGGGAGTACCCCTTTAAGGTTAAAATGGGCTTGGTTCTTAAGGGGTCTAGAAGGTGCCTGCTCAGGTAATCACTGACTGAGGGGAAGGGCCATTATCTCTGCAGCCAGGGAATAAAAGCAGTGAGCAGCCAGTACTGAGCACTGTCAAAACGGTCCCTTAGTATTCGGTTACCTTGCAAAATATCTGTAAAATACAACTGTAAGAACTGACTGTTCACTTGCTTGTACTATTGAAACAAGGTAATCAATAATATTCATTTCACCTGTCAAGGTTTTAATGTTATAGCTGATAGGAATTTTTTTCAGTAAGAATTTTACGGTAAGAACGGATAAAGCCCAAACCCCTATAAATATATGTAATGTTGTTTTTTTATGTCATATGATTCATTCTGATGTAGCATTGTGATTTTATGTAATGCTAGGTAGTCTTAACCTACATTAACAGCTTTCTTCAAGCAAAGTAAAGAGGACCATAGCATAAGACTTGTATAAAGAAGGTTTTACTGTGTACATGATTTTCATAGACTGTACTGATGACGTTTTTGTATCCTGTTGAAACAGAAATTTTATTTCTGTAAAGAATATGTTTTTTTAACACGAATAAACAGGATAACAATTTTCCTTGGAAAATTATGTTAAAGGAGTATTCCAGGCCAGAACTCTTTTTTTATATATCAACTGGCTCCGGAAAGTTAAACAGATTTTTAAATTACTTCTATTAAAAAATCTTAATCCTTCCAATAGTTATTAGCTTCTGAAGTTGAGTTGTTGTTTTCTGTCTAACTGCTGAATATTCCTATGGGGATATTCTCCCATCATGCACAGCTCCCGGGACGTGACATCATCATTGAGCAGTTAGACAGAAAACTTCAGAAGCTAATAACTATTGGACGGATTAAAATTTTTTAATAGAAGTAATTTACAAATCTGTTTAACTTTCCGGAGCCAGTTGATATATATAAAAAAAGGTTTTGCCTGGAATACCCCTTTAACGGTCCTAAATGATACCTGCTGGATGCCCTGCTCCTGTCCTTCTGATGATACCTGGGTTTTGCTGCCTCTTGGTGACAACTTGACTCTCAAAAACATGCCCACTATGCTTATTATTGGCTGCAGCAGAGACCTGCCATTTATTGGGATAATTGGCATATACTCCTTGTCAAGAAGTCACTTGTAAGCCATGAACCTGGAGTCAGTCAGTATCAAAATATCAGCAACAGGGGATCAGGCAAATAATTATTGCATATCTTTTATTTTAAAAAGGGTAAGCCCCCATTGAAAACATTTATAAGCGGCCCATAAAATAAGATTTGCTCACCTACCAATCCCATGGCAATCCAGCACAGATGCTTTGGTTGTTGCCCTGGTCTCTATTTACTAGTAGCTGACAAGAGACTTGTGAGCCATGATGCCAGTATGTTTAGTAACTACCTATTTCTAGTTGAGTGTTATGTCTAGTATCATGGATTACTCTAAACACACTAGTCTGTGGTGGTTTCCCCATTACGTTGACACAGTGATACAAACTGTTAATCATGGTTTCATAACATCAACAGTTGGAACAGTGTGTGTTTTTTTTTTTTTATATTGAAACATATCACTGACACGCTTAGGTTTATCTGCATGCCACGTTCTCCTAGTAAATATAAAAGCATTGTATTGACATCTTTTAACCATTTTTGTCTTTTTAACCATTTTTGCTTTATGACTAAACTTGTTTACATAAGTATTTAGGATTAGAAAAATCTCTATGATTGTACAATGAATCAATATATATTATCACTTTCTATATATATATATATATATATATATATATATATATATATATATATATATATATATACAAAAGAACAGGGCGACTTATCGAAGCCCACAACCTCTATCTCAAAATTAGTGTCAGTAAAAGTAAAAAACAGGGTTGACTAAATGATATCAGGGGTAAATAGCTGATGTATGAGCAGAAGTGTGGTCCCTTGTATCAAATCAAAAACCTGTTATATCAGGAAATATATTTATAATGTGAGTCCTTAAAGGTCCTTACTGCAAAGAAATGATGCATGTGGGGACGGTTTAGGAGAGAAGCAAAGTTACTAGTATAATCCAATGGTGTAGAATATCAGGGTTAAAACTCCACAGTAACTGTGATGACAGCTGTTGTTATGCTTAATCAAGTGAAATGTATAAGTGCATAGTCAGAAATAGACACAAAAGACAATACACTAAATATCACTAAGAATAGCTAGGAATCCCTATGCACAATAAGCGCTGTAAGTATGAATTCATTATGAATAGGGTTATAAAAACAACACGTATATAAGATAGCATAAAATCAAATAAAATACAATAAAAAAACAAAAAGGGGGAGGTGGTTGAACATGACTGCAATTGCGGTAACGGGATATCCTTGATGTATAATTAATGATTATTCTGACATTTCAAATATATATACTTATTCCAACAACATACACAGTGGCAGATTGATGTGACAGACGGCATGTGTGTTACAAAGGTCTCTTGATCCCAGGCAGCAGTACCGGTCATCAGACATGATCTGCAGCTCTGGTGATACTCACATGCAGGGATACTGATGTGTGAGCCGCTTCCCAACTGGAATCATCTCGCCACCAGCATCTTGCTGGATGATTGGTATACATTGATTGCTAACTTTTGCTGAATTGCTTATGTTAGCTATCGGTAAGGACTGCATAGCTCTATCAGACTGGTGGATACCTGCCCCTTGCTGATAACAACAGCTGAATGACTATAGGGCACAGCAGACCAACGGAACAGATAGCCCGTATGTGCAGACTGCAGGACACTGGGATCACAGCATTTACCCCTGCTGTGCTCTGAGGAAGCTTCCTCTCACTTTGGGACACTGGGAAGCCCGGTTCTGCATGCGAGTATTGCAAGAGCTGCAGATAGTGTCTGACGACCAGTACTACTGCCTGGGATTAAAGTACATTTGTAACACTTGTATAGCGAGCCAAATAGATCAACATCAATCTGCCACTGTGTATGTTGGAATAAAGTATATACCTATTTGAAAAACATCAGAATAATCATTAACTATACATCAAGCAATAATATACCATTATCGCAATTGCCGCTAAGTTCCACCACCTCCCCCCATTTATTTTTTTATAGAATTTTATTTGATTTTATGCTGTCATATATATGTGTTGTTTTTATAACTATATTTATAACAAATTCATACTTATAGCGCTTATTGTGCGTTGGGATCCCTAGCTATTCTTAGTGATATTTAGTATATTGTCTGTTGTCTATTTCTGACTATGCACTAATACATTTCACTTGATAAAACATAATACATATCCTAGGTCCGAACATGTCTCCTGCGGTTAGAACTTCAAACTTTCTATATTGACAATTGCATTTATTTTTATCTCTTGAATGCATCGTTAAACTTTCGAAATACGTGTATATGCTGCTGTTATATTTACATGTGAATTATCCTTAATAAAACTTTTTGAAATGTAAACATAATACAGCCATCATAGTTACTGCAGAGTTTTAACCCTGATATTCTACACCATTAGACTATACTAGCATTTTTCCTTCTCTCCTTAACCGTCCCCACATGCATCATTTCTTTGCAGTAAAAACCTTTTAGGACTCACATTATAAACATATTTCCTAATATAACAGGTTATTGATTTGATACAATGGACCACAGCTATTTACTATATTAAACCCCTAATATCATTTAGTCTTTTACTTTTGCTGACACTATTTCTGAGATATAGGTTGTGGGCTTTGAGGAGTCGCTCTGCACTTTTGTGTCCACTTTCTAAATGTCTTGTTTTTTTTTTCTCTAAATGTCTTGTTATATGCTGCCACATAAAAAACTGTGGTTAATGTAACCTTGCGTCCGTTCACTTCTCCCACCATGATTCATGTGGTTCCGCTGTTTAAATATTTTATATAAACCATTGTTAAAAGGGTTATCCAGGAAAAAACTTTTTTTTATATATCAACTGGCTCCAGAAAGTTAAACAGATTTGTAAATTACTTCTATTAAAAAATATTAATCCTTTCAGTACTTATGAGCTTCTGAAGTTAAGGTTGTTCTTTTCTTTCTAAGTAATCTCTGATGACACGTGTCTCGGGAAATGCCCAGTTTAGAAGAGGTTTGCTATGGGAATTTGCTTCTAAACTGAGCATTTCCCGAGACACGTGTCATCAGAGATTACTTAGACAGAAAAGAACAACCTTAACTTCAGAAGCTCATAAGTACTGAAAGGATTAAGATTTTTTAATAGAAGTAATTTACAAATCTGTTTAACTTTCTGGAACCAGTTGATATATATATATATAAAAAAAGTTTTTCCTGGAATACCCCTTTAAACATGTTTTTTATGGATCTAACGAAAGAGAGCAGACTCTCAAAACACATTGTCCGATAATAAAATGTTTCCCTTTAATTTTTAATGGGGGTCCGCAGCTAATTTGTAGCTTTGAGACGGTACCCCGCTAAGCCCATTTTTCTTTCAGCGAATCTGTGTAGGATTGATACTTCCATGATGTCAGCAGTTTAAGCAGGGCACCCACTAGAGCTTCTGGCTGGATTGCCAAAGGTAAGCAAATGTTTTTATGTTCTTTTATGACATTTCGGCTGTTTATTGAAACATTTTTCAACCCCTTTAAGGATCTGTAATATCATTTAAAACATTTTTACTTTCTTGGACAACCCTTTTGTTTTCATTGTAAATTATGAAAATGAAAAGGCCATGCTGGGGTGCCACAGTCTACCAGCAAACCGTGCAAATCAACTTATTTATTCAGTAATGAAAATTAATCGTTTCAGTAAGAGAATACATGTTATTTTCTACTTTATTTGCTGTTCAATACCTAATAATAAGCTTGTCAGTATATATATGGATTCTTTGCCTCTAATTTCTTTATAATGTTAGAATGATGATATATGACTATAAGCTAAAGGCATTTTTAATGTTACATGGTAAAGGATGAGCCACCTTCACTTGCAGATACTTCACTTGTTTTCCTTGAGGAGAACATGTCTGAAGATGCTCTTGACCAGTGTGTTCTTGGATTAAACATATTTTTAAAGCACCACAAATCTTGAATTATTTTAAAAAAATAATTTCTAAATTTTACACCAATGAAAGCATAGATAACAGGATTCAGACAGCAGTGGAAATAAGCCAATGTCTTTGTTATAAAGAATGCATAGGAATCATTAATTCTTTCATGACAAGTTGGCTTTTGGTCTCCCAATGTTGCTGCTCTTCTCAATAAAAGTACATTATATGGAAGTTGGCACACCAGAAATATGAGGACCACACTGACAACTACATTTATTGCTTTATGTCTTTGGGAATTTTTTGCTTGCAAGAGGGTTTTAACAATAGAGACATAGCAAAAAATCATGACAAGTAAAGGTATTAGAAATCCTACACTGACCTCAACCGATAAAACTGCCAACTTCCATCTAAATGCTTCCTGGTTTGCCGGGTAACGTGCTTCACAAACCAACTTTCCATTATGTGGAAAGGAAGCGCTGAAAATAAAAGTGATTGTGGAGAGTATTACAGAAATAATCCACAATGAGATACAGAGTACACGTTTATATGCCAAAGCCACTGTTCTGAAGCTAAATGACTTAGTTACCTGAACAATAGCCACATATCGATCAATACCCACACATGCCAACAGCAACATGCTGCAATTGAAATTTATTGCATAAATGCTTCTTACCAATTTGCACATAAAGTCCTTGAAAATCCATTCATTATAGTAATATGCTGCCCAGAATGGAAGGGTGAAAATCAATAAAATGTCCGCAATCGACATATTGAGAAGATATATATCTGTCATACTTTTAGTTTTTTTGTAACAACTGAATGTTATCACTACTAGAATATTTCCCACAAGTCCAAGTACAAATATAAATGAAAATGTAAGAGGCACAAATGTTTTCAAAAACACTCTAACACTTTCCAGACTGCATACTGTGCCTGCATCCTCGAAGTCCACTTCATAGTCATCTGTAAGACTGGTAGTGGTGGTCGTGAAATTTGCCATTTTTTCTGTCCCAGTTTACTAGATCCTGGAAATGAAAAGAAAACTAGTTAAGTTAATAGATATAGTTAAGCTTAGATTTTGATAAATGTATTTTATGCATTATCATACTGTAGGGTAAAAGGAGATATTTATTCTTTTTTTGGACACCAGATCAACCCAACAATTTTTTTTAATCAACTGGTGCCAGAAAGTGAAACAGATTTGTAAATTACTTCTATTTAAAAATCTTAATCCTTTCCGTAGTTATCACCGGCTGTATGCTCCACAGGAAGTTCTTTTCTTTTTGAATTTCTTTTCTTCCACAGTGGTCTCTGTTGACACCTCTGTCCATATCAGGAACTGTCCAGAGCAGGAGAGGTTTGCTAAGGGGACTTGCTTGTACGCTGGACAATTCCTGACATGGACAGGTGCCAGCAGAGAGCACTATGGTCAGACAAAAAATAAATGTAAAAAAGAAAATAACTTCCTGTGAAGCACATAGCAGTTGATAGGTACTGGGTTAAGATTTTTAAATAGAAGTAATTTACAAATCTGTTTAACATTTGTGCACTAGTTGATAAAAAAAAAAAAATATATATATAGTTTTCCAATGGAGTACCCCTTTACGGGGTATTTCAGGATTATTTTTCTTTAGCCTTTGAGCCCACGATGTCAAGTTATAATACAGAGTAATATGCTTCTGTGGTGTCCCTGTACCGTATCTTATACGTTACCTGTATAGAGGTCCCCACAGTCAGAGTCCCTAGGACATCGGGGTCCCTCTTGTCTAGTTCCTTGTCTTCTCACACTTAGTTAATGACTATATAGCCGTTCTTATTAATATAACTGTAAATATAGCAATGAAGAAATAGATGGTCCAGCGCAGGATAACGTGCAATAAAAGCCAAAATTTATTGTAGATTCAAGCCATAGGACAGCAGGACACAAGGTAACGCGTTTCAGCCGGAAAGACCAGCCTTATTCATACAAAGATACAAAAGAAGTGGCCATTCTTTTATGGGAAGTGGTGGAAGGGAACACCCAGGTGAACACCTGGTGTAATCACGCCCACCAGATCCCGCAGTAGAAATACAAAGACATGTGTATACATATAAAAATGAACACAATTTAAAATACTGACAACAAACATTTTTTAGAATATGACTATATAAAAATTAGTATAATAATAGATATATAGAGATGGCCCAAACTGGTTACAGGTATGTAAATTTCTCAAATATATTGTATGGGCATATGTAGTATATACAAAAGTATACAACTGTGAATTACAATAACCATAAAACCATTGGAAAAGAGAGGCATTAGGAGACATAGGATCGTAATCGTAGACACGGATGCCATAAATTATTTCAATTGCATATTCATAATGAAAAGTTTATTTAAATATTAGTAATGTAAAATCACATCCTGTCTACGATTAAGGCCCTTAGGAAATCTACAGTCTAATTCCATAATCCAATAAACCTCGCGGTCTAACAATTTTTGTCTGAAATCACCCCCTCTTTTGGGTGGAATAACTCTTTCGATTCCGCATAAGATCATGGAAGAATAATCTCCCTGGTGTTCTCGAGCGCAGTGCTGGGTCACCATTGATGTGTGTCGGGAGTTAAAATGGGCAATGTCTGAGATGTGCTTCCTGGTCCTAGTTTTGAGGGAATTGGAGGTGCATCCAACATATTGGAGTTTGCAGATAGTACAGGAAAACATGTAAATGACATGCATAGTATTGCAATTTATATATTGTTGTATTTTATATTTTTTTCCGGTGGAATAAGAATTAAATTCTACAACACTGTGCATGAATTTACAACAAATGCATATTTTATGTCCACATTTGTATGAGCCCTTGGTGGTAAGCCATGTTTGTGCAGTGGACCTGGTGCTTGTGAAAAGACTCGGGGATAATTTTTGTCCCAAGGTGGGAGCTTTTCTAGAGACACATCTGTAGCCTGAGTCCATAATGGAACTGTATAATGGATCACCTGTAATAATAGGTATATATTTGTGGACTAGGCGACAGATGGTATTATAATCACTGCTGTATTGGGTAACAAACATGACTGGCTTTTTGCTTTTTTGTAGTTGTTGTGGTGAATTTTCCGGTATGACTGTGCTACTAGACTCTGGGTTGTTATGTACTTTAGGGGCAGAGGAAATTAATTGGGAACGATTTTTGTTCAGTGCAATTTGCCTCGCTCTTTCTATGCTCCATTTTGGATAACCTCTGCATCTAAGACGTGCCTCAATAGTATCAGCCTCCCTGTGAAAGAGCTCCAATGAAGAGCAATTTCTTCTAGCTCTTATCATCTCTCCCACGGGAAGATTGCGGATCAACTCCAATATGTTGGATGCACCTCCAATTCCCTCAAAACTAGGACCAGGAAGCACATCTCAGACATTGCCCATTTTAACTCCCGACACACATCAATGGTGACCCAGCACTGCGCTCGAGCACACCAGGGAGATTATTCTTCCATGATCTTATGCGGAATCGAAAGAGTTATTCCACCCAAAAGAGGGGGTGATTTCAGACAAAAATTGTTAGACCGCGAGGTTTATTGGATTATGGAATTAGACTGTAGATTTCCTAAGGGCCTTAATCGTAGACAGGATGTGATTTTACATTACTAATATTTAAATAAACTTTTCATTATGAATATGCAATTGAAATAATTTATGGCATCCGTGTCTACGATTACGATCCTATGTCTCCTAATGCCTCTCTTTTCCAATGGTTTTATGGTTATTGTAATTCACAGTTGTATACTTTTGTATATACTACATATGCCCATACAATATATTTGAGAAATTTACATACCTGTAACCAGTTTGGGCCATCTCTATATATCTATTATTATACTAATTTTTATATAGTCATATTCTAAAAAATGTTTGTTGTCAGTATTTTAAATTGTGTTCATTTTTATATGTATACACATGTCTTTGTATTTCTACTGCGGGATCTGGTGGGCGTGATTACACCAGGTGTTCACCTGGGTGTTCCCTTCCACCACTTCCCATAAAAGAATGGCCACTTCTTTTGTATCTTTGTATGAATAAGGCTGGTCTTTCCGGCTGAAACGCGTTACCTTGTGTCCTGCTGTCCTATGGCTTGAATCTACAATAAATTTTGGCTTTTATTGCACGTTATCCTGCGCTGGACCATCTATTTCTTCATTGCTATCTTGGTGTTGGTTCACACGGTGCCGTGCGACAGGCGTCTGGCTGGAAGGGTGAGCTGAGTTATCCTATACTCAACTGTAAATATAGGAATATATATTTATATATTTTGTCATCTACCGGTTCGCAGCGTGGCAGGACCTTCGGGTCACGTGATTAGGTGAAAAGTGTATGGTTTTGCTTTAAGACCTTTGGAGGTTCCCGTGACGTATGCACCCACAATGCACTGTAATGGTGAGTGACAGTCATTAAGGACCAATCCAAAACAGCCAGGCCCTGCCCATATAAGGGACCTGCACCATCTTGATCCCTCTCTTGGGTTGCTGACTCTGGAAGAGGTAGGACCTCCGCAGCTTACAAGACAATTTAGTAGGCCAAAGCCTTGCGGCCTAGGCCTATAGCTCACTACTCATTGCAAGATCACCCCTAAATCCAGCGGATCTCTGCCATACAATTCTACAAAAGCTGAATTGGGCTTATCTGATCCCAACCGACTGTCAATCGCTGCTCAAGCTGTATGGAAAGAGACTCTGTTATCTGGACTGTTATTATTACTACATGCTCAGAAATTCCTCAGCAAAAGTTCCTGCAAGTTTTCAGTTAACAGCGATTGTGGACAATCCTTTATTTCTGCATCACCTATTGCTTTTGGGAAGGGTGGCAATAGGCCTAACAAGAACACAACATTTAACCCTCACCCTGGCATCACGGGTGACAAGGGTTAACAGCGCCCTTTCCTATACTGCACAGCAACACCCTAAATACCTCACACTACCCCAAGACAGTGTCCTCTCTTCCGCCACCACATTTCTATCCTTTGTGTGCCACTTTGTCACGTTTTAATGCCTTGGACCCACACCCGGAAGTGCTGTAGTGCAAGTATTTTTATTTTACTGTTATGTGTGATCTTTCCCAGCATTCCATGCAGCCATAGACAATGGGGATATTTCTTAAACTGGTGCTGAGGAATAGTGAAGCAGTTGCCCATAGCAACCAATGAGATTCCAGCTTTCATTTTTCAGAGGCCTTTTTAAAAATGAAAGCTGGAATGTGACAGTAGAGCCATTCCTCTATATTGGTTTTGATAACTCACAATCACCGCACTGCTGATGCATCTGACATGACATTATCAGGGGACCGACACCGGTGGGAGGAAGAAGAGGAGGTGGAGTCCTGCGAAGACAGTCTGCCATTTCAGTGTGCCTGGAGTGAAGAGGAGCTGCATATCAGAGCAGGAGACTCGAAGAGAAACCCTAGGGCTAGAGGATTAAGAACAACCGGCCTGCTTGCCTGCATGGACCTCTAAAGTAACTTTGCAATATAGCATGTATTTTATTTCTTCTAATTTCTTGAAAACCCTGGCTTTCTGTCAGTGGATGGAAACCTGTTCATGGTTTTACATCCATAGGCGGCAAACCCATCTTGATCTTGTCCAGCTGAATGGAAAAACCATGTACATAACTTGTACAAACCGACAATTGAAAGCCGGATCTGAACAAGATGGCACACTACCGCTACATGTATGGGCACACAAACAGAACTCTTTCGTATAACAAGTTATGCAGCTGTTGATCAGGATTAACAGCCTTTGGATGTACATGCGAATGCATCCATCCACTGACAGAAAGCAGAGATGTTGACAATATTATATAAAATAGGAAAACCGCAATAAATTGAAACATGCATAGACACATATGTGCAGGCAAAGACACTCATGCTAATTTAAACCCTTAAGGATGTCAAGTTTTATTTTTTGCATGTTCTGTTTTTTCTATTGCCTTTTAATAATTACTTTATAATTACATCACTAATTTTACTACAAAATCTATGGAGAAATTGAAAAAAACACCCACAATTTTAGCTTTTATGCAGTGCACTTTACTGTAAAAATTACACATTATCTTTATTCTGTAGATCAATGCGATTACAACAATAATATAGGTCTTGTTTTATTTTACTACTTAAAAAATGGTAACTTTTTAACAAAAAAAGTATGCATAAAATTGCCTTATTTGGTCTACCATAACTTCCCCCCCCCCCCATTGCTCATTTTTTTACACTGTCATCTTTAGTTTTCATTGGTACCATTTTTGTTTAGATGGGAGTTTTAGATCACTTTTTGCTAATTTTTACTGATTTACGAAGTGACAAAAAAATGTGCAATTCTGGCATTTGGTATTTTTTAAAATGTTTTTATACCATTCTCCATTCAGTTTCATGGACATTATATTGCAATAGTTCGGACATTTGTCCACGCAGCAATTCCAAAAATGTATATTTCTTTTGATTTAACTTATTTTATTTGGAAAATGGGAAAAGTGGAGTGATTAAATTTGTTATTAGGGGCGGGTATATATATATATATATATATATATATATATATATATATATATATATATATATTAACATACATTTTTATATGCAGTTTTTTTTCACACAGTTGTCCCATAGGGGACCCAATAAAAGAAGCACAAATTTGATTTCTTTCACAGGTCAATGGTCGTTTGTCAGTTTAAATAGAGATAAGCTGAACAGTGTGTTGTCTCCCTGGTGCTCGAGTTTGGCACATCGCAGATCAGGTGGACAGATTACTAGAAGGAGCTGGTTATGAACCAGCGGTCATGGTGCTCATTATTCAATGACAAAGTAAGTAGTAGGTGGAGTGTCCTTAGAAATGATTTAAAGCTTAAAGAGGTACTCTGGCCCTAGATATCTTTTCCCTTATCCAAAGGATCTGGCCGCTGGGACCCTCCATGCAGTCACCTGGCATTCTGAACATTATGGTTAGACCGCTGGGTTTGGGCAACCATGGTCGTGATGTCACACCACGCCTACTTGTGACGTCACAACCCCTCGTGATGTTACATCACACACCCTACCATAGACATAAATTGAGGGGTGTGGCATGACATCACAAGGGGCATGGCATGACATCATGACCATCGCCACCCAAACCCAGCGTTCTGAAGATAATGTTGAGAACGCCGGATGACTGCATGGAGATCCCATCGGCTGGACCCACGCGATCAGACATCTTATCCCCTATTCTTTTGATAGGGGATAAGATGTCTAGGGGTGGAGTTTAAAGTACTCCAAGGTAGTATTTTCTGAAATATTACCTGAACCACGTGCCACACCAAAGAGGCAGCAGGAGGTTAGAGAGATAAACAAGTGGCTCAGAAACTGGTTTAGGAAAGAGGTGTTTGGGTCCATGAAGAACTGGGCCTACTTTGCTGTTAGAGAAAGGCTGCACCTCAATGCAGGGGTGCAGCTGTGCTTAGGGAGAAGATGGCCAGAAGCTTGGTGGAGTGTTAAAACTAGGGAATGGGGAAAGGGAAACTATATGTAATGACTTGTCTGTGTTTGACTCGAAAGGTTAAACTTTCCTGAGTTCTGGCATGGCTTGGTTGCTGTGGCTACGCCCTAGTCAATCTGGGCTGTGGTCAGCTGACCATGCTGAGACCTCATAATTATTGCTGGCTATAAAAGGCCTACAGTGGCCTCCAGCTTTTGTCAGTGACAGAGTTTACTCTAGTAACTTGCGTACTATTTGATCTTCAGCTTTCAGGTTTTGAATTTGGCTCTGTATCTCTGGACTTCACAGTCATTTTCTGATTTTGTTTCTATTTACTCTTCTTGGTTTAGACTTTGGCTTGTGGACTGTGATTTATCAGTTTTTGTTTCTTTTTTTCCTGTTTCGTTAGAGTTAGTCTTCATGTATCATTAGGGTTAGTCTCCTCTTGTATTCTTGACCATTTCCCTGACGTGTTACTGTACCTCTGTAGTTTATTGTTTTGACCCTGAAGCCCCTACACGTAGACAGGAAAGGACAGGTTTCGTGGTTGTGTATCCGTTATTTAGGACCAATATGCAAAAGGAAGGGAAAGAAGGTGTGGGCGAGTTCAGGCCTTCACCTTCTGCCTGCCCAACATGACACTACAGACTGAGAACCTGGAACTATTAATGTAGGAAGAAGATTATGATATAAGTGCAACATGGCTAAATGCCAGCTATGTCTGGGTGGTTAAAATACAGTGTTACATTCTGTTCATAAATGACTGTCAAAGAAAGAAGCAGTGGGCAGGGGAAGGGGGTTGCCTATACGTTACATCCTGCCTTAGGCCAATTATGTGCGATTACGTAGATGAGGAAAATGATCATGTGGAGTCACTGTTGGTGGAAATAAGGGATGGGAATGGGTAAGAATAATAAATGACTGGTAGGAGTTTGTTATGAATCGCCCAGTATAATAGAAGCAGCAGAAAACAGCAAATAGTTGAGGCAGAAAATAAGGGGAAGTCATTATTATGGGGGACTTTAACTACCCTTATAAAGACTGGGAAGCTAAAACCTGTAGGTCCAGCAAAGGAAACAATTGTTTTAGGCAATAATAAAGGACAATTACCGTACTTATCGCCGTATAACACGCATTTTTTTAGGCCAAATTTTTTTGCCTAAAGTCTATCTGCGTGTTATACGCCGATAAGCCGCTGCAGTTCAATTATTTAAAGCGCGCGCTTTAAATCAATGAATTGCAGGGGCTTTACAGGTCCAGAGACCTGCTGTCGCTGCCGGCTTCTCTGCCCCTGCCTATCCTGGGGTCCAGAGATGCCGGCGCCGCTTCCCCATTACCTCCCCCATCCCCCCCCGGTTTTTCTGACCCCGCAGAAGCCCCCAGGAAAGGCAGGGGGAGAGAGGCCGTCGCTGCCTGCTTCTCTCCCCCTGCCTTTCCTGGGGTCTAGAGCCCTGCTGCCGCCGCTTTTCTCCGGCTGGCTATTGCCGCCGCTGCCCCATTACCTCCCCCATCCCCGGTTTTGTGATTACTTATTGCCGGGTCGGGTCCGCGGTGCTTCTGGCTCAGGTGTGGCGTCTATGCGTTGTTGCTATGTGCTGCCCTACGCAATGACGAGTGACGTTGCGTCATTCATCATTGCGTCTCGCAGTGCATAGCAATGACGCATAGACGCCACACTGGAGCCAGAAGCAGTGTGGACCCGACCCCGGCAACAGGTAATCATAAAACCGAGGATGGGGGAGGCAATGGGGCAGCGACACCGATAGCCAGGGGGAGAGAAGCGGCGGCAGTAGGGCTCTAGACCCCAGGAAAGGCAGGGGGAGAGAAGCGGGCAGCAACGGCCTCTCTCCCCCTGCCTTTCCTGGGGGCTTCTGTGGGGTCAGAAACAGTGTATCGGGGTATACACATGCACACACACGCACCCTCATTTTACCAAGGATGTTTAGGCAAAAAACTTTTTTTACCCAAATATCCTTCATAAAATGAGGGTGCGTGTTATAGGCCGGTGCGTGGTATACCCCGATAAATACCTTTCTCAATTATTTGGTGAAAATTGGCCTACCTTTTGTTGGGTCCTGCACTAAGAGAGGACCTCAGAGACATAGTTTGGGACCTTGCTCTTAGTTATAAAAGTACACATGCTAAATAAGACAAATTTAATAGCATCCTGAATAGATTTTGCGAAAGACATAAACCCTATGGGAATAAACATATTAGAAATAGGAGAAAACCAATTTGCCTAACCAAAACAGTTAGGGGTGAGATAATTGTTAAGCCTGTAAGGCTGTAGTTGTGCAAGGGGCATGGATAAATAACATCCCCAGCACTTGGCACATCTAATCCTCTCATGTGAGGCAGCCTGCTGAGGCACGATATCTAAGCTAACATACATTTTAGCTGTATGTTTTTCTTTTTGCACTTTGGGCATTAAGTCTCTAGCAGTAAAGGAAAATGGCATTCATATCACGCATATACTACATGACTTTCATTACATTTATACTGTACATTTGTTTACAGCATTTATACTGTACATTTGTTTATAGAATTTATACTGTACATATGTTCATTGCATTTAAACTGTACATATGTTGTAGCATTTATACTGTACATATGTTTGAAGCTTTTATACTGTACATAGATTTGTAGCATTTATACCATACATACATGTATAGAATTTATACTATACATGCGTTTGTAACTTTTATACTATACATGTGTTTGTAGATTTTCTACTATGCATGCATTTGTAGCTTTTGTACTGTACACGCATTTGTAACTTTTATACTGTACATGCGTTTGGAGCTTTTAAACTGCACATACGTATATAGCGTTTATTATGTGCATACATTCATAGCATTTATACTGTGCATAGGTTGATAGCATGACTTTTTACTGTGCATACATTCATAGCAATATACAGTGCATATGTTCATAGGTTTTTATTAGTATGCATACATTCATAGCATTTATACTGTACAAGTGTTCATATTATACCTTGCATACATTCATAGCATTTATTCTGTACATATGTTCACAGCATTTATATCGTGCAGACGTTCAGGACATTTTACTCTGCATACATTCTTAGTATACTTTGCATATGTTCATAGCATTTCTATTATGCACACATTCATAGCATCATACTGTGTATATGTTCATAGCATTTATATTATGCATACATTCTTAGTATTATACTGTACATATGTTCATAGCATTTATACTATACATACATTCATGACATCATACTGTGCATACATTCATAGCATTTACACTGTGTATACGTTCATAGCATTTATATTATGCATATGTTCATGACATTATACTGTGCATATTCATAGCATTTATACCGTGCATACATTTATAGCATTTATTCTGTGCATACATTCATATTATACTGTGCATACATTCATAGCATTTATATCATGCATGCATTCATGACCTTGTGCATATATTCATAGCATTATACTGTGTATATGTTCATAGAATTTCTATTATGCATACATTCATACCATTTATACTATACATACATTCTTAGCATTTATACTGTACATACGTTCATGACATTATTCTGAGCATACATTCATAGTATTTATACTGTGCATACATTCAAAGCATTTATATCATGCATACATTCATGGCATATTATGCATACATGTTTAGCATTCATACTGCACATACGTTCAGGAAATTATAGTGTGCATACATTCATAGCATTTATACCATGTATACATGCACAGTATGTTTACTGTGCATATGTTTATAGTAGTTAAATTAGACATACATTCACAGGATTTAAGTATATATGTTTATAGCATTTATACCATGCTTACATTCATAGCATTTGTATTTCACATATTTTATAACATTTGTATGTGGATACGTTTATAGCTTTATACTGTGCATATGTTCATGGCTTTATAGAATACAGCGGTATAATGCTATAGAATTATTCCATGCATATTTACAATAGATTTTTACCATCTATACATCACATGTTATTTGTATAATGTTTACACTTTAGCCACCATTGTACATTTTCCTTAGATAGCTTTTAACCCCTTAAGGACTCAGCCCATTTGGGCCTCAAGGACTCAGACAATTTCATTTTTACATTTTGTTTTTTTCTCCTCACTTTCAAAAAATCATAGCTCTTTTATATTTTCATCCACAGACTAGTATGAGGGCTTGTTTTTTTTTGCAGGACCAGTTGTCCATTGTAACGCCATGTGTTGGGAAATTAAAAAGAAAACCGCAATTTAGCAAATTTTGGAAGGTTTTATTTTCACGCTGTACAATTTACAGTAAAAATGACGTGTTCTTTATTCTTTGGGTCAGTATGATTAAAATGATACCCATGATAATGTACTTTTCTATTACTGTTGCGCTTAAAAAAATTGCAAACTGTCTGTGTCTGTGAGTGGGCTTTGCAAAGAGTGGTATTGCTAAGAGAGTTATAATTCTGAAATATCTCTGCTGTATGGAGTGATTATCTGCTGTGCGGAGTGAATTGTGAGTAAAGTTTCACATAAGGGATCACTGCTAGAATCTAAACAGCCTTCTGACTTTTTTTTATCTTCAATCTACCTCTAGGGGGAGGGGTGGTCACACACAGGTGTATAAATCTTAGCTTGGGACTCTGTGTGAGCGAGCTCTGTCTGAGTGGGCTTTGCAAAGAGTGGTATTGCTAAGAGAGTGATAATTCTGAGAGTTTGAAATCAGGAGTTTGAGATCGCTGTGAGTGTTACTTTACTTACACTGTAGAGGCTTTAACTCACAAGGACTACAGAGAATTAATTTGTAATATTTATTGTCTGTTGTTGGCGATAAATCTGTGAAATCCCCATAATTAGATGGCCTCCATGTTGGAACATGCAGTCAGGTGTACATCCTCCTCAATGTATGCAATCCTTGAACAGCAGTTTGAGGGTGCATACTGCTGTGTGAGATGTGAGCGAGTTGTTCATTTGGAAGCCCAGATCCTGGATCTAGAGGAGCAACTGGCAACATTGAGATGCAGTGAAAACATGGAGAGGAGTCTCCTGCTCACTGAGCAAGTACTCTCTGGGGTAGAGGTGGGGGAGGATATTGGGATGGAGGTGCAGGACAGTCAGACAGTTAGCTGGGTTACAGTTAGAAAACGGGGTATAGGGAAGAGTGTCAGGGAGGCTAGTCCTGAACTGGCACACCCCAACAAGTTTGCCCGGTTGGCAGATGAGGGGGATGCCATTCCAGAGCTAGCAGCACTGCAGCAGGACTCTGCCTCTTACCGCCAGGGGGGGGGGTCTGCTCCAGTAAGGAGGGAGGGAGGAGTGCAGGGCAGGCTAGACAGGTACTGGTAGTGGGGGACTCAATTATTAGGGGAACAGACAGGGCGATCTGTCACAAAGACCGGGATCGCCGAACAGTGTGTTGTCTTCCTGGAGCTCAAGTTGGGCACATCGCGGATTGGGTTGACAGGTTGCTGGGTGGGGCTGGAGAGGATCCAGCAGTCATGGTACATATTGGCACCAATGACAAAGTAAGAGGTAGGTGGAGTGTCCTTAAAAATGATTTCAGGGACTTAAGGCAAGCTTAAGGCAAGGACCTCCAAGGTAATATTTTCTGAAATATTACCTGTACCACGAGCCACACCAGAGAGGCAGCGGGAGATTAGGGAGGTAAACAAGTGGCGCAGAAGCTGGTGTAGGAAGGAGGGGTTTGGGTTCATGGAGAACTGGGCTGACTTCGCTGTCGGTTACCGGCTCTACCGTAGGGACGGGCTGCACCTCAATGGGGAGGGTGCAGCTGTGCTTGGGGAGAAGATGGCTAGAAGGGTGGAGGAGTGTTTAACCTAGGGACTGGGGGGGAAGGAACCTACAACATAGGGGTGGAGCGGAGGGAGGGGTTAGAATAGTTAATAGGAATAGGCTTCATAGGAAAATAAAACTTACACCCTTGAATCCCATTAACCCCAATAACATAAAGGATGGAAATGTAAAGTGTATGTTCACAAATGCCAGAAGCCTAGCAAATAAAATTTGGGGGCTTGAGGCCTTGATACTGGAGGAACATATTGATATAGTTGGGGTCACTGAGACATGGCTGGACTCCTCGCATGACTGGGCTGTCAATCTGCAGGGGTTTACATTGTTTTGCAAAGATAGAATGAACAGAAAAGGTGGTGGAGTCTGTCTGTATGTAACAAGTGGTATGAAAGTCAGTGTGAACGATGCCATAGTGTGTGATGATTGTGAGGATGTGGAATCACTGTGGGTAGAATTACAAAAGGAGGGAAATACTGAAAAAATTATATTTGGTGTAATCTACAGACCCCCTAATATCACTGAAGAGATAGGTCGGCTGAATAAACAAATAGAGAGGGCCGCCCGGGCAGGTACAGTGGTAATAATGGGAGATTTTAACTATCCAGATATAGATTGGGGTCCGGGGTTGGCTAAAACGCTAAAGGGGTGACAATTCCTTAATTTATTGCAGGATAATTTTATGGGCCAATTTGTGGAGGACCCAACAAGAAGTGATGCCTTGTTGGATCTGATCATTTCCAACAACGCAGAGCTGGTTGGTAATGTAACTGTGCGGGAAAACCTTGGTAATAGCGACTACAATATAGTTACATAGTTACATAGTATGGTTGAAAAAGACATACGTCCATCAAGTCCAACCAGGGAATTGAAGGGAAGGCTGTAAGGGGATAAGGGGAAGGGATGTAGTTTTATAATTCTGCATAAGCATTAATGTTATATAGTTACTTTTGACTTAAAATGTAGAAAACAAAGACAGGCGGGGAAGGCAAAAACATATAACTTTAAAAAGGCAAACTTCCCTGGGCTGAGAGCTGCACTACAGGACATAGACTGGGGGGAGGTGTTCTCTAATACTGATACAGAAGGTAAATGGGACATCTTTAAATCAACTCTAAATAACTATACAGCTAAATATATACCAAAGGGGAACAAATATAAACAATTAAAACTAAATCCTACATGGCTGACAAATGATGTTAAAAGAGTAATATACAACAACAAAAAATGCTTTAAAAAATACAAATCTGATGGGTCAGCTATAACATTTAAACAGTACAAGGAGCTTAATAAAATCTGTAAAAATGTAATAAAAACAGCAAAAATTCAAAATGAGAGACAGGTGGCCAAAGAAAGCAAAACTAATCCTAAATATTTTTTTAGATATATAAATGCAAAAAAAAAACAAAGACAGAGCATGTAGGACCCCTTAATAATGATAATGGGGAGGTTGTCACAGGCGATAAAGAGAAAGTGGAGCTACTGAATGGTTTCTTTAGTTCTGTATATACTAGGGAAGAAGAAGGAGCTGACATTGGACAGGTCAGTGCTGGTAACACATCATGTAATGTACTGAACTGGCTTAATGTAGAGATGGTACAAGGTAAGTTAAGTAAAGTAAATGTAAGCACATCTCCAGGGCCAGATGGATTTTGATGTCTGAATACAACCGCTATCATTGATCCTAATAGTAAGATCCAGAAAATTAATTGACTTGTGCCCAAACTCAGATGTGAACAGCATTCCAATCTCATTGTGATTTAAAACTGAAATAAAATCATGAAGAGTTCCCTACCACCATCCCACAAAATCAAAATATCATTGATAAAATGACCCCAGAAAAGAATGTGCTCAGTGAATGGAATATTGTCCTCAATGAAAACTATAGTGTCCTCCCACAACTCGAGAAATAAGTTTGCGTAAGTGGATGGGCATACTATGCCCATGCCCAATCCCTATAGCTGATGGTAAAATTTACCATTAAACATGAAAAAATTGTGTGTGAGGACAAAACGTAAAAGTGATAAGACAAATTCCTGTGTTTAAAATTGTGTACCTCATATGCGGCCCGCGGAGTGCATTTACCCGGCCCACCGGGTGTTTTTGCCTTAGGACATCCCTGTGTTCCGAAAGATGCTTTCGGAACAGAAGGATGCCTCTGTGAAGTCCCTGCGGCCCACGCTTACTTTAAAAACACGGGGACCGCCGGGAGCAGGCCCACGCAGCGACGTCACTGACGTCCCAGGCATGCGCCCATGGCAACCGAGCGTGGAGCAGCGGAGAAGAAGAGAGGAAGCAAGGATGCGCACGCTGGTAGTTTACCAGCGGCGTGTCCCTTCAGTGTTCTGACCACCGATCCTCCGGTCCTGCTATGGCCAGAGCGGTGGTCGGAACACTGAAATGAGGCAGTACACAGGCATACAGCCTCCAGCCATACTGTATCGCTGGAGGCTGTATGCCTGTGGGGAAACGTACTGCCAATGTAATTTGGGGGACTATACTGCCAGCCGAATGTGGGGGAACTATACTGCCAGCCTAATGTGGGGGAACTATACTGCCAACCTAATGTGGGGGAACTATACTGCCAACCTAATGTGGGGGAACTATACTGCCTACCTAATGTGGGGGAACTATACTGCCAGCCTAATGTGGGGGAATTATACTGCCAACCTAATGTGGGGGAACTATGCTGCCAACCTAATGTGGGGGACTATACTGCCAGTCTAATGTGGGGGAACATACTGCCAGCCTAATGGGGGGGAACATACTGCCAGCCTAATGGGGGGGGGGGGGAACATACTGCACCTAATGTGGGGGAACTATGCTGCACCTAATGTGGGGGAACTATACCGCACCTAATGTGGGGGAACATACTGTCAGCCTAATGTGGGGGACTATATTGCACCTAACATAGGGGAACATACTGCCAACATAATGTGGGGGACTATATTGCACCTAATTTGGGGGAACTATACTGCCAGCCTAATGTGGGGGACTATACTGCACCTACTGTGGGGGAACATACTGCACCTAATGTGGGGGAACATACTGCCAGCCTAATGTGGGGGAACTATACTGCCAGCCTAATGTGGGGGAACATACTGCCAGCCTAATGTGGGGGACTATACTGCACCTAATTTGGGGGAACATACTGCACCTAATGTGGGGGAACATACTGCCAGCCTAATGTGGGGGACTATATTGCACCTAATGTGGGGGAACATACTGCCAACGTAATGTGGGGGACTATATTGCACCTAATGTGGGGGAACTATACTACCAGCCTAATGCGGGAGACTATATTGCACCTAATGTGGGGGAACTATACTGCCAGCCTAATGTGGGGGACTATATTGCACCTAATGTGGGCGAACTATACTACCAGCCTAATGTGGGGGACTATATTGCACCTAACGTGGGGGAACATACTGCCAACGTAATGTGGGGGACTATATTGCACCTAATGTGGAGGAATTATACTGCCAGCCTAATGTGGGGGACTATATTGCACCTAATGTGGAGAACATACTGCCAACGTAATGTGGGGGACTATATTGCACCTAATGTGGGGGAACTAGACTGCCAGCCTAATGTGGGGGACTATATTGCATCTAATGTGGGGGGAAAAACTGCAAGCCTAATGTGGGGGACTATATTGCACCTAATATGGGGGAACTATACTGCCAGCCTAAGGTGGGGGACTATATTGCACCTAATGTGGGGGAACATACTGCCAGCCTAATGTGGGGACTATATTGCACCTAAAGTGGGGGAACATATTGCCAACGTAATGTGGGGGACTATATTGCACCTAATGTGGGGGAACTATACAGCCAGCCTCATGTGGGGGACTATATTGCACCTAATGTGGAGGAATTATACTGCCAGCCTAATGTGGGGGACTATATTGCACCTAATGTGGGGGGACTATACTGCCAGCCTAATGTGGGGGACTATATTGCACCTAATGTGGAGAACATACTGCCAACGTAATGTGGGGGACTATATTGCACCTAATGTGGGGGAACTATACTGCCAGCCTAATGTGGGGGACTATATTGCACCTAATGTGGGGGAACTATACTGCCAGCCTAAGGTGGGGGACTATATTGCACCTAATGTGGGGGAACATACTGCCAGCCTAATGTGGGGACTATATTGCACCTAAAGTGGGGGAACTATACTGCCAGCCTAATGTGGGGAACTATATTGCACCTAATGTGGGGGAACATACTGCCAGCCTAATGTGGGGGAACTATACTGCCAGCCTAATGTGGGGGAACATACTGCACCTAATGTAGGGGAACATACTGCCAGCCTAATGTGGGGGAACATACTGCCAACCTAATGTGTGGGACTATATTGCACCTAACGTGGGGGAACATACTGCCAACGTAATGTGGGGGACTATATTGCACCTAATGTGGGGATCTATACTGCCAGCCTAATGTGGGGGACTATATTGCACCTAATGTGGGGGAACTATACTTCCAGCCTAATGTGGGGGACTATATTGCACCTAACGTGGGGGAACATACTGCCAACGTAATGTGGGGGACTATATTGCACCTAATGTGGGGGAACTATACTGCCAGCCTAATGTGGGGGACTATACTGCACCTAATGTGGGGGACTATACTGGCAGCCTAATGTGGGGGAACTATACTGCCAGCCTAATTTGGGGGAACATACTGCCAGGCTTATGTGGGGGACTATACTGCACCTAATGTGGGGGAACATACTGCACCTAATGTGGGGGAACATACTGCCAGCCTAATGTGGGGGACTATATTGCACCTAACATGGATGAACATACTGCCAACGTAATGTGGGTGACTATATTGCACCTAATGTGGGGGAACTATACTGCCAGCCTAATGTGGGGGACTATATTGCACCCAATGTGGGGGAACTATACTGCCAGTCTAATGTGGGGGACTATATTGCACCTAACGTGGGGGAACATACTGCCAACGTAATGTGGGGGACTATATTGCACCTAATGTGGGGGAACTATACTGCCAACATAATGTGGGGGACTATATTGCAACTAATGTGGAGGAACTATACTGCCAGCCTAATGTGGGGGACTATATTGCACCTAATGTGGGGGGACTATACTGCCGGCCTAATGTGGGGGACTATATTGCACCTAATGTGGGGGAACATACTGCCAACGTAAAGTGGGGGACTATATTGCACCTAATGTGGGGGAAGTATACTGCCAGCCTAATGTGGGGGACTATATTGCACCTAATGTGGGGGAACAAACTGCAAGCCTAATGTGGGGGAACTATACAGCCAGCCTAAGGTGGGGGACTATATTGCACCTAATGTGGAGGAATTATACTGCCAGCCTAATGTGGGGGACTATATTGCACCTAATGTGGGGGGACTATACTGCCAGCCTAATGTGGGGGACTATATTGCACCTAATTTGGAGAACACACTGCCAACGTAATGTGGGGGACTATATTGCACCTAATGTGGGGGAACTATACTGCCAGCCTAATGTGGGGGACTATATTGCATCTAATGTGGGGGGAAAAACTGCAAGCCTAATGTGGGGGACTATATTGCACCTAATATGGGGGAACTATACTGCCAGCCTAAGGTGGGGGACTATATTGCACCTAATGTGGGGGAACATACTGCCAGCCTAATGTGGGGACTATATTGCACCTAATGTGGGGGAACATACTGCACCTAATGTGGGGGAACATACTGCCAGCCTAATGTGGGGGACTATATTGCACCTAATGTGGGGGAACATACTGCCAACGTAATGTGGGTGACTATATTGCACCTAATGTGAGGGAACTATACTGCCAGCCTAATGCGGGGGACTATATTGCACCTAATGCTGGGGAACTATACTGCCAGCCTAATGTGGGGGACTATATTGCACCTAACGTGGGGTAACATACTGCCAACGTAATGTGGGGGACTATATTGCACCTAATGTGGGGAAACTATACTGCCAGCCTAATGTGGGGGACTATATTGCACCTAATGTGGGGGAACTATACTGCCAGCCTAATGTGGGGGACTATATTGCACCTAATGTGGGGGAACATACTGCACCTAACGTGGGGGAACATACTGCCAGCCTAATGTGGGGGACTATATTGCACCTAACGTGGGGAACATACTACCAACGTAATGTGGGGGACTATATTGCAGCTAATGTGGGGGAACTATACTGCCAGCCTAATGTGGGGGACTATATTGCACCTAATGTGGGCGAACTATACTACCAGCCTAATGTGGGGGACTATATTGCACCTAACGTGGGGGAACATACTGCCAACGTAATGTGGGGGACTATATTGCACCTAATGTGGGGGAACTATACAGCCAGCCTAATGTGGGGGACTATATTGCACCTAATGTGGGGGGACTATACTGCCAGCCTAATGTGGGGGACTATATTGCACCTAATGTGGAGAACATACTGCCAACGTAATGTGGGGGACTATATTGCACCTAATGTGGGGGAATTATACTGCCAGCCTAATGTGGGGGACTATATTGCATCTAATGTGGGGGGGGGAAACTGCAAGCCTAATGTGGGGGACTATATTGCACCTAATATGGGGGAACTATACTGCCAGCCTAAGGTGGGGGACTATATTGCACCTAATGTGGGGGAACATACTGCCAGCCTAATGTGGGGACTATATTGCACCTAAAGTGGGGGAACTATACTGCCAGCCTAATGTGGGGAACTATATTGCACCTAATGTGGGGGAACATACTGCCAGCCTAATGTGGGGGAACTATACTGCCAGCCTAATGTGGGGGAACATATTGCACCTAATGTAGGGGAACATACTGCCAGCCTAATGTGGGGGAACATACTGCCAACCTAATGTGGGGGACTATATTGCACCTAACGTGGGGGAACATACTGCCAACGTAATGTGGGGGACTATATTGCACCTAATGTGGGGATCTATACTGCCAGCCTAATGTGGGGGACTATATTGCACCTAATGTGGGGGAACTATACTGCCAGCCTAATGTGGGGGACTATATTGCACCTAACGTGGGGGAACATACTGCCAACGTAATGTGGGGGACTATATTGCACCTAATGTGGGGGAACCATACTGCCAGCCTAATGTGGGGGACTATACTGCACCTAATGTGGGGGACTATACTGGCAGCCTAATGTGGGGGAACTATACTGCCAGCCTAATTTGGGGGAACATACTGCCAGGCTTATGTGGGGGACTATACTGCACCTAATGTGGGGGAACATACTGCACCTAATGTGGGGGAACATACTGCCAGCCTAATGTGGGGGACTATATTGCACCTAACATGGATGAACATACTGCCAACGTAATGTGGGTGACTATATTGCACCTAATGTGGGGGAACTATACTGCCAGCCTAATGTGGGGGACTATATTGCACCCAATGTGGGGGAACATACTGCCAGCCTAATGTGGGGACTATATTGCACCTAAAGTGGGGGGAACTATACTGCCAGCCTAATGTGGGGAACTATATTGCACCTAATGTGGGGGAACATACTGCCAGCCTAATGTGGGGGAACTATACTGCCAGCCTAATGTGGGGGAACATACTGCACCTAATGTAGGGGAACATACTGCCAGCCTAATGTGGGGGAACATACTGCCAACCTAATGTGGGGGACTATATTGCACCTAACGTGGGGGAACATACTGCCAACGTAATGTGGGGGACTATATTGCACCTAATGTGGGGATCTATACTGCCAGCCTAATGTGGGGGACTATATTGCACCTAATGTGGGGGAACTATACTGCCAGCCTAATGTGGGGGACTATATTGCACCTAACGTGGGGGAACATACTGCCAACGTAATGTGGGGGACTATATTGCACCTAATGTGGGGGAACTATACTGCCAGCCTAATGTGGGGGACTATACTGCACCTAATGTGGGGGACTATACTGGCAGCCTAATGTGGGGGAACTATACTGCCAGCCTAATTTGGGGGAACATACTGCCAGGCTTATGTGGGGGACTATACTGCACCTAATGTGGGGGAACATACTGCACCTAATGTGGGGGAACATACTGCCAGCCTAATGTGGGGGACTATATTGCACCTAACATGGATGAACATACTGCCAACGTAATGTGGGTGACTATATTGCACCTAATGTGGGGGAACTATACTGCCAGCCTAATGTGGGGGACTATATTGCACCCAATGTGGGGGAACTATACTGCCAGTCTAATGTGGGGGACTATATTGCACCTAACGTGGGGGAACATACTGCCAACGTAATGTGGGGGACTATATTGCACCTAATGTGGGGGAACTATACTGCCAACGTAATGTGGGGGACTATATTGCACCTAATGTGGAGGAACTATACTGCCAGCCTAATGTGGGGGACTATATTGCACCTAATGTGGGGGGACTATACTGCCGGCCTAATGTGGGGGACTATATTGCACCTAATGTGGGGGAACATACTGCCAACGTAAAGTGGGGGACTATATTGCACCTAATGTGGGGGAAGTATACTGCCAGCCTAATGTGGGGGACTATATTGCACCTAATGTGGGGGAACAAACTGCAAGCCTAATGTGGGGGACTATATTGCACCTAATGTGGGGGAACTATACAGCCAGCCTAAGGTGGGGGACTATATTGCACCTAATGTGGAGGAATTATACTGCCAGCCTAATGTGGGGGACTATATTGCACCTAATGTGGGGGGACTATACTGCCAGCCTAATGTGGGGGACTATATTGCACCTAATTTGGAGAACACACTGCCAACGTAATGTGGGGGACTATATTGCACCTAATGTGGGGGAACTATACTGCCAGCCTAATGTGGGGGACTATATTGCATCTAATGTGGGGGGAAAAACTGCAAGCCTAATGTGGGGGACTATATTGCACCTAATATGGGGGAACTATACTGCCAGCCTAAGGTGGGGGACTATATTGCACCTAATGTGGGGGAACATACTGCCAGCCTAATGTGGGGACTATATTGCACCTAAAGTGGGGGAACTATACTGCCAGCCTAATGTGGGGGACTATATTGCACCTAATGTGGGGGAACATACTGCCAGCCTAATGTGGGGGAACTATACTGCCAGCCTAATGTGGGGGAACATACTGCACCTAATGTAGGGGAACATACTGCCAGCCTAATGTGGGGGAACATACTGCCAGCCTAATGTGGGGGACTATATTGCACCTAACGTGGGGGAACATACTGCCAACGTAATGTGGGGGACTATATTGCACCTAATGTGGGGATCTATACTGCCAGCCTAATGTGGGGGACTATATTGCACCTAATGTGGGGGAACTATACTGCCAGCCTAATGTGGGGGACTATATTGCACCTAACGTGGGGGAACATACTGCCAACGTAATGTGGGGGACTATATTGCACCTAATGTGGGGGAACTATACTGCCAGCCTAATGTGGGGGACTATACTGCACCTAATGTGGGGGACTATACTGGCAGCCTAATGTGGGGGAACTATACTGCCAGCCTAATTTGGGGGAACATACTGCCAGGCTTATGTGGGGGACTATACTGCACCTAATGTGGGGGAACATACTGCACCTAATGTGGGGGAACATACTGCCAGCCTAATGTGGGGGACTATATTGCACCTAACATGGATGAACATACTGCCAACGTAATGTGGGTGACTATATTGCACCTAATGTGGGGGAACTATACTGCCAGCCTAATGTGGGGGACTATATTGCACCCAATGTGGGGGAACTATACTGCCAGTCTAATGTGGGGGACTATATTGCACCTAACGTGGGGGAACATACTGCCAACGTAATGTGGGGGACTATATTGCACCTAATGTGGGGGAACTATACTGCCAGCCTAATGTGGGGGACTATATTGCACCTAATGTGGAGGAACTATACTGCCAGCCTAATGTGGGGGACTATATTGCACCTAATGTGGGGGGACTATACTGCCAGCCTAATGTGGGGGACTATATTGCACCTAATGTGGGGGAACATACTGCCAACGTAAAGTGGGGGACTATATTGCACCTAATGTGGGGGAAGTATACTGCCAGCCTAATGTGGGGGACTATCTTGCACCTAATGTGGGGGAACAAACTGCAAGCCTAATGTGGGGGACTATATTGCACCTAATATGGGGGAACTATACTGCCAGCCTAAGGTGGGGGACTATATTGCACCTAATGTGGGAACTATACTGCCAGCCTAATGTGGGGGACTATATTGCTCCTAATGTGGGGGGACTATACTGCCAACGTAATGTGGGGGACTATATTGCACCTAATGTGGGGGAACATACTGCCAACGTAATGTGGGGGACTATATTGCACCTAATGTGGGGGAACTATACTGCCAGCCTAATGTGGGGGACTTTATTGCACCTAATGTGGGGGAACATACTGCAAGCCTAATGTGGGGGACTATATTGCACCTAATGTGGATGAACTATACTGCACCTAATGTGGGGGGGGGGACTACAACCTAATGTAGGGGAACTACTACCTAATGTGGGGGAACTATACTGCCAACCTAATATGGGGGAAGTATACTGCACCTAATGTGGGGGAAGTATACTGCACCTAATGTGGGGGAATTGTACTGCACCTAATGTGGGGTAATTGTACTGCACCTAATGTGGGGGAACTGTACTGCCAACCCTAATGTGGTGGAACTGCACTGCCAACCTAATGTGGGGGAACTGTACTGCCAACCCTAATATGGGGGAACTACAACCTAATGTGGGGGATCTATACTGCCAACCTAATGTGGGGGAACTGTGCTGTGTACTTAAAGTGGTAGTCCACTAATAAGATATATAAGTGTGCATAGGAATTTATTCATGGTTTGTTATCTATAGTCCGGCCCTCCAACGGTCTAAGGGACTGTGAACTGGCCCCCCGTTTAAA
Source organism: Hyla sarda (assembly GCF_029499605.1). Classification (NCBI taxonomy): domain Eukaryota; kingdom Metazoa; phylum Chordata; class Amphibia; order Anura; family Hylidae; genus Hyla; species Hyla sarda. Next base: position 300,599,051 of record NC_079191.1, read on the forward strand.
AAGTTTGAGGACCCCTGATCTAGGGATTAAGGACTTTCTTGGTATCTGAGAATTTCTCGGACCAGTCTTCCATTGTGTCCCTGATCTATACGAATTATAGTCTCCTCCAACAGAGCTATCAGTTTCTGAAGTATCAGAATCAGTATTCACTTGTCTATTCCTCTGAATAGGTTTTGGATTTTGGTATGTAAGATTATATATCTTTCCCATCTAGAAATCAGTGGAATCCCTGATAAATTCCCTGTGTTTACTCTCCTTTTTGTAGGATTCAATATTTTTCTGCAGCTTTCGCTCAAGTCTGCGAAAATCAAATGATGCTGATAGGGTCTGAATTTCCTTTTGTAATTGTTCAGTGATTTTATTGTAATATATTTTTTAATACTCCAAAAGATAGGACATCATACGGAGGGAATTCTCAGTCAAAACCGCTTCCCATCCACTCATAAATTCATTATCCTCAGTATGAGAATTGGGGGTTATATGTATTCGCAGGCCTCTATATACAATTTAAGTCTGAATATGTGAATCTAGGCTTGCGATTTCCCACCATGATCTTGTGACCTATATGTACAGGACAGTTGTTTAAAGGCAGAATTGATGTCTACTTGATCCAAAGGGAGGAGAAAACTTGCAAAGCTTCTAATTGTAAGCTCTCCACACTGGGTCGCTGTGTTAAAATAATATAGCAAAAAGTTTTCAGATGTCAATATCCTCTGTTCGGAATGTAATTAAGAAATGGCAGTCATCAGGAACAGTGGAAGTTAAAGCAAGATCTGGAAGACCAAGAAAAATATCAGACAGAACAGCTCGCAGGATTGTGAGAAAAACAATTCAAAACCCACGTTTGACTGCACAATCCCTCCAGAAAGATCTGGCAGACACTGGAGTTGTGGTACACTATTCCACTATAAAGAGATACTTGTACAAATATGGTCTTCATGGTAGAGTCATCAGAAGAAAACCTCTACGTACTCACCACAAAAATCTGCGTTGAACTTTGCAAATGAACATATAGAGAAGCCTGATGCATTTTGGAAACAAGTTCTTTGGACCGATGAGGTTAAAATTTAACTTTTTGGCTGAAATAAGCAAAGGCATGTTTGGAGAAGAAGGGGAACAAAATTTGATGAAAAGAACCTCTGTCCAACTGTTAAGCATGGGGGTGGATCAATCATGCTTTGGGGTTGTATTTCAGCCAGTGGCACAGGGAACATCTCACGAGTAGAAGGAAAAATGGATTCAATAAAATTTCAGCAAATTTTGGATGCCATATGTGAAAAAGCTCAAGTTAAAGAGAGGATGGGTTCTACAAATGGATAATGATCCTAAACACACCTCGAACTCCACGGGGGATTACATCAAGAGGCGTAAACTGAAGGTTTTGCCATGGCAATCTCCTGACCTCAACATAATTGTAAGGTCTATGGATAGACCTTAAAAGAGCAGTGCGTGAGGGACAGCCCCGAAATCTCAAAGAACTGGAAGACTTTTGTAAGGAAGAAGGGGCAAACATACCTCAAACAAGAATTGAAAGACTCTTGGCTGGCTACAAAAAGCGTTTACAAGCTGTGATACTTGACAAAGGGGTCAGTACAAGATATTAACTCTGCAGGGTGCCCAGACTTTTGCAGATGCCATTTTTTAGTTTTCTGCTATTTTGAAAGTGTAAATGATGGAAATAAAATCTAACTTTTGTTGACATATTATAAGAATGTCTAATCTGTAATTTGATGCCTTTTGGAGATTTTTCCATCTTACCTTGGCTTCTTTATGTACATTAATACACATTTTTACCTGGGTGCCCAAACCGTTGATCCCTACTGTATGTGCATGTGTTATTATAAAATATAACTTTTAATAAATGATATGTTAAAAAGGTGAGAAGCACACATTCAAAAACACAACCCCAATTGCATCAGTAATGCACTTACTTCCAATCATCATCAGGGCCGCCATCAGGGGGGTACAATCCATCCTCCTGTAAGGGGCCCGAAGCTTCAGCGGGGCCCGGCCGGCCCTGTCCTTCTTTCTTTTTCTTTTTCTTTTTTGCTTGTCAGTGAGTGAATGTGTTTGTCACTCACTAACCGCTGGGGGCCAACCACTGTACACTGCATGCTGACTGACTACATACAGTCAGCGAATTAGTCAGAATGCAGCAGCGCGCCTCTGCCACACATACCTCCGGGGCCGGCGTCCACTGCTTCTTTAAATCTTCAGTGGCCAGCGGGAGGTCAAACTACCTCCCCATCCATATCGCCCGTCCACTTGCCGGTAAAAAAAAAAAAAAGCACAGTTCACACTGCTCCTGCCCGATTTCCTCCTGCCACCGGCACCGCTCTGAGCTGTATGCACACGTGTATACAGTACAGAGCAGGCCATGATCTCTGCCTCTGTTGAAAATCGGGACATGGTGTGTATGTGGGGGCAGGGGGGGGGGGGGGGCGTATGTTTGGGAACCACACACATCATGTTACACCTGTGTGCCTCCAGCTGTTGCAAAACTACAACTCCCAGCATGCCCTGACAGCCTTTGGGCATGCTGAGAGTGTAGTTTTGAAACAGCTGGAGGCACACTGATTGGGAAACACTGTCCTAGCCTATTCAGCATACACATCATGTTACACCAGTGTTTCCCAGCCAGTGTGCCTCCAGCTGTTTGCAAAACTACAACTCCCAGCATGCCCTGACAGCCTTTGGTCATGCTGGGAGTGTAGTTTTGCAACAGCTGGAGGCACACTGGTTGGGAAACACTGTCCTAGCATATTCAGCATACACATTATGTTACACCAGTGTTTCCCAACCAGGGTACCTCCAGCTGTTTGCAAAACTACAACTCCGAGCATGCCCTGACAGCCTTTGGGCTTGCTGGGAGTGTAGTTTTGCAACAGCTGGAGGCACACTGATTGGGAAACACTGTTCTAGCCAATTCTGTATTTCACAAACAAAGCAGTTTTTCCAAACCAGGGTGTCTCCAGCTGTATGAAAACTATAACTCCCAGCATGCCCGGACAGCGTTTTGCTGATCGGGCATGCTGGGAGTTGTAGTTTTGCAACAGCTGGAGACACCCTGGTTGAAAAACACTGTATTACCCATGCTACTTTCTGAGAGTTTTATTCCACCACCTGCTGCCTACCTACCTGAGTGTATTCCCACCTACGTATCTACCTGTCTTACTGTCTTCCTACCTAGCTACCTACCTACCGGGCAACCTAGTACACTAACTCGCTACCTACCTACCTGGCAACCTAGCTACCTACCTACATGTCTTCATACGTACCTTGCAATCTATCTACCTACCTACCTGACTATATCTACCAGTTTTTTTTACCTGACTACCTACCTGGCTATCTTTCTACCAAACTACCTGCCAACCTAGCTACCTACCTATTTGTCTACCTGGCTATCTTTCTACCAAACTACCTGCCAACCTAGCAACCTACCTGTATGGCTACCTGGCTATTTCTCTACCTAACTACCTTGAAACCTAACTGCGTACCTACCTGACTGTCTTCCTTCCTACCTACCTAACTGGCTAGCTACCTACCACACTACCCAGGGAAATTTTTTGCATCGAAGCCCTGTGATTTCAAGCTACACCCCTGGGGAGCAATATGAGGGGGTAATATAGAAAGGGGAGCTATATCAGGGGGTAATATAGAAAGGTGGAGCATTATGAGCAGCATAATATACAATGGGGACAAAATGAGAGGGGATAATATACAATTGGGGGAAATATGAGGGGGATAATGTTCAATGGGGGCAAAATTAGGGGCATAATGTACAGGGAAGGGAAATGTGAGCTGCATAAAATACTATGGGGGCAATATGAGGGGCATATTATACAATGGGGGCAATGTTTGGGCCTGCTAATCTATGGGGACAATGTTGGGACCTAATACTATCTGGGACAGTGTAATACATATAGGGGGTTTGTATAGAGGTGAGGACTTTGCTGTAGAGAGGAGCCTAAAATGTTTGTCTGGCAGATTCGGTGAAGACGAATTGTGATCAGGAGAAATCTTCATGATGACCCAGGACAGATGGAGAAGAAAGAGAAAAGTGAACGACTCAGATCAGAGAAGACGTCCCTATGAGTATGTAACTATAATGACTTATAAGGTCTGCAACACCTGTGTACAGCCGGTATCTATTTCTGTATGGTCACTGTATGGGGGATATGGGTATTTGTATAGTGGTTTTAATTCAATAACAATATAGGAGTATTAGTCAGTGTTAATGGTAGTGATCATGGTATGGCGGAATTATATTTCCCTTGTATTGGGTTGTTATTAGTAATACTGGCCTGTGTATAGTGGCTTTTATTTCCTTACAGTATTCACTGCAAAATTAATACGGAGTAGCGATATTATTTTATGTTTCTAAGCCTGTGGGGAGGGGGCCCAGACTACAAGCTGTGTAAGGGGCCTCAAAATTTCTGATGGCAGCCCTGATTACCATACACATGTAGTACATTTTATGTCCGTTAATATCTATACCGTGAAGATACCTACCCTACACTGTGAAGATGTGTATAATGGCGATTGTGTATTATGTTAAACATTTGAAAGGTACCTAATATGCAATACATTTGTCATTGCAAATGGTCCAATGACTAATAGTTAATAATGTCGTAGTTATGCTTATATTCACAGCATTATATATACTGTCATATAGGTAATGAGTAAACCTGAATTGCAATGATAAGCCTAAAGACATTTGGTTTTATATTAATATATTATGCCCATAATCTGTTATACATATAGATTATGGTTTAGCTGGAGCCTGCCTTTGATTTGCGGCTATGTGGGTAATTTCCTATACACGTCAACAAACAGTTAATAATCCGGGAGTAGGTACTGGCGCTAGCACATCCTTGAGACTCTGGCCATGAACTGTGCTTATGCGCAGACACATAACGATTCATAACGCAGAGCCCGACGTGATGGAGAGTTTTTTCAGGTGTTTTCGGCAGGTCACGTGATCCGGATTGACAACTGACACAGAGCAAGGTGTCAGCGCATACAGGAGATGACGCAGGCGGATATTTACATCGCTGTGCAAGATGATTGGCTCTTTAATGGTTTACTTTCATTCGTTGTGCATTGATAAAGGTGGTAGTGGGATGTGATGTCACTGCAACATTCCAAGTGGGGATTGGTGGACATCTATAGTTTGAATCATGGGATGGTATGATTGGTAAAGGTACAAATAAGATTGTGATGGGATTGGATGTCGCTAGATTAGTCCACTATTGGCCAGCCAATTAATGATGTCATGTAAATGGGGCTCATTTGAGGCTGATACTCAATGTCAGTCATTCTCCTTGATAAAGCCACATTGAGTGGCAAAACATGTCGGTGTGTGACAGTGGATCTTTTAACCCCTTAAGTACGCAGGATTTTTCGGTTTTTGCACTTTCGTTTTGTCCTCCTCACCTTTTAAAAATCATAACCCTTTCAATTTTGCACCAAAAAATCCACATGATGGCTAATATTTTTGCGCCACCAATTCTACTTTGCAGTGACATCAGTCATTTTACCCAAAAATCTACAGCTAAACGAAAAAAAAAATCATTGTGCGACGACATTGAAGAAAAAACGCAATTTTGTAAATTTTGGGGGCTTCCGTTTCTTCGCAGTACATTTCTCAGTAAAGATGACACCTGATATTTATTCTGTAGGTCCTTACGATTAAAATGATACCATACTTATATCGGTTTGATTTTGTCGTACTTCTGGAAAAAATCATAACTACATGCACGGGAATTTATACGTTTAACCCCTTAAGGACTCAGCCCATTTGGGCCTTAAGGACTCAGACAATTTTATTTTAACATTTTTGTTTTTTCCTCCTCGCCTTCAAAAAAATCATAACTCTTTTATATTTTCATCCACAGACTAGTATGAGGGCTTGTTTTTTTGCGCGACCAGTTGTCCGTTGTAATGCCATCACTCACTTTACCATAAAATGTGTGGCGCAACCAAAAAAATACTATTTGTGTGGGGAAATTAAAAAGAAAACCGCAATTTAGCAAATTTTGGAAGGTTTCGTTTTCACGCTGTACAATTTACGGTAAAAATGACATGTGTTCTTTATTCTTTGGGTCAATATGATTAAAATGATACCAATTATAATATACTTTTCTATTACTGTCGCGCTTAAAAAAATCGAAAACTGTTTAACCAAATGAGTACGTTTAAAATCCCCCTATTTTGAAGACCTATAACCTTTTCATTTTTCCATATAAGCGGCGGTATGAGGGCTCATTTTTTGCGCTGTGATCTGTACTTTTTATTGATACCATATTTGCTTATATAAAATTTTTAATACTTATTTTATAAATTTTTTTTTTATATAAAATGTTATTAAAAAAAAGCAGCTATTTTGGACCTTTTTTTTTTATGCTCACTTCATTCACCATATGTTATCATTAACATTTTATTTTAATAGTTGGGATATTTACGCACGCGGTGATACCAAATATGTATATAAAGTATTTTTCTTTACACTTTTTTTTTGGGGGGGGGGGGGGGGGGTGAAATAGGGAAAATGGGACAATTTATGTTTTTATTGGGGGAGGGGGTTTTTCAAATTTTTTTAACTTTTATTTTTACACTTTAATGGTTCCCATAGGGGGACTATTTATAGCAATCATTCGATCATTGCTAATACTTTTCAGTGCTATGTATAGGACATAGCACTGATCAGCATTATCAGTCATCTTCTGCTCTGGTCTGCTCGATCTCAGACCAGAGCAGAAGACCCCGGGAGACGACCGGAGCAAAGTGAGGGGACCTCCGGCCACCATGCTGGATGATCGGATCGCCACGGCAGCGCTGCAGGCGATCCGATCATCCATTTAAAGTACTGCGATGCTGCAGATTCCGTGATCTGTATTAATCACGGCATCTGAGGGGTTAATTGCAGACATCCGCCATTACGGGCAGGTCCCTGGCTGCTATCAGCGGCTCCGATGCTCGCCGTTATGCATAGGACGTAAATGTACGTCTTGGTGCGTTAAGTACCAGCTCACCAGGACGTACATTTACGTCTTGCTTCGTTTAGGGGTTAAAATTGTCATGTTCTGACCCCAATAACTTTTTTTTTTCTGCGTATGGGGCGGTATGAGGGCTAATTTTTAGCGCCGTGATCTGAAGTTTTTAGCGGTACCATTTTTGTATTGATCAGACTTTTTGATCTCTTTTTATTCATTTTTTCATGATCTAAAAAGAGACCAAAAATTTTTTATTTTGGACTTTGGAATTTTTTTGCGCTCACGCCATTGACTGTGTGGTTTAATTAATGATATATTTTTATAGTTCGGACATTTACGCACGCAGCGATACCACATATGTTTATATTTATTTTTATTTACATGGTGTTTTTTTTTATGGGAAAAGGGGGGTGATTTGAACTTTTATTAAGGAAAGGGTTAAATCACATTTATTAACTTTTTTTTCACACTTTTTTTTTGCAGTTTTATGGCTCCCATAGGGGGCTATAACATTGCATACACTGATTGCCAGCACTGTTCACTGCAAAGCCATAGCTTTTCATTGATCAGTGTTATCGGCGGTTGATTGCTCAAGCCTGTATCTCAGGCTTGGAGAAATCAATCGCCAAAGGGACACGCCGGAGGAAGGTAAGAGGACCTCCGCCCGCATCCCAGCTGATAAAGACACCGCATTTTCACTGCGGTGGTCCCTATCAGCCCCACTGAGCAGCCGGGAAGGTTTTACTTTTGTTTTAGACGCGGCTTTCAACTTTGAACGCCGCGTCTAAAGGGTTAATAGTGCGTGGCACCGCAATCGCTGCCTCGTGCTATTAGCCCCGGGTCCCGGCTTCAGATACATGCCGGGACCGACCCAATATGACGAGGGGTCACTGCGTGACCCTGTGTTATATCGCGGGAGCTGGCCGAGGACGTAAATATGCATCCTTGGTCGTTAAAGGGGTATTCCAGGCCAAAACTTTACATATATATCAACTGGCTCCGGAAAGTTAAACAGATTTGTAAATTACTTCTATTAAAAAATCTTAATCCTTCCAATAGTTATTAGCTTCTGAAGTTGAGTTGTTGTTTTCTGTCTAACTGCTCTCTGATGACTTGCGTCCCAGGAGCTGTACAGCTCCTATGGGGATATTTTCCCATCATGCACAGCTCCCGGGACGTGACATCATCATTGAGCAGTTAGACAGAAAACTTCAGTAGCTAATAACTATTGGAGGGATTAAGATTTTTTAATAGAAGTAATTTACAAATCTGTTTAACTTTCCGGAGCCAGTTGATATATAAAAAAAAAGTTTTTGCCTGACATACCCCTTTAAGGGGTTAATTAGCTTCCCCATTGCATCTATTATAGTGGTCAAAGTATGGATTCCTATTAATACAGTGGCTGTTTATCCCTGATATGCTTTGTCCGCACCTGCGGTGCACAGCAGTTTGGTGGCTATTGATATGTGACACACGGATCCTAAACACTTAGTGTATCACTTGGCTGTTGTTGGCTGTTGGCTGGTTGTTCGTCTTTGAACTCTCTCCCCCTCCACTATATCTTTCTTGTACACTGATGCCCAGTACTGTACACAGTATTCTATGTGTGGTCTGACTAGTGATTTGTACAGCGGTAGAATTATTTCCTTGTCGTGGGCATCTATGCCCCTATTGATGCACCCCATGATTTTATTTGCCTTGGCCGCAGCTGCCCGACACTGGTCACTACAGCTAAATTTACGGTTAACTAAGACTCCTAAGTCCTTTTCCACTTCAGTCGTCACAAGTGTTCTCCCATTTAATACATAATCCCAGCCCGGATTTTTCTTCAACATATGCATGACCTTACATTTATCAATGTTGAACCTCATCTGCCACTTCCCAGCCCAAACTTCCAACCTATCCAGATCCATTTGTAACAGTGCACTGTCCTCTATTGTGTTTACTGCTTTACAGAGTTTAGTATCATCTGCAAAGATTGCTACTTTACTATTCAACCCCTCTACAAGGTCATTAATGAATAACATGAGGTGAGACCTCCATACACAGTGTGAGGTTCATGGTCGCATTCCAGCGAGCAGCCAGTTCCAAAGTCCAGCGGTGAGGAAATCCACCATCCAACAAAAAACGTGGTCTCAAATGGCTGGAGGTGCTCAACCCCAAATGCAGTTGTGCATTTATACTGGGGGAGCAGATCCTGCCCTTGTATTTCGTTGCTAAGGGCGATCCCCAGCATAAAAATGCATACAATGGAGGATGCCTGCAGCGGACTACAAGTGCCACAATAGAATCCTACACCAGATAAACGGTGTGGATGTGTAACAATTAGAATACTGTATTCTAATTGTTACACATCCACACCGTTTATCTGGTGTAGGATTCTATTGTGGCACTTGTAGTCCGCTGCAGGCATCCTCCATTGTATACATTTTTATGCTGGGGATCGCCCTTAGCAACGGACTACAAGGGCAGGATCTGCTCCCCCAGTATAAATGCACAACTGCATTTGGGGTTGAGCACCTCCAGCCATTTGAGACCACGTTTTTTGTTGTTTGTTTAAATGTTATACTTGGAGGTGTGTAAACTCCAAAATTAATGCGCCTTGAATACCTTCAAGGCAGCATTAAGGTAGCACCTGTGAGGCCAGGCACCCATATTAGCCAACTCAGGTGGGGCTTGCAGCTTGCCTCCCTCCTCCCATTGCATGTGTGCTCAGTCACGCTGGAGGGTATCTGGGAGGAAGTTGTGAGTCGACCGAATGCTGCCGTAATTGCTAACTGGCCCCTGTTTTGCTTATTAAGCACAGGCAGGATTAGCGTTAGGTCTCGCACCATCTTGAGAAACCTTGGCGTTGGTGTGCGGGCTCTGGTGTGTCCTTCATATAAGGATACACTGGCGAATGTCTCAATTTTAACATCAGTGTTGTATACATCTACCACAGTAGTACACCCATATTCCTGTATTGAAATCCACCATCCAAAGCACCTGCCCGGGACTCTTCTCGTTCAAGGTACCAGCACTACCCTGCACCGCTCTACAAACGACTTTGTGCAACTAATAATCTCAGCACCTAATCAACGGCATCTATCTCCCAGTGCAAGCTGATCGAGCCGAGTGAACTGCTGCTAAATCATACAGGACCGGTAATATTGTATCACACACGATACGGACTGTTTATTATTGATACATTTTATCTAAACCAGTTATATAACAATATGAGTATTGTCTATTTCTATTTCCACATTTAGAGTTATACCAGTGATTTATATTTATATTCTACTATTTGATTGCTTTTATTATATGTGTTCTTCTCACAAGGGCCCTGTGAGGAGTAACTGATTTTATATTGTGTTATTTTAATAAAATAATTGAATTATCATTGAAGCACGACCTTAGTTATCGATTCTTATATAGAGTATACAATTATAATTATTCACACTTTCCTGGAAGGCTCGGGCAAATTTTCTATATTCTAGCCTAGAATGAGCCCGGGTTTGTGTCGACAAACTGTTGGGCTTACAGGTTCGTCTGCTCAACCATCAGATTGATAAAGTAGTCACTGAAAAAACCTGAAATAGTCCATTTCAGTGAACCCGACAATGTCAATCTTGATTCCTGAGTCGCCAACAAACTCAGGAATCACGGGCTCGTCGTCCGCTGGCTGAGTTCAGACAAGTTCTCCGGTACGGGGCACCAGTGAACTTGGCTGGGGGGCTTGACTAGTATGAGCACCAGGGGGACTCATACTAGCATGGGGCACAGGGTCAGGAGCAAAGGAAATTTGCGGACCCGCTTCTCCGCCGCCTTGGTGGCTCATCATCAAAACTAGTTGATGAGGAAGACAAGGAAATAAGAAAGGTGGGGTCTTCCTCGTACTCTGAAGCGCTTTCAGTGTCGGAGGCAAGTATTGCATATGCCTCCTCTGCTGAAAACTCAGTGTGGACCATTTCCCTACTCTAATGGAGGGTGAAGTGTAAATATGTGGGTGGAAAAACTTTATTCGTGTATGTGCTGCGTGTGGTGTGGTGCGATAAAACCTCCCTAACCCGCCCTAACCTAACTAACTAAACCCACCCTAACAGAAAAATATAAAATGAAAAGAGGAAAAAAAACTAAAAAAATAAAAATAAATAAAAAGTACTTCTAGCGCAAAAAAAGCCCTGCGCCCAAAAAAAGTGTGTACCTAATCAGTGCTGTGCGCACTGATTAGCGCATGGTGGCGGCAGGGAGCGCAGAAGTCAGTGGGGGGTCCGGGCACTCAGCCCAGAACAGTGGCTGGTGGCACGTACACAGACCCCCACACAAAATACCCGAAAAATAAAATAATAAAACGCTTAAACCCGAAAAAATGCACCCGCCTGAACCCCAAAAAAACCGCTGATCAGTGATAAATCACTGACAGCGGTGGGGCAGGCCGCACACAGAGGTACGATCCGTCCTCACAGCACAGGCCTGCTATTGGTGGCACAGACGGACTATAGGTGCAAAAAATTTAAATAAAAAAGCCGCTATAACCCAAAATAGTGCCTGCACCAGAAAAAAAAACGCTGATCAGTACTACGGGGCTGATCAGCAGCGGGTGGGCCTTAGCTAACGGTGGTGGACCACTCTTTTATAGCTAAAAGAGTCCGGCCACACGTTATTTAGCTGCGGGATCATGCAGCTAAAAGTGCTACGGACCGGTGGACACCTACAGATAGTAAGCTGCAAAAAAATTATAATTTTTTACTCCTAACTTTCCCTACCTAATCTAAAAGCTTACCCATACTGCTTTCTGTGCCAAGGGGGCAAGGGGTAGTTTTCCTTTTTACACTATGAGGGGGAGATGGAGGCACCGGGCTCTGAGGAAAATGTTGGTCAGAGTGGAGCAGCGTGCTTCTGATCCCCCATCCCCCCTCCCCATACTGCAGTGATTGGTGCGGTCGCTATGGCCGCCCAATCACTGCTGTACTGGGGGATGGCAACAGTGCCGCCCCCCAGTACTGTTCGGATGATGATTGGTGGTGCATGTTACACCACCTATCATCATCATTATCTGGGTCCTGGGGTCACATGTGACCCACGTGACCCGGAAGCACTGCAGACCCCTGGCGATCTCAGGATCCTCTCGGGTGATGAGACTGGATGCCTGCTGAATGATTTCAGCAGGCATCCCGGTCCGATCCCCGCCCGGCGAGCGGCGGGAACCGGAATCAATGAAAATCGCTGGTCTGAATTGACCAGCGATTTCCGGCGATCGCAGACATGGGGGGGGGGGGGGGGGGGGGTCTCAGGACCCTGGGCATTATGCCGGGATACCTGCTGAATGATTTCAGCAGGCATCCCGATCCGAGCCCAGGCCGGCTAGCGGCGGGGACCGGAATTTCCACGGGCGTATCCATACGCCCTGGGTCCTTAAGGACTCAGGATGCAGGCGTCCTGAAGAGGTTAAGCAGTTTTCCCTTATGGGGATGGATGCCTCTCAGCTGCCTAACTTGCCCCTCTAAGTGAGTGGAGATGCATATAATGTATATATGCATCTCCGTTTATGTGCCGGTCAAGGACACATTTAACTATAAGCACGTCTTACAGACATGCCAATAGTTAAATGCAGGTGGTTCAGCTGTTTTGCTCTGTTGATCACTCTTGTGGACACCCGCATTATGCAGGCAACCACAAGAGGCAGAGACATGAGGCCATGCTGTGGACTACGGGAGCCAGGTGAGTATCTATTTTTTTTTTTTGCTCTTGTCAAGAGGGGGCTGCTATTTCTACTAATACCACCTAAAAGGAGATGCTACTTTTGCTACCTAAAGGAGGCTGGGGCTACTACCTTTACTACCTAAAGGGGCTGCTGCTGCTACTTTTACTACTTGAAGGGTGCAGCTGCTACTTTTAGTGTCTAAAAGTGGCTGCTGCTTCTACTGCCTTAATGGGACTGCTACTACTACTAGTGATGAGCGAATCGAATCGGACGAATTAGAATTTGTTCCAAATTTCATAAAAAATTCGATTCAGGGGGGGTGGGATACCGGAAGTTGATGGAGTAGGAGATCTTAGGGAGGCAAAGGACTGTGGCAGCGCAGTGCTACATTACTGAGGTGCACACGAGCGCATAGACTTCCTCACCGCACTGCTGCTCACATAGAAAGAAGCGGAGCTTGCCGGCCCCACGGTGAGTAAAGATGGTGGGGGACACAGGGAAGCAGAAGACAGACGCAGCGCTAGAACACAACACTATACAGCGATTTCCCCCCCTCTCATTACCACCTAGAAGAGAACAGAGCTTACCAGCTTTATTGCACAAAAAAAGAGGAGGGAGTCCCCCCAGAAGATAGGGAACTGCTACAGCCCAGCAAACAAAATCTGCAGGGTCCTGGGGCAGTGGATAGATGCTGCAACCAACTGCATATAACCAGCATCCTCAGACCTCATGCACAATTCCTGCAGCAGCAAACCTGTAAAATACACAACAAGATCTTCCTCTTCATAACCGGCTAAGTACAACCAAGTCTTTCTATATCCATAATTACTGGGATAGTGTATAGGTTCTGTGGAACCCTCAGAGAGCCGCCATGTTCTTAACTGACAGCAGATGCCATCTTGTGGCCATACAAGGGATAATATACCTAGTCTCCAATCCACTTTCTGCAACAAATAGAGATTTGATAATGTTCTCTATCACCACTGAATTAACTGAGAGAGATATTCTGTTCACTATTGCTTGGTAACTCAATTCCTCATTCCAGAGACAACTGGGAGAATTTACACTGATATTTTGCCATGACTATCCGGATTTAATTTCCTTCACTAGAGAAGTGGAATAGATCTGTCAGATTATACAGCTAAAGAGATATATCTTTAAAAGTGGAAACTTGTGTCCAAAAAAAATCTCAAAAGGGTGTTAAAATTCTACACTTCTATACTTTAGCTCAGCATTTGCTTTCATCAGTAGAACTTTGCTGCCACCTTCAGGCGACACTGACAACTGTGCTTCTATCTATAACAGCTTTCCTCCATTTCTAATGGATTTCATTTTGTGCATACTGTCAAGAATTTTACTGGACACTATTCTAGCAAATAATGTCCCCTCCACCGCTCACTATTGCTGCTTATATTCTCTCTACAGTCACCTTATGGGTGGTTGTAAAAAGCAGAAAGATCCGACTCCCAAACCAAGGTCTTTGAGATCAAGATCCATATCAACGCCTGCTGTGACACATAGCAGATCCGATATAACATCGGTAGATACAGATTTTTCTGAAGTCTACAGTGCTCCATCATCACCTACCTCCGTATTATTCACAGCACTATCCAATAGATTTAATCCAATTTAAGATTTTACCGGCTCTACTCAAGACATCAACATATCCTCTCCTAATTCAGAATCTCAGAGCATAATGGAGATTGACTCAAGAGACAGTGCAATGTCTGAAAATATTCTGGATACTTCTGACCACTTACGTCAGACTGCCTACTCTGACGACCCTGATACCCAACAACATCTCATTAGTGGGACACCATCTCAGCTCCATGCTCAGAACTTTTGTAATGATCCAAAGGAGCAGAGAAAGCCTAAGCCTCCCCCATCTACAGCTAAGAGAGCTCTCTCATCCACTGCAATTTGGAATCTTGATTCTACCGAACACTCCTCTTCTCCACTACGCAAAAGACTAGATCAGACTCAGTGGTCTCCTCAACCTTCTGGTTCTCATACTTATAATCCTTCATGTCAAAGAGAATCCAACTGGAGAAGCTACGATGGACAACTCCCCACAAAAGACAATTTCCGTAGCTTTTTATCGGAAATGAAGGCCCTCTGAAGTCAGAGATAGCAATTGTGAGAAAAGACATCAGGTCAGTGACATGTAGAGTTGACAGCCTGGAAGAAGACCATGATGTCACTAGGAAATATATCTCAATGCTGCAATCAACAGTGTCTGATCAACACTCCACCCAAAGACACCATGAAGACCTAGATAATAGAGGGAGGAGACACAACATACATGTAAGAGGTTTACCAGAAGCCACAAGAAGCGGACTTGAAAGTTACCCTAGAGGCGATTTTTAACTTAGTCCTAAAAGCCCCACCAAGCCACAAAATACAAATGGATAGGGCTCATAGGGCCCTGAAACCAAAAGGGTCCTCCCCTCTCCCTAGGGACATGATTTGCTGCATTGCCGATTACACACTGGAGGAAATAATGCTGAAATCTCGGTCCCAACGTGCTATTGACTTTGATGGGGCGAATATTGAGTTAATGCCGGACCTATTTTGGATAACGCTTCAGAAAAGTCGCCAGCTAAAACCCCAATGTTTCAGGGACAATAATATGCTCTATAGAGGGGGATTTCCATTCAGCTTATCGGCAAAAAGAAACAGAAAGTCGGCCTCACTCTGGTCATCTCAAGATCTACGTACCTTCAGTGAAACACTAGACATACCAATTCCACACCTTAACAATTGGGAACTCCTTCCGCCTCCTCCTCCTTCACCACCAGTGTGGACAAAAGTCGCTTCTCAGAAGAAGACCAACCCTGGTAATGTTACTTTTAGTATTAGGCATCTGGCAGGGCCTACTCATTACAAAGATTATACCACATGGTGGTATTCACAATTCAGACCGCTAGTTATATGTACAAACATAGAGATATAGATAGCATTATGTTTAATTACCTTAGCCTATAATATGCAGCTAGGGGTGGAAAAGGTTAGTGAAGTTTATTTTAGTACCTTTCCGCTCAGATAGCGACTTCTTAGCCTCCTCCCCACATACAGAGAAACTCCCCTTTTCCCTAAGCGTTAGGAGGCTTAGGAGTGAGTTTTGTATTCAGTTCCTCTATTGCTGATTTCTTAACAATAAATTTGTTATTAACTATGTTTTCAATTTCTTTTCAGCTGTTCTTGTTTCTTCTTCCTTCTTTCCTTACCTGCATGGTCATTTATCCATATCCTCTGCAATCCGACAAGTGGAGATCAAATTACATCACACAGCCAAGTTATGAGACTCCTACCTACAAGCCATGTACCTTCAGTCTGGTAACTACTAAATTTCTCTTTCGTTCCCCTCACACCCTTGGCAGGACATTACATTCACGCGCTTATCCCTCCCCTAATCAATCAATATGGTACGTCTAATGTCATATAATGTTAAAGGTCTTAAACACCAATGTCAAGAGGAGACTCCTGTTAAAATATCTGAATCTCACAAAATTGATATAGCCTTCATTCAGGAGACCCATCACGATAATTCCCAATCCAATCCTTCAACTTTGCTTTAAACCAATATCCCAAAATATTTATAGCTAAAAAGATAGGAAAAGGGGAGGAGTGGCAATTATTATTTCAAAGACCTGCCCTCTTCAGGTAGATTCTGAAATTCTGGACCCAAATGGCAGATACATAATTATTTCAGGACGATTATATAATATCCCCATCATTCTTTGTAATATATACATCCTTAATTCCTCCCAAATCCCTTTTTTGAAGCGGATCCTCAACAGATTATCTAAATTCCTACCGACAACATTGATAATATGTGGGGACTTTAATATCCCATTCTCTACCACATCTGATAGACATTCAGTAGACCACCCTTCCCCCTCATTGGCGTCCATGCGTCTCTCCACACTATTTAGGCAACTGATTAGAAAGCATAATTTGTTTGACTTGTGGCACATCCTCAACCCAAATAATAAGGAATTCACTTTTTATTCACACCCCACACTACACATACAAGGAGAGACTCCTTTTTCCGAATTGTATTGGCCCTGCGTATCTCAGATAAATCAGTGATCCACCCTATCACATGGTCCGCCCATGCCCTAATCTCACTCGAGTTGAAGGACGGTATGGCTCCACGAAGGGTATGTCATTGGAGATTAAATGAGTCATTGCTTAAAAATGAAACTCATAAACAATCTTTGGAAGGATGTTTAAGAGAATACTTTTTATATAACTTAGGGTTGGTCTGCTCCTACTCCTCTTTATGGGAAGCACACAAGACTGTTATTAGGGGACAATGTATTGCACTGTCTTCTAAAATAAAAAAGGAATTGTTGAAAGATTCCTCTGAATCGGAGAAATCACTAAAATCCCAGGAGCAGAGGATTCAGACCCCCCCCCCCCCCATAACATTATTGAAAAAAATTACGTACACCAGAAACAAGCTGAGAGACATAGTGGTTAATCATGCTGAAAAATTGGTAGCATATACTAAGCATAAATACTATGCTAGAGCTAATGAGATCCACTCCCTCCTTGCTTCTCAACTTAATCCCCAGTTCCTTCAATCAAATCCGTTTGGAATCAAGGATGCATCAGGTCACCTCATATGTGACCCAGACCACATAGCTAAGCTATTCGGAGATTGCTACTCCAAACTGTATAACCTGGACTCTGATCATTTTCCTGATCCAAATAATAGACATTTGTTGATCCAAACATACCTAAATAACTGTAACTTACCAAAAATCTCACCCGATGACCTACAATCACTTAACTCCCTCCTCACATTAGAAGAATTTCAGGCCACTATTAAAAATTTACCAAATGGTAAGTCTCCGGGACCTGATGGTCTTACATATTTATACTATAAAATATTTACAGATACACTCTCCCCTCACATGTTAAATCTATTCAACTCCTATTTATCAGGTGAACCCATACGCTCTTCTATGCTTAGCTAATATATACCTGTCCTCCCCAAACCAGATAAGGATCCCTTTGAATGTGCCAGTTACCGCCCAATCTCGTTACTGAATTCAGATTTAAAAATCTTCTCTAAGTTATTAGCCAACAGGTTGGGGGAAGTTCTTCCTAAACTAGTTCATAAAGATCAGGTGGGGTTTGTACAACGGAGACAGGCAGGGGACAGCACGAGGAGAAACATCAATATTATTGATATTTTATCTAAAACAAAAAAGCAAGGTCTACTTCTCAGCTAAGATGCTGAAAAAGCATTTGACCGATTGAATTGGTAATTTCTCATGCAAGCCCTTAAATACTATGGTATAACACGTATGTTCCTCTCGGCCGTCTCCAGCCTTTATACTACCCCTTTGGCTCAGGTTCGCCTTACCCACGCAATATCTCTCCATTTTAAGATTTGGAATGGGCCGAGGGCTGTCCCCTGTCTCCTCTTTTATTTGTATTAAGTATTGAACCCCTAGCGACTGGTATAAGAACTCTTCTGAGTTTGAAATTTCTTTGTTTGCAGATTACGTCCTTCTCACACTAACTAACCCTCATATTTCCTTACCAAACCTCCATGTCATCTATCCACACATATTCTAAAGTTTCGGGTTATAAAATTAATTCTTCAAAAACTGAAGCGCTGCCCATAAATGTTTCAAGGTCCAACCTTCAACAGCTGCAACTAAAACTGGAAATAATCCTCTTTAAAATATCTGGGAATAAAACTCACCACAAACTTCCCTTCCTTACTTATTTAAATTGAATTTCCCTCTGCTCAGTCAAGAGATCAAGTCTTTGTTACTCAAATGGTCCCGTTGCCCTTGTCGCTCTTGGGCAGGATCGCAGCGATTAAAATTACTGTATTGCCTAAGATCCTCTACCTTTTCGAAACCATACCTATTCCAGTCCCTAAAAAATCCTTCCGTAAACTCGAATCGTTATTACTAAAATTTGTGTGGAAGGGGGGACGCCATAGAATCCCTTACTCAGTTTTAACATCACCTAAAGATCCTGGTGGCCTGGCATTCCCAGACCCTTATAAATATTAAATTGCCACTCATCTACGCAGAATACCTGCTTGGTCATCTCCTTTGATTTATCATAGGTGGTGTGAAATTGAACAGAAATGGTTGTCTCCAAATCCACTCAGCACACATACATGGACATGGAACCCAGTGAAGCTCCCAAGAGATTTATTGGGATCCATGAGACTCATGTATTCATTATGGGAGAAATCCTCTTCTGATTTTCTTCTTAAATCTCCTAAATCCTTGTTGTCCCTATATTTCTTAACCCCTTTATTCCACTGACTACTGATAATGATGTGGTCTCTCCCTGGGTGAGGGCCGGATTGTTTCAACTGATAGACCTGATAGATCCTCTTAGACGGGCCATATTGCCATTTGAAGCTCGCCAGGATAAATATGGCCTCCCTGACTCATCACTTACCTTACACAAAGAAATCACCAAGCAATTTTCTCCCTCCTCATCGACTCTACAATCTCCCTCGCAAAACTACATTTGAAAAGATATGTAGAAAAATGGTGTCTTCCAAAGGCCTCATATCACAAATCTACAATCACCTAATAACACCTACTGATTTAGAGTTGAATCCACACTCACATATTCCTAAATGGGAATCATACTTGGGTAAACCTACCCCACTTCAATGCTGGCACTCAATTTGTTCCAATGCTGCCATGTCATCTTCCTGTATATCCCGTAAAGAAAACTAATTTAAAATTATTATGTTTTGGTACCACACCCCTGATATACTACATAAATTTCCTCCCCATGTTTCTGAACTGGTGCTCACATAGGGTCATTATCTCACATATTCTGGGAGTGTCCATCCTTGAAACAATATTGGCTTAGAGTACATAATGTTATCCATGAGCTCATTGGATACAAAGCTCGGCCTGACCCTGCAATATTTATTTTTAATTTCCTCCTGAATTACCTTGATAAATTTCAGGTTAAGATTTGTCTCCATATACTAACAGCATCTAAGAGCACACAGATCAATGTGGTTATATGAAACCACATTGAATTGTATGAGGAATCTAGTCATTCCTCCTAAAAGTACCCTATGGTGACTAAAAGTGTAAAAAAAAAAAGTTACAAAAAAGTTTAAAACACACACACACATTAACCCCTTCCTTATTAAAAGTTTAAATCACCCCACTTTGCCCACATTCCATATAAAAAATATGTAACCATAATAAAAATGAACATATGTGGTATTGCCGCGTGTGTAAATATTCAAACTATAAAAATATATGTAGTAAAATAGAAAAAGTCTCAGCTCACCTGGGACTTGCACGGCTGCCTCCGGACATGTAGAAAAACTGTAGAAAAGCCAGCAAGTGGAAGTAAAAAATATATAAATGTTTATTCAGGTATCTTCCTTAAAAAACCTTCACGGTGGCAGACAAACAACGGACATATCAAAATGTAAAATATTGTACAAAAAGATTTTTTTTGCTTGGGACCCCCATCTTTTTGTGCAATATTTTCCATTTTGATATGTCCGTTGTTTGTCTGCCATCGTGAAGGTTTTTTAAGGAAGATACCTGAATAAAGATTTATACATTTTTTACTTCTACTTGCTGGCTTTTCTACAATTTTTCTATAAAAATATATCATTACTTAAACCGCATGGTCATTGGAGTATGCGCAAAAAAAATTCCAAAGTCCAAAATAGCGTATTTTTAGTCACTTTTTAAATCATGAAAAAATGTATAAAAAGCGATCAAAAAGCTCTATCAATACAGTTTAATCATATGGACCTACAAAATAAAGAGAAAGTTTCATTTTTACCGAAAAATGTACCGCGTAGAAACGGAAGCCCCCCCAAACTTACAAAATGGTGTTTTTTCTTCAATTTTGTCGCACAATTTTTTTTGGGTTTTGACGTCGATTTTTGGGTAAAGTGACTGATGTCATTACAAAGTAGAATTGGTGGCGCAAAAAAAAGCCATCATATGGATTTTTAGGTGTACAATTGAAAGGGTTATGATTTTTAACAGTAAGGGTATGTTCACACTGGTTGAGGTGTGAGCGGAATGTTGGCTTACAAAATCAGCTCCAAATCCGTTTTTTTTCTGCGCGGAATTCCGCTCTGATTTCCTTTCGGAAATGAAAGAAAATAGGACACACAGTAATGCGCGAATTCCGTGCGGAAACGTGGCAGACTGACAAAATTTTTTAAATTTACTTCTATGGAGTTACGAGCCAAATTCTGCATGAAGAAAGAACATGTTCATTCGTCATGCGGAACGGAATTCTGTGACAGAATTCCGCTAGCAGAATTTCCTCAGTGTGAACTGAAGATAGGAAAGTTAACTAAATACTATGGGGTATGGCTCTGCTGAATGAATTGGAGAGGAATAAGCGTGGAAATTCCTATCCAATTCCTCAATGTGAACATACCCTTAAGGAGGAAAAAAACTAAAGTGCAAAATGGGAAAACCCTGCGTCCTTAAAGGACAACTGCAACGCTAGCAAATTAGGGCCCAAATGTAATAATAACACAAGTTATATAAGTTTCTAAATGGGATCCATTACCTGGCTGGTCCCGTTTCTCCGCTATGCCGCCACCGGAAGTCATCTCCTGGTCCCCTAACGCCCATAGCATCGACCTATTATTCTCTATGGAGCCGCCATCTTGGTCGACGCTACGTCACAAATGCCCATAATGCGCCTGGGGATTGCTTCACTCCCCCTGCGAAGTTTTCCGAAGCTAGAGCGGGGAGGAGCGAGGGCAGAGGCCGAGATCGCACGTCTGCAGGACATAAGCCACGCCCCTTGGGTTCGGAAATTTCACTTCACACCCCCCGCTCTTACATTACACAAGAAGCAGGGGGAGAACGGGGACGTATACAGCTCCATACACAGCTCCATCCCCCCGCACACAGCTCGGTACACAGCTCCATCCCCCGTACATAGCTCCATCCCCTCCCCCTGCTCTGTCTCCCCATGACCTCACCTTCCACGGGGAGGCTGCAAGTTTGCACAGGGAAAACACTGAGCGGGGGAGGGGAGAGAGGATGTCCGTGCAGAGCTCCTTCACCTCCATAATGATGTGTGAGGAGGACAGACTGCACTGCACGGGGCTGAGGATTTCTGAATGACACATGCTGGGAGTTGTAGTCCCTTTTGTGTGTGTATGCCAGAGTATCCCAACCAGGGCTGAGTTATATTAGTGTGCTGTGTATAACTCTGCACAGGCTGTATATATATACATATATATATATATATATATATATATATATGTATATATTAGTGTGTTTGATAAAGGGAGGAATCCCGAAAGCTTGTCTCTACAAAATCTTGTTAGTCCAATAAAAAAGGTATTACAAGATACTGCAACTACAGATGATTTTGCTTTTTGCATCACTGGACTAATACGGCTACTCCTAACTACTCTATATATATATATATATATAATATGTAGGAAATTTGTTCCTCACCTGAAATTTCCTTTTCCTGGAGTCCATAGGCGGCATACCATGGGTTAACTTTCCTTCTAACCCCAGAAACAGAAGAGTTAGTAAGCAGTATGCTAATACAGAAACAAGGTAATTAGGCATAATTAGTAATTAGACAACTCCTAGCTAGGATACAAAAGACCCCACAAAACAGGGAACACTCGTAAAGTTTGCAGCAATAAAGAAAATTTATTTAGGGAGGGATAAAGTTGTGCCGCCTATGGACTCCAGGAAAAGGAAATTTCAGGTGAGGAAGAAATTTCCTACTTCCTGATCGTCCTACGGCGGCACACCATGGGACTTGTAAAGCAGTCCAGGTAACCAAAGATAACAGGGAGGGAACTAAATATATACCAGCTCCTTGAATCACACTTGTACCAATGCTGACCCCTCAGAGGCAGAGATGTCCAGCCGATAGTGCTTCATGAAGGTCGTCGGTGACGCCCAGGTTGCCGCCCGGCAAATTTGGTCTAAAGGAAGGTGGAACTTCTCTGCCCAGGAGGTTGCCATTGAGCTCGTTGAGTGAGCTCTTAGACAAAGAGGTGACGTTGAACCTTTAAACTCGTAGCAACACCGAATCGTGTCTCTGACCCATCTGGCCAAGGAGGCTTTACTAGCTTTCCTTCCTTTCTTCTCTCCTTGATATAGGACGAAGAAGGCTTTGGATGATCTGAACGAAGAGGTCCTTTCTAGGTACATCAGAACCGCTCTTCTCACATCCAGGAGGTGTAGATCTTCACCATCCTTTTCCAGCAATGCTGGTAGGACCAACTCCTGATTCAGGTTTTGGGCTGATGGAACCTTGGGAAGAAAACCTGGCATTGTTCTGAGGATTACCGCATTGGGTAGGACTCTCAAGTATGGCTCTCTACATGATAAGGCTTGTAGTTCGTCAATCCGCCTGGCTGAGGTGATTGCAATCAAAAAGAGTGTTTTCAGGGAAAGCCATTTCAGGGATGTGGAATGTAGTGGTTCAAACGGATCTCTACACAGTCCTTTTAGGACCAACGGTAAATCCCAAGATGGTAATGGGTGACAATACGGTGGTCGTAATTTCTTCAGAGCCCTGAAGAATCTGGAGACGATGCTGGAGTTTGAGAAAAGACCATTCAGATGTGCATTGATCGCTGTAACCTGCACCTTTAGGGTGTTGGGCTTCAGGCCTTTTTCAAACCCTTCCTGAAGGAAGAGTAAAAGAGTGGTTGTTTCGGAAGGAGTCAGCTGTTTCCTAGAACACCAACCTGAATAGAGGTGCCATATTCTTGCATAGATTTTAACCGTAGACGGTTTTCTGGAAGCCATCAATGTATCGATCACACTGGAGGCAAAGCCTTGCTCTTCTAACCCTAGGCGTTCAAATTCCATGCCGTCAGGTCTAGGCTGCCTGGGTCTGGGTGAAGGAGGCCTCCTTGTAGGAGGAGATCTTCTATCGGAGGGAGCTTGAGGAAGTCTCCTTTCGATATTTCCCAGGCGAGTTGAAACCATGCCCGTCGTGGCCAGAAGGGCATGATCACTATCGCATGGACTTGCTCGTCGAGGATCTTCCAGAGCACCCGAGGAATTAACGGGAGGGGAGGGAAGGCATAGATAAACTTCCCCCTCCAAGTTACCGACAGGCCGTCTACTGCGAAGGGGTGACCCGCTGGAGAGAGAGAGCAGAACTGTGGCAGTTTCTTGTTCTCTTGAGAGGCGAAGACATCCATCGTCGGCGATCCCCATTTCATCACCAACGAACGGAAGACCTTCGGGTTGAGACCCCATTCTCCCGGCAAGATTTTCTTCCTGCTTAGCCAATCTGCCCTGGAGTTCTGTACACCTCTTATGTGGACTGCTGAGATGGAGAGCAGATTCTTCTCTACCCAGCTCATCATTCGTTCACATAACTTCTGAAGTTCTCTGCTTCTGGTGCCACCTTGCTTGTTTATATAGAAAACAGTTGGAAGATTGTCTGTCTGAACTTGCACATGATGGTTCTTCAGGGTGTCTCTGAAGTGTTTCAGTGCCAGGAAGACTGCTTTCATCTCCTTGAAATTGGAGGATTTCGCTGCTTCTTCCCTTTTCCAGACTCTTTGCACCCACAGGCTTCTGACATGGGCACCCCAACCGTAGGCGGATGCATCCGTAGTGAGGACTATCGGTTCGGGACATATCAGACTCCTGCCCTGGAGGAAACGCAGAGGATTCAGCCACCACAGAAGATCTTTCTTGAGTCTCCTCGGAAGATGAATAGTAGAATCCAGGGACGATTGAGACTTGTCCCACCTGGACAGGATGTGTGACTGGAGACTCCTGATGTGTGACTTCGCCCACAAGACAGCCTCTATTGATGATGTTAAGAGACCCAGTATCTTCATTGCATGGCGAATTGTGCATGTCTGGAGACCTAACAGAGCTTGGAGACTCTGGGAGATGTTGGTTGACCTCTCTTCCGATAAAAACAACCTCATCCGGCTGGAGTCCACTATAAATCCCAGAAAGGTAATTCTCTGAGTGGGTATTAAGTGTGACTTGTTGTAGTTTATGAGAAACCCATGATCGTTCAGGACTTCTATCACTACCTGAAGATGGCTGATGAGGAGTTGTTTCGACAGGCTTTGATAAGCCAGTCGTCCAGGTACGGTGTCACATGAATGCCCAATAGTCTCAGATGGGCTACCAGGACCACGACGACTTTCGTGAAGACTCTGGGTGCTGACGTTATCCCAAAGGGAATACAAGTAAATTGAAGGTGTCTGACATGACCTTGACTCTTCACTGCTATGCGAAGAAACCT
Source organism: Hyla sarda (assembly GCF_029499605.1). Classification (NCBI taxonomy): domain Eukaryota; kingdom Metazoa; phylum Chordata; class Amphibia; order Anura; family Hylidae; genus Hyla; species Hyla sarda. The sequence continues at coordinate 300,623,984 of NC_079191.1, forward strand.
GCGGTGAGATGGTCGGACTGTAATATGCAGATATGCATCCTGGAGGTCCAGTGATGCCATATAGTCCCCTTTCTGGATGTCTAGGACAGCCGACTTTATCGATTCCATTTTGAACCGCTTCTTCACAAAGAATTTGTTGAGATCTGACAAGTCTATGACTAACCTCCAGTCGCCGCTGGACTTGGGTACCGCAAAGATGGGGGAGTAGAAGAACCCCTTCCCTTTCTCGGCTACTGGAACTTCTTCTAAGGCTCTTTTGAGAAGAAATTGATGAATTAAATCCGAGACTATTGGAGAAGCTCGATTCACCATGTACTTGTCTGGAGGGATTGACCGGAGTTCTAGAGTATATCCGTTTTCCACTGTATCTGACACCCAGGCATCTGAGGAGGTTTGGGACCAGATATTCGCAAAGGCTTGAAGTCTGCCTCCCACTGGGTGCAACTGAATCCTGGCGTCATTGGTCCTTGTCTTTCCGCAGAAATGGCTTCTTCTTTGAAGAAGACTCCTGCTTCTTGGGGTACTGACGTCTTGCACCGGTCTGACGAAAATTCCCCCTTTTCCTGTATGGACTCGAGTATCGACTCCTTCTACCTGAATTACCATATTTACCAGATCTTTTACCTTCATATGGAAAATATTCTCCCTTGTCTTTTCTCAGGGATTTTAATATGCCCTTTAATTGAGGACCAAATAAAGAGGAAGGGTGAAAAGGAAGCTTCACAAAGCTGTTTTTGGAAGATATATCTCCCCCCCAGTTCTGTATCCACAGTGCTCTTCTTGTCGCGTTGGACAACGCTAAGGTCCTAGAAGAAAACTTCATGACGTCCAGCGGGGCGTCACATAGAAACTCTGTTGCAGACTTGATCAGTGGGAAGCTTTTTAGGAGGTCCTTTCGGGACACCCCATCTTTAATATGCCGGGCCAGATCTGACACCCAGATCCGTAGAGCTCTAGCGACTGGTAGTGATGACGCTGCTACCTTAGCTGCTGCGGCTGCTGATCCATATGATTTCTTGCAAAGGAGGTCTGCCTTCCTCTCCATTGGGTCCGACAGTAAGGTCCATTCTTCGGACGGAAAGATGGCTTTCTTTGTCAAGTGGGCTGCTGCTAGGTCCACTTTGGGTGGATTTTCCCACTCTTCATAAGCCGCTGGAGAGAGTCTATAGGTGGAGCGTAGTCTTGAACCAGGATCAGTATATTTTTCTGGTTTTGACCAGTCCTTCGGAAACCAGTCTTTAATAATGGGGTGTGATGGTAGTAACCTATCATTAGATGGCGGAAAATAATATAGCTGGTCTCTCTGTAATTTTTGAGAGACATCCTCACTGCTCTCAAGGACCTCTTTGGTCGCCGCTATCAGTGTGTGCACCTTATCCTTATCCAACAGGTAAAGGTCTTCTGGAATCTCAACCTCCTTAACTTCTACCAGCTCAGAGCTGCTTGAATCATTGGAGTCAGATGATGAGGATGAGGAGGGAGACGGCTGCTTATGAGATGCTTTGTGCTTTTTTACACCCATAGATGCCTTGACTTCGGAAAAGGTGGAGAACAACTCAGTTCTAAACCATCCCAGAAAGGCTTTAGGATCCACTGGGGCTGAAGTGTGCGGGGGTGTGGCGCATAATGAACAGATGTCATCCTGCTACTCATCAGGTAAGGGCTGCTTGCACTTTGTACATTCCCTATGGCGGGATTTTCTGGATCTTTTCCTCCTAGATTGGTACATCTAAGGGAGAAAAAACTTTATTAGACTAAGAAGAAAAGTATAGGTACTCAGGGAGCTTTTGGACAAGCTTTGGAATACTCCTTACCTCTGCCAACTGAGAAGTCTGCTGCTTAGGCTAAGCGCAGCTTCCCAGTTGCAGGGTAGCGCTTTTATGTGCAGAAGGGACCGCACATGCGCCGTGCGCACCGCCACCGCGAGCTGCGCACTGACAGCATATCGCAATTGCAGCCGGAAGTTCCCCTGCGCGCGCACTTCCCACATAGAAAACCTTGCAGGGAAGACACGTGGGACGCGCTGCGCAATGCCGGCATGAACTTTCAACAGGTGAGCATGACGGCACTTACTTGCGAATCACCGGGTGACCGGAGACCACAAACTCACCCCCACCGGCAGTTGACAGCCCTGGAACATCTAGCGCTGGCGATCGGCATGAAGGAGCAGGTACCGGAGGAGGGGGGAGATAGTCGAAGATCTAGGGGAGCCCCCAGTACGCGACCTTATTTCACCCCAGGGACCCCAGAAGCCTGAGGGTTTGGGGCCTTGCTTCTGTAGGCTCTTCTGTCTTCTTTCAGAAGAAAATTAAATACGAGTGTTCCCTGTTTTGTGGGGTCTTTTGTATCCTAGCTAGGAGTTGTCTAATTACTAATTATGCCTAATTACCTTGTTTCTGTATTAGCATACTGCTTACTAACTCTTCTGTTTCTGGGGTTAGAAGGAAAGTTAACCCATGGTGTGCCGCCGTAGGACGATCAGGAAATATATATATATATATATATATATATATACAGACTGTGCAGAGTTATACACAGCACACTAATATAACTCAGCCCTGGTTGGGATACTCTGGCATACACACACAAAAGGGACTACAACTTCCAGCATGTGTCATTCAGGAGTCTTCAGTCTGTGGTATAACACCAGCATGCTGCCTCTGTAGTCTCCTGGGGGTTGTAGTTCACCAACACCTCTATTGTATCTCAGTAGTCTCCTGGGAGTTGTAGTTCACAACACCTCTATTGTATCTCAGTAGTCTCCTGGGAGTTGTAGTTCACCAACACCTATATTGTATCTCAGTAGTCTCCTGGGAGTTGTAGTTCACCAACACCTATTTTGTATCACAGTAGTCTCCTGGGAGTTGTAGTTCATCAACACCTCTATTGTATCTCCGTAGTCTCCTGGGAGTTGTAGTTCATCAACACCTCTATTGTATCTCAGTAGTCTCCTGGGAGTTGTAGTTCACCAACACCTCTATTGTATGAGTAGTCTCCTGGGAGTTGTAGTTCACCAACACCTATATTGTATCTCGGTAGTCTCCTGGGAGTTGTAGTTCACCAACACCTCTATTGTATCTCAGTAGTCTCCTGGGAGTTGTAGTTCACCAACACCTATACAGTGGTCCCTCAACATACGATGGTAATTCGTTCCAAACGAGCCATCGTTTGTCGAATCCATCGTATGTTGAGGGATTCGTGCAATGCAAAGTATAGGAAGCTGTACTCACCTGTTCCCGCCGCTCGAGATGGTGTTCCCCGGGCCTCCGCTGGGCTCTCCGCTGTCTTCTCCGGTCCTCTGCTGTCTTCTCCGGTCCTCTGCTGTCTTCCGCAAGACCTTACTGGGCCTGCGTAGCGACGTCATTACGCCGTTGCGTACGCCATTTCTATTGGATGACGTGCGCAGCAGCGTATTGACATCATCGGAGAGCGCCGATAAGACCCCGGAAGACCAGCGCTGGACCCGGAGGACACCCCGGAGCATCGTGGAGGGGTAAGTAATACTTACCGAACCACACGGGGAACATTAAGCTGCTATCCGGCAGCAGCTTAAGCATTTTGCGCTGCCGGATAGCACTTAATGTGATGGCCCCGACATAAAAAAGCATCGTATGTCGATGCTGAAATTGACATGCGATGGCCTCTGAGAGGCCATCGTATGTCGATTTGATCATATGTCGGGGCCATCGTAGGTCGGGGGGGGGGGGGGGCGGGGGGGGGGGGGGGGTCACTGTATTGCATCTCAGTAGTCTCCTGACTCTCAGTATGCATCTCAGTAGTCTCCTGGGGTTGTAGTTCACCAACACCTCTATTGTATCTTAGTAGTCTCCTGGGAGTTGTAGTTCACCAACACCTATATTGTATCTCAGTAGTCTCCTGGGAGTTGTAGTTCACCAACACTTATATTGTATCTTCGTAGTCTCCTGGGAGTTGTAGTTCACCAAAACCTATATTATATCTCAGTAGTCTCCTGGGAGTTGTAGTTCACCAACACCTATATTGTATCTCAGTAGTCTCCTGGGGGTTGTAGTTCACCAACACCTCTATTGTATCTCAGTAGCCTCCTGGGAGTTGTAGTTCACCAACACCTATATTGTATCTTAGTAGTCTCCTGGGAGTTGTAATTCACCAACACCTCTATTGTATCTCAGTAGCCTCCTGGAAGTTGTAGTTCACCAACACCTCTATTGTATCTTAGTAGTCTCCTGGGAGTTGTAGTTCATCAACACCTATCTTGTATCTCAGTAGTCTCCTGGGGGTTGTAGTTCATACACCAGTGTTTCCCAACCAGGGTGCCTACAGATGTTGCAAACCTACTACTCCCAGCATTCCCTGGTTGGGAAACACTGGCATACACACACATAACAGGGACTACAACTCCCAGCATGTGTCATTCAGGAGTCCCCCCCCCCCCCCATCATTCCCAGTATGATATTTTTTCCCCTGCAGTCTGTGTCTCCTTCACACACAGAAATCCCCGTGCAGTGCAGTCTGTCCTCCTCACATATCATTATGGAGGTGAAGGAGCTCTGCACGGATGTCCTCTCTCCCCTCCCCCCCTCTGTGTTTTCCCCATGCCAACTTGCAGCCTCCCCGTGGTAGATGAGGTCCTGGGGAGACAGAGCAGGGGAAGGGCAGGGGATGGAGCTATGTACGGAGGATGGAGCTGTGTACCGAGCTGTGTGCGGGGGATGGAGCTGTGAATGGAGCTGTATACGTCCCCGCTCTCCCCCTGCTTCTTGTGTAATGTAAGAGCGGGGGGTGTGAAGTGAGATTTCTGAACCCAAGGGGCGTGGCTTAATTATGTCCTGCAGACATGCGTTCTCAGCCTCTGCCCTCGCTCCTCCCCGCTCTAGATTCGGAAAACTTCGGAGAGCGAAGCGGAGGAGGGAGAGCAGCAGCTAACAGGAAGCTGGTGCAGGGAGTCATGGGAAATGTAGTCTTTATGACATGGCTGCTTACTGCTACAGGTGGCAATTACAAGAGAATGGCTGGGCCAAATTTGACAAATGAGGTATCGGTGGAAAGGTCTTTGAAAGAGCTATCAGATGAGGTAAACTTTTTTTTTATATATGAGCGCTGCAGATTTCCTTTAAGATCTACATGCTTAGAAATCCAAATAGATCATAATGTGTTTACATATTGTGAGATTTGTCAAATCCTTTGCCATTGCTTGAACATACTTTACTTGAAGTGAATGAACATACTTGAAGTGAATATGTGCTTCTGCCACCAAAGTTCTATGTATCACTGTTTAATGTATATTTTCTTTTTCCTTTTCCTGTACTTTAAATGTTATAAAATGGAAACACTTCTTTGAAATGAACAATTCTACAAAAAGAAAATTTTTATCAGATTCAGATCGAATCCGAATTTAGTTTTTCATTGTGCCGGCCAGGGGGGTTAAAATGGCGGCTACACATGTGGGGACACTGGGCAAGGAATTCTGGGAAGGTGGATAGGAGGATCACCCTTAATCACATGGTGGCATGCAGCCTATCAGCAGCCAGCCAGCCCTGTGATGTCACAGCCCTATATATTCGGCAGCCATTACTGAACACAGGCATTTCTGGGACTTTTTGCTCAGAGAGCAGACACTCGGGGAGATTTATAACAACCTGTGTAGAGGAAGAGTGGTGCAGTTGAGGCAGCCCCCAGCTCGATTTTAAGTTACAAGTACGAGCTTTTCCATAGTTTACACTGCAGCAATTATAGACTATTGGAGCTGGAACTCTTTTTATTATAAAATACAAAAACTTATACAATACAGAAAACAAAACGAAACAAGCGTAACCAGCTATAACATAATTACAAGAACAAAAACCCTGCCTAACCGGCCAGCCCAGCTTTAGGGTAAGTTTCCACTTGTTTTTATTTCTGGCAGTTTTTGGTATACTGCCACTGCAGTTTTTGAGCCAAAGCTAGAAGTGTATTCAAAAGGAATAGGACATATAATGGAAGGACTTACACTTCTCCTCCCTTATGGATCCACGTCTGACTTTGGCTCAAAAACTGCAGTGGCAGTTTTGCAAAAAATGCCAGGAAAAAACCAAGTGGAAACTTAGCCTTACTGAAATACTAAACTAATCCTACTTTCCTAACCAAACTATCAACTTATCAAATCAACACACCCAAACATACCGAAAAAGAACATAAAAATAGCCGAACTTGGCTTATATAAACATAAAAGTTAGCACTACTGGCTTTAACTGAAAGAAAAAAAAAGAAAAGAAAAAAGAAAAAAACAAACCTCACAGAAACCTAACAAAGCACTCCCCTACAAACTTTTTCTCTTGTTTCAATTTTTTCTTTTTTTTACATTTTTATTTTATTTTTTATAATTTTTTTTGTATTTTAATTTTTTTAAATTAAATTATTATTCTTTTCTTATATAATATAATTGTTTATGTAACTAAAATAAAATTTTGCACTGCCCAGCTATAACTCATACCATCCATACTTGGAAAAGAAGACAATAAATAAATAAACTAATAAATAACAACATAACATACAAAACCACACACACGTAACGAAAGTACCAACCAAAACATAACAGATCCTGGACAAACAAAAGTATAACAGATAATCATAAAAATATTTGTGACACCGCACACACACACATATTAACATAACATCTGGCCCGACTGCCTTATCTACTATAATGTATAACATACAAAACAAAATATACATATTAATATTTTTTTCCTTCCTCTACAATGAAACATAAATATAATATAAATGTAATTATAAATATAGTATAATAATATATACAGCAGAAACTTACAAAACAATAGAAAACCCATAGAAAACCCTACACTAAAACTGTCCCCTCCCCCCACACCTCCTGTACATGGGTCAGAGTCCATAGTGTCCATACAGTTCACATAAGCCAGTCCTTACCTGACCCATGTCAGGTCACTCAACTGCACACAAATACACCCACCCCACCTAGCACTCCTCCCAACATACTTATACACAAACTTATACACACAAAAACACAACCCACTTTAGGCCCAAGTTTGGTTGCCTGTAAGCCGTTCATACCATGTCAACCTAAAACAAAACAAAAAGCTAGCGTGTGCATGCACTAGCCCACCACCAGGAAGAAGGATGGCAGACTTGATAAATAAAATATAAACTCTTCCCCTAATTTTCCCCTACTGCTCTCACCCTATCTCTATCCCTATAACACTGCCCCTAACCAAAGTAAAGGTACTCTACCCAAAAGGTTTAGTACCTAGGGCACATCAAAAGAAAATCCTCTCCATAGGAGAGATGCCCTACCGGTACCAAGACTGCCATACTCCAAAGACCTGATCTTCCCAAGGTCACCAGTGATGTTCCTACACACCTCCACCTCGGAGAGGACCTTCTGCTGAGTAGACACTGGACACCGTGCATTCCACGTGTAGTACCTAACCACTAAACTGACTAGAAACAAAGTGCCCCGATCTCGGCCACCAAGGTTTTTGAATGCCCCATAAGCCCACTCCGAATAAACAAGGACGGCAAGTTGACTCCAGCCGAGGGAAGCACCCACCCAGTTGTAAACCCCTATATTAAAGGGACAATGAAGCAGGAAGTGGTCCATGCTTTCTTTTTTTTTTTTTCAACTGTAAATTTTTATTATATTCAGATAGGAAAATACACACCAGTAGGAATGATCGGGGTGACGTACCCCACAGTAAGTGAGAAATGCAAGCAAGTAATAATTCAAATCACAACAATCAAGTCAGGTAGTCACAACTGTGACCCAGCAATGCTATAGTTAACAACCGCACATTTGGATCAAGTAGTCTAAGACATGGGGGGGGGGGGGGGGGGTGACTAAGACAACAACGTCAGACAGAGGGGGCGAGGGAACAGGGAGGGGGAACGTACAAAGAAATAGAAGAGTGGGTTGAGAGAAGCAAGAAGAGAGGAAAAGGTCCAAAAGGAGCTAAGAGATCAGGGAGGTTGCCTATCCGTGAATCTGTCCCATGGGTCCCATACTGAAAGAAATTGTGAGATAGTGTTATTCAAAGAGGCAGTAAGTGATTCCATAGAGCGAATCTCACGGACCCGGGCCAGGAGTTCACCCTCAGACGGGGGGGAAGTCTGTTTCCAGTGTTTTGCAATGAGAGTTTTTGCTGCCAGAATGATGTGTAGAAATAGCTTAAATGGTCGACCAGACAAGGCCCTTGTCGACAAATGTAGGAGATAGATTAAAGGGTCTAGGGGCACCCCGACTCCCAATATGTCACGGATAAGCCGCTGCACCATTACCCAAAATTGAGAGATCAGCGGGCAGGACCAGAATATATGGTAAGTGTCCCCCAGCCCCACACCACAACGCCAACATTGCGGGGGGATGTCAGGGTTCAATTTATTGAGGAGGACAGGGGTATGGTACCAACCCATGAGCAATTTGTATTGTGTCTCTTTGTAAGCTGTACATATGGAGGCCCGAGAAGCCCTATCCCAAATCACCCTCCACTGAGGAATTGTGATAGAAGTGTTAAGGACTTCCTCCCAGCGATCCATATAACGATGGGAGGGGAGGGTTCCGTCCGCGGGGGAGATTAGAAGGGAGTAAATACTCGAGAGCAGTCCCTTCGTCTGTGGTCCACTCCTACACAACCTCTCAAAACTCGTAGGGAGCGAAACCACTAGCGAGCCCCTCCGAGAGGATAGGTAATGTCGGAGCTGGGTGTAGTGAGTGAACGCAGAGGCTGGGAGTTCCCAACGAGATTTCAGGTCTTCAAAAGATAGAAGAGTCCGAGTAATAGGATGTACCACATCAGCCCAGCAGAACAAACCTCTCGAGCCCCATTCCCGAACCATAAGTGAGGTGCCTCCAGGAGGGAAGTCAGGGTGGTAGAGGAAAGACTGCATTGGGGAGAAAGGGGACAGGAGTCGGAATCGCCTGGAACAATAAGTCCAGACATATCTCGTGAAAGACATAGGGCCTAAAAGGGTGCATGCAGGGGACGGAAGCGGAAAGGACCACAGGAAAGAATTAGGGTGGACAGGTGCCAACCATAATTTCTCAAGTTCCATCCACTTACTATAAGCAAAGTGAGTAGACCATGCAGCTAGGTGACGGAGGTGTGCGGCCCAATAATATTTTGTGACATCTGGGACCCCCAGACCTCCAGAGACTCGGTTCGCCATCATGACCGTCATAGGGAGCCTATGTCTTTTAGCGTCCCAAATGAACCGGAAAATAGCCGACTGAAAGGACCGTAGCATTGCCAACGGAACCCGTACCGGTAACGTTTCGAAAAAATAAAGTAATTTAGGAAGGATAGTCATTTTAACCGCAGCAATTCGCCCGAAAAAGGATATGTATTGCGATTTCCAGTTTTCTAGCAAAGAACGTAGCTCTCTGAACAAAGTAGGGAAATTTGCAGAATAGAGCGAGGCATATGTAGGGGTGATGGAAACTCCAAGATATTTAATAGCAGAGGGAGACCAGCGGAAAGAATAGTTAGAACGAAGTAGGGAGACCAGAGAGGGTGGGAGATTTACAGACATTGCTTCAGATTTAGAAAGGTTGACTTTGTAGCCCGATACCAAGCCATATTCATGCAAGAGTTTGTACAGCGCAGGCAGGGACAAGTGAGGGTTAGTGAGGGTAAGTAAAACGTCATCTGCAAAAAGGCAGATCTTAAAGGTCTTCCCATGAAGGGAGATTCCAGAGACATCCGAACTCCCCCGGATCAGAGCCGCCAGCGGCTCTATGCAAAGGGCAAAAATCAGTGGGGACAACGGACATCCCTGTCTAGTGCCATTATAGAGGGTAAAGGGAGGGGAGGAGTCAGTCGGGAGTTTGAGAGAGGCAGTAGGGGAGGAGTAGAGACCCCGCAGTGCAGTGAGGAAGTCACCAGTGATCCCAAATTTCTGTAGAGTGGCAAACATGAATGGCCAGCCTAATCTATCAAAAGCCTTTTCGGCATCCAAGCTCAATATTAAAGCCTGTTCAGATCGTTTATTAACAATATCTATAAGATTGACAACCCTTCTAGTATTATCGCCTCCCTGACGACAGGGGATGAAACCCACTTGATCCTTATGGATAAGGGCGGGGAGGAAACAACAGAGACGAGCTGCCAAAATCTTAGAGAACAACTTCACGTCCGAGTTCAACAGGGCTATGGGCCTAAAGCTGGAGCAATCATGTGGGTCTTTGTTAGGTTTAGGAATCAACGTAATCAAGGAATGCAGAAAGGACTGCGGAATCCCCTCCCCCCGCAGAAAAGAATTGAACAGGGGGACCAGCCGAGGGAGAAGGACAGACGAGTAGGTTTTATAGTATAAATAGGTGAATCCGTCAGGTCCTGGAGAGCGCCCAGATGGGAGAGACTTGAGAATTTCAGACGCAGAGAGAGTCGGAAGGCTGCACCTGGACAGGAACGTCTCCAACACAGCGTCACGCCCTCCCGGATCCGAGGGGAGTTGTGAGGGTATAGAGTACAATTTGGAGTAATAGTCATGGAGGAGGCGGGAGATGGTGTTAGGGTGATAGTGCAATGTCCCCGCAGCATCCTTCAGGGCAGAGGGGGACTGAGCAGCCGCACGATCCCTTAAACGTCTAGCCAGCATTGTATGGGCCTTATTGCCCTTTTCATAAAACCTCTGTTTGGCATAAAGCAATTGACGTTCAACTTTATGAAGGGCCAAGTCACCCAATTGGGACCGTGCAACTACCAGCCGCCTCAGTACCGGAAGGGAAGGGTTAGTTAGTAAGAGAGCTTCCAGGGCAGAAATTTGATCCTTAAGTTCCCGGGAGCGGGCCAAGGCATCTCGCTTCAGTCTAGAGCCCAATGCAATACAATGGCCTCTGACCACCGCTTTATGTGCCTCCCATAGTACTGCCTGGGAGGACACAGAGCCTTCATTTTCCGCAAAGTAAGTAGTTATGCTATGCAGGATCGAGTCCCGGGAAGAAGGAGTTTTAAGCAAGGAGTCATTGAGTCGCCAATGACAACGGCGGGAGAAAGAAGTGAAAGGGGAGAAAGACACAAGAACAGGGCCATGATCAGACCAGGAGATAGGTTCCATGGAAGCAGAGGAGAGCATACGCAGCATTGGGAGGTTCCCGAAAAAATAGTCAATTCGCGTATGGAGTTTATGAGGGTGGGAATAAAAAGAAAAAGAGCGATCAGATGGATGATTAATACGCCAGAGGTCATAGAGCCCTGCCGAACGAATCAACCGACGAAAAAATGTAGAGAGACGCAACTGAGGGGCTGGTGGTGGGGAGTCCGTCAGGGAGTAGCGATCGGCAGAGGGAGAAAAAACCAAGTTAAAGTCCCCGCCCAGCAGCCAGGCGGAGGTTGGGTATGCAGACAGTCGCTTCAAGACCCGTCGGAGGAAGGGGATTTGTGCAGAGTTCGGGGCATAAACATTACAAAGTAGCAGAGGTTTCCCCCCAAGGGTGCCACATAAAATTACAAACCGCCCTGAGGGGTCAGCAAAGGAGGAGGAAACCTGCAAGGGGCAGTGTCGTGAGACTAGGATAGCTACTCCCGCCACCTTCCTGTCCGAGGAGGCCAAGTATACCTGAGGGTAAAGGTGTTGTAGGAAGTGGAAGGAGCCCGTCTTGTCAAAGTGCGTCTCCTGAACATAGACAATATCCGCCTTGAGAGCCACCAGCTCCCGTTGTAGGAGACGCCTTTTAGAGAGGGAGTTAAGGCCTTTCACGTTCAGGGAAACGCACTTAGCCATGAGGGGTAGGTGTGGTGTAAGGAAGGTGCCATGGTAAGTACTCACTCAGAGAAGTGGAAAACGCATCAGCGGGCCAGCCCGAGTCCAAAGACCACCATCGTTCAATACTGGACCTAAAAGAAGAGCAGAGACAAAGAACAGGAGGAGACTCAGAAAGAGAGGGGAAGAGCAGGACACAAAAGGGGGGGGACAAAAGGGAAAGACAAACAGGGATACAAAACGGTAAACAAACCACTGGCATTATAGCCAGAGAGGAGACCTTAGTAAAACATATCAATAGTTACATAGTTACATAGTTACATAGTTAGTACGGTCGAAAAAAGACATATGTCCATCAAGTTCAACCAGGGAACCAAGGGGTAGGGGTGTGGCGCGATATTGGGGAAGGGATGAGATTTTATATTTCTTCATAAGCATTAATCTTATTTTGTTCCAGGAATGTATCTAATCCTGTTTTAAAGCTGTTAATTGTTCCTGCTGTGACCAGTTCCTGAGGTAGACCGTTCCATAAATTCACAGTCCTCACGGTAAAGAAGGCGTGTCGCCCCTTGAGACTAAACTTTTTTTTCTCCAGACGGAGGGAGTGCCCCCTCGTCCTTTGGGGGGGTTTAACCTGGAACAGTTTTTCTCCATATTTTTTGTATGGGCCATTAATATACTTATATACGTTTATCATATCCCCCCTTAAACGTCTCTTCTCAAGACTAAACAATTGTAACTCCTTTAATCGCTCCTCATAGCTAAGATGTTCCATGCCCCATATTAGTTTAGTCGCGCGTCTCTGCACCCTTTCCAACTCCGCAGTGTCCCTTTTATGGACAGGTGACCAAAACTGAACAGCATATTCCAGGTGAGGCCGTACCAATGCTTTATAAAGGGGGAGTATTATGTCCCTGTCCCTTGAGTCCATGCCTCTTTTGATACATGACAATATCCTGCCGGCTTTGGAAGCAGCAGCCTGACATTGCATGCTATTCTGTAGTCTGTGATCTACAAGTACACCCAGATCCTTCTCTACCAGTGACTCTGCCAGTTTAATCCCCCCTAAGACATACGATGCATGCAGGTTATTAGTACCCAGATGCATAACTTTACATTTATCCACATTGAACCTCATTTGCCAAGTGGATGCCCAGACACTTAGTCTATCCAAGTCATCTTGTAACTTATGCACATCCTCTATAGACTGTACCGTGCTACAAAGCTTGGTGTCATCTGCAAAGATAGAAACAGAGCTGTTAATACCATCCTCTATATCATTGATAAATAAATTAAACAACAGCGGTCCCAGTACTGAACCTTGGGGTACACCACTAATAACCGGGGACCAATCAGAGTACGAATCATTGACCACCACTCTCTGGGTACGATCCATGAGCCAGTGTTCAATCCAGTTACAAACTAAAATTTCCAAACCCAAAGACCTTAACTTACCTGTCAGACGTCTATGAGGGACAGTATCAAATGCTTTAGCAAAATCCAGAAACACTATATCCACAGCCATTCCTCTGTCAAGGCTTCTACTCACCTCTTCATAAAAGCAAATTAGATTGGTTTGACAACTTCTATCCTTAGTAAACCCATGCTGGCTATCACTTATAATACAATTATCCCCTATGTATTCCTGTATGTAATCCCTTATAAGTCCTTCAAACAATTTACCCACAATGCACGTTAAACTTACCGGTCTATAGTTTCCTGGGGAAGACCTAGAGCCCTTTTTGAAGATTGGCACCACATTCGCCTTGCGCCAGTCCCTTGGCACAATACCAGACACCAGAGAATCTCTAAATATCATGAACAGGGGTACAGATATTACTGAACTTACCTCTCTAAGAACTCTTGGGTGTAGTCCATCCGGTCCTGGGGATTAATGCAAGAAGAATAGACAACAGCGTTACTGTTACGCCGAGCGCTCCGGGTCCCCGCTCCTCCCCGGAGCGCTCGCTTCACTCCCCCCGCTGCAGCGCTCCGGTCACGTCCTCTGACCCGGGGCGCTGCGATTCCGCTGCCAGCCGGGGTGCGATTCGCGATGCGGGTAGCGCCCGCTCGCGATGCGCACCCCGGCTCCCCTACCTGACTCGCTCTCCGTCTGTTCTGTCCCGGCGCGCGCGGCCCCGCTCCCTAGGGCGCGCGCGCGCCGGGTCTCTGCGATTTAAAGGGCCACTGCGCCGCTGATTGGCGCAGTGGTTCCAATTAGTGTGTTCACCTGTGCACTTCCCTATATCACCTCACTTCCCCTGCACTCCCTTGCCGGATCTTGTTGCCATTGTGCCAGTGAAAGCGTTCCTTGTGTGTTCCTAGCCTGTGTTCCAGACCTTCTGCCGTTGCCCCTGACTACGATCCTTGCTGCCTGCCCCGACCTTCTGCTACGTCCGACCTTGCTTCTGCCTTCTCCCTTGTACCGCGCCTATCTTCAGCAGCCAGAGAGGTGAGCCGTTGCTAGTGGATACGACCTGGTCACTACCGCCGCAGCAAGACCATCCCGCTTTGCGGCGGGCTCTGGTGAAAACCAGTAGTGGCTTAGAACCGGTCCACTAGCACGGTCCACGCCAATCCCTCTCTGGCACAGAGGATCCACTACCTGCCAGCCGGCATCGTGACAGTAGATCCGGCCATGGATCCCGCTGAAGTTCCTCTGCCAGTTGTCGCTGACCTCACCACGGTGGTCGCCCAGCAGTCACAACAGATAGCGCAACAAGGCCAACAGCTGTCTCAACTGACCGTTATGCTACAACAGTTACTACCACAGCTTCAGCAGTCATCTCCTCCGCCAGCTCCTGCACCTCCTCCGCAGCGAGTGGCCGCTCCTGGGATACGCTTATCCTTGCCGGATAAATTTGATGGGGACTCTAAGTTTTGCCGTGGCTTTCTTTCCCAATGTTCCCTGCATCTGGAGATGATGTCGGACCTGTTTCCCACTGAAAGGTCTAAGGTGGCTTTCGTAGTCAGCCTTCTGTCCGGAAAAGCCCTGTCATGGGCCACACCGCTCTGGGACCGCAATGACCCCGTCACTGCCTCTGTACACTCCTTCTTCTCGGAAATCCGAAGTGTCTTTGAGGAACCTGCCCGAGCCTCTTCTGCTGAGACTGCCCTGTTGAACCTGGTCCAGGGTAATTCTTCCGTTGGCGAGTATGCCGTACAATTCCGTACTCTTGCTTCAGAATTGTCCTGGAATAATGAGGCCCTCTGCGCGACCTTCAAAAAAGGCCTATCCAGCAACATTAAAGATGTTCTGGCCGCACGAGAAATTCCTGCTAATCTACATGAACTTATTCACCTAGCCACTCGCATTGACATGCGTTTTTCCGAAAGGCGTCAGGAACTCCGCCAAGATATGGACTCTGTTCGCACGAGGCGTTTCTTCTCCTCGGCTCCTCTCTCCTCTGGTCCCCTGCAATCTGTTCCTGTGCCTCCCGCCGTGGAGGCTATGCAGGTCGACCGGTCTCGCCTGACACCTCAAGAGAGGACACGACGCCGTATGGAGAACCTCTGCCTGTACTGTGCTAGTACCGAACACTTCCTGAGGGATTGTCCTATCCGTCCTCCCCGCCTGGAAAGACGTACGCTGACTCCGCACAAAGGTGAGACAGTCCTTGATGTCTACTCTGCTTCTCCACGTCTTACTGTGCCTGTGCGGATGTCTGCCTCTGCCTTCTCCTTCTCTACAGTGGCCTTCTTGGACTCTGGATCTGCAGGAAATTTTATTTTGGCCTCTCTCGTCAACAGGTTCAACATCCCCGTGACCAGTCTCGCCAGACCCCTCTACATCAATTGTGTAAATAATGAAAGATTGGACTGTACCATACGTTTCCGCACGGAGCCCCTTCTTATGAGCATCGGATCTCATCATGAGAGGATTGAACTTTTGGTCCTCCCCAATTGCACCTCGGAAATTCTCCTTGGACTTCCCTGGCTTCAACTTCATTCCCCAACCCTGGATTGGTCCACTGGGGAGATCAAGAGTTGGGGGTCCTCTTGTTCCAAGAACTGTCTAAAACCGGTTCCCAGTAACCCTTGCCGTAACTCTGTGGTTCCTCCAGTAACCGGTCTCCCTAAGGCCTATATGGACTTCGCGGATGTTTTCTGCAAAAAACAAGCTGAGACTCTACCTCCTCACAGGCCTTATGATTGCCCTATCGACCTCCTCCCGGGCACTACTCCACCCCGGGGCAGAATTTATCCTCTCTCTGCCCCAGAGACTCTTGCCATGTCCGAATACGTCCAGGAGAATCTTAAAAAGGGCTTTATCCGTAAATCCTCCTCTCCTGCCGGAGCCGGATTTTTCTTTGTGTCCAAAAAAGATGGCTCCCTACGTCCTTGCATTGACTACCGCGGTCTTAATAAAATCACGGTTAAGAACCGCTACCCCTTACCCCTCATCTCTGAACTCTTTGATCGCCTCCAAGGTGCCCACATCTTTACTAAATTGGACTTAAGAGGCGCCTATAACCTCATCCGCATCAGAGAGGGGGACGAGTGGAAAACGGCATTTAACACCAGAGATGGACACTTTGAGTATCTGGTCATGCCCTTTGGCCTGTGCAACGCCCCTGCCGTCTTCCAAGACTTTGTCAATGAAATTTTTCGTGATCTGTTATACTCTTGTGTTGTTGTATATCTGGACGATATCCTAATTTTTTCTGCCAATCTAGAAGAACACCGCCAGCATGTCCGTATGGTTCTTCAGAGACTTCGTGACAACCAACTCTATGCCAAAATTGAGAAATGTCTGTTTGAATGCCAATCTCTTCCTTTTCTAGGATATTTGGTCTCTGGCCAGGGACTACAGATGGATCCAGACAAACTTTCTGCCGTCTTAGATTGGCCACGCCCCTCCGGACTCCGTGCTATCCAACGCTTTTTGGGGTTCGCCAATTATTACAGGCAATTTATTCCACATTTTTCTACCATTGTGGCTCCTATCGTGGCTTTAACCAAAAAAAATGCTGATCCCAAGTCCTGGCCTCCTCAAGCAGAAGACGCCTTTAAACGACTCAAGTCTGCCTTTTCTTCGGCTCCCGTCCTCTCCAGACCTGACCCTTCCAAACCCTTCCTATTGGAGGTTGATGCCTCCTCAGTGGGAGCTGGAGCTGTTCTTCTACAAAAAAATTCTTCCGGGCATGCTGTCACTTGTGGTTTTTTCTCTAGGACCTTCTCTCCAGCGGAGAGGAACTACTCCATCGGGGATCGAGAGCTTCTAGCCATTAAATTAGCACTTGAGGAATGGAGGCATCTGTTGGAGGGATCAAGTTCTCCTGTTATTATCTACACCGACCACAAGAACCTCTCCTACCTCCAGTCTGCCCAACGGCTGAATCCTCGCCAGGCCCGGTGGTCTCTGTTCTTTGCCCGATTTAATTTTGAGATTCACTTTCGTCCTGCCGATAAGAACATTAGGGCCGATGCTCTCTCTCGTTCCTCGGATGCCTCAGAAGTTGAACTCTCTCCGCAACACATCATTCCACCTGACTGCCTGATCTCCACTTCTCCTGCCTCCATCAGGCAGACTCCTCCAGGAAAGACCTTTGTTTCTCCTCGCCAACGCCTCGGAATCCTCAAATGGGGTCACTCCTCCCATCTCGCAGGTCATGCGGGTATCAAGAAATCTGTGCAACTCATCTCCCGCTTCTATTGGTGGCCGACTCTGGAGACGGATGTTGTGGACTTTGTGCGAGCCTGCACTATCTGTGCCCGGGATAAGACTCCTCGCCAGAAGCCCGCTGGTTTTCTTCATCCTCTGCCTGTCCCCGAACAGCCTTGGTCTCTGATTGGTATGGATTTTATTACTGATTTACCCCCTTCCCGTGGCAACACTGTTATTTGGGTGGTCGTTGATCGATTCTCCAAAATGGCACATTTCATCCCTCTTCCTGGTCTTCCTTCTGCGCCTCAGTTGGCTAAACATTTTTTTGTACACATTTTTCGTCTTCACGGGTTGCCTACGCAGATTGTCTCGGATAGAGGCGTCCAATTCGTGTCTAAATTCTGGAGGGCTCTCTGTAAACAACTCAAGATTAAATTAAATTTTTCTTCTGCATATCATCCCCAGTCCAATGGACAAGTAGAAAGAATTAACCAGATCTTGGGTGATTATTTGCGACATTTTGTTTCCTCCCGCCAGGATGACTGGGCAGATCTCCTCCCATGGGCCGAATTCTCGTATAACTTCAGGGTCTCTGAGTCTTCCTCCAAATCCCCATTTTTCGTGGTGTACGGCCGTCACCCTCTTCCCCCCCTCCCTACTCCCTTGCCCTCTGGTCTGCCCGCTGTGGATGAAATTTCTCGTGACCTTTCCATCATATGGAGAGAGACCCAAAATTCTCTCTTACAGGCTTCATCACGCATGAAGAAGTTCGCGGATAAGAAAAGAAGAGCCCCTCCCGTTTTTTCCCCTGGAGACAAGGTATGGCTCTCCGCTAAATATGTCCGCTTCCGTGTCCCTAGCTACAAGTTGGGACCACGCTATCTTGGTCCTTTCAAAATTTTGTGTCAAATTAATCCTGTCTCTTATAAACTTCTTCTTCCTCCTTCTCTTCGTATCCCTAATGCCTTTCACGTCTCTCTTCTCAAACCACTCATCCTCAACCGTTTTTCTCCCAAATCTGTTCCTCCCACTCCTGTTTCCGGCTCCTCGGACATCTTCTCGGTCAAAGAAATCTTAGCTGCCAAAAAGGTCAGAGGGAAAAATTTTTTTTTTAGTGGACTGGGAGGGTTGTGGTCCTGAAGAGAGATCCTGGGAACCTGAGGACAACATCCTAGACAAAAGTCTGCTCCTCAGGTTCTCAGGCTCTAAGAAGAGGGGGAGACCCAAGGGGGGGGGTACTGTTACGCCGAGCGCTCCGGGTCCCCGCTCCTCCCCGGAGCGCTCGCTTCACTCCCCCCGCTGCAGCGCTCCGGTCACGTCCTCTGACCCGGGGCGCTGCGATTCCGCTGCCAGCCGGGGTGCGATTCGCGATGCGGGTAGCGCCCGCTCGCGATGCGCACCCCGGCTCCCCTACCTGACTCGCTCTCCGTCTGTTCTGTCCCGGCGCGCGCGGCCCCGCTCCCTAGGGCGCGCGCGCGCCGGGTCTCTGCGATTTAAAGGGCCACTGCGCCGCTGATTGGCGCAGTGGTTCCAATTAGTGTGTTCACCTGTGCACTTCCCTATATCACCTCACTTCCCCTGCACTCCCTTGCCGGATCTTGTTGCCATTGTGCCAGTGAAAGCGTTCCTTGTGTGTTCCTAGCCTGTGTTCCAGACCTTCTGCCGTTGCCCCTGACTACGATCCTTGCTGCCTGCCCCGACCTTCTGCTACGTCCGACCTTGCTTCTGCCTTCTCCCTTGTACCGCGCCTATCTTCAGCAGCCAGAGAGGTGAGCCGTTGCTAGTGGATACGACCTGGTCACTACCGCCGCAGCAAGACCATCCCGCTTTGCGGCGGGCTCTGGTGAAAACCAGTAGTGGCTTAGAACCGGTCCACTAGCACGGTCCACGCCAATCCCTCTCTGGCACAGAGGATCCACTACCTGCCAGCCGGCATCGTGACAGTTACTATATTTGTCATGGCCTCATTGGGGGAAGTGGAAGTACGCATCAGAGGGAGGTCACACCAAAGAATAGAAACCCCTTCCACCCAAAGGCCATGCCAAATCCCCACTGTACAAAGGGAGCCAGAAGGGCACCCGTTATTTTAGAGGCAGCAGTAAAAGACAACTATAGTAAATTGCTAGTAAAAGAACACAGCACCCCGCCAGGTGAAATGAGAACCAAACAAATAGTCACAGGACGTGTGGGCCCAAAACTTAGTTCCAGTATATCCTTCAGGTAGGGTCATGGCGTGATCCAGATGTGGATTGAGCAGGCCGGCCCCCACCACCTCCACGACGTTTCCCTCTAACTGGCTGCCATATAGGAGGAGGCGGAGGGGGAAGGGGTTGTAGAGCCCAGTCAGGAAGCTTCGGGATTTGGAGATCAAAGGTTGCACAGAACTCCGGGATGTCAGCATGTGAACGTAGAACTGCAGAGCGTCCGTCCCGACGGGCTTGGAGAGCAAACGGGAAGGACCATCTGTAGGGAATCTGTGTCGAGCGTAGAGATGACAGGAGAGGTTGCAACATCTTGCGCTTACGTAGGGTAATCCAGGAAAGATCCTGGAACAACTGGATAGGTGCCCCATCAAAATCAAAGTCCCGACGGGTGCGTGATTTAGCCATAATTCTCTCCTTCAGTTGAAAGTCATTGACACAACAAATCACATCCCTTGGAGGGCCAGAAGTAGGGCGAGGGCGGAGGGCCCGGTGGGCTCGATCCAGTGCAATCTTGTGGGACGAGGGTTCACCCAGGATCAAGTTGAAGATAGCTTCCAGAGTAGCATGAAGATCTTCGTCCCGGGTAGCCTCAGGCAATCCACGGACCCTAATATTATTTCTCCTACCCCTATTGTCAAGGTCTTCCACATGTGAATGCAGGTCACCCAGAAACGCAGATTGAGCAGAGACGGTTTCATGCAGGTTAGCAATGTAGGACCTAGTAGAGTCATGAGCTTCCTCTAAGTCGTCCACTCGGCCTGAGACATGTTGGAGATCTTGGCGCATATCTGCTATTTCGGCCCTGCAGGCCTCTCTGACTTCAGCAATAAGAACCTTGAAGTCCCCCTTTGTCGGCAATTGAGAAAGCAATAGAGAGAGGTCAGGGGTAGCCGGGATAGGAGCAGGGACCCCCGAACACTCCAACTCAGAATCCAGGCCATCCCCCCAGCCACCGGGTGCTATAGACAAAGAAGGAGCCTCCTGAGGCTGTGTGAGTGTGTTCCGAGGGGTGGGTGCCCCAGGGCGCCCAGCCGAGCTCCTGGGGGCAGACATAGTCCTCTGCGGTTTAGGAGAGGTGCAAGGGATAAGGGCCTCAGGGGGATCAGTCCCAGTAACTTCGGCTACAAGGTTATCAGAACCTGGAACTCCAGCAGAGGGCCCAGGCACGAGAGGAGCCGAAAAGGAGGCCAAGGGGACTGTAGGTGTCAAGCCCTGTGTCTGGGTATGGGGGAGGAACTGAGGTGATGGCCCTTTAAACAGCACAGCTCCAGGCGAACGCTCTGAGTCCCTGGGATCCGGGCCTAGCAGGGCCGAGGCTGTTATGAGGGGGTCCAGAGGAGGAGAGGCAGTCCCAGATGGAGGTATGGGGTGAAACAGGGCCGGAGAGGCACCTACCTCCACAGTGCAGCAATCCACAGGAATGGAGCCCAGGTCCCCCGCAGACACCCCCACCTCAGGGGGAGAGGAAGATGGCGGGCAGACTGTCCCTCCAGGCAGCACACCAAGGTCCGGAGTAGTCAGCGGCAGCAAGGGTGATGGTGCAGGGGTCCCCGTAGAGTCAGGAGGGTAGCCGGGCAGGACCGATCCAGCAGCAGAGCGCACCACCGCAGGGCCGACTGAGCGGGAGCGGAGCGCGCGCTCGAGGCCTGGTGATGCCGGAGGAGAGGCCGGGGCTGAGGCAGAGACCTGGTGCAGGTATCTTGTAATGGCCCCAGGGAGCCGTTGAGGGTCCGTGCAGGATGGCGGGGTCTTCCGGCGCCGGCGGGTGCCCCTCGGCATGAGAGCACAGGCTGGGAGTGCGAATTAAGCAAATGAATGGCCTCAGGGTTTGCGGAGCTCACAGCTCAGGCGGCCATCTCTGTTCGCGGCAAGCCACGCCCCCTGGTCCATGCTTTCTAGCGTGTCCCTACACTCTTCTCGGGGACAATCCCGGTCATCAGAGTTCCTGTACTTCAAGTTGTCCCTCACATATAGTTTCCCCTGAAAGCAGCGCCAGGTCAAGTCCCAAAACTTCAGGGGGATCCTTTTCATGTTTAAAAGATACAACCCCACCTCTAGATCCCGACCAGGGCAGTCCCTGAGCTCCAGAGGCATCTGAAAGTGGGTCAACAGAACTCGTTTGTCAAGAAACTGCCTTGACTGAGTTCTGATCTCCCACACTCCCAGACTCCACCGACGTAATGCCTTCGGAGTCGGGGTAGCATAAGCCGGAAGATGCCCATGGGGCGTACGGAGGTCCTTCACTCGCCCTCCTGTCTCCCATTCCTGGAAGAAAGGCCAAAACCATTCCCTGCAGGAGAGTACCCACGGGGGAACCCTCTCTGACCAGAGGTTAGAGATGTTAGCTTTCAAAAAGGTGTTCTTTAAGAACACCACAGGGTTTACCATAGATAAACCCCCTAGTCTCCTCGTGCAGTACGTAACCTCCCTCTTGACTAGGTTCATCCTGTTCCCCCATAACAGTTGGAAAAACAGGCTGTAGATCCTAGTGTAGTAAGCCTCTGGCAAGATATATACGCTGCCCAGATAGATAAACAAAGGGAGCAGGTACGATTTAATCAGGTGTACCCTTTCCCTGAGGGTCAAAGACCAACCCTTCCACCCGTTGACCCTCTGAGCAGCATCCTTAAGCTTACCATCCCAGTTTTTGGAGGGATAATCATCCTGGCCGAAAGTGATGCCCAAAATTTTTGCAGAGTCCTGGGGCTCTGGAAGGGTGTCCGGGAGATCAAACGTGGGACCCCCCCCCCTCCCAGCCAGAGCCTTTCACACTTATCCCGATTGATCTTAGACCCGGAAGCCTCCGAGTAGCCCTCCACCTCCAACATCACCACATCGACATCCTCTCTCTCTCTCTCGACACGAAAATGGTGACGCCACCACTCTCTGGGCGACACCCGGCTCTGCCAAACTCATACTGACTCCCGCCAATGGATCGTGATCTACCCTCCGGACGAAGGGATCGATCGCGAACACGTAGAAAAGCGAGCTCAAAGGACAACCCTGACGGACTCCTGACCCCACCTCAAAAGAGTGGCCAGACCACCCGTTCACAAGCGGGAAACTCTCTGCCCCTGCATATAAAGTCACAAGCCAATTCACAAAGGTACCCGGTAAGCCATATCTCAGAAGGACGAACCAGAGGTACTCATGGTTCACCAGATCAAATGCTTTGGCCTGATCCAAGTACAGCATGCACCCCTTCCAAAGGCCAGCCATACCCCGCTCCACTGCTTCCCGGACACCAAGAACAGCATTTAAGGTGCTACGGCCCGGAACGGAGCAGTGCTGAGCCCCCGAAAGGAGCCGGGGTGAAAACCTGACCAACCGATAAAACAGTATTTTGGCCAGAAGCTTCCTATCCGTATTGAGAAGAGCTATGGGCCTCCAGTTCTCAATACGGCTCGGATCTTTAACCTTTGACAGAAGAATCAGGGCTGACCTCCTCATTGACTTTGGCAGAGTACCCGAGGAAAGACACTCATTAAAGACCTCGGTCAAGAGGGGAGCTAAAGACTCCTTAAATGTCCTGTACCACTCAGATGTTAAGCCATCCGGACCTGGTGACTTCTTAGGGGCAAGCCCCTCGATCGCCAGTCTCACTTCCTCTTACCTGATTTCCTCAACCAAAACGCCAAGAGAGGGGTCTACACCTGGCTCAGGAACGGTTTCAGTCAGGAAAGCCGACATCCTGTGTCGATCTAGATCCTTCCTTCCAAAGAGGTGTGAGTAAAAGGGTCTGACAACCTCCAAAATCCCTGATCTGGACCGATTCAAGGATCCTGTACTATCAACCAGTCCAGGAATGAACTTACTACTCACTGACATCTTGCAGTTTCTGTAAGGGTCGGGTGAGCGGTACCTCCCAAAATCCCTCTAAAAAAAACAAAGATGTGTGTCTATCATACTGACACTTCAACAGCAAGGATTTCACTCTGGAGATATCCTCCTGGCTACCTCCAGTCGAGACAAGGAGCTCGAGTTTCCTCCTCAGATCCCAATACAGCTGATACCTGTTCAGGGACCTGAGGCTCGAGAGCTGGCGGAAGAACCCCGCAACCGGCTTGGGTGTTGGGAGGGACCAGACCACCTCCCCATTCTGCTCTCGGAAGGCCCCTAACCTGTGTCTATCTATCCAGAAAGACAGGTAAACCGAACCCCTCCCCTCTACCTGGATTGATCTATCTCCCCTACGCAGAGCTTCCAGGAGGCGCTGTTGCAACTGACCGTTCCCAGAGCCAGATGAAGACGGGGACCCCCCAGATCCCCCAGCAGCAACGCTGGCATAGCTTCTTGGAGAAGCAGCCGCCACCGGGGGGGCAGTCGGACCAGACCCCAAACCTGCAAACGCATTAAAAGTCTTGCTAAACATTTTCTTGTAGTTGGCATCACAAACACCCCTCTCATTCACTCCACTAACACCCCTCTCATTTGCTTCACTAGCACCCCTCTCATTCACTTCACTAGCACCCCTCTCATTCACTCCACTAGCACCCCTCTAATTCACTCCACTAGCACCCCTCTCATTCACACCACTTGCATCCCTCTCATTCACTCCACCAGCACCCATCTCATTCACTCCACCAGCACCCATCTCATTCACTCCACCAGCACCCCTCTCATTTGATTCTCTAGGACTCCTCTTATCCATACTACTGGCACCCATCACTTGCAAACTGCAATCACTCCTTCTACTCCCAGCCTCCATTTTCCCTTTATTAGATTCACTGCTCTTATTTACACTTTCACCTTTGTTAGCTGGGCCGTCCTCCGTCCTCATCTGTTTAGATGCAGCAGGCTTGTTGGATCTCTCCGACATCATGGGCTCAGGGACATCTTCTGGCATGGGCGAAGGTTGCCCCGCCCCCTTTCTTGACACCGCTGCCATCGACCTGCGTGGGAGCTGCCCCTCCGAGCGCACTCCCGCCCCACCTCCTACTCCCAAGCAGGGGACACCCTCGACAACGGGTCAATCCTTGGGACCGCTCCCCAAGCCGACAAGGTCTACTCTCCCCATCATCCTCCACCACAACCTCCTTACCTGGGGTTTTCATGGTGGCAAATCTGTTGTCGTTTAGCAGCTTCTCCTTGAAGATACCACTGTCTTCCACGAGTTCTTGCCTCCACTCCTCCAGCTTATTAATTTCTAGCTTTAAAGAGTCCATGCTTTTTTTTTTAAATCTGACCTCTTCTTTTTGGATCCAGTGTTATGGAGGTTCCTTACAAGCTTCAGGTCTTCTCTTGCTGCATGAAGCTCTTTACAGCAGGCTTCGTATTCCTTGAACCTTGCTGTCATACGGGAACAGAAGGAGTCTGTTGATTCCCTGGGCCCTCTGTTCCCCACATCTCCACATCAGCCACAGTTTTCTTGCTTTGTTTTTTCTTTGCCATTGCCTGGGAAGCAGAGCCTGTATTGCTACAGACTCTGCTTGATCTTCTCCCACAGGCCAGAATGTTGGCTGTAGCAGGCTGCTCTACACCACCCGCCAGCCTAGAAGGGGGAATGGAGGCCAGGCATTCCATGCAGGAAGCTCTCCCAGAGAGGCTGCCACACTCCTGGGAAGATGCTAGTTGGAAACTCTGCTGGCTTTGGCCTAGTTCCTAGAAGTCTGGAGCTCTGGTAACACACAACCTCCCTCTAGCAGTTGGAGCTGGAATTACCGCGGCTGCTGGCACCAGACTTGCCCTCCAATGGGTCCTCAAAATAGGATTTAAAGTTTGCTCATTCCAATTACAAGGCTCTGTCATTGTGCTGCCATGTGATCTCCAAATGCTGCTGGCACATTAACCCCTTAAGGACCAAGCGTTTTTCTGTTTTTGCACTTTCGTTTTTTCCTCCTTACCTTTTAAAAATCATAACCCTTTCAATTTTGCACCTAAAAATCCATATGAGGGCTTATTTTTTGCGCCACCAATTCTACTTTGTAATGACATTAGTAATTTCACCCAAAAATCTGCAGCGAAACGGAAAAAAAAATTTAAGAAAAAACATAATTTTGTAAATTTTGGGGGCTTCCGTTTCTAAGCCGTAAATTTTTGGGTAAAAATTACACTTTATCTTTATTCTGTAGGTCCATACAATTAAAATGATACCCTACTTATATAGGTTTGATTTTGTTATACTTTTGGAAAAAATCATAACTACATGCACGAAAATTAATACTTTTAAAATTGTCCTCTTCTGACCTCTATAACTTTTTTATTTTTCCGCTTACGGGGTAGTATGAGGGCTAATTTTTTGCGACATGATCTGAAGTTTTAATCGGTACCATTTTTGTTTTGATCTGACTTTTTCATCGCTTTTATTCCTTTTTGTTATGGTATGAAAAGTGACCAAAAATACGCTATTTTGGAATTTTGAATTTTTTTGTGGGTATGCCATTGACCGTAGTCGTATAGTTTGGACATTTACACACGTGGCGATACCACATATGTTTAGTTTTATTATGGTTATATATTTTTTATATGGAATTTGGGAAAAGGGGGTGATTTAAACTTTTAATGTGTGTGTTTTTAAACTTTTTATAAACTTTTTTGTTGTTACACTTTTAGTCCCCTTAGGGACTTTTAGGAGGAATCATTTAATTTCTAATACAGATCAATGGGGTTACATACAATCCCGCCACAGCAGGCAGGAGAGGTAAGCCCTCAGGCTACCTGTGTAGTGGATCACCCCCCCCCCCCCCGTGCTGCGGGGTGAAAACTGTAACAAAACTACACAGTGTAAGAGCAGCCTGGCAGGTGCAATTGCTGTTCAAGTCACCTGCTGTATTTTGCTGAATATTTTCTGCAGCTGATTTTGCTTCCTATTGACTTTAATGAGTAGGTACAATGGTCTTACTGTAACGGCTGAGTAGTGGATCCGCTGTTCTGTGTGAACAATGACTGAACTGCACCAAGGAGCAGAGTCTAAGGTGCCGCTGGTTTTCACCAGAACCCGCCACAAAGCGGGATGTACTTGCAGCGGCAGGCAGCACCCAGGCCGCTATCCCTGGCACGATCTGTCCACATAGGTTGCCCAGATGTAACTTGGCACAGATGGTATAGTGTAGTCAGGATGAAGCACAGATCTGAAGGCAGGCAGCAAAGAAACGTATTCAGGTCACAGGCACAAGGTCAGGAGGCAGGCAGCAAAGGAGCAAGGTCAGGTCACAGGCTGGAAGTCAGGAACACTAATATAGCAAACACAATGAAACTCTTTCTCTAAGGCACTAAGCAAGAAGATCCGGCACCATGATAGGGAGGTGCCGGACTTATATAGAGTCCGCCCAGCAAGCGACCAATTATGGGCGTACTGGCCCTTTAAGTCAAGCAACGCTGGCACGCCTGCCCTGATGAAAGGGGACGCCGACAAAGCACAGAAGAAGAAAGGCCGGGGACAGCAAGAGGTGAGCAGATGCCCGCAACCCGCATGCGGGTGTGTCCCGCACAGCGAGGCTCGGAGCCGCCACAGGTACTAGATGGGGTGCGCTCACGGCCGGACAGATTGGCCGGAGCGTTGCCCCTATCAACGCCCAGGACCACCAATGTCAGGAGAGAGGGAGCGCTCGCGGCCATAACAATACCCCCCCCCCCCTTGGGTCTCCCTTAGAAAGTTTCGAACCAGGAGGCAATAAAAAATATTCTCCTCTGGTTCCCAAGACCTCTCCTCTGGACCAGATGCCCGCAACTCGCCAGTCAACAAGAAAATAATGTTTTCCTCTAACAGTTTTCATAGCAAAGATCTCCTCTACCTTGAAAACGTCCAAAGAACCTGAGACAGGAGTGGGAGCAACAACTTTTTGAGAAAACCGATTAATGACCAGAGGCTTGAGCAGAGAAACATGGAAAGAATTTGGAATGTGAAGGGAGGAGGGCAGACATAATTTGTAAGAGACAGGATTGATCTTTTGAAGAACTACAAATGGACCCCGGTAACTGGGACCCAACTTGTATCTGGGAATTTTAAAGCATATGTACTTGCAGGAGAGCCAGATAGCAACATACTGGGAGGAAGCGGATAGCAACGGGCGCCTAGTCTTCTGCCAGATGGATACAAAATTTCTGTTTAGGGCATCTACAGCCGGCACTCCAGAGGAATCTGGTAGAGGAAGAGGTGGACGAGGATAAAGACCATAGAGGACAAAAGAGGGAGAGGTCTTTGTGGACTCGATGATTATAAGAAAACTCTTATAATCCCCAATTGTCCTGCTGAGCCGAAACAAAATGACGCAGGTAGCTTTCTAGAATTTGGTTAATTCTCTCCACTGGCCATTGGATTGAGGGTGGTAGGTGGAAGAAAAGTCCAAATAAATTTTTAAACATGAACAAAGGGCACGCCAGAATTTGGAGACAAATTATACCCCACAATCCGAGACGATGTGGGAGGGAATACATGTAGATGAAAAATTTGTTGAAGAAAATGTTTGGCCAACTGAGGACAGAAGGCAGTCCGGGGAAAGGAATAAAATGTGCCATCTTGGAGAGACGATTAACGACCACCCACATGATGGTATTGTTACAGGAAGGAGGAGGATTGATGATGAAATCCATGGCTATATGAGTCCAATCTGGAATAGGCAAGGGCTGTAAGAGTCCAGCAGGTCTCAACCAGGGAGTCTTGTCACGAGCACAGGTGGTACAAGAACTGATAAAGTCAATGACATCCTCTTTGAGATGCGGCCACCAATAGTGTCAAGCGATTAACTGTAAAGACTTCTTGATCCCAGAGTGACCAGCCAGCAACGAGTGTCCTCAACTGAGTGTAACACACGTTTCTGAAGACAGGAACTCCGGTGTATGTGGATCCGCTGGATCTGTGTGGCAGATGACTCGGACCGTGCCAGGGAGCGGAGTCTAAGGAGCGGCTGGTCTTCACCAGAGCCCGCCGCAAAGCAGGATGGGCTTGCAGCTGCAGGTGACACCCAGGTCACTACCCCCGGCACGGCTCCACCACACAGGCGGCTGAGGAGATGCGAAGCACATCGGGACATAGCAGGAGTTCAGTAGGCAGGCGGCAGAGAAGCAAGGTCAAGGTCACAAGAGCAGGAGATCTGGTACACGGCAAGGCAATACTATGGAACGCTTTCACTAGGCACAAGGCAACAAAGATCTGGCAGAGAACTGAGGAGGGTGGAGGAATTTATCAACAAAACACAGGTGGTTACACTAATTAGCATATTGGCCCTTTAAATCTTAAAGCCCCGGCGCGTGCACGCCCTAAGGGACAGGTGCCCCGGAGCAGAGAGGCGGAAGCAGAGGCAGGGGAAACACCCGGAGAGTGACGGACTGGGGCTCGCATGCGGGTGCGTCCCGCAATGCGAGTCCCAGCCCCGTCGGCAGCAGAAGGTAAGGGGACCATGCGCTCATGGCCAGCGTGTGAGGCCAGAGTGCATAGCGGAGCACTGAGGACACAACGTCTGAGACGAGGAGGCATGAACTTCTTCCCAGGTGGGACTTAAAGAAGGGAAGCTGGAGCTGCAGTACTGAGGCATTTAGGAGGAATGATATGACAAGGAGTGAAATCCTGACCAACAACATTGAGGATCGAGAAAGAGCATTGGCTCTAACATTTTTCTCAGCAGGATGAAAATGAATGATGAAGCTGAATCGGGAGAAAAAGAGCGACCATCTTGCTTGACGGGGATTCAGGCATTGTGCAGATTGTAGATATAAAAGATTTTTATGATCTGTAAAAATGGATGTGTAGAACCCTCTAAAAGATGGCACCATGCTTCTAAGGCCAGTTTAATGGCAGGGAGTTTCCGATCACCAATAGAACAGTTTCTTTCCGCAGGAGAAAAGGTTTTTCTTATTGTTCTTTTTGGTAAGGGCAACGATTGGGGCAACTAAGAAACAAAAATGAGGAATGAATTGACGGTAGTAGTTGGTAAACCCCAAAAATCACAAGCAGGTATACAATAGCAAGCAGGTATACAATAGCATTAACAAATTCTTGGAAGACTGCAAGGGCATTACAGAGACTGAAAGGCATGAATAGGTACTCAAAATGGCCATCTCGGGTGTTTTTTCCATTCATCGCCTTCTCGAATGCAAATTAAATTGTATGCTCCTCAAAGACCTAATTTAGTGAAGATTATGACTCCACGTAGATGATCTAAGAGTTCTGAGATCAAGGGCAAAGGGTAGCGGTTTTTGATTGTGATTTTATTAATTCCCCGATCAATGCAAGGACAAAGAGAACCATCCTTCTTCCCAACAAAGAATAATCCAGCCCCAGCAGGAGAGGTAGATTTCCAGATAAAACCTTTTTGAAAGTTTTCTTGAATATATTTTTGCATAGCTTGAGTCTCAGGTACAGACAGCGGATAAATTCTTCCCCGAGGAGGTGTAGTGCCAGGTTGGAGATCAATGGGACAATCATAAGGGCAATGTGGTGGAAGAGTCTCTGCTTGTTTTTCGCAGAAACGGGGGTGACACCATGACCGTAGTGGTTCCCTCTCACGGCGTAGCTCCTCTGCGGCGTAACTGCATGTCTATATAAGTGGCAAGATTGATGAGATCAGTCAGGGAGGATGGAAGATCTCGAGCCGCCAAGGCGTCCTTGATTTTACTTGAGAGACCCTTTTTAAAAGTAACGCACAAAGCCTCATTGTTCCAGGCCAGTTTAGAGGCCATGATGCGGAATTGTACTGCGTATTCACCCACAGAAGAGTCTCCTTGACAGAGATTCAGTAAGGCAGTCTCCGCAAAAGAAGCCCGAGCATGTTCATGAAATACATTTCAGAATTCAGCAAGGAAAGTCCAGAGATTAGAGGACAATGGGTCATTACGGTCTCACAGTGGAGTAGCCCAGGCCAAGGCTTTCCCAGAAATAAGACTGATGATAAATGCCACCTTGGCACGCTCTGTAGAAAACTGGTCCGCTTGAAGTTCAAGATGCATAGAACACTGTGTTACAAAGCCCCTGCACAACTTCGGATCACCATCCTATTTAGTAGGTAGAGACAGACGAATTTTGGAGCTAGCTGAAGCAACAGAAGCAGGAGTCGCAGAAAGTTCTGCCTGCGGGGGTAGAGGCTGTTGTGTAGCTGCACCAGTGCAGAAAGCTGAGACATCTGCTGTGCTTGTTGTTCAATCTGTGCAGACTGACGTGCCACAATGGTAGAGAGGTCGGCAACACTCGGCAGAGGAACCTGGGTTTGATCCATGGCCGGATCTTACTATAACGGTGTTACCCTAACGGCTGAGTAGTGGATCCGCTGTCCTCTGTGAACAATGACTGAACCGCACCAGGGAGCGGAGTCTAAGGTGCCGCTGGTTTTTACCAGAGCCCACCGCAAAGCGAGATGGACTTGCAGTAGCAGGTGGCACTTAGGTCGCTACCGCTGGCATGATCCATACACACAGGTTGCCCAGATGTAACTTGGCACAGATGGTATAGCGTAGTCAGGACAAAGCACAGGTCAGAAGTCAGGCAGCAAAAAAGCATGGTTGGGTCACAGGCACAAGGTCAGGAGGCAGGCAGCAAAGAAGCAAGGTCAGGTCACAGGCTGGAGATCAGGAACACTAATATGGCAAACACAATGAAACGCTTTCTCTAAGGTACTAAGTACGAAGATCCGGCACCATGATAGGGAGGTGCCGGACTTATATAGAGTCCGCCCAGCAAGCGACCAATTACTGGCCTTTTAAATCTAGCAACGCCAGCATGTGCGCGTCCTAAGGAAAGTGGATGCTTGCTCTGGCAAAGCACAGAAGGAGAAAGGCCGGGGACAGCAAAAGGTGAGACGATGCCCGGGACTTGCATACAGGCGCGTCCCGCATAACGAGGTCCGGAGCCGCCGCAGGTACTAGACGGGGTGCGTTCACGACCGGACAGAACTACCGGAGCGTTGCCCCTAGCAACATCCAGGACACGCGTGCGGGTGCGTCCCGCACTGCGAGTCCCGGGACCACCAATGTCAGGAGAGAGGGATTGCTCACGGCTAGAATGAATGTCCGGAGCGCTGCCCATAACAGTAGGACAATGCACAGCAGCAAAATACTGTACGTGTGACCCTACCCTAAATTTTATGTCTGATCAATGTATACAACAAAGCAATGTGAGGTGTAAATAACAAATTGTCACACGAAAATAAATGCTATTCCCTTTGTATGGCTGATCAACGTATGGCTGATCAGTGTATGTTGTGTCTTCTGTTATATTAGGATCATCATCAGGCATTTTAGACTAAGCAGCCCATTTTGGTCATGGGTGTGGCTATGTGAAGGCGGAGCCACAAAAAGAATGGTGAAATGTCAATCATAGTTGGGCATAATATGGTACACAATAGGAAAAAAAAAATTATATATATATATATATATATATATATGACAATTCCCCATGATAAACACATTACCCTCTATATAAATCTTTTATTTACCAAATAACACTGGTATATATGGAGGAATATTATCAACATACATATTACCATCATACAGTTACTGACCAAATCCTGTATACTGAGACCAATATTACCTTTAATACCAGTATACATGGAGGAATATATCACCAAACAGTGGCGGATATAGTGGTAGATATCTGCTTTACACTGCTCTGTAGATCATATATATATAGTAATAAGTGATTACATATAATAAAATCTGGTGACTTGCAGGTGATGTCTTCTCTAATTGGAGTAGTTCGCTTTCCTTTTTCTTCTCCATCTGGCCCAGACCGTCATGATGATTTCTTCTTTCAGCCACAACTCATTTCCACAGAACCTGCCAAACAAACATTTTAGGATCTGCACTTTTCCAAACTAACTTTTCTACAAAGTAGAAAGGGTAGAAAAGTGGGTTGGGAAAGAATAGGGAGCCCCCCCCCATGATGTAGTTAGGTCGCTCCAGCAGGTATTCAGGTGTCTTCACGTAGTTTCCCCCATTATGCAGGTGCCCTGAGTAGGTAGGTACTCCTGTATGTAGATGTCAATTGTAGGTCGCTGCCCCAGTAGATAATTACTCCCTTTAGTTAACAGCACCCCCCTACAAGTCCCTTTGTAGATAGTAGCCTCTGTATATAGCAGCAGCCCTTTTTAGGTAGTTGTAGTGCAGCAGCCCCTTTTGTAGTGCAGCAGCCTGCTATAGCCATGTCCATGCAAAATATAAGCCGGCAAGCGTCTTTTAAGGCTTATACCAATGCACCCTTATATCTTGGGTAGCGTTGGGGGTTTTCACCTGTGAGGCCTGCTATATCTAGACCAGCAAGGGTGGGGCTTGTAAACTGTCTCCCCCCTCCCATTGTATGTGTGCTGAGTTCACACTGGAGGCGACTGGGGAGCAGTCTGCAAGTTGGACCTTAGGCTGCTGTATATCTGGTTCCTGGTTCTATGCATCTGGCCAGGCAAAAAAGGTTAGTGGTTAGGTCCCGCATCACATGAGAAACCTTGGCGTGGCGTGCGGGCTCAGGTATGTCCTTCATATAAGGATATACTGGCTAATGTCTAATTTTTACATCAGTTTTGACGATTAGCTAATATTATTGTATATATCTACTACAGGATTGAAACCCCACTTTTGTCCATAGGTGCGGGTCCTCTACCCCATTGTATGAGTGCACAATTGCACTTGGGGTTGAGCACTTGTTATCACCTTGAGACTACGTTGTTTTGTTTTTCTGTTTAAAGTCAGTCATGTTGTACGCATCCATATACACGTTTATCAGGTGTCAGGATGTGATTGTGGTACTTGTGACCGTCTGCAGGCATTCTCCTACGCTGTTTTGACTACGCTGTTTTGTTTTTCAGCAGCCCCTTTAGGTTTTTATAGATGCAGAAGACCCCTTTAAGTAGTTGTAGGTGTAGCAGCCCTCTTTAGGTAAATGTAGTTGCAGCAGCCCTCTTTAGTTAAATGTAGTTGCAGCAGCCCTCTTTTGGTAAATGTAGTTGCAGCAGTCTCCTTAAGGTAAATGTAGTGTCAGCAGCCCACTTTATGTAAATGTAGGTGGGGCAGCCCCCTTTAGGTAAATGGAGATGTGGCAGCCCCCTTAAGGTAAATGTTGGTGCAGCAGCCCCTTTAGGTAAATGTAGGTGCAGCAGCCCCCTTTAGTGCAACAGCAACCTTTAGAGCAGCAGCCCCCTTTAGTGCAGCAGCCCCCTTTAGGTAAATGTAGGTGCGGAAGCCCCCTTTAGGTAAATGAAGAGCAGCAGCCCCCTTTAGTGCAGCAGCCCTGAATGTAAGGAAAAAAACTAAATTATAATCACTTGGAAAGGGTGCAGGGACGTGCAACTAAACTAATATGGGGCATGGAACATTTTAGCTACGAGGAACGATTAAAGGAGTTACAATTGTTTAGTCTTGAGAAGAGACTTTTAAGGGGGATATGATAAACGTATATAAGTATATAAATGGCCCATACAAAAAATATGGAGAAAAACTGTTCCAGGTTAAACCCCCCCCAAAGGACGAGGGGGCACTCCCTCCATCTGGAGAAGAGAAGGTTTAGTCTAAAGGGGCGACACGCCTTCTTTACCATAAGAACTGTGAATTTATGGAACAGTCTACCTCAGGAACTGGTCACAGCAGGAACAATTAATAGCTTTAAAACAGGGTTAGATACATTCCTGGAACAAAATAACATTAATGCTTATGCAGAATTATAAAACAACATCCCTTCCCCTTACACCCTTCCCTTCAATTCCCTGGTTGAACTTGATGGACGGATGTCTATTTTCAACCATACTAACTATATGTAACTATGTAACCTGGTTCACCTGTAGTCCTCAGCAGCGTGGTCTCTCTTCTCTTCTGTTCTCCTCTGGGCTGTGATCTGGCACATGATGATGATGTCACTCATGTGCCGGAGCATAGAGTGCAGAGGACGGCACTCGGGCCTCTTGTCATCTGCCTGCATATTGCAAGCGGCCGCAAGAGGGATTGACAGGGCGAGGAGCCAATGACATGCTTATAGTTAAATTTGTCCTGGACCAGCCGGCCCGGCCCATCGGGTAAGTGCTGGTGTGCCTGATGGCCAGTCTGGCCCTGATCATCATTTAGGGTAGGGTCACACGTAACGGATCCGCAGCGTATTTTACACTGCAGATACGCCGGTGACCTGACCCATTTTGTGCCTCCAGCTGTTGCCACTCCCGTTCCCCCACCCCGCTCCGCCCCTGGCCTGCTCGCAACAGCAATACACCACTACGAGCAGCCACACAGAGGGCCTGCTAGTTGGCAAGTGCACTCTGACATCGCGGTGGTGCTGCAATGTCTGAGTACACTGCACATTACTTTGTAATGACATGTACACTGCACATGGCCTCAACTCAGACATTGTGGAGCAACCGCCATGTCTGAGTACGCTGCACCGTGATGTCAGAGTGCACTCGCCAACTCGCAAGGCCCCCTTTGTGGCTGCTCGTAGCGGCAGATTGCTGCTGCGAGCAGGCCAGGGGCGGAGCGAGGCGGGGGTATGGGGGTGGCAACTGCTGGAGGCACAAAATGAGTCGGGTCACTGGTGGATCTGCAGATTAAAATACGCTGCGGATCCGTTACGTGTGACCCTACCCTTAGGGTATGTACACACGTGTGTATTTTTGCTGCAGATCTGCTGCAGATTGCTTTTGCAGATTTTGCTGCCCATTGACTTCCATGGGTAGCAAAATTTGCTACAGCAAATCTGTAGCAGATATGTAGCAGAAGATACGCACGTGCAAACGTACCCTTAATGTGTATTTAAGTCAGCACGGTTGAAGTAGACTTTTAGCCACTTAATACATTGCTGAGTGTATAGGCTGAAAGCTACAGGCATTTGTGAAACCAATCATCAATAGGACATGTTGTAGAGTACAGTTACACTGTCATTGTCAAAAACATAACTTTAGTTTAAGTTTACAGATATCTGTTTTGTTATAGTTTGATGCATACATACAGATCAGCCATAACATTAAAACCACCTTATGCTGCCACAGAGCTCTAACAAGTTGATACATGGGTGAGATGTATCAATACACGTGTAGAGCAAAGTGGACCAAAGCAGTTGATCATAGGAACAAACTAGATTGCTTGAAAAATAAAAGAAGCAATCTGATTGGTTGCTATGGGCACCTGGTCAGCCTTTTCCCTGCACAGGCTTTGATAAACCTCCAAAACACATCTAAAGGTGCCATGTGGTATCTGGCACTAATAAATCATCTACAGATCCTTTAACTAAGGCCACTATCATTTGTGCATACAGTTGCCATGAACAAATTTACTTGGAATGCAACAATAGGTAGGTACGTGGTATGTGTCAAAATAACATTCACCTGAAAGCAAGAATACAAGGTTTCCCAAGAGAACATTTCCAAAGGCATCACAATCTGCTAGATAGCATTGTCTTACTGTTACTGTTTCAACACATCAACTTAAAGAGAAGACTATTTTTGCTAACTTATAGAGCCCACAAGTTAATAGGTGCCATTGTCACAAGATGTTCGGTGCTATGCATTTTACCTGTTAGTGGTTTTACTATAATGTCTGATTGGTATATGTATTTATCTACCTGAAAGTAACAGCACGATAATGTAAACCTTGTCTCTGTAAAATCTGCAGTTCCAGTTTAACCACAACTGTGCGTGCAGAGTAAGCTAGTTTCTAAGGCTGACTGTGACATAGTTAAAATCTAGTGCAAATGTTATTTTATAGCCACATTGTTTTCATTTATCTTTGAAAACCTTTTTATTTAAAAACTGCAGAATTGTATAACTGAGTTAAAGATCATGCCTTTCAAACAAGCATCTTACCGTAAACTAAATATTACAAAATTCTTGTTGCAAATGCTGTAGAATTACACTTCCCGAAACTGTAGTATATATATGTAGCTTTTCTTGCTTGATTTTTGAAGTTCCTGAAAGAAAGAAAAAATATTGTTTTCTACTCTAGAGGATGTTTAATCTCAATGCCTAAACCCACAAACAATCAAATGGGTAGACTGATACAGTAGATAGATAGATAGATCTACTACTTCACTACAAAAAATGTCCGTTTGTGCAAGCATCCAAGATCTGATTAAGATCTACCTATATCTATGTACAGAAGGCACAGCACTCCAATATGCCATAAATTCCAAAGTGTGATTTTTTCAACTCCTGTCACAGCAGCAACATTTTAATTCTAATGTAGAATTGAAACATTGCTGCTGTGACATGAGCTGAATTAATCAAACTTTGGATTTTATGGCATAGTGGAGTGCTAGTAAATAAGTGGAAAAAGGAAAAGGAAAAAGGACTCATACCTACAATGAAAGTCAAGTGAAGTCCACCGTGTAGAAAATCATTAAAGGGGTATTCTGCTCCTTGACATCATATCTCGGGCACTGGGAACCCCTCAGCCTGGCACCCCGGCATTCTGAATATTCATGTTCAGAATGCCAGCTTCGGGCGGCCATGGATATGATGCCCCCTCCATTCATGTCTATGGGAGGGGGTGTGACGGTTGTGGTTGCGTATAGACATGAATGGATGGGGGTGTCATGTCCATGACCACTCAAAGCCAGAACACAAATGGCTGCCTGGCTGGGAGATCATGGCGGGTCCCAGCGGCCGGATCCCCCGTGATCAGATATCTAGGGGTGGAGTACCCCTTTAGGGGAAAGGAGGAAGGTTTGGAAAATCTGCCACAAACCCCACTGAAGTGGGTCTGTGGTGGATATTCCACAGCAGAAATTTAATTCCGAAAAACTGCTGCGGACAGCTGAGAGCCCACTTTCATTCAAACTTGCAGTATTTGGTTATGTCTGCCTTTGCTGAATGTCACTTTTATGACCAGAAAATTGGTAATCTTTTCTAATCAGTCACACAGAGTGCAACATTGTTTCCAGTAAATAAACTTCATAAGTAGAGAGAGCCAAAAGTGTTTTCTTTATACTTTTAAGGAAAACTTACAGCAGCATCACTGCTTAAACAGGCTACTATTGGGGTTGATGCTTATTAAAACACTTTTTACCTGGTAAAAATCAGAGGAGGCATTCCTTGTATGCATAATGTGAAACCTATTACCCATGTGATTGTCCTGGTTGTAATGCAGAGCAGAGGCTCTGCATTACAAGCAGGGCGTTCACATGGGCAATGGCTCTCACGCCACGCAGACAAAGTCGAAATG
Source organism: Hyla sarda (assembly GCF_029499605.1). Classification (NCBI taxonomy): domain Eukaryota; kingdom Metazoa; phylum Chordata; class Amphibia; order Anura; family Hylidae; genus Hyla; species Hyla sarda. The sequence continues at coordinate 300,661,544 of NC_079191.1, forward strand.
CATAATGATGAAGTGGGATGTGATTTCTGGCCAGAGAGGACAGCAATAGTATTCTGCAATAATTTGTGTATACGTTTCACCCCTAGCTGTGTGGGGTACTTAGGATTTTCTGTGAAATCTAAAGGTTGCAGGAAGATGAATGCCTAATCCTATGGTAACTAGAGAAGTAGTATTGTTTTTAGGCTTCCTCTAGTCAGTCCAAATAACTCCTTTTTTTTCCCCATACAGAAGAAATAACTCACCTACAAAAGATCTATATCTCACCTCTCCTAGGATTAAAAAGAAACAGAGGAAGAGGATGCAAGGAAGGAAGAGCCAGAACAGAAAAAAACATCTAAATACTATTAAGATATTTAATCAATTTATCCACACACTTACTGAAATCGAGCCGAAGGTCTTTGAAAGAGGACTTTTTTCTGTTTGACAAACAAAGATGGCAGTTTGGATTTATTCCTCAACCTAAATAACTACAGTCATGGCCATAAATGTTGACACCCCTGAAATTTTTCCAGAAAATGAAGTATTTCTTACCGAAAAGGATTTTGCTGTAACACATGTTTAGCTATACACATGTTTATTCCCTTTGTGTGTATTGGAACGAAACCAAAAAAGGGAGGAAAAAAAGCAAATTGGATATAATGATGCGCGTTCTGTGCCCATGGCAGAGGTCACAGAATAGAAAATCAGATACTCATCTGGCGCTCGCAGGATCCGTCCAGGTGGTCAATAAGGTAAAAGACTACAGGTGTGGTAAAGAGTTCAGTCTTTATTTCTTCATAAAGGACAGACAACGCGTTTCGAGGGATCGCCCCTCTTCCTCAGGTCATGGGTACAGAGACAGGTAACATAATGCTTTTTATATGCACAAAAAGACCGCAAAAATCGGCTGGTTGGGTGACGTCACAGTCAGGTGTGCTTGTCAGGGAGGGGCAATGGGAAAGGTAAAGAAAAAAAAAAAAAGAAAAAAAGGCAGTGTTGAAATACTGTTTGCAAATGCTCAAAATGTCTTTGATATTTAAGTCCATAGCAGGGGGGAAAGGTGATTGTGAGTTTTGCCGTGGTTGAGAGTCACTCGGTCTGATGCTTGCGCTTCGTGCCGTCCGGTCATGGATGCGTGCTGGTACTCCGTGTATCGTTGGGGTTTCCTTACCATTTGCCATGATAAAACCCACTTTTCCAGTACCAGCACTGGACGATCTTTTCCCATAAAGAAGCATCTTACATGCCAATCCAATTACATTGTGTACCTAATCCAATGTGAATGTATGAAGTAATACGTGGGCAGGACCATACAACCCCTACATATTAGACTGAACCAACATCGGGCCAACATAAGGAAAGGCTACCAATTACACGGATTATCGCGTCACTGCAGCCGACATCACCCTGGAAGTACCAACCCAATTACAATTACACCTATTGACCAAGTACCGGGACATCTCACCAATAGATTTGAAGCACTAGTCAGAAAAGAGATGTTTTGGATCTACAGCCTGAACTCGTTACAGCCTCAGGGCTTGAATGAATTAACAGAATTAATTCATTAATCCCCCCAGCACATCTCTCCTCCCCGTCTCGGACACCATATACGGGTTCGCACCATACCCCAATTCACAAGGTCCACGCACACTCAACTACCACACCTTGGCCTTGAATACGCCGAACCTCATTACCGATTTAGATACACAAACCTTCCCACCGCCGACCCGCACACTTACTCCGAACGTCTGCACCACAAACACTTAATGTGTTTTACCGATGTGCACCCATTCTACATATGACACCAATATGTCTCACCCACGCCCCCCCACTGCCTTGCCTCCGCAATTACGTGGGACTTTGATAAATGACAATGGCAAAACGGAAACATTATCGTACATATGTCCTGCTTCATATCCCGAAAAAGTAGCAGGTACAATACGGCCAATATCCTCCCTTACCTGTGTACTGCTCCGCTGACACACGGCCGTCTGCGCATGCGCGGCGGTGGTCCGCGGACAGGGGGACTGCAGCGCCTACAAGGCACCTCCACAGCCCCTCCCATGCCGAACCGAGAACCTGCCAACCGCAGCGGCATACGATGATAACCACCAGAAACCCCAACGATACACGGAGTACCAGCACGCATCCATGACCGGACGGCACGAAGCGCAAGCATCAGACCGAGTGACTCTCAACCACGGCAAAACTCACAATCACCTTTCCCCCCTGCTATGGACTTAAATATCAAAGACATTTTGAGCATTTGCAAACAGTATTTCAACACTGCCTTTTTTTCTTTTTTTTTTTTTCTTTACCTTTCCCATTGCCCCTCCCTGACAAGCACACCTGACTGTGACGTCACCCAACCAGCCGATTTTCGCGGTCTTTTTGTGCATATAAAAAGCATTATGTTACCTGTCTCTGTACCCATGACCTGAGGAAGAGGGGCGATTTTACCTTATTGACCACCTGGACGGATCGTGCGAGCGCCAGATGAGTATCTGATTTTCTATTCTGTGACCTCTGCCATGGGCACAGAAGGCGCATCTTGACAAAACCGCCTCGACTATCTCGAGAAACGGAAGGATACAGGCTGCCGCGGATCGCACTATTTCGATACCAAGCCCACAACGGTGTCGCGCTCGCAGCGCGACGCAATAAGGTGAGCAACTTCCCACCCCCATTTTTTCTCTTGTCCCCACGAGGTAACGGCACAGGGTGCGCTGGTCTTTTGTTCCCTTTTTCTCCTCCCTTTCTAAAATTGGATATAATGTCACACCAAACTCCAAGAATGGTCTGGACAAAATTATTGGCACCCTTAACTTAATATTTGGTTGCACACCCTTTGGAAAAAAATTATTCAAATAAGTTGCTTCCTGTAACCATAAATAAGCTTCTTACACCTCTCAGCCGGAATGTTGGACCACTCTTCCTTTACAAACTGCTCCAGCGTTTCATTTCATTTAAATGTATATTTCGCACTGATACTGATGTTCCCTGAGCCTGCAGGACAGCTTGAATATCTTTGGAACTTGTTTGGGGCTGCTTATCCACCATCCAGGCTATCCTGTGTTGACATTTTTCACTTCAGTTCACACCCAGAGAGATTAGCTACAGTGCCATGGGTTGCAAACTTCTTGATAATGTTGCGCACTGTGGACAAAGGCAAATCTAGATCTCTGGAGATGGACTTGTAACCTTGAGATTGTTGATATTTTTCCACAATTTTGGCTCTCAAGTCCTCAGACAATTTTTTATATTGTCCACACCTGTTACTTGCCCCAGGTGAGTTTAAAGGAGCATCACATGCTTGAAACAATATTATTTTTCCACAATTTTGAAAGGGTGCCAATAATTTTGTCCAGCCCATTTTTGGAGTTTGGTGTCACAATGTCCAATTCCTCCCTTTTTTGGTTTAGTTCCAATACACACAAAAGGAATAAACATGTGTATAGCAAATACTTCATTTTCTTAAAAAATTCAGGGGTGCCAACATTTGCGGCCATGACTGTATATCAGAAAATAGAGTTCCACTCTACACTTTCACCCATTCATATTGGGCTACATACAAAATACTCCTTCTATCTTCTGCAACATAAAGGGAACTTTTGGGATATGGGTTTTTCCCTTGTTAAATCAGACTTTAAATCCTTTATGAAATCTTCTAATTGTTACACAACAATTTATTTAGAAGGGAAAACAAAGCTCTAAAATACATTGCTAAGAATAATAATTAAAGGGGTAGTCCAGTGGTGAAAAACTTATCCCCTATCCTAAGGATAGGAAATAAGTTTGAGATCGCGGGGGGGTCCGACCGCTGGGGCCCCCTGCGATCTCTCTGTATGATAGCGGGTGTCGACCACCGCACGAAGCGGCGGCCGACACGCCGCTTTGTGCGGAGGTCGACACGCCCCCTTCCCGCGACTATCAGGGCTCTGTACAGGAGATCGCAGGGGGCCCCAGCGGTCGAACCCCCGCGATCTCAAACTTATCCCCTATCCTTAGGATAGGGGATAAGTTGTTCACCACTGGGTTCACCACTGGACTACTCCTTTAAGTACTCCACCCTGCTGACAAAGAGGGGGGATTATTGTACTAAACAAAGAGGAATATATTAATGAAGCCATAAGGATGCTATCAGGCAATAAATACTATACAGTGGGGATCAAAACTTTGGGCACCCCAGGTAAAAAAATGTATTAATGTGCATAAAGAAGCCAAGGAAAGATGGAAAAATCTCAAAAAGGCATCAAATTACAGATTAGACATTCTGATATGTCGACAAAAGTTCGATTTTATTTCCATCATTTACACTTTCAAAAATAACAGAAAACAAAAAAATGGCATCTGCAAAAGTTTGGGCACCCTGCAGAATTCATAGCATGCACTGCCCCCTTTGCAAAGCTGAGATCTGTCAGTGTCATGGATTGTTCTTAATCATTCTCTGGGAAGACCAGGCACTGTCAATCTCAAAGGTTTTAAATGCTCAGACTCATCTGTCCTTGCCCCAACAATCAGCACTATGGGTTCTTCTAAGCAGTTGTCTAGAAATCTGAAACTGAAAATAGTTGACGCTCACAAAGCTGGAGAAGGCTAAGATAGAAAAACATTTTCAGATGTCAATATCCTCTGTTCGGAATGTAATTAAGAAATGGCAGTCATCAGGAACAGTGGAAGTTAAAGCAAGATCTGGAAGACCAAGAAAAATATCAGACAGAACAGCTCGCAGGATTGTGAGAAAAACTATTGAAAACCCACGTTTGACTGCACAATCCCTCCAGAAAGATCTGGCAGACACTGGAGTTGTGGTACACTATTCCACTATAAAAAGATACTTGTACAAACATGGTCTTCATGGAAGAGTCATCAGAAGAAAACCTCTTCTACATCCTCACCACAAAAATCAGCATTTTAACTTTGCAAATGAACATATAGACAAGCATGATGCATTTTGGAAACAAGTTCTGTGGACCGATGAGGTTAAAATTGAACTTTTTGGCCGGAATGGACAAAGGTACGTTTGGAGAAGAAGGGGAACAGAATTTAATGAAAAGAACCTCTGTCCAACTGTTAAGCATGGGGGTGGATCAATCATGCTTTGGGGTTGTATTGTAGCCAGTGGCACAGGGAACATCTCACGAGTAGAAGAAAAAATGGATTCAATAAAATTTAAGCAAATTTTGGATGCTAACTTGATGCCATGTGTGAAAAAGCTGAAGTTAAAGAGAGGATGGCTTCTACAAATGGATAATGATTCTAAACACACCTCGAAATCCAGGGGGGATGACATCAAGAGGCGCAAACTGAAGGTTTTGCCATGGCCTTCACAATCTCCTGACCTCAACATAATTGAAAATCTATGAATAGACCTTAAAAGAGCAGTGCGTGACAGACAGCCCAGAAATCTTCAAGAACTGGAAGACACTTATATTCAGTCCCACCAATAAATTTTCAGAGGAAATCTAGGCCTTATTTGCAGAAAGTTTCCAACAGGCAGTTTTATCTAAGCAAGAAATGTAGTATATCCCTTTAAAAGTACCAACCCTACCACTTTTATACCCCAAACTTAATTTCTATTAAAGACTAAAGACTATGGAGAATAAAGACTTTAGAGAAGTCCTGTGACTCACAGCATGTTTTCTACCTCACTGTGTCCCATCATACAGGCAGCTGTAGTTTCACTTGGTATCTCCCTTTACTTGACAATTTATATACTCTATAATTAGAGATGAAAATTTCGATTCGGTCGATTCGCCAAATTTGGTTCGGTCCAAATTCATTTGCGGCAAATTGCTATTAAAAACAGCTATTTCTGGTCTACAGAGAGCCTCAATAGGGGTGTAGAACACTTTGCCTTGCCATAACACACATAGAGAGTGTGCTGTGCTAGTGAAATAATACTGTTATTCAGTATGACATGCAGATTAGAGGTGACGCTATTAGAATCACTGTCGCAGATTGGAGGTGGCAGCAGCATGAGGAGACCATATAGTGCCTGAGTGACACAGCCTGGAGGTGACGGAAGCATGAGTAGACCATATAGTGGCATAATGACACAGCCTGGAGGTGGCGGAAGCATGGGGAGACCATAATCTGGCAGAATGATGCAGCCTGGAGTTGGTGGCAGCAAGAGGACACCATATAGTGGCTGAATGACACAGCCTGAAGTTGGCATCAGCAAGGGGAGACCATATTGTGGATGAATGACACAGCATGGAGGTGGTGGAAGCATGAGGAGACCATACAGTGGCTGAATGACACAGCGTGGAGGTGGCAGCAGCAAGAGGAGACCATATTGTGGCTGAATGAGACAGCCTGGAAGTGGCAACAGCCTGACGATACCATAGGACCTCACAATTGAAAAGATTAAAGATATTTATTTACATTTAAATTGGAGATTTCAAATAGATGAACCTAAAAAGTTTTATTAAATGTGCCAGCAGCACATGGCAGCACAGTGACACAGCCAGGAGGTGGCAGCAGCATGATGAGACCATAATCTGGCTGAAAGACACAGCCTGGAGGAGGCAGAAGCATGAGGAGACCATATAGTGGCTGAATGACACAGCCTGGAGGTGGTGGCAGCATGAGGAGACCATATAGTGGTTGAATGACACAGCCTGGAGGTGGCGGCAGCATGAGGAGACCATATAGTGGCTGAATGACACATCCTGGAGGTGGCGGAAGCATGAGGAGATCATATAGTGTCTGAATGACACAGCCTGAAGGTGGCAGCAGCATGAGGAGACCATATAGTGGCTGAATTACACAGCCTGGAGGTGGCGGAAGCATGAGGAGGCCATATAGTGGCTAAATGACAGCCTGGAGTTGCCTGCAGCAAGAGGAGACCATATAGTGGCTGAATGACACAGCCTGGTTGTGGCAGAAGCATGAGGAGACCATATAGTGGCTGAATGACACAGCGTGGAGTTGGCGGCAGCAAGTGGAGATCATATAGTGGCTGAATGACACAGCCTGGAGGAGGCATAAGCGTGAGGAGAACATATGGTGGCAGAATGAGACAGCCTGGAGCAGGCATCAGCATGAGGAGAACAAATGGTCACAGTATGAGACAGCCTGGAGCTGGCATCAGCAGCATCAGGAGTCCTGAAAGTGACCCGGTGACAGAGTGGGGCGGTGGGTGGCAATACCAGTACTCAGTGATGAAGGTGGGTGAAAAAAGATGAACTTGGCATCAAATATGTGGCATCAGGCGGATGGCAGGATCAAAATAGTAGCTGAGGCAGGTAGGCAGAAGAAAACTGTCTTTTTTGTTAGTGTGCACAAGTAAGTATTGAGGATATGCATTACGTAGAACTTAACTTTTAATAATATTCTAAGGATAAAATATATGTACCCAATTATTATTTTTTACAAAAGGAAAGGTGTGCAAAAAAACACAATGTGCCACCTACACCACCAAGTATTGATGTGATGCAAAGACCTCTAAAAGGTGGAAGGGAACAACGTATGGTCCATTGTAACCGTTGGGGTAAAAACTTCCACTGTAAGGCGCTACTCTTACACTATTAATTCCCTTCTTGGCAAGTGTTATTCGCCCTAAAAAGGGCGGCCCCACACAGGCATCACTCCCTGTTTCCACCTACAAACACTGCCATTTCCCAGGGTTTTTAGGTGGAAATAGGGAGAGGTTCCTGTCTAAGGCCGTCCCTTTTAATATGAGTAACACTTTCCTCGAAGGAAACAACGTATTGTCCATTGTAGCAGGTGGGGGTAAAAACTTCCCTACTCTGGAAGGCCCTACTCTCGCCCTATTAATTCCCTCTTGGCAAGTTTCACTCGCCCTAAAAAGGGCAGCCCCACACAGGAAACTCTCCCTATTTCCACTTAAAAACCCTGGGAAATGGCAGTGTTTGTAGGTATAAATAGGAAGAGGCTCCTGTTTGGGGCCACCCTTTTTAGGGCGAGTAACACTTGCCAAGAAGGGAATTAACCCCTTAAGGACTGAGGGGCCCTTTTTCTCCTTAAGGACTGAGCCCTTTTTCGCAATTCTGACCACCGTCACTTTAAGTGTTAATAACTCTAAAACGCTTTTACCGAATATTCTGATTCTGAGATTGTTTTTTCGTGACATATTCTACTTTATTTTGGTGGTAAATTTTCGGCATTACTTGCATCCTTTCTTGGTGAAAAATCCCCAAATTTCATGAAAATTTAGCATTTTCCTAACTTTGAAGCTCTCTGCTTGTAAGGAAAATGGATATTCCAAATAAATGTTATTTTTATTCACAAATACAATATATCTACTTTATGTTGGCATCATAAAATGGACATATTTTTACTTTTTGAAAAAATTTGAGGGCTTCAAAGTAGAGCAGCAATTTTCAAAAATTTCATGAAAATTGCAACATCTGAAGGGACAGATGTTACAGAACTACAACTCTCAGCATGCCTGGGCGGTCTAGGCATGCTGAGAGTTGTAGTTTGGCAACATCTGGAGGGCTACCATTTGGGCACCACTGTAACAGCAGTCTGGCCTTCCTAGTGGTTGCCACAGTAAAGATCACATTACTTTCACTTTCATTTCTCCCCCCCACCGTCGATTCCCTACCTAAGCCGTGATCTCCGCTGGATGTCTGCGATGATCACCGGGCTCCACGCATCTGGTCCTCAGGTAAAGGCCTCCATATTCTCCCCTCCGTTCTGCCCGACATCCAGGGGTGGGCAGAACGGGGGGTTTCCATGGCAACCCCCTGTCCTGCGCTGCCATTGGCAGGGGATAGGAGGAGATTGCAGCACTGCGACCTCACTCCTATCCCTTAGGATGATCGGGGCTGTCACTGACAACTCCGATCATCCCTATTTTCCGGGTGATCTCCGATCGCCTTCATGGGGGGGGGGTCTCAGGACCCCCCTGGGCGATGTGACGGGGTGCGAACTGGCCAACTGGCTATCGGCGGGGACCGGAATTCCCACGGGCGTATCCATATGCCCTCAGTCCTTAAGGACTTTAAAACGGGGGCATACGGATATGCCCGCCGTCCTTAACAGGTTTATGATGTGAGAGTATTAAATCTATGTTAATACAGGGCATGACCGAACATGCATTGCGGAGGCTGCTAGATGATCGAACGCCACTGCTAACCACCGCCAGCGACTAACCAGCTCAAGCCGGCATCAAGGCTCAGCTTTTGCGGCTTTCCGAGTAGCGGAACAATAGAGAGGAGAGGAGGTCAGCGGCGTTCCAGGGCCACAGATCACGTGGAGTGGCACTCCGGACTCCAGTGGCAGCTTCACTGAGCTCAGGTAGTGTGGCTTGTCAAGCAGGGGAGGAGGTCAGCGGCACTCTGAAACTGCAGATTACGTGGGGCAGCACTCCGGAGTACAGTGGAGCTTCACTGAGTCTATGGGAAGCACGCTGCAGACGTAAACGAAGATGACTGACGGGACAGCTGGAGAACATTGCAGACAGGAATAAAGCAGGTCAGCAATACGGACATAAAAAGGGTGGTGTAAGAGGCTTAAAAATTGTTGTTGGAAAACGGGGGAATATAATTGAGAAGATTAGGAGTGATCTGAGTGATAAAACCTTGAAAAGAAAGGGGGAATTTATAACTGTTATAATATATTAAGCAGGTGTTTAACCCCTTAAGGACGCAGCCCATTTGGACCTTAAGGACGCAGACAATTTAATTTTTATGTTTTTGTTTTTTCCTCCTCGCCTTCAAAAAATCATAACTCTTTTATATTTTCATCCACAGACTAGTATGAGGGCTTGTTATTTGCGTGACCAGTTGTCCATTGTAATGCCATCACTCACTTTACCATTAAATGTATGGCGCAACCAAAATAATACTATTTGTGTGGTGAAATTAAAAATAAAACTGCAATTTTGCTAATTTTGGAAGGTTTTGTTTTCACGCCGTACAATTTACGGTAAAAATTACGTGTTCTTTATTCTTTGGGTCAATTTGATTAAAATGATACCCATGATAACATACTTTTCTATTACTGTTGCACTTAAAAAAAAATCGCTAATTAGTATGTTTAAAATCTCCCTATTTTGAAGACCTATAACTTTTTCATTTTTCCGTATAAGCGGCTGTATGAGGGCTCATTTTTTGCGCCATGATCTGTACTTTTTATTGATACCATATTTGCTTATATAGAACTTTTAATCCATTTTTTATAAATTTTTGGGGGAATAAAATGTTATAAAAAAAGCATCTATTTTGGACTTTTTATTTTTACGTTCACACTGTTCACCGTACGGTATCATTTTATTTTAATAGTTTAGATATTTACGCACGCGGCGATACCAAATATGTATATAAAATATTTTTTTAACACTTTTTGGGGGTGAAATAGGGAAAATGGGACAATTTACGTTTTTATTGGGGGAGGGGGTTTTTCACATTTTGTTTACTTGATTTTTACACTTTAATAGTGTAAAATACTATAGCAATCACTCGTTTGCTAATACTGCTCAGTGCTATGTATAGGACACAGCACTGATCAGCATTATCGGTCATCTTCTGCTCTGGTCTGCGGGAAGGCAAATCAGAGCAGAAGACGCCGGGAAGGCAGCGGAGCCAGGTGAGGGGACCTCCATCTGCTGTGATGGATGATTGGATCGCTGCGGCAGCGCTGCGGGCGATTCGATCATCCATTTTAGTGAACGCGATGCTGCAGATGCCGTGATCTGTATTGATCACGGCATCTGAGGGGTTAATGGCGGACATCCGCGGGATCGTCCCTGGCGATCAGCAGCCGGGACCTACCGCACATGATCCGGGCATCACTCCGATGCTCGCGGTTATGCTTAGGACGTAAATGTACATCCTGGTGCATTAAGTACCACCTCACCATGACGTACATTTACGGCGCTCGTCGTTAAGGGGTTAATAAGTAACACTAATGGAACCAGAAATGGGCTGACAAGGACAAAAAAAAAAAAATAGCAAGTATCTGATTTTTTTTCATCAGTTGACTCTGGAAGTAATAACAACTCAGAGCAACTAGAGGACTTAGAAGGAGATATACCCCATGATACTTTGCAGGCTAATGGAATTATACAGGAGACACTGGAAGCGGCCCATCTGAGGTCATATTACAATCCCTAGAATCCCTACCAACCTGTCTTATTTCCCCCTTACACCTTCCAACTTAACTTAACAGCCTCTACAGGGACATCCCCATTGCTAACAGAAGAAACTATGGTACGGGGCAGAGCCTGACCACTGACTGGAATGGCCACGTGAGTCTGCCGCTCATGCCCCAGTGACCCAGCTGACATGCCAAAATCTCAAAAAAGCCAAGGAGACGTGGCGAAATTCTTCACAAAACGAGCGGAACACTCCCCGGCCAGAGCTCTCAAGATGGCACCGGAGCCTGCCTCCCACAACAACTCGGAGGAGGAGAGAGGACAGGACAGCGAGTCGGATGGTGGCGGCGCGACTACCCTCACTCCGACCTTCTTTAAAGCATTTATTAAGAAGGCACTTTCACAGGCACTAAAGCCGGTACGAGCTGACCTCGCGGAGATCAAGTCGGAGGTCCAGGCTATTGGTTTCCGCACGGAGGCCCTCGAGACAGCATGCCCATGAACGGCCCACTCAGCAGCACTGGCGTTGAAAACTGCACTGCTGGAATGCCACATCAACAGCGCCCTAATATTAATCGAGGACCAGGAAAACAGGAGCAGGAGAAAGAATATCCGCCTTAAATGGCTGCCGGAATCCTGGACCCCCGAGACTCTCCCCCGCATCGCACACAAAATCTTCGAGGGCCTTCTAGGTAAAGACAGGGCTGCAAAAATTGTGCTTGAGCGCATACACAGAGCGCTGAGATCAAAACCCAAGCCCTCAGAACCACCGAGAGATATTATATGCGGACTGCTATCATACATTGACACAGTGGCTATTTTACAAGCAGTCAGGGGAAAAAGTCCTATAACCTACGGAGACGCTGAACTTGCCTTCTATCAAGATATTGCACTAACGACTCTCATGAAGTGGCGTCTAATGCGTCCCCTGCTGGAAAATCTGAGAGACAAAGGCTTACCTTATTATGCCTGGCTGTTCCCCTTTGGACTTTCAGTGTTTAAGGGAGGCAGGAGGATTGTTATCAAGACCCCGGAGGACCTGGCTGCTGTGTGGCCCGCCTTAGGCATCTCCCCGGTGGAAGTCCCTTCTTGGCTGCCTCTCTCTGACAACGTACTGCTTCCACAACTGCCCCGGCTGGAGGACTGGAAACAAGTCACGCGACAGGGGACCCCCAAGCTGAAGAAATCCCCGATCAAAGACGTGCAGTCAGACCGTTAAAGATAAGTACTGTATATCCTAACCGTTATATGGAGTGCAGCGGGGGGAGATTGGGCCTTCCTCTCCATGTCAGGGTCCCTCCCCCCCCCCCCCCCCCCGCTGAACCCCTGCTCCGACTTACTATTTTACTTCCCCGTCACTGTATAACTGCTGGTCGCGCAACCACCACTATGCCTCCTTGATTGATTGATCTTACCCCGCTGCTTGCTATCGGATTGGCATCTATCTTCCTCCTTTATTTGATGGTACTGGAACCCCTCCACACCTACGCTATTCTGTGTTTAATTATATGCCCATGGCCTACCCTGCGTTCTGTGGATGTTATTCGCTGGATCCCGGCAAGAGGACACTGAGCTGGATGGCCTGTTGGCTTTGTTTGCTTCCCCTCGGGGGGGGGGGGGGGGTCTTGGGTCTGCTACGGCTGCGGGGTCTTCCCCTTACTCATAAACTACCTTTGGATGCCCTTCTCTGCCCACTCCTGTTCCCCTTGCCAGCTGCTGATGGACACTTCCCTGCTTGTTACATCTTTTTATTCCACGCCTGACTCCCCACCTCTTCTTCCCCGACCTGTCTCCTTCCCCCATGCTCTCCTTCCAAGTAATTCTCTATAACTGTTCATTCCTCTCACAATCCACCGGCAGATGCATCCTCCTCCTTCTGTCCCTTTCATCCTCTTCCCTGCTCCCTACCCCCCCTCCGATTCTAATTTCTCCCTTTTCATGTTCTCATTCCCTTTTCCAGCACCCCTCTGCTCTCCCTCACCCCCCCTTTCTTGATCCCCCTCCTCCCTCCACCCCTACTTTTCCCCGACCCCCCTCCGGTCCCCTCCCCCTCTTCACTTGGCTACATCTCCTCCTTCATTTTCCCTCTTCCCCTCCCTCCTCATCCTCCCCTCCCTTTACTGACCCCCGCTCCTCCCTCCTTTTTTTTTCTTTTTTTTCCCTTTCCTTTTCTCCTTTTTCTGCTGTACTCCTGACGTTTGATGTACCCCTTCTTGGGGACATTGGATATGCCTTTGCCTAGGTGTACCTTTATTTAGTTAATGTTTAATTAATATTTACTACCATTGGGGCCCCATTGGCTGTATATCTTGTTTACTTTGCGCACTGTTAGGCGTCCCCTTTTGAATGCGAGTTTTTCGTTCTGTAGATTTTTCTTCTATATGTCGCTGGTTACTGCATACATGGACCACTTATGTTTTAGTTCAGCTGATCACCATTGCCGTTACATTCTAGGTGTGAACGAGGTGCTCAACAGGTTGGAACGTTCTCTCCCTCCCACACCTTTTGACACAGCAAGACATCTGACCACCACTTACATACGCCCCTTCGCATACCTCCCCTCCATCCTCAGCCACCCCCTCGCTGAGCTACCCTCTTACACCGCTCTCCCCTTTACCCCTCCTCACCTTTCCCCTCCTCACCTTTCCCTAACCTTCCCATCTCTTTCCCTTCTGTTCTCCTTAACCTCCCCCTATCCTCTTCAGCCCTCTGTTTCCCCCTTCTTACTAGCATCTCATCTCCACTAGATCCCCCCCCTACCCTCCGCTTCCTCTCTCTTGTCCTTCACTCTCCTTATCACCTTTCTCTCCTTAACTCTTACCCTTTGCTTTGTTGTATTCTCTTTGCTACGGCACACCTCTGCCTTTTTCGGATCTTTCTCTCCTCCGCGGGTTATACCCAGTCCTGAGGTTCTTGAACAATGTCCTCGCTTACATGTATGTCATTCAATTTCAGAGGTATGCTGACTCCTAACAAGCGTCATCATGTGCTTACAGTTGTTAAAAAAACTTAAACCATCGCTCTTGTTTTTACAGGAAACCCATTTTAAAAATGGTAAAATTCCGAAGATGCCAACTAGACACTATTCTCACTGGTACCACTCCAGTCATGAGACCTCTGCATCGAAAGGTGTTTCAATTGCTGTTCACAAATCGACACCGATTAAAGTCCTCAGAGAATATGCAGATGATGAGGGGAGGGTGCTCTTCCTTCGAGTTCTGATATGTAATACTAAGTTTACTCTGGCGAACATATACGCTCCCAATCATGCACAGGTCCCGTGGCTTCTTAAAGTTTTAGACAATCTAAAATTGTTTGCTGATGGCCCGATCATACTTGGAGGCGATTTTAATGTAGCTCTTAATCCCACTTTGGACACTACGGCCTCTAGATCCACAATTTCCCATCGAGCCCTGGCGTGTCTCCGTACTAAATTGTCTGATCTCTCCCTTTTAGATGCGTGGGGGACGAGGAACCCCACTGTCAGAGACTACTCGCATTATACGGCCGCCCATAATTTTTATCAACGGTTTGATTATCTCTTCATCCACACTTCTTTGACCCCCTCCCTCACGGCTGCAGGTGTTGATATCCTTTCTCTCTCTGATCATGCTCCCATCTATGTGACTCTCTCCTTGTCCACCTCTCCTGTTCATTCCTCCAGATGGCGACTGAACGAGCACATTTTAGAGAACCCCCAGGCTAGGGAAGATATAAATTGATATTTAGAGATTCTCTGATGTCTGGTATTGTGCCAAGGGACTGGCGCAAGGCGAATGTGGTGCCAATCTTCAAAAAGAGCTCTAGGTCTTCCCCAGGCAATTATAGACCGGTAAGTTTAACGTGCATTGTGGGTAAATTGTTTAAAGGACTTATAAGGGATTACATAGAGGAATACATAGGGGATAATTGTATTATAAGTGATAACCAGCATGGGTTTACTAAGGATAGAAGTTGTCAAACCAATCTAATTTGCTTTTATGAAGAGGTGAGTAGAAGCCTTGACAGAGGAATGGCTGTGGATATAGTGTTTCTGGATTTTGCTAAAGCATTTGATACTGTCCCTCATAGACGTCTGACAGGTAAGTTAAGGTCTTTGGGTTTGGAAATTTTAGTTTGTAACTGGATTGAACACTGGCTCATGGATCGTACCCAGAGAGTGGTGGTCAATGATTCGTACTCTGATTGGTCCCCGGTAAATAGTGGTGTACCCCAAGGTTCAGTACTGGGCCCGCTGTTGTTTAATTTATTTATCAATGATATAGAGGATGGTATTAACAGCTCTGTTTCTATCTTTGCAGATGACACCAAGCTTTGTAGCACGGTACAGTCTATAGAGGATGTGCATAAGTTACAGGATGACTTGGATAGACTAAGTGTCTGGGCATCCACTTGGCAAATGAGGTTCAATGTGGATAAATGTAAAGTTATGCATCTGGGTACTAATAACCTGCATGCATCGTATGTCTTAGGGGGGATTAAACTGGCAGAGTCACTGGTAGAGAAGGATCTGGGTGTACTTGTAGATCACAGACTACAGAATAGCATGCAATGTCAGGCTGCTGCTTCCAAAGCCGGCAGGATATTGTCATGTATCAAAAGAGGCATGGACTCAAGGGACAGGGACATAATACTCCCCCTTTATAAAGCATTGGTACGACCTCACCTGGAATATGCTGTTCAGTTTTGGGCACCTGTCCATAAAAGGGACACTGCGGAGTTGGAAAGGGTGCAGAGACGCGCGACTAAACTAATATGGGGCATGGAACATCTTAGCTATGAGGAGCGATTAAAGGAATTACAATTGTTTAGTCTTGAGAAGAGACGTTTAAGGGGGGATATGATAAACGTATATAAGTATATTAATGGCCCATACAAAAAATATGGAGAAAAACTGTTCCAGGTTAAACCCCCCCAAAGGACGAGGGGGCACTCCCTCCGTCTGGAGAAGAAAAAGTTTAGTCTCAAGGGGCGACACGCCTTCTTTACCATGAGAACTGTGAATTTATGGAACGGTCTACCTCAGGAACTGGTCACAGCAGGAACAATTAACAGCTTTAAAACAGGATTAGATACATTCCTGGAACAAAATAACATTAATGCTTATGAAGAAATATAAAATCCCATCCCTTCCCCAATATCGCGCCACACCCCTACCCCTTAATTCCCTGGTTGAACTTGATGGACATATGTCTTTTTTCGACCGTACTAACTATGTAACTATGTAACTATTCCATATTAACTCCTACTTCGAATCCAACATAAACTCGGGCCCGTCCTTCCCTGTAATCTCGGAGGCAAATAAAGCCTATATTAGAGGCATCCTTATTTCCTGGGGTACAAAACTGAAGAAATCCTATCAAGCTCAAATCGATTCCCTCCTTTCCTGCATAGCTGCTCTTGAGAAAACTCATAAAACATTTAGAAGTGAAGACACTCAGAGTGAGCTCAGTACGGCTAGGAAAAAGCTGGTAGACCACCTAAACTCCAAATCCACTAAAGTGTATCTGAATTACAGACATAAAATGTATGCCCAAGGGAATAAGGGAGGGAAACTTATGTCCTCATTGCTGAAGAAAGCAAAAGCTAAGCAACATATCTATGGGATCAAGCGATCCGATGGCTCATTGTGCTCATCTACTAATGACATTGCCCTGGCTTTTCAGCAGTTCTATTCTAATCTTTATAACCTTTCTGACTCCCCTAGTGCGTCCTTAAAAGAGGAAAGGGTAAAGCTGACGCAGAGATTCTTAGAAGATGTCTCCCTACCCTGTTTGGATGACTCTATGGCGAATGATCTCCTCGTTCCAATTACAGTTGATGAGGTGAAGAAGGTTCTCACTTCCTTTCTCCCGGCAAAAAGTCCAGGCCCGGATGGCCTACCGCTTTTGTACTATAAAAAGTTTCAAGATTTTCTACTCCCCCACCTCACTACCTGGTGTTCTTCCCTATCTACAGGCTCTGTCCTCCCTTCACAATCCCTTGAGGCTCACATAACACTTATAGCGAAGGAGGGTAAGGAGCCTAATGAATGCGGTAGCTATCGCCCTATCTCGCTCCTAAACTTAGATCTAAAGCTTTGGGCTAAATTCCTGTCCCTCTGCCTCAAAAGGCTCTTGCCCCATCTCATTTGAGAGGAGCAGTTTGGCTTTGTCCTGGGTAGAGAGGGCCATACCAACACGGCAAAACTTCTCACAGCCATGTCTCAGGCCCATTCCCATAAGACGCCATTGGTCCTTCTCGGCACAGATGCCGAGAAGGCCTTCGACAGAGTTGATTGGCAGTACATGGTTCAGCTCTACAGAAATTCTGTATCCCAAGCCCCTTCATTTATGCCATTATGACACTGTATTCGTCCCCCTCTGCCTCTCTCCTGGTTAATGATTCCGTCTCCCCTCCCTTTGGTATATCGAACGGTACCAGACAGGGTTGCCCCCTCTCCCCTACCTTGTTTATTTTATTCATGTAGTCCCTCCTCCAGAAAGTTTGCCAACTGCCTTCTATAAGAGGACACCTGACGCCTTGGGGTGACTTGAAAGTATTAGCTTTTGCTGATGACCTATTGTTTCTCTTATCAGACCCTTTGGGGAGCCTCCCTTCTCTGGTTTAGCTTTTGTTTCGAAGTCGGAGTTGCTTGCTGTCTCTCTTCCAAGCCATGCCTCTGCCCAGCTTCGGGTCAGTTCTGGTTTTAGATGGACCACGTCACACCTAAAATACTTGGGTGTATCTATTACCCCCAGGTTGGACAACCTCTACGGGGAAAACTTTGATCTCCTCCTTGATGAAATTAAAGCTATTTTACGGGAATATGATATCCCACTGATTGCGTGGCTGGGCAGAAGTAATGTCCTACAATGCCATGTTGTTCCCAAGATCACTTATAAACTCACAATGCTACCGATTATGATTCCAGGCAAATTTTTTGCTTCCATTAGGTCACTCTTCTCTAAATACCTCTGGAAGCAGAAAAGACCAAGGTTATCACACTCTCTGCTTATTCACCATCGGATGGAAGGTGGGATCTACGATGAAATTCAACTTAAACGCTGTACGCACTTTGCACGCCCGACATATAGCCTGAGGGAGGTTCAGTGGTCACATGATGCTTACAGGGGTGACTTACTCAGGACTCTGTGGTTGCCGACAGTTGGAGGAGGGCGACATTAAGACCCTAATGATTGGTTATTGTATAGTGGCGTCACTTCATCTTGGTCTCACCTTTCCCCTCTACAGTCCCCTTCTCTCTCCCCTCTACTTCCCTCACATCTAATACCTGCAGCCGTGAACATGTCTCTCTCCACCTTTGCCCCAATGTGGAATATGCTGTAAAAACTGCCGATTATGCACTTTTTCTCTGGTGGTGGGGTCCCGTCTGACGAGGCTCTGAGATCCATGCTATCCGAGGTAAACTCCTCTTTCTTACATCCTTGAACATGTTAGGACCTGCTGCAGAGTCTTTAGTAAAAAGTTTTTACCGTTGAGAAGTCTGACAGACTTTGAGAGCTCCGTGGTGGCCTCTTGTGAGGTGCCGTGGAGGCTCTCAAAGATCCGCTCTGCCTGTAGATTAGCACAACCGAAAAGGAAACCCCACTATATCACCTCATGGGAGGTGGAGTTGGGTCGATCTTTCACTGACCTTGAGATAGATCGCATTCTCTCTACCTCGCATGGCCAGTCCAGGTGCATTAGGATGCAGGAAACACACTTTAAAATATTATCGCGATGGTATAAAGTTCCAGAATTCTTGCATGCACATGGCCTGTCCCCCTCTGACAAGTGTTGGAGATGTCTAACCCAGACCGATACTCACGCCCACATTTGGTGGTATTGCCCAGTCATCGCACCATTTTGGCAGGAGTTGGAATCAACAGTCAACTCCGTGGTAGAATCCCCTATATGGCTTAGCCCGGAGACTGTACTATTAGGGTGCCCTTCACTCTCTTATGTCCTGGATTCTGATACACTGAATTCACACATGGTTGCTGCTGCAAAATCCCTAATCCCCTTAAATTGGTTGAAACTTACCCCTCCCTCCAGAAGTGATTGGCTTGAAAAGATTGCTCAGGTCTGTAAATTTGAGGAAATGTATAGCAGGATCACTAGAACGCATGCCTTCTATTGTAACATCTGGAAGCCATGGCTTGAGTCATCTCTGGCGCAGGCCACGTGAACTATTGTTGATTGACACTTACACATATGACCTGGGCTCAGTTCCTCAGCTCCCCGGATTGCTAGCTTATTTCTATTCTTCTTCTTCACCTCTTTGTAGCCTTCATCCTCTGCCTCTCCTCTACTCTTTCTGCTCCTCCCTTTCCCTTTTCCACTAACTCTACTCTCCTTCCGCTCTTCTTCTTCTTGATTCTCCCCCTACCAGTCTGTACTCTCCCGTCCCTTAACTTCACTCCTACCTTCCCTCCCTTCCCCCTCCCGCTCCTCCCAGCTTCCTCTCTCCCTTCACTCTCCCTGCCCTCTCCCTACCTCCACCCTCCCTCACTTACACTTTAGTCTACTGACACTGATAACATTTTTGGTCAGTTACTGATACTTTCTGCCATTTGAGGAATACTCCTGATGAGTCTCTAACTTCTTGTCTATTACTGCTGTGTAAACTGTTGATACTCTAGTTTTAACCTTGTACTGTTTATTGTGGAAAATTTGAAAAATAGTGAGCATTGTAGTGTTGCTACCTGCGTGTGGCTTTTATCTCCTTTTCCCTTTGTTCATTTTCCTATTGCTCAATAAAGACAAAGTTGATTAAAAAAAAAAGAAGCCACTATGGTAGCCTTGTTCGCTGATCTCAAATCCTCTATACAGGCAGATCTTCACTCGGCCGTTAAAAGTATTCAAATGGAGCTCCACTCTCTCGGCATGAGAACCTTTTAAATGGAGGGAAAAGTGGAGGATTTGGCTAAGAATCATAATAAAATGGCAGAAACTGACACTAAAATGGGAAAGGAAATTGAAATGATGAAAATAAAAATGGCAGATACAGAGGATCGCACTCGGTGTAACTACCTCCGTTATTTGTGCGGAAAATTTTATTACCTTTGTTAGGAAATTTTTCTCTACTTTGTTACCTAACACAACAGATATAGATCTTTGTATAGATCGAGCCCACCGTCAGCCAAAATCACCTAAGTTACCACCTGCAGTACCTCTAGACATTATAGTGAGGATACATTTCTTTCACATAAAGGAACAGATAATGGCTGCCATGTTTAAACCTCCTCTGAGTGAAAATTTTTAAAATCTATCTTTATTTGCGGACCTATCAGGAACTACACTGATGCGTAGAAGGGAATTTGCTGAAGGTACTAAAATCCTCAGAGAAAATGCAATACCATATAAATAGGGGTTCCCAGTGAAAATTTTATTAACATACCAAGGAACTGAATATGTAGCAGATACCCCAAAAGACTTGATATGCCCCTGTCAAGCCTGGGAACTGACAGGCATACAGTTGGAGGATAATTTAAGGGAAGTTCACCAAATTACTGAGGAATGGACAACTGTTAGTCGACGGTAAAGGCAAAGTGAACAAATCTCTGCACAGAGAGTGAATAAAACACTCTGTTCTTCAAATCTAATGTGATTTGATATTCGATTCTCCTCTATAGATATTGATATTAATAGGTCACAATGTACAGGCCTTAATAAGAATGCTGGAAATGTTGGTGTATTCGGTTACGATATAGATGTATTAGCAGTATGTCTTTTGTTTTTCTTTTTATGCTAATACTCCCCTACATAGAGGCCTGAATTATCAACAAAGAGGCCGTTCATAACTTTCTAGATTCCAGATTGATGGTTCCTATTTTTTGTTTATTTTGGGTGATTGTGAATGAATGTTTGACTGTAGTGATCTTTCCAGAGGGAAATGGTAGAAGATGGTTCCACTCCATTGTGTTGGTAGCATTATATGAGGACAGACTCAACCCCCACCATGGGATTTCATATAGTCTGCCTTAATAGTAAGGGTTTAAACTCTCCATACAAATGCTCAATGGTGTGAAGTAAAGCTGTCCGTATGAATGCTGATATCATGCGTCTTCAAGAAACCTATTTGTTATTTCTAGATTACAACATAAACGTTTTCCTTATGTTTTTGCAGCACCAGCTCCGAGAAAAAAGTCGGAGTTGCACTGCTAATCAAAGACACACTAGCACTTCTAGAACCTGAAGTGAAAATAGATTCAAAACAGCCACCGGGGTGGAATCTGTCCAGGTTATTGTTTCTATCGAGGAGTCATCGACAGTTGTAAGTAATTATTCCATAACTAATATATAATCGATCATTAATTATTTCACCTTTATGGCCCTCAATAGACTCAACTACACCACGTATAGCTAGTGAGCCTACAGATATGTTCCAAGTAATAGCTAAAAATAAGTTATACGATGTGTGGAGAATACAACACCCAGCGGAAAAGGATTACACCATTTTCTCTAATTGACATAAGGTGTATACTAGGATCGATTATATATTAGTTATGGAATAATTACTTACAACTGTCGATGACTCGTCGATAGAAACAATAACCTGGACAGATTCCGCCACGGTTGCTGTGACTATACATGACTCATTTCCCAAATTGCGTATAACTACTTGGAGAGCTAGTCCATATGTTATAACACACTCTGAGTTTAAAGAGAAACTAGCTAACATGATGCATGACTTTCTTATTTGCAACTAGGGAAGTGCTTCCAAGTTATCTACTTTTTGGTGTGCCTTTAATGCAAATATAAGGGGTCATATAATAAACCAAATGACTTACAATAGAAAATAAAAATTAGCACAGAGGATTAAAATTCAACAGGAATTGACAGATCTTCATAGGAGAAACAAGTCTCACTTTTCAATCGAATTAACTAAACGTATTTCTAAACTTAATGAAGAATTACATCTCCTGGGTCTTTATAAATGTGACATAGCCATGAGAAAGCTTAAAGGGGTACTCCGCCCCTAGACATCTTATCCCCTATCCAAAGGATAGGGGATAAGATGTCAGATCGCCGCGGTCCCGCTGCTGGGGAGCCCTGGGATCCCCGCTGCGGCACCCCGCTCTCATTACAGCACAGAGTGAGTTTGCTCTGCACGTAATGATGGGCATTACAGGGCCGGAGCATCGTAACATCACGGCTCCGCCCCTCGTGATGTCACGGCCCGCCCCTTTCAATACAAGTCTATGGGAGGGGGTGTGGCGGTCACCACGCCCCCTCCCATAGACTTGCATTAAGGGGACGGGCTGTGATGTCACGAGGGGCAGAGCCATGACGTCACCCTGCTCCATCCCCCGTATCGCCCGTCATTACGCACAGAGCTGTAATGAGAGCGGGGTGCTGCAGCGGGGATCCCAGGGCTCCCCAACAGCGGGACCGCGACGATCTGACATCTTATCCCCTATCCTTTGGATAGGGGATAAGATGTCTAGGGGCGGAGTACCCCTTTAAGGTAAAAATGTATTGGCAATCTAATAAAGCTCGGGCATATCTAGCACGACAAATTAAAGCTAAAGAAGACAAAGCCACAATTACAAAGCCACAATTACAAATTTAGATGGATCCAGGAGTTATGACACTCAAGCCTTAGCAAATGCTTTCTCAACATACTATTCAACATTATACAATATACCAAATGATTCCCAGATTAATCACCCCATATCCTCAGCTATTGAATCTTTCCTAGCTGGAATTACAACAACACCTCTTTCATTAACAAAAATCCACAACCTATCAAGACCAATTACAGAATCAGAAGTTGTGCAAGCTTTCAGTACATTGAAAACTGGGAAAGCTCCCAGTCCGGATGGGCTCATTAATGATTTATATAAAGTCCATACTAAGATAATTTCCCCTCATCTTATTAAACTATTTGGAGAAATTCAAAATGTGGGAAATATGCCAGCTGAAATGCTGGAGGCAATTGTAGTCACCATCCCCAATCCCGGGAAACCGCCCACAAACCCAATGAACTTTAGGCCGATCTCTCTACTAAATACCAACCTTAAAATATATGCTATGGTCTTGGCCTTGCGATTAGTAGAAGTACTCCCTACTATGATTCACCCTGATCAAGTTGGGTTCGTTAAAGGGAGGCAAACATCAGATGGAACCAGGCGTTTTATGGATATTATTGCAAGGGCAAAGCACGGTCAAATGCCATTCTCTGCTCCTCTCTCTGGATAAGGCATTCGACCGAGTGCACTGGGGATATTTAGAAGCAGTTTTGCGTAAATGTCATCTTCCCCCAGAATTTATTAAGTCTGCTATGGTTATGTATTCAGAACCGTCTGCAAGAGTTTTTAGCGGAGGAACCCTTTCTAAGTCATTTAAAGTGCTCTCTGCTGACCTCTGCTTTCTATTTTAGGTACTGTCCGGAGCAGCATATGTTTGCTATGAGGATTTTCTCCTGTTCTGGACAGTTCTTAAAATGGACAGCAGAGATCAGTAAAGAGCACTGTGGTCATGACATCAGAGAAATCTAAAAAGATAAGAATTTCCTCTGTAGTATATAGCCCCTAGAAAGTACTGGAAGGATTAAGATTTTTATATAGAAGTAAATTACAAATCTGTTTAACTTTCTGGCACCAGTTGATTTAAAAAAAAAGTTTTCCACCGTAGTACCCCTTTAAGATCTATAGCAGAACAAGACAAGGTTGCCCCCATCCCCTTTGTTATTTACTTTATTTATGGAGCCATTTGCGGAATACATACGCACATCAAGTGAAATATCAGGAATTAGCATAGGTATAAACCATAAAATTGGCCTATTCGCAGATGATATTTTGATAGCATTAACAACTCCACAGACTTCACTTCCAGCTGTCATGAACTTTATTAAATTATTTTCTGAGGTTAGTTGTTATAAAAGGAATATTGGTAAGTCAGTCTTATTACCAATATTGATTTCAGAAACTTTAAAAAATGAATTAGCTACTAAATATACATTAAAATGGGCAAAAAATAGTATTACCTACTTGGGTGTCCAGTTATCGACAGATTTTGTAAACCTTCCTCTGTTAAATTGGTACTCTCGTGGAAAACTTTTTTTTTTAAATCAACTGGTGCCAGAAAGTTAAACAGATTTGTAAGCTACTTCTATTAAAAAATCTTAATCCTTCCAGTACTTTTTTAGGGGCTGTATACCACAGAGGAAATGCTTTTCTTTTTGGATTTCTCTGATATCATGACAACAGTGCTCTCTGCTGACCTCTTCTGTCCATTTTAGGAACTGTCCAGAGCAGCATATGTTTGCTATGGGAATTTTCTCCTGCTCTGGACAGTTCCTAAAATGGACAGCAGAGGTCAGCAGAGAGCACTGTGGTCGTGACAGAAGAGAAATCCAAAAAGAAAAGCTGTAGTATACAGCCCCTAAAAAGTACTGGAAGGATTAAGATTATTTAATAGAAGTAATTTACAAATGTAGTATAAGGAGAAGATGAAAAAAGATGGCAGACTCACCAGTACTTCTTTTTCAGGGTTGCTTCTTTATTGTATACTCACATATAAAACATTGTGCAGAGGGGGAGGAATGATCACAGTGGGGGGTATTCACTGTCAGGCGACAGAGTCTGTTTCACTCGGTATTCGAGCTTCTTCTGGCCAGAAGAAGCTCGAATACCTTACCGAGTGAAACAGACTCTGTCGCCTGACAGTGAATATCCCCCACTGTGATCCTTCCTCCCCCTCTGCACAATGTTTTATATGTGAGTATACAATAAAGAAGCAACCCTGAAAAAGAAGTACTGGTGAGTCTGCCGACTTTTTTCATCTTCTCCTTATACTATATATGTGACACGTCTTTCAAGTCAGAGCACCACCATGTCTTCGGGGACCACTCCAACCCATCCCTATACCCTAGTCCTAGTGGTTGTCAGTAGCAGTGCTGGACATTGAACTTTATATTTCTGCCTAATTTACAAATGTGTTTAACTTTCTTGCACCAGTTGATTTAAAAAAAATATATATATTTCCAAGGGAGCACCCCTTTAAATATAAATCCACTTATTTCTATTATTAAAGAGAATGTTGACCTTTATTCTAAACTTCCCATGTCATGGATAGGCCGAATTTCTGTGGTAAAAATGTTCTTTCTGCCTAAAATCTACCTATTTCATATCCAGTACGGGCTATGAGGCAACTACAATCTATTATATGGAGCTATATATGGAAAGGACGGAGGGCTAGAATAGCTGCTAATATATTACATGCACCGATTGCAAATGGGTGGGATGGGCTATCCAGATATTGCTGCATACCACAAGGCAGTAATACTTAATCAGTTAAAATCATGGTGGCACAATCATTGTGATAAGACTTGGGTCTCAATAGAAGCCACCATGATGGAAATTCCGGATGCTGATTTAGCCTTTTGGTCTACAGGAATCTCTCAATATAAAATTATTATAAATACCCAGACAGTAACAGGAAGTATTAGGGTATGGAAAGATATTCTATCTAAAAATATCTTGAGCCCTATAAAATATTTAGAAATACTATTCAAAGTCCTCCAACACTTGCTACCACAAACAGATTTGACACAATGGAGTGAACTAGATATTAAAAAACTAGCAGGTATAACTACAGAAGGAAGATTGATGCCCTTCTCTGATTTGTGTTGTAAATTTAAGATCCCAAATAAAGATTTTTTCAAATATTTGCAATTAAGACATCCTCTTGACCTCCCTTAAACAATGCAAATCATCGGATAGCTCCCCATATGGGAATTTTTTTTTTTTTTGAATGGTGACAATATGGAGAAGGGGACATCACGGGCCTATAACCATATGGTTTCTGCTAGAGAATTAGATAATTTTCCATTTCAAAAAGCTTGGGAAAAAGATTTAGGCTACACAAGAAGAATGGTATTTTGTTTTCAGTTTACCATCTAGAGTCTCTCAATGCTCCAAACATCTGGATATCTCTAGGAAAATAATGTATAGATGGCATTGGGTACCATGTCGCCTCAACCAATCTCATCAAGTTTTTTGGAACTTTATTGGAGATGTGAGATTGAAGTTGTCAGGATCCGGATACTGTGAGGATACTGGTGGTGGATCCTCTGTGTCAGTGGGGTGATGACGTGGGCCATACCAGGGGAATGGAGTCTAAGGGGTTACTGGTTTTCACCAGAGCACGCCGCAAAGCGGGATGGACTTGCAGCGGCAGGTAACCCCCAGGTCGTTCCCCCTGATAGCGACTCAACCCCAACTGACGGCTGAGATAGGCGCGGTACAAGGGATTAGGCAAGAGCAAGGTCGGACGTAGCAGAAGGTCAGGGCAGGCAGCAAGGATCGTAGTCAGGGGCAACGGCAGAGGGTCTGGAACACTGGCTTGGGACATACACAGGAACGCTTTCACTGGCACAAGGGCAACAAGATCCGGCGATGCTGGGAAGGGGAAGTGAGGTTTTATACTGAGGCCACAGGTGAGAGCACTGATTGAGCCAGGCACCAATCAGTGGCGCACTGGCCCTTTAAATCGCAGAGAGCCGGCACGCACGCGCCCTAGGGAGCGGGGCCACGCGCTCCGGGACTGAGACGACGGGGAACAGGGGAGGTGAGGTGACTGGGACGCGAGCCGCGAGCGGGCGCGTCCCCGCCGGTGACATTGATGCAGCGCTCCCGGTCAGCGGGTCTGACCGGGGCGCCCCTAGAAGGTGAACGCCGCGAGCGCTCCGGGGAGGAGCGGGGACCCGGAGCGCTCGGCGTAACAGAAGTGGGTTCTTTCTTTAATATGTGGTGGGAGTGTCAAGAGATACAAAAATATTGGAAACAGGTATTCCTCCTTCTTAGTAGTATTGTAGGCCGTCTTATAAATGGGAGCCCAGAAATAGCACTATTATCTTTAATAACTAGTACTTTACCCAATTCTGAATTGACAATAACAACACGTATTCTGTTTGTGGCTCGCTTACAGATAGCACAGAGATGGAAATCGGCCGCAATACCTACCATTTCTGAATTAATAAATACTGTACATAGGAACTATAAGATGGAGGGTTTAGTGGCACAGAAAATGTTATCCACCATGCTATACAAACAAAGATGGAGATTGTGGAAATACTTAAATTTCATCTTAGGTAGTTATCAAAGGACAGTTACAATGGAGTGGATAGGAATAGATTAATAATGTAATAACCTCTGGTTATGTATCACAGGATTAGATTGATGTGAGTGGTTTTGTATGTGTTTCTTTTCTTTCTTTCGATTTCTTGATGAATGAATTTTAGCAGTTCCTCCCCTGTGTGATTCCATTCGCCAAGGTAAACTATGTGAAGAACTGCGTGACACCGTCGTGCCCTGCACACTTGGTATGCTGGATGGGCACTGAGACTTGTCTGTGCAGTGGAGGCTGAGAACACGGTGGAGGATGAGGAGGCAGAGTTGCACACTGTCACAGAACCAAAGGCCTTAGAGCGTGGAGGCGGAAGCAGCGTGACCTGTTCATGTTGCTGTTGTGGCTGTGCAGGAACCACATTTGCCCAGAGAGCCGTAAAGGACATGTATTGTCCCTGACCGTAGTTACTGCTCCACACGTCGTTGCTGCCGTGCACTTTGGTACACACCGACAGGCTCAATGACTGGCCCACCTTCTGTTCCACAAAAATGTGACGGCTTGGGACTCTCTACCTCGGCTCGGCACAAGCTATCAGTTCTCTGAAAGATGCCAAGTCCACCACTTGAAAAGGGAGGGACTGCAACACCAGCAACTTGGACAAGAGCACATTCAGCTTCTGGCAGATGGATTGCTGGCGGAATGACTGACTAGAAGTAAGAGGAGCAGGAGCATCTGGAGCGACAGGAGATGGGTATGATAGACTGCTCCCTTCAGCTGAGGTGGTGGAGCCTTGACTGGCTGAAAGAGGGAGCGGCATGCCACTGGGTGATGCAGCAGGCTGGACCACCGCATCAGAGCCACGGTTCTCCCAGGCTGCTTTATGGGGACGCTGCATATGTTGATGCAGGGCCATGGTGCCAACATTGGGAACCTGGCCACACTTCACCTTCTGCCGACACATCTTGCATGTGGCCAGGTTAACATCCTCCGGATTCTTAATGAAAAACTGCCACACCGCCGAGTAGCTGATTTTCCAACAGTCCGCACTAATTGACTGCTACTGCCGCCAACTCCTGGGACCCCTGTTCCACTACCTCCTGGGAAGGTAGGCTGCAACAAAGCAGGTGGTCTACCCCGGGCATGTTTGGCTCCAGACTTCCCACTTCTTCTCCCATGCTAACTCCCAACCATGTTACCACCTTGCTGGCTCAGCTGCTGCTTCACGGGCTACCTGCAAACCTCTTCTCCTGATGATGATGATGAAGTCCCTTCTGTACCCGGCTCCATCATAAAATAATGGTACACCACATAGATGTATGTATGTGGTATGCACTTATGAGGGGAGTACAATATGCTCCACTATGCTTAAAACAGTGGCAGGGTCTGATGAAGCGCGCTACACGCATGTGCAACAGCTGTCCCCTATCTCTCTGAACGTAGTTTGACGTCCATGTCCGGCCGCACTGCATGTGTTCTGCACTTGAAAATAAAGAAGATTTTCTGCAACTAACCCGGTGAGTGCTGCAATTTTTTTCTTCTTCCACGGATTTCGTATGCTTAAAACAGTAGTTGTGTACAACACCAGCAGGTGTGTACTTTTCGCTGGCTTTTCACAGTAACTAGGCCCTTAAGACTTTTATAGGGACAAAATGGTGCACCACTTAGATGTACGTACGGGGCATGCACTTATGAGGGGAGTACAATATGCTCCACTAAGCTTAAAACAGTATTTGTCTACAACACCAGCAGGTGTGTACTTTTGGCTCGCCTTTCACAGTAAATTGGCCCTTAGGACTATAACAGGAACAAAATGGTACACCAGGTAGATGTACATATGTAGTATGCACTTATGAGGGGAGTACAATACGCTCCACTACGCTTAAAACAGTATTTGTCTACAACACCAGCAGGTCTGTACTTTTGGCTGGCCTTTCACAGTAAATAGGCCCTTTAACAGGAACAAAATGGTACACCACCTATGTATGCACAGTTTACTCTTAATAGAGGACAATACGCTCCGCTATGCAACCTGTATTAGGCACTAATAGCAGGTGATTATGGCTTTTAGTGCTCTGCTCACCCTAACTGGCTGGCTACTATTAGCTTTTCAGTTGTTGTACACACCAGAGCTGCAGCACACAGTCGCTGTGTACTAAACCAAAAATTGCAGTTTCTCTCTCAATCTCTCTCCCTTCCCTATCAGTGCTTCTTGGCTGGATTTGGGTTTGAGGTGAATCGTTGCTGTAAAAATGCTTTTCTGTGCAACACACACTGCTCTCTGTCCCTCTCTCTCTCTCTCTCTCTCTCTCTCTCTCTCTCTCTCTCTCTCTCTCTGCAATAGAACACTGGAACGGCTGGCTGCAAGATGGCTGCTGATTTTATAGGACTGTGACATCACAGGGATGGCTGGTTGCTGATAGGCGGAATGCTGCACATGATTCAGGGTCATCCCCCCTTTCCATCATCCCCTGCCCCATGTCCTGACATGTGGAGCCGCCATCTTAGATGCCATGGAGCCTGGACCGCACTAAATGGAGCTTAATGAAGGAATTTGTGTGATCGAATTGAGGCTATATTCAGATTCATTGCTAAGCAAATTTTTCCTGAAATTCGTAAAGAATTCAGATTCGTCAGATTCGATTCGCTCATCCCTATTTATTATTATAGGCAAAATAATTTGCCATGACATGATTTACCATCAATGCTTGTCTTGGACACACCTCTTCCTGAGCAGTGGGTATCAGAAGTAAGCTTTTTGTATGTTGGATAAACGTTAACCTTACTAATATACTTCATAAGAAATTTTTTTTTTGTTAACAAATCACGGCTTATAAAATCGTGGCTTTGTCTAAGCTGAAGCACAGGCATAGACATAGTCCAGGAAGGGTGGGTTAGCACTCCTCTGTGACAGGAGAAAGCACAGAGGAGTGCTATCCCACCATCACTTAATGGGCATTGAATCTGACAGTGTCCATTTAAACATTTGCATGATCTAGTGAATATCATATACAATATAAGCATTATTTTTTTCTGTGATATTACAGGTATGCTTTAAACACTTTTGATTTTAATGTTTTAAAACAGGTTTGGTTTTAACGAGCTAGTACTGCATTGTAATATGGCTGTGACATGCATTGCACTGCCAAAGATTGTAACTAAAGAAAGTAATGTCTATAGAGAACGATACAAATGCATCTATGTGTGTTTTAAATTTATCAGTATTTGATCTGTATTCCATTTTTCAAAGGTCAGTAGGTCAGATCACTTGTCTGCCTAGAAGATGGCCCATCAGTAATTACAAAAAAAAAGCTGAATGAAATACTAAAGCAATACTGATTAAATAAAATTGACATACTGATACCAATTAATCGACAATGGGCCTCATTTACTAAACTGAAACTGAACAGTTATTTTGTCGTGTGTCTGAGACAGTGTGGACCAGGAAAAACCCAACATTGCACTGGCAAAAGCTGGAAAGGGGGCGTAGTCTGTGGCAAATGGGGCGTAGCCACTCCAAAAGGGGGCATGGTTTCACTACCCGACCTATTTAATATTTAATTCACTGAAAATCCTGTGGATGAATGGCTGGAAATTTCCACCTAGAAAAAGCTGGTCAGAAAATGTTACTGACTTTTCCCTGTAGTAAATAGAGCGGAAACCTGAAAGTCCGGAAAGTCTGAAAAAGCATTTCCCACTTGTAAAAACCTGGCACTCTTAGTAAATGAGGCCCAACATGCCTGTATTGTAGACATATATACCAATAACCTTGTGTAAAAGAGGTCTAATTGAGGTATTTGCATTCTGTAGTGGTTGAGAGGGATAATTTTAGTCCCTCGGAATCCTAATGGAACTATTTGCCTATCCATGATTGCTAATGGTCTTTATATAACCATTACCATTGATTATATCCAGTAGTCATTTATATATGGATGAGGTTATGAATAATTATTTAAACCCTTTAAAACACAGCAATGTTTTATTTTTAAACTTACATTTTTCCCTCTTCATCTTAGCCTACAATTTTCCACCTACAGACCAATATGAGGGCTTATTTTTTTGCACCAACAATTGTACTTTGTAATGACATCTCCCATTTTACAAAACAAAATCTACAGTGAAACAAAGAAAAATTGTGGGGCGAAATTGGCAACTTTTGGGGGCTTCCGTTTCTCATCAGTGCACTTTTCGATAAAAATTTAATGATATCTTTATTCAGTAGGTCCGTACAATTACAACGGTAATCAATTGATGTGGATCTTTTAATTTGACTACTTTTAAAAACCTTTGAATGGAAATGTTACAATTAAAATTGTCCTCTTCTGACCCCTATAACATTTTTATTTTTCCGTATATGGGGATGTATGAGGGCTAATTTTTTTGGCTGCGATCTGTAGTTTTAATAGGTACCATTTTTGTTTTGATGAACATCTAAAAGTGCAAGAGCAAAATGGGAACTTCTAATCCGGGTGCAGGAATCAAAGAGGACCGGGCTAATGGTGAAATAGGAACAGTACTTTATTGTGGAAACATGCAATGCATAAAATAAGCATTTCTAGCCTGAACTGGGCACTTTATCAGCCATAATAACAAGCTCCCATGAGGTGTTACATATATACACAAGAGGATACTGATTGTAACAAAAGCTTCCAGGTTGGTGTCCGGTGACGTCAAACATACATTGTTGCATAAGTAGCAAAGTTAATGTAAAAGCAATAACAACACAGTGCAATCCATTAAAACATACTTCATTAAAATACACAATTCTTTTATGTAGAAAGCTGCAAGAAAAAACATAAGGCATAAGTGATAGCGATCGCTAAGAAGTGAGCAAAGCGATCGGGAAGATACGCTCACCGCTGACAGCGCGTGGAGAAATGCTCTGAACTGCATCCAACATCAGTCAGAGAGATGAGCGAATTGAATCTGATGAATCCGAATTGGTTACAAATTTCTGGAAAAATTCATTTTGCAACGAATGCAAATATCCCCGTGATTCTATCGCAGGAATCGCTTCATTAAACTCCATTAAGTGCGGTCCAGGCTCCAGGGCATCTAAAATGGTGGATCCATATGTGAAGACATTGGGCTGGGAATCCAGGGAAGGTGTGAACAAGCATAGGCGGGATGACCCTGAATCACATGCAGGATGCAGCCTATTAGCAGCCAGTCACCCTCTGATGTCACAGCCCTATATAATCGGCAGCCATATTCCGGCTAGTCACTTCATGTTTTCACTGCAGAGAGATAGAACAGACAGCGCTGTGTATTACAAAGAAAAGCTTTTTCCAGCAGCTTTTCACCTCCTAGTCACCTCAGCATTCTGTTGGATAGAGAGCAGTGCATTTTTCACAGAAAATAATTTTTACTGCAGCAATTAACCTCCCAGTCACTGCCTACAGCATTGTATTACAGAGAGGGGCAGAGAGCTGTGCGTTGCCTCATACGTTTGAACAAGCTAGCTCAGCTGCAGAAACGTTGGCAGAGGAGGGAGGAATACGTTTTTAGCGCAACTCTGTGTCTTTGTTCCACAACAAATGGTCTGCTGGTTATACTAGTCTGTAGACAGTATAATACATACCCAGCAGTCCATTCCTAATAGTCTTTGAGAGAAAGATTGCAATTTTGGGTTTAGTACACAGCGACTGTGGGCTGCAGCACTGTTGTGTACTGCTGGTGTTGTGCACAAATACTTATTTATGCGTACTGTAGCACATTTTTCTGACCTCATAAGTGCATACCACATACCTACATCTAAGTAGTGTACTATTTAGTACCTGTTAATAATCTGTCAAGGGCCTAGATACTGTGAAAGGCCAGGCAAAAGTAATCACCAGCTGGTGTTTTACTCAAATACTTTTTTAAGCGTAGTGAAGCGTTTTGTACTATGTATGTCAGGTAGAGAAGTGCCAGAATGTGCACAGAGGAGTGGCAGAGGCCTAAATTCATCAGGCGCAGGCAGAGGTCACAGCCTTGAGTGGCAACAGGGGTCGCAGCAAGAGGCCTGATCTCCCGATATCAGCTAGCGGTCATGTCTCAACCAGCAAACCATCTGCCGTCATCGATTGGTTAACATGGTCATCCACTTCATCCCAAGTGACATCTGATACCCTCAGTCAACAGTCAGTGGGTTCCTCAGACACAACCCTCAGTTGGCACGGCCTTGGAGCAGTCCCTGTCCTCCCATTGCCTCTGTCCTATGCTGTTCCCTCTCCTACAGAAGTATCTTATGCTGTGGGTTCAGCTCTACTATTCAGTGAGGACGATCTCAAAGATGACAGCCAGCAGCTACTGCCCAGCCAAGAAGTGGAGGAGACATCCGCCGCTTCCTCCGCTAGGCGGGCAAGTAGTGATGAGGAGAGTGACGTGGGAGGTGGTGTTGCCAGCGTTCAGGGTCCTTAAGCAGACACTGTTGAGGAACCTGAGGAGGACATCAGGGACGTGCAGACACTTATTGATGATGAGGAAACCGATTGCAATTGGGAGCTGGGTGCAGAAGGGGCTTCATCATCATCAAGAGAAGCCGGTTCCAGGTTGCCCGTGAGTCAGCGGCTGAACCAGCAAGGTGGTAGCATGGTTGGCAGTCAGCATGGTGGCAGAAGTGGAAATTCTGGAGCCAAACGTTCCCGGGGGAGACCACCTGCTTTGCCGCAGCCTACCTTCCCGGGGGAGGGTAGTGGAACAGGGGTCCCAGAAGACAGCGGCAATAGCAGTCAATTAGTTCGGACTGTTGTGGGAAAATTAGCTA
This sequence comes from Hyla sarda, assembly GCF_029499605.1. Classification (NCBI taxonomy): domain Eukaryota; kingdom Metazoa; phylum Chordata; class Amphibia; order Anura; family Hylidae; genus Hyla; species Hyla sarda. Next base: position 300,695,395 of record NC_079191.1, read on the forward strand.
CTCGGCAAGGTGGCAGTTTTTTTTATCAAGCATCCGGAGGAGGTTAACAGCCACATGCAAGATGTGTCATCAGAAGGTGAAGCGTGGCCCGGGTCACAATGTTGGCTCCACGGCCCTGCGTCAACATAAGCTGCACCACCATAAAGTGGCCTGGCAGATCCATGGCTCCGATGTGGTCCAGCCTGCTGCTCCACCCAGTGGCACACCGCTCCCTCTTTCAGCCAGCCAAGGCTTCACCACCTCAGCCAAAGGGAGCAGTGTGTCATACCCGCCTTCTGTCACTCCAGATGCTTCTGCTCCTCCTACTTTGAGTCAGTCATTATGGCAGCAATCCATTGGCAAAGCCATGTCCAAGAGACAACAGTATGCGCCCATTCATCCAATTGCGCAGAAGCTGAACGTGCTCCTGTCCAAGTTGCTGGTGCTGCAGTCCCTCCCTTTTCAAGTGGTGGACTCGGCACCTTTCAGAGAACTGATTGCTTGTGCCGAGCCAAGGTGGAGAGTCCCAAGCCGTCATTTCTTTGTGAAGAAGGCAGTACCAGCCCTGCACTATTCTGTGGAAAAGAACGTGGACCAGTCCTGGAGCCTTTTAGTGTGTACCAAAGTGCACAGCAGCGCCAATATCTGGAGCTGTAACTAGGGTCCTTTACGGCCCACTGGGTGAATGTGGTTCCTGCACAGCCACCACACTAACTTGGACAGGTCAAGCCGCTTCCTCCTCCACGCTCTCATGCTGTTGTTCCTGTGACAGTGTGCTACTCCGCCTCCTCATCCTCCACCGTGTCCTCAGCCTCCACTGCACGTACAAGTCTCAGTGCCTCTTCAGCATACCATGTGTGCAGGGCACGGCGGCGTCACGCTGTTCTTCACATGGTTTGCTTTGGCGAACAAAGTCACACAAGGGAGAAACTGCTAAAAGTCATTCATAAAGAAATCGAAGCATGGCTTTCTCCAAGAAAACTGGAAATGGGAACCATGGTGATTGACAACGGGAAGAACATCTTGTCTGTGCTGCGACAAGGAAGGCTGAGCCATGCGCCCTACATGGCACACGTGTTCAATCTGGTTGTCATGCGGTTCCTGAAGGATTCCCCCCATTTGCAAGACAACAATGGAAACTTTCCATGCACTTCAGCCACTTGTACACTGTAAAGCACACTGTCCATGAGCTGCAGCGTCAGAACGTTATCCCCCAACATAGTCTGATTTGCGATGTTTCCACAAGTTGGAATTCCTCCCTCCATATGTTGGACCAACTATACGAACAGAGAAAAGCCATCACCAATTTCTTGATGATCCAAGCGGATAGGGGTACTCCCCTGTGTAACTTCAATGTCAACCAGTGGCAGCTCATACGTGACACCTGCCGTTTGCTCAGGCCCTTTGAGGAAGCCAATGTCAGGGACCGACCGGGGACAGGTAGAGTGAGCACTAAAGTGACCCTAAAACATCTCTCCCTGCCTACTTGCCCATGCACCCTGACCGGTGGATCGACAACTGGGCGCCATTCCCTCCCTGAACTAAAGTGCAGGGGCCTAAAACACATACTAATAAATAGTCGGTCACAAACCAGAAACATAACAGAAAACTACCAGACAACCAGATATACAAGACAGGACACAAATACTAACAGGGCAGAATATAAACATGCAAACTGATACAGGAACATAGGACACTGTTCACAAACAGGTGCAAATTCAAAAGACAAAGAAAACCAAATAGGATATAAATATAGGACACTTTTCACACTGGGAGACAGACACACTCTACCATGTTGACAAGATGCTGACCCAGTAGGAATCAGAAATATAATACATGAAACACTAGACTAAAACCAGATTAGTCTGAATAGACTCCAGAATACCAAACAGGAATATAACATACAGAGCACAGGTAACAAGCAAGACTCAGACACAGTGTGAACAGACACATAGCAGAAAGGATATACAAATCCTATAACCGACTATACAAACACAGATTAAAACCTACTATAAGCATGCCACCTAACCATGGCTAAAACCAGAAAATACAAAGTGTATGCTAAAGCAAAATAGTAGATTAAAAGCTCAAAAAAAAAGTGTTTCACCAAGAGCTCCAAAGCAGCATGTCCAGCATGTTAGCAAGTCAGGATGTAATGATCTCAATCACCAGCCCAGAGGCTAGACTGGGCTGACTTTATATAGACTCACCCTAGGAGCTATTGGCTAGCAAGCCAAAGGCTTTTAACTATTCCCTGACCAGGGAACATAAAACTGTTAACACACAAGCAAATCCAATGGCTATGTGTGAACACAGACATGACAGCCACATTATTAGTCAGTCGCCAAGATTACGGGATGAACAAAGTCATTTCACTGCTTCATTTCCTACAACATGTGTTGGAAAGGATGGCTGGACAGGGCACTGGAGACGTGGCACCTACATCTCATGGCCACATGAGCCCTGTGAGGGCTGAACTGGAGGAGGGGGAGAGGCACAGTAGAGCACAGTTTAGGTTTCGCGAAATGGGTGTTTTTTCTTGTCATCTGACAGGAGAGGAGGAGCAGCAGCAGCCAGAGGAGCTAGAGAGTTATGAGGAATGCGAAATAGAGGACCCTGACACACCATGGCAGTATGCAATGGAGAGGGAGGCAGGGAGTCCCTCCAAGTCACTTGCACAAATGGCACGATGCATGCTCAGTTGCTTGTGTAGTGACTGCCGAATTGTCACCATTCAGCAGCGGGATAACTTCTGGCTCTCCACCTTATTGGACCCTCGCTTCCGGCACAAAATTGGGGCCTTTTTTACACCCACTGAGAGGGAGGACAAACTGACCTACTACAGAGACATCATCCATCCTCTTGCAGGTCTGACTCGGAGGGCCCTCTGTGCTAACCTTCCACTGCCATGGCTGCTGGGGAGGGGTGGGGTGGCAGGAGCAGTACCAGTTCCCTCAGCAGCAGCCTGAGTCTACAATCGCTGATGAGTACCTTTCTTCACCCGTATAGTGAAGCAAGTCATCAGTAGCATGTAACCCTGGAGCAGCACCTGAACCAGCAGGTGGTGGCATACCTTGACATACCCATGCCAACACACCTTGAAGTTCCGCTGGACTTCTGGACAGGCAAACTTGATTTGTGGCCGCAACTAGCAGATTTTGCCATGGAAAAGCTGTTCTGCCCAGCCAGTAGTGTCCCATTAGAGTGGGTGTTTAGTGCGGCGGGGGCCATAGTCACCCCAAGGAGAACTTGTCTGTCCATGAGAAATGTGGAGAGACTGACCTTTGTGAAGATGAATCAGGCATGGATCAGCCAGAATTTTTACCCACCAATCCCTGATGCATCAGAGTAGATTGACCATGGTGCTACACCAGCACTTCACAAATATGGATAGTGTCAAACAGATTTAAGTCTCTGCTCCCCAGTTACAAACATTCCTTTACATCAGACCTTTTTTCACCCACCTTTATTACTGGGTACTGGTATTGTTACCCATCGCACCACCTCCAGGCTGTCTCATTCAGCCACTATATGTGCTCCTCATCGGCCGCCAACTCCAGGCTGTTCCTTTCAGCCACTATATGTTCTCCTCATCTGCCACCAACTCCAGGCTGTGCCTTTCAGCCACTATATGTTCTCCTCATGCTGCCGCCACTCCAGGCAGTGCCATTTAGCCACTTTATGTTCTCCTAATGCTGCCTCGTATCTTCACAGCATAGACAATTGCCTTCAGATGACCCCAAAGATAAAAGTCTAAGGGGGTCAGATCTGGAGACCTTGGGGGCCATTCAACTGGCCCACGACGAACAATCCACTTGCCAGGAAACTGTTCATCTAGGAATGCTTGGATCTAACACCCATCATGTGGTGGTGCACCATCTTGCTGGAAAAACTCAGAGAACGTGCCAGCTTCAGTGCATAAAGAGGGAAACACATCATCATGTAGCAATTTTGTATATCCAGTGGCCTTGAGGTTTCCTTTGATGAAGAATGGCCCCACTATCTTTGTTCCCCATATACCACACCATACCATCAATTTTTGTGTTCCAACAGTCTTGGAGGGATCTATCCAATGTGGGTTAGTGTCAGACCAATAGCGGTGGTTTTGTTTGTTAACTTCACAATTCACATAAAAGTTTGCCTCTTCACTGAACAAAATCTTCTGCATAAACGGAGGGTCCTGTTCCAATTTTTGTTTTGCCCATTCTGCAGTACCTTAAACTATGGATACTGGAAGCCTGTGCTAGTATTTCTCCTGATGTGTTGCAATCAGTGTGTGAAGAGTGGGAGAAGAGGGTTGCATTGACAATCTAACACAATGTGTAGCACATTGAACACATTTTCTAAGTGGTCAGAAACTTGAAACTAACTCATGAAAGAATAAAGTTACGTTAAAACCAAGCACATCATTGTTTTTTCAAAATGGCCAACTTCAAAATGGCCGCCATGCTCACCACCCATCTTGAAAAGTTCCCCCCTCACATATACTAATGTGCCACAAACAGGAAGTTAATATCACCAACCATTCCCATTTTATTAATGTGTATCCATATAAATGGCCCACCCTGTATTTTTCATCATCTCTTTTAGCTGTTGTGAAAGTAGTGCATACTTGCACATCTTTTACACATTTTTGCTAATTTTTTGTCATAGCTCCCATTTTCCATCTATTTCATCTGCAATACGGAGTATAAGGCATTGATTTAGCTATTTGCCCTAGGCCCTTTCCTTTCATTTCTAAGAGCAAAAAATTATACCTGTCACCATACAGGCAACAGCATGTTAACCTACATGAATTATCTTTCTTTGCATATCATTCGAATGCAATTACAGTGCTACATTCTACAAATAACAGCCATTCTACAAAAAACTGTTGTAGTATTTATTTATTTTGACTGGATTCTCCCTTCTCTGCATTGGATTATTCTATAGAACTTCAGTGTTTTACTGCGTTTGGATTGCTATGCCAAATCACAGTGCAGAGCATTCCACCCGGCAGAGTGTAACCCTCTCCCACACAGCGAATGGCAGCTTTATCTTTTCTAACGCCATGTCAGACCCTTTTACATCTTTCTCCGCTTTGTCAGCGGACATTATAACCTAATCTCCCCTCATATTATCACAATAAATTATAATACTATATCATGCAGGGTTTGCGCTTGCTCAATACTTTACAGAAGAAACACAAAAACAAATATAGGAGAGCGGACAGGAGCGATATTCATATGCAGCCACTTTACAACTTTCCAAGTGCAATTTTACTTACTTCGGCGAGAGGGTTTTTTTCGTCCTTAAACCCCCCTCAATCCGGCTAGCCTTCGAACAAGTTTATTTCCACCACGCCGTTGTTACGCCGAGCGCTCCGGGTCCCCGTTCCTCCCCGGAGCGCTCGCCTCATCTTCGTTGTTGCAGCGCCCCGGTCAGATCCACTGACCGGGTGCGCTGCGGTCCCGCCTTCAGCCGGGGTGCGATTCGCTATGCGGGTAGCGCCCGCTCGCGATGCGCACCCCGGTCCCCGTACCTGACTCGCTCTCCCTCGGTCCTGTCCCGGCGCGCGCGGCCCCGCTCCCTAGGGCGCGCGCGCGCCGGGTCTCTGCGATTTAAAGGGCCAGTGCACCAATGATGGTGCCTGGCCCAATCTTCCCAATTAGCTTAATTGGTTCCCATCTGTTTCCTGGCTATATCTAGTCTCCTCCCTTGCACTCCCTTGCCGGATCTTGTTGCCTTAGTGCCTAGTGAAAGCGTTCCCTAGTCTGTTCCTAGTCCGTGTTCCTGACCTCCTGCCGTTGCCCCTGACTACGATCCTTGCCGCCTGCCCCCGACCTTCTGCTACGTCCGACCTTGCTTCTGCCTACTCCATTGTACCGCGCCTATCTTCAGCATCTTCAGCAGCCAGAGAGGTAAGCCGTTGCTAGTGGATACGACCTGGTCACTACCGCCGCAGCAAGACCATCCCGCTTTGCGGCGGGCTCTGGTGAAAACCTGTAGTGGCTTAGAACCGGTCCACTAGCGCGGTCCTCGCCATCCCTCTCTGGCACAGGGGATCCACTACCTGCCAGCCGGCATCGTGACAGTAGATCCGGCCATGGATCCCGCTGAAGTTCCTCTGTCAGTTGTCGCTGACCTCACCACGGTGGCCGCCCAGCAAGCCCGACTGATCGCCCTTCTAACCCGTCAGCTGTCGGAAATGTCCACCATTTCGCACCAACTTCAGTCGCAACTTCTCCAGCAATCTTCTCCTCCGCCAGCTCCTGCACCTCCTCCGCAGCGAGTGGCCACTCCTAGCCTCTGCCTGTCCTTGCCGGACAAATTTAATGGGGACTCTAAGTATTGCCGTGGCTTTCTTTCGCAATGTTCCCAGCACTTGGAGATGATGTCGGACCAGTTTCCTACTGAAAGGTCTAAGGTGGCTTTCGTAGTCAGCCTTCTGTCTGGAAAAGCCCTGTCATGGGCCGCACCGCTCTGGGACCGCAATGACCCCGTCACTGCCTCTGTACACTCCTTCTTCTCGGAAATTCGAAGTGTCTTTGAGGAACCTGCCCGAGCTTCTTCAGCCGAGATTGCCCTGCTGAACCTGGCCCAGGGTGTTTCTTCCGTTGGCGAGTACGCCATTCAGTTCCGTACTCTTGCTTACGAGTTGTCTTGGAATAGTGAGGTTCTCTGCGCGACCTTTAAAAAAGGCCTATCCAGCAACATTAAAGATGTTCTGGCCGCACGAGAGACTCCTGCTGACCTACATGAACTCATTCACCTTGCCACTCGCATTGACATGCGTTCTTCCGGATGGCGTCTGGAGCTCCGCCTGGATATGGACTTTGTTCGCACGAAGCGTTTTTTCTCTCCGGCTCCTCTCCCCTCTGGTCCTCTGCAATCTGTTCCTGTGCTTCCCGCCGCGGAGGCTATGCAAGTTGACCGGTCTTGCTTGACACCTCAAGAGAGGACACTACGCCGCATGGAGAATCTTTGCCTGTACTATGCCGGTACCGAACTCTTCCTGAAGGATTGTCCTATCCGTCCTCCCCGCCTGGAAAGACGTACGCTGACTCCGCACAAAGGTGACACAGTTCTTGATGTCAACTCTGCTTCTCCACGCCTTACTGTGCCTGTGCGGATATCTGCCTCTACCTTCTCCTTCTCTACTATGCTCTTCTTGGATTCCGGATCTGCAGGAAAATTTTTTTTGGCCTCTCTCATCAACAGGTTCTACGTTCCTGTGACCAGTCTCGCCAGACCCCTCTACATCTATTGTTTTTACAATAAAAGATTGGACTGTCTCGTACGTTTCCACACAGAACCCCTCCTAATTTGCATCGGACCTCATCACGAAAAAATTGAGTTTTTCTTTCTCAGGTTCTTTGGCCCCAAGAAGAGGGGGAGACCCAAGGGGGGGGGTACTGTTACGCCGAGCGCTCCGGGTCCCCGTTCCTCCCCGGAGCGCTCGCCTCATCTTCGTTGTTGCAGCGCCCCGGTCAGATCCACTGACCGGGTGCGCTGCGGTCCCGCCTTCAGCCGGGGTGCGATTCGCGATGCGGGTAGCGCCCGCTCGCGATGCGCACCCCGGTCCCCGTACCTGACTCGCTCTCCCTCGGTCCTGTCCCGGCGCGCGCGGCCCCGCTCCCTAGGGCGCGCGCGCGCCGGGTCTCTGCGATTTAAAGGGCCAGTGCACCAATGATGGTGCCTGGCCCAATCTTCCCAATTAGCTTAATTGGTTCCCATCTGTTTCCTGGCTATATCTAGTCTCCTCCCTTGCACTCCCTTGCCGGATCTTGTTGCCTTAGTGCCTAGTGAAAGCGTTCCCTAGTCTGTTCCTAGTCCGTGTTCCTGACCTCCTGCCGTTGCCCCTGACTACGATCCTTGCCGCCTGCCCCCGACCTTCTGCTACGTCCGACCTTGCTTCTGCCTACTCCATTGTACCGCGCCTATCTTCAGCATCTTCAGCAGCCAGAGAGGTAAGCCGTTGCTAGTGGATACGACCTGGTCACTACCGCCGCAGCAAGACCATCCCGCTTTGCGGCGGGCTCTGGTGAAAACCTGTAGTGGCTTAGAACCGGTCCACTAGCGCGGTCCTCGCCATCCCTCTCTGGCACAGGGGATCCACTACCTGCCAGCCGGCATCGTGACAGCCGTCCAGGTATATGACACACCGTCAATCGATCACTTCTTTTTAGGATCCGTCCGAAATGTTTCTTTAAAATCACTGCAATGCACTTAACTTCATTCAAAATAATAATTTATTTCATAATCCATACAATCCGACGCGTTGCGGGGAGAAAATTCCCCTTCTTCAGGGATACCTTTTCCTAACACAATTACTACTTTTATATGGATCTATGACCCCATGATCACCCGGAAACAATTGTCCATTGGACGAAACATTAAAATACCAAAAATTTCTATTTTCTTTATACTCGCTCAATACATTCATTAAAACCATTCGGAATCAAAATGACGGGAAACACTATGCTTTAAATATTTATGCTTGATATTAAATCTATGCAAATTTATTCTTTTTCAAAGTGTTTGAGATGTGCGGCCCACATATTGGGTCCCACACGGACATTCGAGCACATAAATGACAAAATTGCTAGCACAATTTAATCTGGATTTTATAGGGATTTCCTCACCAGTGGACGCACTTTTTATTTTCTGTTTCCCGTTTTCTATATGTGAACAGGTACCACATCTCTTTTCGTTACATCTAAACGATCCTTTAAGTGTTTCTTGTTCTTTTTTTGTTTTTTTATTCATTATATTTGTATTTAATCTAGGGTATGAAGGTGCAATTTCTTGCGCAACTGTTTTTGCTCGCCTATAAATGAACTTTGGCCTGAATTCATTAGTTCCTAGAGCTTCTTTTAAAAAAGGGTCTTGTTGTAATATATCCCAATTTTTTTTTTAAATAATTTCAATTTTTTTGGCATCTCTAGAATAACGAGATACAAATGCTGTACAATAAACAACAATTATTTACCCCGGAATGGGTTAGGGTCAATTAAACATAAACACCATTGACCAAGGGACAAAACCCTGGGTCACTAATACCCTTCTTAATCCCACCCCCTAAAACTTAACTTTTATTAAAGTCACAATAATAATAATGATATGGTGATCAACTGAATTAAAATGAACCTCCTTGTGTGTATATATATGTATAATTGGTGAACTATGAGCTAATTGCTTCCTAGTAGTTAGTCATAGCCAGTGATCTGCAGTCTCACTGGTTAATATGACACAAGGGAGGTTATGATAAAAACTGAATATGCCCCCTCTACATGTTTCGTTGCAGCAGCAACGTCTTCAGGAGGGAAATGGGCATCAACCTGTGTTGTCAACTCACCAGCTATTTATGGACCAGACCCTCATACTGACACCGCCCCAAACATCGTTTTGACCAATCAGTATTCGCTGATCCTATCAAGTTATCATGCTCACCTGCCGTTGATGACACCTCTACAGTACCACCAATCAGATAAGGGCTTACCTCGTACCTCATTCGTGCGCGCCTCCTGGCGTTTACACCTACGTTCGTCAGCGTGTCTTTGTTTACTTCCGTTATCGGGTCAGCGCATGCGCATTGCCGCTCAGCTCGTTCCTATCTTAGCGCAGGCGCACTGGATATCGGGCGGCACTTAGTATTATTCTGTAAGTATTCTAAATAGCGCATGCGTAAGTGTAATTCTCCATCTTACTGTTGACAGATTATTTATGTGATAAACTTAAAACTTGCAGGTTAGCATTAACACATGCCTATCTAATGACCCAAAAGAATATTATGTTAGATCTTATAATTATGCTCATTAACTTTCATTAGTAGGTAGCAATATTTATATAGTAGTACAGTACCAATATATGTCATTTCGGTCTAAGTATCCATCATGGGCAATTGGTATTGACCATGACATGTGGATTACACCATAATATGGGTATATTAGATTTTATAAACATCAGGTCATGAACAACGGGGATCACAAAATCCTACTACCATCTGCTAGATGTAATTAGCAGAGATATAGATAATAATAGTATAATTGAGTATTCCATGGGACTCATCCCATGGACACCTCACTATTGTAATTAAGGTGACCCTGATACTATTCATATATGGCAACTGTACGGGTTCATAATATATGTGGTCATTAGAGAGGTCCTACATGCTAATATTATTCTGGGCTACATATATATTGTGTCTGGTCCATCCTATATAAGGGAGTATACAACTTTAAGAATCTACCAATATAACTAAATAATGAATAAATAAATAAGCACAAATTGTGCTAATAGCATTGTCGCAACGAATCATAGGAAGGCTGTGAAGGAGAACCCTTCATTCAACCCATTAGGCGACAGGCTTTTCAGCCTGTAAATCCATTTGGCTTCCTCTCTAAGGAGAATCTTGTCGATGTTCCCCTTCCTAGGGCCTAATCTTAACTGACACAATCCCCAGAACTTCAAGTCCTGTAATCTACCTCCATGCATAGCATGCATGTGTCTTGCTACAGGTGTGTCAGTATTCAACCTGATGTTACTGAGGTGTTGACAAATCCGTCTCCTAAACTCCTGCGTGGTTTTGCCCACGTATAACTTGGGACATCCACAGCTGGCAATGTATATGATGTTCCTAGACCTACAATTCATGAACTGTCTAATTTCGTACTCACGGTTGTCCACTGGATTAACAAATTTCTTAATCCTCGGTAAGTATGGGCAAAAACTGCACTTACCACAGCTGTAGGAGCCAGTTGTTTTGCTCCTCAACCAACTGTGGGGTTCACTCTCCTGGGAGAAGTGACTCCTCACTAGGAGTTCTTTCAGGTTAGGCCCCTGACGAAAGGTTACATTTGGTTTGTTCCCTATCGCGTCTGCTAAATCAGGATCCCCTGATAGCATATGCCAATGGCGACGTAATATCTGCATGACGGCATCTGTATAGCCATCATAAGTCCCGATGCAACGAATCTTCTGTTGAGAAGGACCATTTCTTCCTCCATGTCCTTTTGGTTTGTCATCCAGGAGAGATTTCCTATCACTCCCTATTGCCCTATGGTAGGCCGACTTTAGATGTTTTTTCGGGTATCCCCTCTGTCGGAAACGATTGTACAGTTCACGACTCTCTTTCTGGAATGTAACCTCCTCGGAGCAATTCCGCTTGGCCCTCAAATACTGGCCAATGGGTATGCTCCTCTTTAGAGATCCCGGATGCCAGCTTTCCCAGTGCAATAGTGCATTAACCGATGTAGGTTTCCTATAGATCTCGGTTTGTAACCTGTTATATCCGTCCACATAGATGTGAATATCCAGGAAGTTTATCTCCTTGCCTCCAATTTCATAAGTGAAGGCCATGCCTATCTCATTAGAGTTTAACCTAGTGACGAATTCTGAAAACAAATCCCTCTCACCATCCCACAAAATGAGGACGTCATCTATATAACGTCCCCAAAATAAAATGTGCTCGGTATAGTGATGAAGTGTCTCACCAAAAACAATAGTGTCCTCCCACCACCCCAAAAATAAATTTGCATAATTAGGTGCACATGAGGCCCCCATCGCGGTGCCTTGTGTCTGGTGATAGTGTTTACCATTGAAAAGAAAATAATTGTGCTTCAAGACAAAATCCAAAAGTGCATATACAAAATCATTGTGCTCAGAAAAATAAGTGCTCCTAGTGCTCAAAAAGTGTCTGATGGCTATCAGGCCTAGTTCGTGTCTTATGTTGCTATATAAGCTTTCCACGTCTAGACTGGCCAAAATCATAGAATCTGTGACAGTAATGTCCTGAATTTTCTTAAGTGTATCTTTAGTGTCACGTAAATGTGATGGTAGTGAGGTGACAAAAGGTGCAAAAACTAAATCCAAATAAATACTCGCCCCCTGTGTTAGGCAATCATTGCCCGACACTATCGGGCGCCCTCTAATGGGGTTCACTGACTTGTGAGTTTTAGGTAAAGCATAAAAGGTGGCTAAAGTGGGGTGAGGGTTAAACATGAATTTTAATTCCTGATCTGAAATGAGCGATTTACTCCTGGCTTCACTCAAAAGGTTCTTATAGGTTTCCAAATAGGCTGATGTAGGATCTGTTGGTAGAATCTCATATTTTTCTCTATCTGAGAGGAGTGTCATCACCATATCAGTGTATTGTATTTTGTCCATGATGACGATGTTACTCCCTTTGTCTGAGGGTTTGATCACTATGGTGTCATCTGCCCTCAGACTTAATAATGCCTGTTGCTCATCTTGGGGTAAGTTATTCATCTCCATGTTTACCTTGGGACGGATACTCTCTATGTCCCGAGTCACAGATGTAACAAACATTTCCACATTTGGATACTGTGAGAAATGAGGGGTCATCTGTGACTTGGGTTTGAGATCTGTAAATGGAGCCATGAACTGAAGCTGGTAGCCCTCACTCTCCAACCAAAGTTCATGGAGGTTATTACGTGTTTCTTCGTCACTTTGTAAGATAGATCGTGCATCGGAGTTGTATTGTATATGCCATTTATGAAGTGCAACCTTCCTAGCAAACATATTGACGTCCTTTATCCAAGAAAACTTGTCAAACCTTGGTATGGGTGCAAAGGACAAACCCCGACTCAAAAGTTTCTTTTCTGTTGAGTTCAGTTCCCGTGAGGAGAAATTGAAAATCTGTAATTTATTGTCAGGTTGTTCACCTATGTCATATCCGTCCTCCCCGGTTGTGAAAGCAGGGGCGGGCCTAAAAAAGGCATACCTGCTTGTGGGGGGGCCTGTGTTAAAAACATAGGCATAGTAGTTTGGCTTGATGCCAAATTCGCTTGGTGAGACATGGTCTGAGAGCGTGTGGTCACACCACCACTGGTTGCCTGTCCCAGTGGTCCAACATATGGTAAACCACCACCACCACCAGCAAATAGAGCTGGTGTATTTGGACCTTGTGTAGTGTTGGCACCTGTCGGGCCTACTGCGGGACATGACTGTTCTCGTTGATTAAACTGGTGTGATGTATTATAGGGTCTGGGCTGAAAAGTTCTCTTATTTCCCTGTTGTCTACCCCTATAGTTATACGTGGGCAAAACCACGCAGGAGTTTAGGAGACGGATTTGTCAACACCTCAGTAACATCAGGTTGACAGGTTGAATACTGACACACCTGTAGCAAGACACATGCATGCTATGCATGGAGGTAGATTACAGGACTTGAAGTTCTGGGGATTGTGTCAGTTAAGATTAGGCCCTAGGAAGGGGAACATCAACAAGATTCTCCTTAGAGAGGAAGCCAAATGGATTTACAGGCTGAAAAGCCTGTCGCCTAATGGGTTGAATGAAGGGTTCTCCTTCACAGCCTTCCTATGATTCGTTGCAACAATGCTATTAGCACAATTTGTACTTATTTATTTATTCATTATTTAGTTATATTGGTAGATTCTTAAAGTTGTATACTCCCTTATATAGGATGGACCAGACACAATATATATGTAGCCCAGAATAATATTAGCATGTAGGACCTCTCTAATGACCACATATATTATGAACCCGTACAGTTGCCATATATGAATAGTATCAAGGTCACCTTAATTACAATAGTGAGGTGTCCATGGGATGAGTCCCATGGAATACTCAATTATACTATTATTATCTATATCTCTGCTAATTACATCTAGCAGATGGTAGTAGGATTTTGTGATCCCCGTTGTTCATGACCTGATGTTTATAAAATCTAATATACCCATATTATGGTGTAATCCACATGTCATGGTCAATACCAATTGCCCATGATGGATACTTAGACCGAAATGACATATATTGGTACTGTACTACTATATAAATATTGCTACCTACTAATGAAAGTTAATGAGCATAATTATAAGATCTAACATAATATTCTTTTGGGTCATTAGATAGGCATGTGTTAATGCTAACCTGCAAGTTTTAAGTTTATCACATAAATAATCTGTCAACAGTAAGATGGAGAATTACACTTACGCATGCGCTATTTAGAATACTTACAGAATAATTCTAAGTGCCGCCCGATATCCAGTGCGCCTGCGCTAAGATAGGAACGAGCTGAGCGGCAATGCGCATGCGCTGACCCGATAACGGAAGTAAACAAAGACACGCTGACGAACGTAGGTGTAAACGCCAGGAGGCGCGCACGAATGAGGTACGAGGTAAGCCCTTATCTGATTGGTGGTACTGTAGAGGTGAAGAACTGTAAGTTTTAGGGGGTGGGATTAAGAAGGGTATTAGTGACCCAGGGTTTTGTCCCTTGGTCAATGGTGTTAATGCTGTACAATAATACATTTTTTTCTCCTTTTTATCTTTTTTCTTATAGTTTAGACTTTGTTTTTTTATTTGATCTGTTCTTACGATACTTTTTGCTGCTTTTACTGCTTTTTTTCTAGCGCCTTCAACAATTGATACGGGATAACCCTTATCTAGAAATCTATTCTCTATTAATTTAGCTTGATTTTCATAACTTTTATTTTCAGAACAGTTTCTTTTTATTCTGTTTAATTGTCCGAACGGAAGAAGGAGAAAACGAGGAGGGAAACGAGTCCAAAAGATTAAGAGGAGAAAACAATGAGAGGAACTTTTAGTCCCAGATAAGGATATTTTACAAAAAGGTGGGGTTTTTAATTTATCGACGCATATAGTTACGTGGGAAGAATTAGATATGTTAAAGAAAGGATTGAGTTACTGTCCCGGAGAAAAAATGAACTTATTTGAAGTCTATTTGGATTTAAATGAATTTATAAGACACTTGACTTTAAAAAGATTTTTTCAAATAAAAAATAGAGGAAATAAGGATCCAATACCAATTTTTTCAGTAGATAGGGACAAATTTACGGAACAATATAAAGAAGATTATGAGATTCTGACAGAATCTCTTCTTAATGAGCCGTTAAAGTCTGGATTAAAAAACAGATCAAATTTTTTTCCCACACAGAGTAGAGGGAATTTTATTGAAACTTTTTATGAGATGGTGCTCAATGATTTACGAAAATTGGAGGTAGAAAATGAGGGTTCTCGTGCAACGATCAGATGGGAGAAAGAACATAAAATGTTAGAAAAAGAGAGGAAAATAATAAGATCGCTCAAAGAAAATCGAGAAATAGTAATAAAAAAAGCGGATAGGGGGGGGGGGGAATTGTTATAATGAACAAAAATTACTATTGCGATGAATCTCTAAGAATTATTGAAGATGAAATGTATTATAAAAAATTACCCACAGATCCGTTACCAAAATTTAGAAAAGAATTAGAAATATTAATACAGGAAGGTACAGAGAAGGGAGTACTGAATAAAAACGAAAAAGATTATATATTGATTCAAAATCCAGCTACCCCCTATTTTTACTTTCTCCCAAAATTGCAAAAAAATCCCCTTTGTCCCCCTGGAAGACCTATAATTGCGGGAGTAAATTCCCTCACAAGTAGGTTGGGAGAATATGTGGATCGCATCTTACAAAAGATTCAGGACAATTATTGGGATATTTACAGGAACATGATTGGAGCGAAAATTTGTGGTTAATTACAATGGATGTAGTATCTCTCTATTCGAATATCCCACAGGGACTAGGAGTGAGAGTCATCAAAGAAATGTTGGATATGGATATCTTAATGCCGGATGGTCAGAAGGATTTTATAGTAAAAAGTTTGAGTTTTATTTTAAATCATAATTATTTTACATTTGAGGATCAGTTTTTTATTCAACATCACGGAACTGCGATGGGCGCGAAATGCGCACCAGTTTTCGCAAATCTTTATATGGGAAAAGTAGAAGAAATGTGCATAGAGAACAGTCCTTACTATAAACATATAAAATTTTACAAAAGATATATAGACGATTTGATTTTTATTTGGGAAGGGAGTAAAAATAGTTTCTATGAGTTTTTTAATGAATTAAATAATAATCAATGGGGCCTTAAATTTACTGAACATATAGATAAAGAAAATATTACTTTTTTGGATTTAGAAATATATATAAAAGAAAATAAAATTAATACTCGCACGCACTTTAAATCTATTGACTCGAATGGCTATCTGCATTTTAAAAGCTGTCATCAAAAAAATTGGAAGGTGAATATTCCGTTCGTACAATTAAACAGAATAAAAAGAAACTGTTCTGAAAATAAAAGTTATGAAAATCAAGCTAAATTAATAGAGAATAGATTTCTAGATAAGGGTTATCCCGTATCAATTGTTGAAGGCGCTAGAAAAAAAGCAGATCTTATCGTAAGAACAGATCAAATAAAAAAACAAAGTCTAAACTATAAGAAAAAAGATAAAAAGGAGAAAAAAATTAATTATTGTACAGCATTTGTATCTCGTTATTCTAGAGATGCCAAAAAAATAGAAATTATTTTAAAAAAAAATTGGGATATATTACAACAAGACCCTTTTTTAAAAGAAGCTCTAGGAACTAATGAATTCAGGCCAAAGTTCATTTATAGGCGAGCAAAAACAGTTGCACAAGAAATTGCACCTTCATACCCTAGATTAAATACAAATATAATGAATAAAAAAACAAAAAAAGAACAAGAAACACTAAAAGGATTGTTTAGATGTAACGAAAAGAGATGTGGTACCTGTTCACATATAGAAAACGGGAAACAGAAAATAAAAAGTGCGTCCGCTGGTGAGGAAATCCCTATAAAATCCAGATTAAATTGTGCTAGCAATTTTGTCATTTATGTGCTCGAATGTCCGTGTGGGACCCAATATGTGGGCCGCACATCTCAAACACTTTGAAAAAGAATAAATTCGCATAGATTTAATATCAAGCATAAATATTTAAAGCATAGTGTTTCCCGTCATTTTTTAACACGTCATAATGCAGACCCAGGGTTGCTACGGGTGATTCCCGTGGAGCAGATAGCGGAAAGTTTACGTAGATTCTCCACTTTATGTAGGAGAGAAAGTTTTTATATTTTTAAACTAAATACATTGATTCCGAATGGTTTTAATGAATGTATTGAGCGAGTATAAAGAAAATAGAAATTTTTGGTATTTTAATGTTTCGTCCAATGGACAATTGTTTCCGGGTGAACATGGGATCATAGATCCATATAAAAGTAGTAATTGTGTTAGGAAAAGGTATCCCTGAGGAAGGGGAATTTTCTCTCCGCAACGCGTCGGATTGTATGGATTATGAAATAAATTATTATTTTGAATGAAGTTAAGTGCATTGCAGTGATTTTAAAGAAACATTTCGGACGGATCCGAAAAAGAAGTGATCGATTGACGGTGTGTCATGTACCTGGACGGCGTGGTGGAAATAAACTTGTTCGAAGGCTAGCCGGATTGAGGGGGGTTTAAGGACGAAAAAAAACCTCTCGCCGAAGTAAGTAAAATTGCACTTGGAAAGTTGTAAAGTGGCTGCATATGAATATCGATCCTGTCCGCTCTCCTATATTTGTTTTTGTGTTTCTTCATTATATTATTCGGAGTGACGAGTCACTTGCCAAGGAGGATTGATGCGGAGAAAGGACTGATATAAGAGATCACTGGTTGTATCTACGGGCTTTTGAAAGTGTGTGAGTGGTTCTAGTAACCACTCACCAAGTGTAAGTGTGAATTTTATTCATTCAAAAGTGTTACCAACGGAAGGATTAGTACACCGCTCCCAAAAAAAGTTTTTTCTTGTACTACTTTCTGCATCAATACTTTACAGAGCACTTTCATTCCGCACAGACTAGTTCCCTCCTGTATTATCAGATACGGCCGTACCTCTCCTAGCGCGATGTGCTGCACTGACTGATGTTGGATGCAGTGCAGAGCCTTTCTCCCTGTGCTGTCAGCGGTAAGCGTATCTTTCCGATCGATTTGCTCACTGCTCAGCGATCGCTATCACTTATTTATGCCTTATGTTTTTTCTTGAAGCTTTCTGCATAAAAGAATTGTGTATTTTAATGAAGTATGTTTTAATGGATTGCACTGTGTTTTTATTGCTTTTACCACATTAACTTTGCTACTTATGTGACAATGTATGTTTGACGTCACCGGACACCAACCCGGAAGCTTTTGTTACAAACAATATCCTGTTGTGTATATATGTAACACCTCGTGGAAGCTTGATATTATGCCTGATGAAGAGCCCGGTTGGGCTAGATATGCTTATTTTATGCGTTGCTTCTAAAATAAAGTACTGTTCCTATTTCATCATTGGTCCGGTCCTCTCTGATTCCTGCTCCCAGATTAGAAGTTCCCATTTTGCTCCTGCACGAGCACTTTTTGATGTTCATTTGATTACCGGTGACCTGACTGTCGATCCGGCGGGAACCTGGAGCTGCAGAATCTGTCTCTTTGTCTCCCACATACGCATACAAGTGTTGTGCTCTCATCATAACACCCCTTGGTAAGGTGCCTTCCTTATCCATGTTTGTTAATTCACCTTACTGTTTGACGAGCTGCACTAGGTGTGCACCGTTTTTTCTTTGCTTTGTATTTTCTACTATTTTTGTTTTAATGGGAATTTTTGATCACTTTTAATAATATTTTTTTCTGATAGCAGATGGGAACCAACAGGTATAAAGTGCATTCAGCTCCACCAGGTATGAAGCACACCTATATCACGTGTTAAGAAAGCTTGGTAACAGCAATCACGATTACAGTATTTAAGTGGGTGTAGGGGTCAGTTACAGAAGGCTTGACCGTACATATTAAAGTTAAAATAAAAAAAACTTAACCTCGTAAGGACGGTGGGCGTATCCATATGCCCCCTGTTTTAAAGTTCTTAAGGACTGAGGGCGTATGGATACACCCGTGGGAATTCCGGTCCCCGCCGCTAGCCGGTTGGGGACCAGACCGGGATGCCTGCTGAAATCATTCAGCAGGGATCCTGGCACATCGCCGATGTCGGCGATCGCAGGAAATCTTTCTGCTCCTTCCGAGCTGATCGGGTCTCTGGTGACCCGATCGCCTAGAAAATAGGGATGATCGGAGCTGTCAGTGACAGCCCCGATCATTCTGAGGGATAGGAGCGAGGTTGCAGTGCTGCGATCTCCTCCTATCCCCTGCCATAAGTCAGCAATGAATGCTGACCAATGCCATGGAAACCCCCCGCTCTGCCCACCCCTGGATGTGGAGCAGAACAGGGGAAGAAGATGGAGGCCGGTACCGGAGAAGATGCCGTGGGGACCGCCGAACATCGGTGACAGCAGCGGAGATCAGCAGCGCAGGTAGGAAGGCGACGGCGGGGGGGGAGGTAAGGAATGTGGCAGTAGAGCGATATTTACTGCTGCCCTTCTATTGGTTGCCAAACTGCAACTCCCAGCATGCCCAGACAGCCGCTTTGCAACATCTGGAGGGTCACAGTTTGGAGACCACTATTATAGTGGTGCCCAAATGGTAGCCCTCCAGATGTTGCAAAACTAAAACTCTCAGCATGCCTAGGCTGCCCATGCATGCTGGGAGTTGTAGTTCTGTAACATCTGTCCCTTCAGATTTTGCAATTTTCATGAAAATTTTGAAAATTGCTGCTATGCTTTGAAGCCCTCAAATTTTTTCAAAAAGTAAAAATATGTCCATTTTATGATGCCAACATAAAGTAGACATACTGTATTTGTGAATAATTTATTTGGAATGTCCATTTTCCTTACAAGCAGAGAGCTTCAAAGTTAGAAAAATTCTAAACTTTCAAAATTTTCATGATATTTGGGGATTTTTCACCAAGAAAGGATGCAAGTAACAACAAAAATTTACCACTAAAATAAAGTAGAATATGTCACGAAAAAACAATCTCAGAATCAGAATAATCGGTAAAAGCACTTATTGCACGAATTGCAAAAAAGGGCTCAGTCCTTAAGGTGAAAAAGGGCTCAGTCCTTAAGGGGTTAAAGATGCATGGCATTTTTTTGAAGAAAAAATACAGCCTCTAACAATCTGTGAGTGAAGGACGTTTTTAGGAGTCCACTGGGTAGACTTTTCAGTAATTCACAGCCTTCCGTGTACAATTGTTCTGAGATAGGTGTTAATAACTGAGTGATACCACTCGCTGGACACCTTGAATGAGCAGAGATTTAACTTAATAAAATAAGAGGCTGTGTTTCTACCTTGATAGCCAACTTGAATGGGGGCTGGCTCTCTGCTGGCTGTCTGCAGCAGATTTTCAGCAGTGGAAATTGAAGTGAAACCCTACCATGAACAGCCCACCCCCATTCAAACTCACAGCGGTAAACACGCTGCAAGTTTGTTATCAAATTCTTTTGTGGGAACGAACTCTCAATCTGCTTTGCTCCTTCTGCTTGGATTTGGATTGTTTTCCTATACAGGTCAATAGGGTTAATTTAAAAATGCATATTTCCTTTTAGTATGGTTTACATGTGCAAATTTGTGAATTTTTTTTACATCCTCATTTCGGCAACTTTACAGCAAATTGTTAACCCTTCTCAGCGTTTTTCAGTTTTTGCATTTTAGTTTTTTTCCTTCTAACCTTTCCAAATTCGTAACCCCATTCAATTTTCCACCTAAAAATCTATATGGCTTATTTTTTGCACCATCAATTCTACTTTGCAGTGATATTAGTCATCTTTCCCAAAAATCCACGGCGAAACGAAAAAATAAATCATTGTGCGACAAAATTGAAGAAAAAAAACGGCATGTTGTAAATTTTGGGTGTTTCCGTTTCTACGCAGTGCATTTTTAGGTAAAAATGATACCTTATCATTATTCTGTAGGTCCATACGGTTAAAATGATACCCTTCTTATCTAGGTTTGATTTTGTTGTACTTCTGGAAAAAATCATAACTTTTTTATTTTTCTGCATTTAATTTTTTGCACTGTGATCTGAAGTTTTTATCGGTACTATTTTTGTTTTGATCTGACTTTTTGATTGCTTTTTATAAATTTTTTAATGCTATAAAAAGTGACCAAAAATACGCTATGTTGGACTTTGGAATTTTTTTACGTGTACGCCATTGACCATGCGGTTTCATTAATTATATATTTTTATAGTTTGGACATTTACGCTCGGGCATGGAGCAGTCATTCAGCAACCGAACACGCAGGAGGCAGGTAGGGATCCTCCTGGTGTCCTGCAAACTGTTCGGGATGCCGCGATTTCACCGCAGTGAAGCAGCGATCAAAGTTGACCGCCGCATCTGAAGTGAAACTGAAAGCATCCCGGCAGCTCAGTCAGGCTGTTCGGGACGAACAGACTGACTGAGCTGCCGGGATGCTTTCAGTTTCACTTTAGATGCGGCGGTCAACTTTGATCGCTGCTTCTGAAGGGTAAATGCCGGTATTAGCCACGGGACCGACCCGATATGATGCGGGGTCACCCTGTGACCTTGCGTTATATCGCGGGAGTCGGCGCAGGACGTAAATATACGTCCTGCGTCGTTAAGGAGTTAAAGGGGTACTCCGGTGGAAAACATGTTTTTTTTTTTTTTTTTTAATCAACTGGTGCCAGAAAGTTAAACAGATTTGTAAATTACTTCTATTTAAAAATCTTAATCTTTCCAGTACTTATCAGCTGTTGTATACTACAGAGGAAGTTCTTTTCTTTTTGAATTTATTTTCTGTCTGACCACAGTGCTCTCTGCTGACACCTCTGTCCATTTTAGGAATTGTCCAGAGTTGGAGCAAGTCACCATAACAAACCTCTCCTGCTCTGGACAGATCCTTCAATGGACAGAGGTGTCAGACAGAAAGTAAATTCAAAAAGAAAAGTACTTCCTCTGTAGTATACAACAGCTAATAAGTACAAAAGGATTACGATTTTTAAATAAAAGTAATTTACAAATCTGTTAAACGTTCTGGTACCAGTTGATTAAAAAAAAAATTGTTTTCCACCGGAGTATCCCTTTAATTCTTTAACAAAAAATAAAACAAGTAGATATAAATGGAACATACAGGGACCTTATATAGAGCCAATATGAATCTAAAAGCTGATTTACTTGGCAATATAAAAATGTAGCATGCACTACTTTCTTCTGTTTTCCAAATGACAAACACTCATTGGATTCTATAGAGAATGCAAAGCCTACACAGAGAAAAACTATTATGAAAAGATTTTAAACCCACTTCTAGTTTTGGGTAACAAAAATAACCAAAATAATGCCATGTGAAAGTAGTTTTATTCTCGATGAATGCAGCAATATTTGTCTTAGTATTTTGCATCAGTATTTGTAAGCCAAAAACAGAAGTGGAACCTATAAAAAAAAAAACGTAAAGTAAATATTTGTACCTTTTTTTGTGTTTTGGACCCACTCCTGGTTACTCTTGGTTTAGAAATAATAATGCCAAATACTGAGCCAAATACTGCCCTGTAAAACAAACCAGGGCAAGTATGCTGTTATGTATAGAAAAAAGTTTTGCACAAATTGTTTTACAACTGTTCTGTTTTAAAAGGTGAAAGTATTCAGAATCTTATTTCATGTTGTACATTAATGCATTAAAATGTATTATAACACAATCAGCATAAATTTTGTGATCAATCTACAATATTGTTATGAATATAATAATGTAACAGTAAACACCAAAGTATAAGGTTATTTGATAAAAGAAAATATAAAATTCAGTATATATAGAATTACCTGCAGTAGTACTTCTTTTGCAATGTCAGAGATTAGATATTTGTATGAAATAGGTCAGGAAACCACCTGCCTATTTATCACTTCCTTAGATTACAATTACTCCTCAATTTATGCCATTTATGGCATTGTGTCACAATTTCAGTCATTTTGCATGCCAAAATTGTACATGCAATCCAGCAACATTATAGTTACAGACATGAAATGGTTTTACTTTATATATATATATTTCTAGAACATGATGATAAGTGAACAAACTCAATAATTATCTAGCAACATTACTGACCCCTTCAGAATGTAGAAAATTCATTTTTTTGTATCGACTCTCCCACAGACAGTCAAACGTTAATAACTTTTGAATAACTGTCATAACTGTGTTAGTGACATTATGATGGTAAATACTTTATCTCTGTGGCCAATGATTACTTGTTGCAGCCATACAATGATATAGCACCTCAGCTACAGCTGAATAAAGCTTACCAATATACTACATGTGAACCTTGCCAATGAGTACGTTCTTATGTGCATATTTTGCAGCAGATTTTCTGCTGCTTATTTTCTTACCCATTGAAGTCAGTGAGTAGGAAAATCAGCAGCAAAATATACACGTGTGAACGTACCATGAGAAGGACTGTTGAAGGCTAGGGAACAATCAGCACAACAATCAGAGGATTTTTGTCAATTTTAACCCATTTCTTTAGTTCCTTTTTAACGAGGTTGGCAGCAAAGGACAAAAATTTCAAACTTTGTTCAAGCGCCAGACCCCGGGTGGGCATCATGATAATCACCTTGAGCCAGGTTTAAACTCAAAGTTTTTTATTGAAAGCACATATCTACGTGTTTCTAGCCCGGAATAGGCCCTTCGTCAGAACAGAGTGCTGTTCAGCAAAGTTTCCAATTTTTCGTCCTTTCCTGTCTGCTGTGTACTGAACCAGAAGATACCTGGAATCGGGAGGAACCAAGCTACAGGATCCCAGTAATTGTTTAAGGCACATATAGATGTTGTGCTCTGAGCACAAAACAGGGTGAGTGTTCTTATCCTGTAATTCTATAACCATTACCTTTCGTACTACACCAGGGGCGCTTGTGTGTCTTTTTTTTAATCTCTTTCTTGTATTTTTAATGAGGTTGGAGTCAGTGGCGTTGCTAGGGTTGGTGTCACTCGGTGCGGTAGAAAATGGTGTCACCCCCATACCTACTCCCTCCCCCCAGTAAGTTTTTAGCCTGTTGTGACAGACACCACTGTTGTAGCGCATTGTGAGAAATTCCAGTATAATAATCAGATATACCAGTTGCCACAGAATAGGAAAGTGTTAAAGAAGTTTTCACCATTTAAATATACAGCTCCCAGAATTACTTAAAGGGGTACTCCACTGGAAAACATTTACTTTTATATCAACTGGTGCCAGAAAGTTAAACAGATTTTTAAATAACTTCTATTTAATATCTTGATCCTTACAGTACTTATAAGCTGGTGTATGCTCCACAGGAAGTTGTGTAGTTCTTTCCAGTCTGACCACAGTGCTATTTGCTGACACCTCTGTCCATGTCAGGAACAGTCTAGAGCAGGATAGGTTTGCTATGGGGAATTGCTCCTACTATGGACAGTTCTTGACATGGACAGAGGTGTCAGCAGAGAGCACTGTGGTCAGACAGAAAAGAAATTAAAAAAGAAAAGAACTTCCTGTGAATCGCTTATACAGCAGCTAATAAGTACTGGAAGGATTAAGATTTTTAAGTAGAAGTAATTTACAAATCTATTTAACTTTGTATCACCAGTTGATCAAAAAAAATGTTTTCCAGTAGAGTACCCCTTTATGCAGTGGTAAGGTTATGCTGGGAGTTGTAGTTTCACTCATCATAACTGTAGAACTGACAAATGACTCCAGCTCTGATAGGACATGGAGAGGAGAATATACAATGATATCAGTGACTACAGGTGACGTCTTCTCTATAGTGAGGAGAATACACAATGATATCAGTGACTACAGGTGATGTCTTCTCTATAGTGAGGAGAATACACAATGATATCAGTGACTACAGGTGACGTCTTCTCTATAGTGAGGAGAATATACAATGATATCAGTGACTACAGGTGACGTCTTCTCTATAGTGAGGAGAATGTAAAATGATATCAGTGACTACAGGTGACGTCTCCTCTATA
This sequence comes from Hyla sarda, assembly GCF_029499605.1. Classification (NCBI taxonomy): domain Eukaryota; kingdom Metazoa; phylum Chordata; class Amphibia; order Anura; family Hylidae; genus Hyla; species Hyla sarda. The sequence continues at coordinate 300,720,044 of NC_079191.1, forward strand.
GTGAGGAGAATACACAATGATATCAGTGACTACAGGTGACGTCTTCTCTATAGTCTTCCCTTATCTAATTCAGATGGTACATACCGCCTGGTCCAGCTAAAACTTCTCTCTGCAGAATGTGACGCCCAGACATCTCCTCACTATGTCAGCGGATTCTCATCCTCTATATGAAAACAAGTATTATTATAAACCTGCCAGACACTGTATCCTCTAAATATAATACTACTATACACTACACTCTTTGATTATAAACCTTCCATACACTGTACCCACTGAATATAATACTACCACACACTGTACATTCTGAATATAATACCAACACATACTGTACACTCTGAATATAAATCTGCCACATACTGTACCCCTGAATATAATACCGCCACACACTGTACCCACTGAAAATAATATTAACCCCATACTCTACCCTCTGAATATAATAACAACACATACTGTACCCCTGAATATAATACCGCCGCACACTGTACACTCTGAATATAATACCAACACATACTGTACACTCTGAATATAAATCTGCCACATACTGTACCCTCTGAATATAATACCGCCACACACTGTACCCTCTGAATATAATATCAACACATACTGTACACTCTGAATATAAATCTGCCACATACTGTACCCCTGAATATAAATCTGCCACATACTGTACACTCTGAATATAAATCTGCCACATACTGTACCCCTGAATATAATGCCGCCACATACTGTACCCTCTGAATATAAATCTGCCACATACTGTACCCTCTGAATATAATACTACCACAAACTTTGCCCTCTGAATATAATGTTGCCATACAGTGCACCCTCTGAATATAATACCACAACCGCAGTAACACCCCTCAACATCCGTTAGCTGATGCTATTACCACGGGAGGGGGGTATTGGTGGTGTTGCTAGTGGATGATGGGGGTGCTACTACAGGGGGGGTGTTGCTGGAGGATGATGAGGGTGCTACTGGCCATCCCCCCTGGCAGTATCACCTCCATCATCCATCGGCAGGATCATCCTCCTGGCAGGAGCACCGCCATCATCCACCATCAGGATCTGCTGATGGAGGTGCTACTGCTGGGGGGGGGGGGGGTGTTGCTGGTGGATGATGAGGGTGCTACTGCCAGGGGGGAGCATTAGGTAGGCAGCAGTTCCCCCACATTAGGTAGGTAGCAGTTTCCCCACATTAGGCAGCATAGATTCCCCACATTTGGTACCAGTTCCCCCACATTAGGTAGGTACCAGTTACCCCACGTTAGATAGCAATTTCCCCACATTAGGTAGCACAGATTCCCCACATTAGGTAGCAATTTCCCCACATTAGGTAGCACAGATTCCACACATTAGGTAGCAATTTCCCCACATTAGGTAGCACAGATTTCCCCACATTAGGTAGCACATACTGTCACACACACACAGAGAGTCACACACACACACACACACAGAGTCACACACACAGAGTCACATACACACAGAGTCACACACAGTGCTTTAAGTGGGCCAAAAGAGGTGCTGGTACTCTATTAGGTGCCGGTGCTCCCCCCCCAGCCCGACCCCCCCCCCCCCCAGCCCGATGCCACATCCCCCCCCCCCGGCCGCGCCACCCCCCAGTACTGAACATGAAAATACCCTTAGAAAGTACCCTTAGAAAGAGCTAGTGAACATAAATAAAATGTGCAAAAGGGTATTGAAAAAATTTGGTAGAAAATGTACATAAAATAAATGATAAAAGATAATAACATACTAACCATAGAACAGTAAACATAAACCTGTTCCCCACATTAGGTTGGCAGTATAGTTCCCCCACATTAGGTGCAGTACAGTTCCCCCACATTAGGTGCAGTACAGTTCCCCCACATTAGGTGCAGTATAGTTCCCCACATTAGGTGCAGTATAGTTCACCCACATTAGGTGCAGTATAGTTCCCCCACATTAGGTTGGCAGTATAGTTCCCCCACATTAGGTGCAGTATAGTTCCCCCACATTAGGTGCAGTATAGTTCCCCACATTAGGTGCAGTATAGTTCCCCACATTAGGTGCAGTATAGTTCCCTCACATTAGGTGCAGTACAGTTCCACACATTATGTGCAGTATAGTTCCCCCACATTAGGTGCAGTATAGTCCCCCACATTAGGTGCAGTATAGTTCTCCACATTAGGTGCAGTATAGTTCTCCACATTAGGTGCAGCATAGTTCCCCCACATTAGGTGCAGTATAGCTCCCCACATTAGGTGCAGTATAGTTCTCCACATTAGGTGCAGTATAGTTCCCCCACATTAGGTGCAGTACAGTTCCCATATAGTTAATCTGGGGGTGCTACCTTTCTACTGGCAGGAAGAGGGGGTTAATTTGAGGGTACTACCTTCTTACTGGGGGGATTAATCTGGGGGTACTACCTGCCTACTCGGGGCCCCAGATTTACCCCCCCGGTAGTACCCAAGATTAACCCCCTCCCCCCAGCAGGCAGGTAGTACCCCCAGATTAACCCTCTCCCCTCAGAAGGCAGGTAGTAACCCCCAGATTAACCCCCTCCCTCCAGCAGACATGTAGTACCCTCAGATTAGACAAGGAGGGGGGTTCATCTGGGGGTGCTACTGTCCTACTGGGGGGGAGTAAATCTGGGGGTACTACATGCCTACTGGAGGGGGTTAATCTAGGAGTACTACCTGCCTACTGGGGGGGGGGCAAGTTAACCTCCTCCCCCCAGTAGGCAGGTAGTACCCCCAGATTAACACCCCCCCCGTAGAATGGTAGTACCCCCAGTTTAACCCCCCCTTGTAGGAAGGTAGTACCCCCCCCAGATTAACCCCCTCTCCCCCCCCCCCCATAGGAATGCAGTACCCTCCAGCAGTGGCGTTGCGACCTGGGTGTGGGGGGTGCAGCCCGCACCGGGTGACACCAACCTAATGGGGTGACACCAAGACGCTCCTCAGCACCCCCCATCTGTGCCCGACCGGCCTCCTGCCCCCCCCCCTGCGCTGTGCGGTGAGCTTGTCCGTCAGGCGCACCGCACAGCGCTGCCTCCTGCTCCTTTTTGTGCCCCGCCCCGCTCCGCTCTGGCTCACCTTCAGTTGGTCCGGGATTTGTATTTCCGCACGTCACTGCCGTCACATGACCATCAGGACGTCACGCTGAATTCAAGGACGCCGGCCTCAGAGCGTGACTTGACGTGTCATGTGACGGTACGCGGCTCGCAGGATTACCTCGCTGAGTGAGTAGATGTTATATCAATCTGCCTACTGGGTCTGGGGGGAGAGGAGGGGGTTAAACAGGGGGGTACTACCTTCTAACAGGGTGGGGGGATAGGGTTAATCTGGGGGGTACTGCATTCCTACGGGGGGGGGAGAGGGGCTTAATCTGGGGGGTACTACCTTCCTACAAGGGGGGGTTAAACTGGGGGTACTACCATCCTACGGGGGGGTTGTTAATCTGGGGGTACTACCTGCCTACTGGGGGGGAGGGGGTTAACTTCCCCCCCCCCCAGTAGGCAGGTAGTACCCCTAGATTAATCCCCTCCCCTCCCTCCAGTAGGCATGTAGTACCCCCAGATTTACTCCCCCCCAGTAGGACGGTAGCACCCCCAGATGAACCCCCCTCCTGGGTTAATCTGGGGGTACTACATGCCTGCTGGAGGGAGGGGGTTAATCTGGGGGTTACTACCTGCCTGCTGAGGGGAGAGGGTTAATCTGGGGGTACTACCTGCTTGCTGGGGGGAGGGGGTTAATCTTGGGTACTACCGGGGGGGGGGAGGGGGTTAATCTGGGGCCCCGAGTAGGCAGGTAGTACCCCCAGATTAACTCCCCCCCCCCCAGTAAGAAGGTAGTACCCTCAAATTAACCCCCTCTTCCTGCCAGTAGAAAGGTAGCACCCCCAGATTAACTATATGGGAACTGTACTGCACCTAATGTGGGGGAACTATACTGCACCTAATGTGGAGAACTATACTGCACCTAATGTGGGGAGCTATACTGCACCTTATGTGGGGAGCTATTCTGCACCTAATGTGGGGGAACTATGCTGCACCTAATGTGGAGAACTATACTGCACCTAATGTGGAGAACTATACTGCACCTAATGTGGGGGAACTATACTGCACATAATGTGTGGAACTGTACTGCACCTAATGTGGGGGAACTATACTGCACCTAATGTGGGGAACTATACTGCACCTAATGTGGGGGAACTATACTGCACCTAATGTGGGGGAACTATACTGCCAACCTAATGTGGGGGAACTATACTGCACCTAATGTGGTGAACTATACTGCACCTAATGTGGGGAACTATACTGCACCTAATGTGGGGGAACTGTACTGCACCTAATGTGGGGGAACTATACTGCCAACCTAATGTGGGGAACAGGTTTATGTTTACTGTTCTATGGTTAGTATGTTATTATGTTTTATTATTTATTTTATGTACATTTTCTACCAAATTTTTTCAATACCCTTTTGCACATTTAATTTATGTTCAGTAGCTCTTTCTAAGGGTACTTTCTAAGGGTATTTTCATGTTCAGTACTGGGGGGGTGGCGCGGCCGGGGGGGGGGGGGGGAGATGTGGCGTCGAGCTGGGGGGGGGGGGGGGGGAGCACCGGCACCTAATAGAGTACCGGCACCTCTTTTGGCCCACTTAAAGCACTGTGTGTGACTCTGTGTGTATGTGACTCTGTGTGTGTGACTGTGTGTGTATGACTCTGTGTGTGTGTGACTCTCTGTGTGTGACTGTGTGACTCTGTGTGTGTGTTTGTGCGACTCTGTGTGTCTGTGTGACTTTGTGTGTGTGTGACTGTGTGACTCTGTGTGTGTGACGCTGTGTGTGTGTCTGTCTGTGAGTGTGTGTCTCTCTGACTGTGTGTGTTTGTGTGTGTCTCTCTCTGTGTTGTATTTGTTTTTTTTTTTTTGGGGGGGGGGGGGGGGGGGTTGAACCAGCGCTCTAATTTGGGGAGACTTTGACCCATTGTCAGTGTGAACGATGCCATAGTGTGTGATGATTCTGAGGATGTGGAATCATTGTGGGTAGAATTACAAAAGGAGGGAAATACTGAAAAAATAGTATTTGGTGTAATCTACAGACCCCCTAATATCACTGAAGAGATAGAAGTTCGGCTTCATAAACAAATAGAGAGGGCCGCCCGGGCAGGTACAGTGGTAATAATGGGAGATTTTAACTATCCAGATATAGATTGGGGTCCGGGGTTGGCTAAAACTACAAAGGGGCGACAATTCCTAAATTTATTGCAGGATAATTTTATGGGCCAGTTTGTGGAGGACCCAACAAGAAGTGATGCCTTGTTGGATCTGATCATTTCCAACAACGCAGAGCTGGTTGGTAATGTAACTGTGCGGGAAAACCTTGGTAATAGCGACCACAATATAGTTACTTTTGACTTAAAATGTAGAAAACAAAGACAGGCGGGGAAGGCAAAAACATATAACTTTAAAAAGGCAAATTTCCCTGGGCTAAGGGCTGCACTACAGGACATAGACTGGGGGGAGGTGTTGTCAAATACTGATACAGAAGATAAATGGGACATCTTTAAATCAACTCTAAATAACTATACAGCTAAATATATACCAAAGGGGAACAAATATAAACGATTAAAACTAAATCCTACATGGCTGACACATGATGTTAAAAGAGCAATAAACAACAAAAAAATAGCCTTCAAAAAATACAAATCTGATGGGTCAGCTACAACATTTAAACAGTACAAGGAGCTTAATAAAATCTGTAAAAATTTAATAAAAACAGCAAAAATTCAAAATGAGAGACAGGTGGCCAAAGAAAGCAAAACTAATCCTAAATATTTTTTTAGATATATAAATGCAAAAAAACCAAGGACAGAGCATGTAGGACCCCTTAATAATGATAATGGGGAGGTTGTCACAGGCGATCAAGAGAAGGCGGAGCTACTGAATGGGTTCTTTAGTTCTGTATACACTATGGAAGAAGGAGCTGACATTGGCCAGGTCAGTGCTGGTAACACATCATGTAATGTACTGAACTGGCTTAATGTAGAGATGGTACAAGGTAAGTTAAGTGATATAAATGTAAGCAAATCCCCAGGACCGGATGGACTACACCCAAGAGTTCTTAGAGAGGTAAGTTCAGTAATATCTGTACCCCTGTTCATGATATTTAGAGATTCTCTGGTGTCTGGTATTGTGCCAAGGGACTGGCGCAAGGCGAATGTGGTGCCAATCTTCAAAAAGGGCTCTAGGTCTTCCCCAGGAAACTATAGACCGGTAAGTTTAACGTGCATTGTGGGTAAATTGTTTGAAGGACTTATAAGGGATTACATACAGGAATACATAGGGGATAATTGTATTATAAGTGATAGCCAGCATGGGTTTACTAAGGATAGAAGTTGTGAAACCAATCTAATTTGCTTTTATGAAGAGGTGAGTAGAAGCCTTGACAGAGGAATGGCTGTGGATATAGTGTTTCTGGATTTTGCTAAAGCGTTTGATACTGTCCCTCATAGACGTCTGACAGGTAAGTTAAGGTCTTTGGGTTTGGAAATTTTAGTTTGTAACTGGATTGAACACTGGCTCATGGATCGTACCCAGAGAGTGGTGGTCAATGATTCGTACTCTGATTGGTCCCCGGTTATTAGTGGTGTACCCCAAGGTTCAGTACTGGGACCGCTGTTGTTTAATTTATTTATCAATGATATAGAGAATGGTATTAACAGCTCTGTTTCTATCTTTGCAGATGACACCAAGCTTTGTAGCACGGTACAGTCTATAGAGGATGTGCATAAGTTACAAGATGACTTGGATAGACTAAGTGTCTGGGCATCCACTTGGCAAATGAGGTTCAATGTGGATAAATGTAAGGTTATGCATCTGGGTACTAATAACCTGCATGCATCGTATGCCGAGTCACTGGTAGAGAAGGATCTGGGTGTACTTGTAGATCACAGACTACAGAATAGCATGCAATGTCAGGCTGCTGCTTCCAAAGCCGGCAGGATATTGTCATGTATCAAAAGAGGCATGGACTCAAGGGACAGGGACATAATACTCCCCCTTTATAAATCATTAGTACGGCCTTACCTGGAATATGCTGTTCAGTTTTGGGCACCTGTCCATAAAAGGGACACTGCGGAGTTGGAAAGGGTGCAGAGACGCGCGACTAAACTAATATGGGGCATGGAACATCTTAGCTATGAGGAGCGATTAAAGGAGTTACAATTGTTTAGTCTTGAGAAGAGACGTTTAAGGGGGGATATGATAAACGTATATAAGTATATTAATGGCCCATACAAAAAATATGGAGAAAAACTGTTCCAGGTTAAACCCCCCCAAAGGACGAGGGGGCACTCCCTCCGTCTGGAGAAGAAAAAGTTTAGTCTCAAGGGGCGACACGCCTTCTTTATCGTGAGGACTGTGAATTTATGGAACGGTCTACCTCAGGAACTGGTCACAGCAGGAACAATTAACAGCTTTAAAACAGGGTTAGATACATTCCTGGAACAAAATAAGATTAATGCTTATGAAGAAATCTAAAATCTCATCCCTTCCAATATCGCGCCACACCCCTACCCCTTAATTCCCTGGTTGAACTTGATGGACATATGTCTTTTTTCGACCGTACTAACTATGTAACTATGTAACTATGTAACCTGCGGTCAAATGTGGGGAGTCTATGCTACCTAATGTGGGGAGTCTATGCTACCTAATGTGCGGAAACTGCCACCTAATGTGGGGAATCTGTGCTACCAAATTTGGGGAGTCTATGCTACCGAATGTGGGGAATCTGTTCTACTGAATGTGGGGGATCTATGCTACCTAATGTGGGGAAACTGCTACCTAATGTGGGGAATCTGTGCTACCTAATGTGGGGAAATTGCTACCTAATGTGGGGAATCTGTGCTACCTAATGTGGGGAAATTGCTTCCTAACGTGGGGTAACTGGTACCTACCTAATGTGGGGGAACTGGTACCAAATGTGGGGAATCTATGCTGCCTAATGTGGGGAAACTGCTACCTACCTAATGTGGGGGAACTGCTGCCTACCTAATGCTCCCCCCCCTGGCAGTAGCACCCTCATCATCCACCAGCAACACCCCCCCCCCCCAGCAGTAGCACCTCCATCAGCAGATCCTGATGGTGGATTATGGCGGTGCTCCTGCCAGGAGGATGATCCTGCCGATGGATGATGGGGGTGATACTGCCAGGGGGGATGGCCAGTAGCACCCTCATCATTCTCCAGCAACACCCCCCCTGTAGTAGCACCCCCATCATCCACTAGCAACACCACCAATACCCCCCTCCCGTGGTAATAGCATCAGCTAACGGATGTTGAGGGGGTGTTACTGCGGTTGTGGTATTATATTCAGAGGGTGCACTGTATGGCAACGTTATATTCAGAGGGCGTAGTTTGTGGTAGTATTATATTCAGAGGGTACAGTATGTGGCAGATTTATATTCAGAGGGTACAGTATGTGGCGGTATTATATTCAGGGGTACAGTATGTGGCAGATTTATATTCAGGGGTACAGTATGTGGCAGATTTATATTCAGAGTGTACAGTATGTGTTGATATTATATTCAGAGGGTACAGTTTGTGGCGGTATTATATTCAGAGGGTACAGTATGTAGCAAATTTATATTCAGAGTGTACAGTATGTATTGGTATTATATTCAGAGTGTACAGTGTGCAGCGGTATTATATTCAGGGGTACAGTGTGTGGCGGTATTATGTTCAGGGGTACAGTATGTGTTGTTATTATATTCAGAGGGTACAGTATGGGGTTAGTATTATTTTCAGTGGGTACAGTGTGTGGCGGTATTATATTCAGGGGTACAGTATGTGTTGTTATTATATTCAGAGGGTACAGTATGGGGTTAGTATTATTTTCAGTGGGTACAGTGTGTGGCGGTATTATATTCAGGGGTACAGTATGTGGCAGTTTTATATTCAGAGTGTACAGTATGTGTTGGTATTATATTCAGAATGTACAGTGTGTGGTAGTATTATATTCAGTGGGTACAGTGTATGGAAGGTTTATAATCAAAGAGTGTAGTGTATAGTAGTATTATATTTAGAGGATACAGTGTCTGGCAGGTTTATAATAATACTTGTTTTCCTATAGAGGATGAGAATCCGCTGACATAGTGAGGAGACGTCTGGGCGTCACATTCTGCAGAGAGAAGTTTTAGCTGGACCAGGCGGTATGTACCATCTGAATTAGATAAGGGAAGACTATAGAGAAGACGTCACCTGTAGTCACTGATATCATTGTATATTCTCCTCTCTATGTCCTATCAGAGCTGGAGTCATTTGTCAGTTCTACAGTTACATAGTTACATAGTTACATGGTTAGTACGGTCGAAAAAAGACATATGTCCATCAAGTTCAACCAGGGAATTAAGGGGTAGGGGTGTGGCGCGATATTGGGGAAGGGATGGGATTTTATATTTCTTCATAAGCATTAGTAAAGGTTAGCTGGTAACAGTTAACCTAATTTGTGGGAGGGGTCTGGGCGTTACATAAGCAGGGACCCCGAGGCTTGGGTCTGTGCTACAGCACCGCAGTTTTTCCGGTTCCGGTTCCTGGCCCAATTCCAGTTCACATCCTATCTTCAGGAAATCAGGTAAGGGCTCCGTCCTTCCGAGCCTCCTATCGATTACTATTGTTTTTGAACTTACGTGTTCGGGGCTCGGTAGCCCACGTTGCCGCTCGTTACACGGCCATACTTTACCCCGAGCATGAGCACACGGGACGCTATATGGCTGACGGCGGCCGCACACATACATACACGACGCCGGGCGTCTCACCTGTAGCAGCCGGGGGGTGGGATGGGGACGCGGCACCGGGGTGTCATGACCTCGCTATGCCACTTCCGGGATGCACTGTGCAGTTGCGTTTTTTGGAGGGGGGGGGAGGGGATTTTCTTTTCGGCATGGGTGCTCGGTGTGCCGGGCATGGGGGGGCCGGCGTCGTGCACGTGGTGTGGTTACGTCGCGTGCGCGGCACCGGGCCTTGCATGTCGGGGACATCGCTCTGTCCGGGTCTTGATGTTTCCTCCCTCATTCGCGGCCGTGCTCGCCGCTGTTCACACGGCCACCTTCCAGTCCCTGGTACACGTGCATTTGTCGCGCTGGCTGTACGGGAAAGAAGAAAAAAAAAACGGGGGCGGCCATGTTCGCGTCCGTGCGCATGGTGATGTCTACATCACGTGCACTGAGCAGTGCGGGACACACATGGTGGCCTCAGGGACGCGTCAAGTGTGCTTTATCCTCAGCTCAAGCCAATTTTATCAGTTATTACATAACAATACATACAGTTTGTCTTGGGTAGCATCCTTGTGCTTTGGCCATATCTTTGGTGAGAAAACGTAAAACACACATTAATTTAATTACAAGCACAGAAGAATCTAATGGCTGCTGTATCCCAGGGTTAGGGGCGGAGCAGAGGAGACACTGTGGGGGGGGGGGCAGTCACGTAGAGGGGGGGGGGGGTCAGATTCACACTGGCTTTGGGCTCCACGCACATGGACATGTAATATCACCGGGTCCTGCTCGGGTTCTGGCAAGAACATGGAGGGGGTGGGGGAATCGGCACTGGCATGGATCAAGATGAATGGGGTCACTTTTACACAGCATTGTCATAGCAGCAGCATACGTCTTTGATATTGCCGTGGTATTATACACTCAGCTTATCTTTATTTCAGATTTTCCCGATCGGTATCTTGTGTCATGAGGGACTTAATTCTCCCTTTTCAGCTGCATTTAGGGTTACTTGAGTATGTATTCATGGTTAACTTAGGAGCTTATCACCCGAGGTTTCATGGTGGATAGGTCATTATAGGTTCTCATATTTCTGTCACTTATAGGTCTCGTTTTCCTGTCTCCGCTCTCTACCCAAGAGGTCCTTTTTGGCTTCGGGGTTGCAAGGTAGCATTTTGGTTATTAACTTGTTTTACTTGACGGGGTTGGTACAACAGTTCTTTTTGAGCATTGTTTTTCCTTCCTTAGTGTGTCAAGTGTGAATCGTAAGTATCATGGCTGACAGGCCTGTAATTAGTTAATAGTCTTATGCACTCTTTCTTACGTCTTTTTGAGGCGGATTGCCGGGCCAATCCTCGAGTCCTCTTTTCTATTATGTTTCGGGTGCGGTCAAGTAGGAGGGGTAGGCTCACTACACCAGTAGAGGTGGATTGCCCTCGTCAATCCTCGCGCCTTGTATTCTGGTTTATGCATATTTATATTTATAGCTCACCTGTCTTGTCTGTATGCACTTCTAGAGGCAGATTGAATTTCAATCCACGCGCCTCACATCTGTCTTCTGTCGTGTCGCAGCGGGATCCTAGGGTACAAGGTTAATTCCTGATAGCACTTCATTGTTTTCTAGGGGATGTCTCACGTCTCTGAGAGCATGGAAGGGGCAGCGGCTCCCTCTTCACCCGCTAGATCATCAGCCGCGGGAAGTACGATGTCGCTCAGAGCTTGGACCATCCCAAAAATCACGGCTGAACTCCGTCGTCGGGGGATCCCTTTCCCTGCCACGGCGAGGAAAGCCGAACTGTTTAAGATTTTGCATTCCCAGGGGACCCCCGATCAACAAGGGCACTCGAGCCGTGACTCCCCATCCCTAGTTCAGATTCACGCAATCTTAAACACTCTATCCACCTCCATGCAGGAGATGCAGGATAGAATGGTTGCACTGGAGGCTCGCGGTTCTGTCTCCGCACCGGCAATTCCGTCGGCATCCTCTGCACTTGCCACACCAGTGGCATCGGTTACGGCGACTGGTGCCGCAGGCTCCATCCCTAATCCTACACCAGCTACTTCTGCCACGCCGGTAATTTCTACGACCGCTCCAGCCTCATCTGGCTCAGGGAACGTTGCTGCTTTTACCGAACAAACCTCAGGGTTAGCCTCCTCAGGTACGTCATCACCATCTGTCAGTCTCATTCCAGCGCATTTTATACCCGAAGCCATCAGGAGAGACATCCTTGAGGGGAAAGATGTCAACTTGGCTTCTCTCCTGGTGGCTTCACAAGATGTTCTGGACAACAGGACTTTTGCATGTGGCGAGGTTTCAGTCACTGTTAGGGCTAGAGACCCTAGGTTTAGCAGGAAACTCAATATCCCGGAGTTCGTTCTGACATTTGGGCTCTTTAGGGATGTGATTTGCGCAGTCAGCCCCAACAGGCGCATAGAACTGGACCAGTATCTTCACAAACTGGTAGACCTGGGATACAAGTACGGAGGTTTTTCATTCTACAATTACCAACGTTCCTTTTCCGCAAAGGCTGCCGCCACTTTGTTCCAGTTCCAGCAGGCCACTAATTGGGCTGTCCTTGACACAGAGTTATTCTGTCGGCATTTCGCTGGGCTTAGGGCACCACTTTGCGCTGTCTGCCAGTCATCTACCCACGCCACCAACTGGTGCCCTAACACTCAAGCCACCACTTCTGCGGCCGAGGGCAGCTCGGTTACCAGGCCTCAACATGGTCCGGCTGTAGACAAGCTTGGCAGACCTGTGCATTTTATGGGAAACGCTCAAATTTGCAACAACTTTAATTATTCATCTTGCAGATTCAGCCAATGCCGCTTGCTGCATGTGTGCAGTTTGTGCCACAGAGCACACCCCAAGACTCAGTGCCCTAAAAAAGCTGGGTCAGAGGCATGACTAGGCGGGGTCAACACCCAGGTTCTTAGGGCTTATCTACAGGGCCATCCTGATCCGGTTTTGGTAGAATTTCTCTACAGGGGTTTCAATGAGGGTTTTCAGACCGGGCTAGTCAGTCTTCCGGAAGGAACATTTGAGTGTCAGAATCTACAATCAGCAGCCAGGAACCCGGAAGTAGTGGAAGAGCTTTTAAGGAACAAAATTGCTAAAGGTTTCATAATTGGCCCTTTCCAAAGGGCCCCCTTTAACCAGTGGAGGGTCAGCCCCATCGGGGTGGCGTGCGGCAAGTTCTCCAATAAATTCCGTCTCATATACGACTTGTCCGCTCCCCATTCTTCATGCACTCCCAGCATTAACTCCTTGATTCCCTCTGAGGAATTTGCAATGAAATACACGTCTGTGGATGTAGCCATCCAGCGGATTCTGAATCTTGGCCGTGGTACCTGGCTGTCAAAGGCGGATATTTCCGATGCCTTCAAGTTATTGCCGATTCACCCTGAGTTATGGCAGTGGCACGGTATCAAATGGGGGGGCTGTATTATTTCGCCACTCGCCTTACCTTTGGTGCCAAGAGCAGCCCCCGGCTGTTTGATACCTTTGCCTCGGCTTTGGAATGGGCTTTGATAAACCATTGGTCCTGTGCCAACGTTCTACATTACTTGGATGATTTTCTACTGTTAGAAGGTCCGGGAGGGGTACCTAAAGATTTACAGACCTTGTTGTCAGTCTTTTCCTGCCTTAACATCCCAGTAGCAGAGAGGAAACTAGAGGGCCCCGCTACTTCTCTCACGTTTTTGGGAGTAATTCTAGACTCGGTGGACATGGTGGCTAGGTTACCCAGTGAGAAATTGGGGCGCATCCAGGAGGTGATACACGGCATGACTCGCTCCCCGGCAACAGACAGACATCAGCTCCTGAGCCTCCTGGGCATGCTGAACTTTGCCATGAGGATTGTTCCTCAGGGCAGGTCCTTTGTTTCCAGGTTGCTTGCCCTGCTGCCTTCAGCTCCCGAGATGGATTCTTTAGTAATCCTGGACCAAGCAGCCAGAGCCGACTTAATCATGTGGGATCAGTTCTTGGCAGGATGGAATGGGGTGTCAATGTTCATCCCATTAGCTGACAGATGTTCGCCCGTGGTCATCACTGACGCCGCCGCATCAGTGGGTTATGCAGCCATTTGTGGCACGCATTGGCTGGCCGAACAGTGGTCCCCTGAGCTTCTCGCCCTTCCTGACTTCACCACCACGTCAGCCCTTTTTGAAATAGTTCCAATTGTGGCAGCTGCCTTAACATGGGGTCATCTATGGCAGGGTAAGTCAGTAGTGTTTCACACTGATAACATCGCCACTCGGGACATTATTTGCAAAGGAAGATCCAGGTCTCTCACGATCATGTCCTTTTTGCGTAGACTGGTGCACACAGCCCTCATCAGGGATTTCCACATAGAATGTGTCTACATCGAAGGGAATCGGACCACAGCTGCTGACGCTCTCTCCCGCTTTAATTTCCAGGTGTTCCATCACATCATGCCAGAAGCAGACAGAGCGGCCACATCAGCACCCCCTCTCAGCTCATTGATGTTGGACTAAATGGTCACTGGTTAGGGGCCTTAAATTTAATTAATCAGTCCTTAGCCCCCAACACGGCAAGATCATACAAGGTCGCATGGAATGCCTTTCAAAAATTCTTACTCAAATATCCTACCACCTCCCCTTTTGATATTCAATACTTATTAGCGTTTGTATCATTTTGCCACTCCTCCCTCAAATTATCTCATAGCTCCATCAGACTATACCTAGCTGGAATACAACACCATCATTCTCTCAGTTTCCCTGGTCTTCCATCCATCCTTGGCTCACACCCGATTAAAGCCGCATTGAAGGGTATCGAGAAAGCGCAGGGACCGAAGCCACCTTCCAGGGTCCCGGTATCTGCTGCCAAATTCTACTAGCCAATAAATCTCCGGATTGTCCTTTGCTCCCCTTCCCAGTCTCCCCATTGACTACTAAGGACTTTGTGAGGCATATACGCATTTTAGCTCACCACACAGGTATGGATCCAGCCACTGTGTCTGGTCATTCTTTCCGGATCGGGGCAGCATCTTTAGCCTCAAAGCACGCCATACCTTCACACATCATTAAGAAGCTAGGTCGGTGGAGCTCACCCTGCTTCCAGAGGTACATTCCTGATCCACAAGTAGAGATGGCTAGAGCCTTTAGCCAATTGGCCAATGTTTGAAGAATTGCTTAAATACATTTATTTTTCTCTACTATCTGGTTTTTGCCCTCTTCTTTCAGGCTACCTTTACGGCCTCCCGGGCACACCTCAGGCCTAGTTAGTTGTTAATTACTGTTACTCTTGTAGGTTGGGATATTCTTTATTCAGTAGGATATGGTATTCTCATCTCACATCCCCACATGTTAACCTGACCACAAGTAAAGGTTAGCTGGTAACAGTTAACCTAATTTGTGGGAGGGGTCTGGGCGTTACATAAGCAGGGACCCCGAGGCTTGGGTCTCTGCTACAGCACCGCAGTGTTTCCCCACCCTCCCAACCCCTTTTCTTAAGTTTCATTTTAACTACCATCCTCTGGGTAGCCCTCTTCTTTCAGGCTACCTTTACGGCCTCCCGGGCACACCTCAGGCCTAGTTAGTTCTTAATTACTGTTACTCTTGTAGGTTGGGATATTCTTTATTCAGTAGGATATGGTATTCTCATCTCACATCCCCACATGTTAACCTGACCACAAATGTTATTTTGTTCCAGGAATGTATCTAATCCTGTTTTAAAGCTGTTAATTTTTCCTGTTGTGACCAGTTCCTGAGGTAGACTGTTCCATAAGTTCACAGTTCTCATGGTAAAGAAGGCGTGTCGCCCCTTGAGACTAAACTTTTTCTTCTCCAGACGGAGGGAGTGCCCCCTCGTCCTTTGGGGGGGTTTAACCTGGAACAGTTTTTCTCCATATTTTTTGTATGGGCCATTAATATACTTATATACGTTTATCATATCCCCCCTTAAACGTCTCTTCTCAAGACTAAACAATTGTAACTCCTTTAATTGCTCCCCATAGCTAAGATGTTCCATGCCCCATATTAGTTTAGTCGCGTGTCTCTGCACCCTTTCCAGCTCCACAGTGTCCCTTTTATGTACAGGCGACCAAAACTGAACAGCATATTCCAGGTGAGGCCGTACCAATGCTTTATAAAGGGGGAGTATTATGTCCCTGTCCCTCGAGTCCATGCCTCTTTTTATACATGACAATATCCTGCCGGCTTTGGAAGAAGCAGCCTGACATTGCATGCTATTCTGTAGTCTGTGATCTATAAGTACACCCAGATCCTTCTCTACCAGTGACTCTGCCAGTTTAATCCCCCCTAAGACATACGACGCATGCAGGTTATTAGTACCCAGATGCATAACTTTACATTTATCCACATTGAACCTCTTTTGCCAAGTGGATGCCCAGACACTTAGTCTATCCAAGTCATCTTGTAACCTATACACATCCTCTATAGACTGTACGGTGCTACAAAGCTTGGTGTCATCTGCAAAGATAGAAACAGAGCTGTTAATGCCATCCTCTATATCATTGATAAATAAATTAAACAACAGCGGTCCCAGTACAGAACCTTGGGGTACACCACTAATTACCGTGGACCAATCAGAGTACGAATCATTGACCACCACTCTCTGGGTACGATCCATGAGCCAGTGTTCAATCCAGTTACAAACTAAAGTTTCCAAACCCAAAGACCTTAACTTACCTGTCAGACGTCTATGAGGGACAGTATCAAACGCTTTAGCAAAATCCAGAAACACCATAACCACAGCCATTCCTCTGTCAAGGCTTCTACTCACCTCTTCATAAAAGCAAATTAGATTGGTTTGACAAGTTATGATGTTATGTTATGTTATGTTATGATGTTAGTTATGATGAGTGAAACTACAACTCCCAGTATAACCTTACCACTGCATAAAGGGGTACTCTACTGGAAAACATTTTTTTTTTAATCAACTGGTGATACAATGTTAAACAGATTTGTAAATTACTTCTACTTAAAAATCTTAATCCTTCCAGTACTTATTAGCTGCTGTATAAGCGATTCACAGGAAGTTCTTTTCTTTTTTAATTTCTTTTCTGTCTGACCACAGTGCTCTCTGCTGACACCTCTGTCCATGTCAAGAACTGTCCATAGTAGGAGCAAATCCCCATAGCAAACCTATCCTGCTCTGGACTGTTCCTGACATGGACAGATGTGTCAGCAAATAGCACTGTGGTCAGACTGTAAAGAACTACACAACTTCCTGTGGAGCATACACCAGCTTATAAGTACTGTAAGGATCAAAATTTCAAATAGAAGTTATTTAAAAATCTGTTTAACTTTCTGGCACCAGTTGATATAAAAGTAAATGTTTTCCAGTGGAGTACCCCTTTAAGTAATTCTGGGAGCTGTATATTTAAATGGTGAAAACTTCTTTAACACTTTCCTATTCTGTGGCAACTGGTATATCTGATTACTATACTGGAATTTCTCACAATGCGCTACAACAGTGGTGTCTGTCACAACAGGCTAAAAACTTACTGGGGGGAGGGGGTAGGTATGGGGGTGACACCATTTTCTACCGCACCGGGTGACACCAACCCTAGCAATGCCACTGCCCCCCAGATTAACCCTATCCCCCCACCCTGTTAGAAGGTAGTACCCCCCTGTTTAACCCCCCTCCCCTCCCCCCAGACCCAGTAGGCAGATTGATATAACATCTACTCACTCAGAGCGGTAATCCTGCGAGCCGCGTACCGTCACGTGACACGTCACGTCACGCTCTGGGGCCGGCGTCCTTCAATTCAACGTGACGTCCTGATGGTCATATGATGGCAGTGACGCGTGGAAATACAAATCCCGGACCAACTGAAGGTGAGCCAGAGCGGAGCGGGGCGGTGCACATAAAGGAGCAGGAGGCAGCGCTGTGCGGTGCGCCTGACGGACAGGCGCACCGCACAGCGCAGGGGGGGGGGGGGGGAGGAGGCCGGTCGGGCACAGATGGGGGGTGCTTCGGAGCGTCTTGGTGTCACCCCATTAGGTTGGTGTCACCCGGTGCGGGCCGCACCCCCCGCACCCGGGTCACAACGCCACTGGTTGGAGTCACTATTAAATTTCAGTGCCAGGGTTGTCAAATTGATTTTTTTTTATGATAGACAACCTAAAAAGACATAGACAACTTTTTTTTTACAGAAATCCAGAAAACCAAGAATAATAAAGATTCTATGTAATATATGTCTACAGCTTAATACTGTATTCTCATGTCACAGTAAAATGAGCTGTAAAATGACTGCAGTCACAGTGACTTACTTACACAAGTACTTCCAGCCTTAAAAAAAAAATCATGGACACCATTATTTTGTTTAACAGATGCTGGTTAAGCCTCCAATTTGTGCACACCGGCTATGAATTTGCAGCACTTTACACAACGATCCTCAAGCAGTTTTACATGATCGCATAATTCTTTGTTTAAAATGCATTAATAATATATACTGATCAGCCATAAGAGTTTTACCATCCACCTACTATTGTGTAGGCCCCTTTGTGCTTCTAAAATATTCAGACTTGCCGAGGCATGGAGGCCATAAAAATGAAAAGAAGCAGCATTTCTGGAAAGATTTATCAAAGCCTGTGCAGTGGAGTAGTTGCCTATAGCAACAAATCAGATTGCTTGTTTTATTTTTCAGAGGTCTTTTTAAAAATGAAATAAGTGATCTGATTGAGTGCTATGGGTAACTGCACCACTGTTACACCACACAGGTTTTAATAACCTCCTTGTTAGTTTCCAACGCCTTCTTTACCATGAGAACTGTGAACTTATGGAACAGTCTACCTCAGGAACTGGTCACAGCAGGAAAAACTAACAGCTTTAAAACAGGATTAGATACATTCCTGGAACAAAATAACATTAATGCTTATGAAGAAATATAAAATCCCATCCCTTCCCCAATATCGCGCCACACCCCTACCCTTCAATTCCCTGGTTGAACTTGATGGACATATGTCTTTTTTTGACCGTACTAACTATGTAACTATGTAACTATAGGAAAGGGTTGGACACTGTGTGCAGCCTCCTTTCATTTTTTGATGATTGTTCAGATAGTTCACTTCTGAAAATGTCCTGTGGTATGTAGCAATAAGATGTTAGCATATCCATTAAGCCCATTATATAGAAAGGTGGGGCCTTTAAGCATCCAACATGTTTTATAGCACATCTTACAGGTTAATATTTGAAATAAGATCTGAGGATTTTGAAGGGCAAGACAAAACCCTCAACTCTTTGTCATGTTCAAGTCATCCTTTAAAGGGGTACTCCGGCGCTTAGACATCTTATCCCTTATCCAAAGGATAGGGGATAAGATGCCTGACCGCGGGGGTCCTGCCGCTGGGGACCCCCGTTATCTAGCACGCTGCACCCCGTTAAAATCAGTCCTGAACACGCTCCGGGTCTGATTACTTTCGATCACTGGGCCGGAGCATTGTGACGTCACGGCTCCGCCCTATGTGATGTCACGCTCCGCCCCCTCAATGCATGCCTATGGGAGGGGGCGTGACAGCTGTCAGACCCGGAGCGAACCCGTGATCGACAGTAATCAGACCCGGTAGCGAACACGCTCCAGGGACTGATTTTAACAGGGTGCGGTGTGCAAGATCACGGGGGTCCCCAGCGGCGGGACCCCCGCCATCAGGCATCTAATCCCCTATCCTTTGGATAGGGGATAAGGTGTCTAAACGCCGGAGTACCCCTTTAAGAGTTTTTCCAACGTGCCAGTGAACCTTATCCTGCCTAAAGAAGCCCCTGCTATTAGTCAGCAATGATGTGTAGGTAGGTGGTACCTGTCAAAGTAACATTCACATGAATGCTGTGTCCTAAGGTTTCCCAGCAAAACATGGCCCAAACCATCATTCTTCTTTTACTTGCTTGCCTTCTTCCTAAAGTATATCATGGTTCAAATGTTTTCCCAGGTAAGCAACACACAAGCACCCAGTTGTTCACATGATGTTAAAGAAAATATGATTCATTAGACCAGGCTAACTTCTTCCAGTGCTGTGTGGTCCAGTTCTGATGCTTACATGCCCATTTTAACCACTTCTGACAGTGATCAGGTGTCAGCACTCTGACCAGACTGCACCTATACAGCCACCTGCAAACTGAGGTGCACTGTGTGTTTTGAGACCTTTCTATCATTGCAAGCAAATAACATTTTCAACAATTTGTAGTAAAATAGCAATTCTGTGGGATCAGACCAGATGGGTTAGCCTTTGCTTCCACACTCATGAACCTTGAATGACCTTGACTCGTCATGGGTTCACCAGCTGTCCTTCCATGGACCAGTTTTAGTAGGCACAAACTAATTCATATCATCAATGAAAATGAAACATACTTACCACAAGAACTGTTGAGGAGAAACTTTGACCCTACCAATCTATATAATCACATGAATGGATTCAGCGTTACCCCCCCCCCCCCCCCCTGCTTTTGAGCGTTTTTGGTCTCACTAGCAGTTTTCCCAAATTGCAGCTTGCTGAGATGGCGTTTTTGCCAGGAAATCTAGGCATTTCTCTCTAATAAAGTCTATGGGAGGGAAAAAAGCTCAAAAGAAAGTTTAACATTGGCATTTTTTTTGTTCTATTTGAACGCACACTTTTTTAAACATAAATAAATAAATAAAACCAAGCATGCAGCAGAAGCTTGATGTTACCAGGGTGGACAAAGATCAAAGATCAGGAAGATTTATCAAAACCAGTACAGAGGAAAAGTTGCCCAGTTACCCATTGCAACCAATCAGATCTCTTCATTCATTTTTCAGAGGCCTTGTTAAAAATGAAAGAAGCGATCTGATTGGTTGCTATGGGCAACTGCTCAACTTTTCCTCTGCACAGGTTTTGATAAATCTCCCCCATTGTTCTTGGCCCTCCCTAGCCTAAATAACCCAATTTTTGATGCTGCTGGCCTGTTGGTCGTAGCTCTTCATGGTACCCCTGTAGCAGTGGGTACTGGGTAATTGGGGGTTTTAGGGGCTAAGGCAAAGCCTCAGCTCAGTAATGGACTCCGCCTATGAGACAGCTTCCACTACTAAACTGTAAATTAAATTGAAAAGAACAAAACACAGCACACATATAAAAACTATTTTAAAATAACACTCTCCCACATCCCTTGATAACCATTAAAAAAAACAACCAAAGCAGACATAATCTTCAGCATATATTTATCTGAAACAAGAAGAAAAGAAAAACACAAAAATGGGTTAATACATTTTTAGAGCTTTCCTTGAGAAGAGTGCCCATAAGGTGCACAAAAGCAATGCTTTCCAAACAGAAAACCTCAAGCAATGGCTGAGCTACACCACTTAGCATTACCAGAATGCTGAGAGTTGTAGTTTTGTAACAGCTGGAGGCTCCCTGTTCAAAAATGACTGCCAGAAAGAGTCCATTCACATTATACATTTTTAACTTGCTAAAAACACGCGTGAACAATGGCTCACTTACCACACCGTTTCTGGCTGTAGCTCCACCTCTAGTGATGTAATCACTAGAGGCATGCTACACCAGACCAGTAATGAGGTAGGTAAGTGAACTTTTGCTCACTGACTTTACCTTGGAATTTCACTTGTCGAGATTTTGAGTGCAGTTTTTTATAATAATTTTTCAATTACTTGTCATGTAAACTACTATATAAGTAGTAGGGTTGGGACTATATATTAACTTGTTGGGGACCAAGGGCATACAAGGGCGTACCTGTACGCCCTGGTCCCATAGCGTGGTTTGAAGCGTGCTCACAAGCTGAGCACGCTTCAAACCCAGTGAAACCCGACTTCTATCAGCAGCCAGGACCCAGGGTTAATGCCGACACCGCCGATCGGTCTGATGCCCGGCATTAACCCTTTAGAAGCCACAATCAAAGTTGATTGCGGTGTATAAAATTATCAGCTACTCCAGCTTGCTATGCAGGCTGGGGCAGCAGAGCATCGATAACACTAATCAATTCTATGCTATGGCATAGCATTGATCAGTATATGCAATGAGAAGATTACATGGTATAGCCCCTTATGGGGACTAAAAATTAAAAAAAATTGTTAAAAAAGTAAATAAAAGGGAATTAACCCCTTCCTAATAAAAGTTTAAACCCCTGCCCTTTTCCAATGTTTATTAACCCCTTAAGGACCGAGCCCTTTTTCACCTTAAGGACCGGAGCGTTTTTTGCAATTCTGACCACTGTCACTTTAAACATTAATAACTCTGGAATGCTTTTAGTTATCATTCTGATTCCGAGATTGTTTTTTCGTGACATATTCTACTTTAACTTAGTGGTAAAATTTTATGGTAACTTGCATCCTTTCTTGGTGAAAAATCACCAAATTTGATGAAAAAAATGAAAATTTAGCATTTTTCTAACTTTGAAGCTCTCTGCTTGTAAGGAAAATGGATATTCAAAATATTTTTTTTTTTGGGTTCACATATACAATATGTCTACTTTATGTTTGCATCATAAAATTTATGAGTTTTTACTTTTGGAAGACACCAGAGGGCTTCAAAGTTTAGCAGCAATTTTGAAATTTTTCACAAAATTTTCAAACTCGCTATTTTTCATGGACCAGTTCAGGTTTGAAGTGGATTTGAAGGGTCTTCATATTAGAAATACCCCATAAAAGACCCCATTATAAGAACTACACCCCCAAAGTATTCAAAATGACATTCAGTAAGTGTATTAACCCTTTAGGTGTTTCACAGGAATAGCAGCAAAGTGAAGGAGAAAATTCAAAATCTTCATTTTTTACACTCGCATGTTCTTGTAGACCCAATTTTTGAATTTTAGCAAGGGGTAAAAAGGAGAAAATTTTTACTTGTATTTGAAACCCAATCTCTCTCGAGTAAGCACATACCTCATATGTCTATGTTAATTGTTCGGCGGGCCCAGTAGAGGGCTCAGAAGGGAAGGAGCGTCAAATGGTTTTTGGGGGGCATGTCACCTTTAGGAAGCCCCTATGGTGCCAGAACAGCAAAAAAACACACATGGCATACCATTTTGGAAACTAGACCCCTCAGGGAACGTAACAAGGGGTAAAGTGAACCTTAATACCCCACAGGTGTTTCACGACTTTTGCATATGTAAAAAAAATAATTTTTTTTTTACCTAAAATGCTTGGCTTCCCAAAAATTTTACATTTTTAAAAAGTGTAATAGCAGAAAATACCCCCCAAAATTTGAAACCCTATTTCTCCCGATTCAGAAAACACCCCATATGGGGGTGAAAATTGCTCTGCTGGTGCACTACAGGTCTCAGAAGAGAAGGAGTCACATTTGGTTTTTTGAAAGCAAATTTTGCTCTGGGGGCATGCCGCATTTAGGAAGCCCCTATGGTGCCATAACAGCAAAAAAAAAACCACATGGCATACCATTTTGGAAACTAGACCCCTCGGGGAACGTAACAAGGGGTAATGTGAACCTTAATACCCTACAGGTGTTTCACGACTTTTGCATATGTGAATTTTTATTTTTTTTTACCTAAAATGCTTGGTTTCCCAAAATTTTTACATTTTTAAAAAGGGTAAAAGCAGAAAACACCCCCCAAAATTTGAAGCCCAATTTCTCCCGATTCAGAAAACACCCCATATGGGGGTGAAAAGTGCTCTGCTGGCGCACTACAGGTCTCAGAAGAGAAGGAGTCACATTTGGCTTTTTGAAAGCAAATTTTGCTCTGGGGGCATGCCGCATTTAGGAAGCCCCTATGGTGCCACGACAGCAAAAAAAAAAACACATGGCATACCATTTTGGAAACTAGACCCCTCGGGGAACGTAACAAGGGGTTAAGTGAACCTTTATACCCACAGGTGTTTCATGACTTTTGTATATGTAAAAAAAAATTTTTTTTTTACCTAAAATGCTTGTTTTCCCAAAAATTTTACATTTTTAAAAAGGGTAATAGCAGAAAATACCCCACAAAATTTGAAGCCCAATTTCTCCCGAGTACGGCGATACCCCATATGTGGCCCTAAACTGTTGCCTTGAAATACGACAGGGCTCCAAAGTGAGAGCACCATGCGCATTTGAGGCCTAAATTAGGGATTGCATAGGGGTGGACATAGGGGTATTCTACGCCAGTGATTCCCAAACAGGGTGCCTCCAGCTGTTGTAAAACTCCCAGCATGCCTGGACAGTCAGTGGCTATCTGGTAATACTGGGAGTAGTTGTTTTGCAACAGCTGGAGGCTCCGTTCTGGAAACAGTGGCGTACCAGACGTTTTTCATTTTTATTGGGGAGGGGAGGGGGGCTGTGTTAGGGGTATGTGTATATGTAGTGTTTTTAACTTTTTATTTTATTTTGTGTTAGTGTAGTGTAGTGTTTTTAGGGTACAGTCACATGGGCGGGGGTTCACAGTAGTTTCTCGCTGGCAGCTTGAGCTGCAGCAGAAAATTTGCACCTCAAACTTGCAGCCGGATACTTACTGTAATCCTCCGCCCATGTGAGTGTACCCTGTACGTTCACATTGGGGAGGGAAACATCCAGCTGTTGCAAAACTACAACTCCCAGCATGTACGGTCTATCAGTGCATGCTGGGATTTGTAGTTTTGCAACAGCTGGAGACATACAGGTTGTGAAACACCGAGTTTGGTAACAAACTCAGTGTTTTGCAACCAGTGTGCCTTCAGCTGTTGCAAAAGCTACAACCCCCAGCATGTACGGACAGCGGAAGGGCATGCTGGGTCTTGTAGTTTTGCAACAGCCGGAGGCATACTACATTGGCTGGGGATGCTGGGGATTGTAGTTATGCAACAGCTGGAGACACACTGGTTTACTACTTAACTCAGCTGTTGCAAAACTACAACTCTCAGCAGTCACTGACAGCCAATGGGCATGCTGGGAGTTGTAGTTATGCAACCACCAGATGCACCACTACAACTCCCAGCATGCACTTTAGCTGATTGTGCAAGCTGGGAGTTGTAGTTACACAACAGCTGAAGGTACACTTTTCCATAGAAAGAATGTGCCTCCAGCTGTTGCAAAACTACAAGTCCCAGCATGCCCATAAGGGCATGCTGGGAGTTGTGGTGGTCTGCCTCCTGCTGTTGCATAACTACAGCTCCCAGCATACCCTTGTTGCATGCTGGGAGCTGTTGCTAAGCAACAGCAGGAGGCTGTCACTCACCTCCAACTGCTGCTCCACGATGCCGCCGCACAGGTCAGTCCCTCGCCACCGCCGTCGCTCCTGGGGCCCCGATCCCAACAGGGATGCCGGGGATCGGGGTCCCCAGCACCGGTGGTCGTCTTCCCGCACCCGCTCACGTCCTCCGGAAGAGGGGCGGAGCGGGTTGCGGGAGTGACACCCGCAGCAGGCGCCCTGATTGGTCGGCCGGTAATCCGGCCGACGAATCAGGGCGATCGTGAGGTGGCACCAGTGCCACCTCTCCCCTGCAGGCTCTGATAAGCCAGTAATTCCGGGTCATCGGGTCACTGGAGACCCGATTGACCCGGAATCCGTCGCAGATCGCTGGACTGAATTGTCCAGCGATCTGCGGCAATCGCCGACATGGGGGGACATAATGACCCCCCTGGGCGATATGCCGGGATGCCTGCTGAACGATTTCAGCAGGCATCCGGCTCCGGCTAGCGGTGGGGGCCGGAAATGCTCAGGGCGTATCCATACGCCCTCGGTCCTTAAGGACTTGGAAACGGGGGCGTATGGATACGCCCTATGTCCTTAAGGGGTTAAATAAAATAATAATAAATAAAACAAGAAATGAAAATAATCACATGTAGTTCCGCCGCGGTGTAAATGTCAGAACTATTAAAATACAAGGTTAGCTAAACTGCAGTCGATGGCTTACACGTGAAAAAAAAAATACCAATGTCCCAAATTGTACAATTTTGGTCACTTCGTATATCATAAAAAGATTTATAAAAACTACAGACCAAGGTGCAAAAAAAAAATTAGCCCTCATATAGCCCCGTGTGGAAAAATTAAAATAAATTATAGGCGTCAGAAAATGACAATTTTAAACATATTAATTTTGGTGCATGTAGTAATAATTTTTTTTTAGTTGTAAAATAAAATAAAACAAACATAAATTTGGTATCCTTGGAACTGTATGGACCTACAAAATAAAGATAAGGTGTTATTCTTACCGAAAAGTGCACTGCTTAGAAATGGAAGCCCCCAAAATTTACAAAATGGCATTTGTTTTTTTAATTTCACCCCACAAATAAGTTTTTTTTGTTTTGCCATGAATTATGTTATAAAATAAGTGATGTCATTAAAAGTACAATTGGTGACACAAAAAAACGAGGTCTTATATGGGTCTGTAGGTGCAAAATTTAAAACAAGGGAGGAAAAAACAAAAATGAAAATTGGCCTGGTCCTTAATACTCCTGTGCAAAACATCTTATCCCTTATCCTTTTGATAGGGGATAAGATATCTTGCGCTGGAGTACCCCTTTAAGGTCAAAATGGGCTTGGTCCCCAAGGGGTTAATAGTCCATACCCATTAGGGAGTGGTTACCCTGTGACATCACATACAAAAATATTGTGTAAACATCAATATTGTACAGTCTATCAATATAAATATACATAACTTAAACATCATATAAATGTGTAGTTAAAAGGAATAAAAATCATTATACAGAGAATATTCCTTGATTATGTAAACTAAATAAACCATATTTGTTTAATAAGTGGGAGTTACCTTATATTTAAATTGGCGATCCTTCACCACAATCCATCATTCTCACACTGTTTGTTAATAACACCTGTGCGCAAGAAAAGAAGGATGGGCATCACATGATGCGATCGTGTCACAGAAGGGGATGATCCCGAGCGCGGCTGCGCGTTTACTTAGATCAAACACTCTGCAACCATATTATAAAATCCTGGGACCTGTCTCTACATATGCGCATGCGCCTTCAGTAGTAAAAGCTCAGTGCACTGGTACATGCTCCACATTATTTAACACTATACACTAACCGCGATTTGGGGTTGGTATACACGGGTCATGCTATAGTACACTATTATTATAGACCTTCATTTCTGCAGGCTGTTACAATATTTAGTGTGAAAATGATGGATTTTGGTGAATGCTGGCCAATTTTAATATACGGCAACTTCTACTTATTAAACATATATATTTTTTTAATTTAGTTTACATAATTGGGGGATATTCTCTGTATAATGGTTTTTATACCTTTATACACATTTATATGATATTTATGATGTGTATATTTATATTGATGGATTGCACAATATTGATGTTTATACAATGTTTTTGTATGTGATGAAAAAAACTTGGCCGAAACTTTGCACTTTTGTTAATTTTTGGTGATTGAATTAATCACATTTGTCTGCTGGATCACTGGAGTGCCGTCTTTTGCCTTTACCTTTGGGATTTGGAGTTTGAAGGACAATTGGGACTATTGCTCGAGTCTTTGGTATGCTGAGCACCCGCCTTTATCCCTGGGCTTCAAGCCTTACATCGTTCAGCTTTATATTTGTTTATAGACTATGGCCCTCATTTACTTAGAAAATTGGGTTGTAAGTCTATGTTGCTTTCTTACCCGACTGCTTTTTTCCCCTGGTATTTATTATTATGTCGCATCCTGTTTGTCGCACGTGGGTTTTGTTGGTTTTGGTTTCCAACTCCTCTGAGTTGTCGGGAAAAAATCCTCAACAATTCAACAAATTTGGTTGGAAACCTTTAGAAAGCTCAGAAATGTCGGGTTACACCCCTTTTTCGGGTCCGGGAGAATCCACATCGGGTCCGTCGGGAAAAAATGTTGCATCGTGTCGCAGATTGGCGCACGATGTCTGCGACATGTCGCAGACAAAGATGCGCCAAAAAAACTCGACAAAACAAGTCGGGTTTAGAATAATAAATGAGGGCCTATGAGGGAGATTTATCAAGGCATTTAGAGGGGGTTTTTTTGCTTAGAAAAGTCGCACAAAAAATTGCATGTGCGCCTAAGCAATTTTTTCCATGACTTTTGTTGGTAAGCATAATGTACCAGCCCTACCTAAGCAATTTTCAGTTTTTACTTTGCAGTGGTCGGGAATTTATCATGTGCGAAAGTAAAAAAAAAAAAGTTGCAAACCCCTTTAAAAAGTGGAGAGGCAGCACCTGATGTGAGCTCCACG
The DNA here is from genome assembly GCF_029499605.1 of Hyla sarda. Lineage (NCBI taxonomy): Eukaryota > Metazoa > Chordata > Amphibia > Anura > Hylidae > Hyla > Hyla sarda. The sequence continues at coordinate 300,747,865 of NC_079191.1, forward strand.
CTGATGGCTCCTATCTGGCAGATTCTTGCATTTACATGAAGTGGAACATGTCCCGCTCTCATAAAAAGAAGAACCAGAAGCTTACCCAGCATTTTTCCCAGTCAATTCCGGACATCTTTAGATCGGGCCTAGCACAAAGATGGCCGCCTCCTGCTCCCCTACGCAGCACTCAGATGGGGAGGACGTTCCTGCAGCGGAGGACTTAACCCAGGTGGCTATGTTCCACCATATTAAAGGGGTATTCCAGGCCAAAACTTTTTTTTATATATCAACTGGCTCCGGAAAGTTAAACAGATATGTGAATTACTTCTATTAAAAAATCTTAATCCTTCCAATAGTTATTAGCTTCTGAAGTTGAGTTGCTGTTTTCTGTCTAACTGCTTTCTGATGACTCACGTCCCAGGAGCTGTGCAGCTCCTATGGGGATATTTTCCCATCATGCACAGCTCCCGGGACGTGACATCATCATTGAGCAGTTAGACAGAAAACTTCAGAAGCTAATAACTATCGGAAGGATTATGATTTTTTAATAGAAGTAACAAATCTGTTTAACTTTCCGTAGTCCCTTTAAGGAGCTGTTCCAGACTTCCTTAGCTAAGGCTGTATCGGACATCTGTACACAGCTGCAGAACTTGGGCCAGCGTGTAGCTGACTCGGAAGCTAAATTGGATGAACTTACCGATGCTGTGGAAGCTGACCGCCATGATCTGGATGACAGGACATTACCTTGCCTTATTCTATTGTGTTATCACCGCTGGTTTCCCTTTCCTGCCTTTCTATTCGGCTACTCATCTTTATGGGTCTTCTCTTCTCTTTCCTTACCTCTGCGCCCTTACATTTTCCCTTTTCTCTCTTTTCTCTTGAATTCTTCTCATTATCCTCATTCTTTTTCCCCTCTTTTTCTTTTCAATCGCTTGTTCCGATGGGTTCCCCTTTTCTTTTTCTCTTCCCCATGCTTTCTCCTTTCCCCTTCTCGTCTTTGCTCTTTCTTTGTCTCCCTAGCTTTTCTTCGCCCTCAGTCTATCCCTCTTTTTTCTTCTCTCAAATTTTTCCTGGGTTTCCCTTTCTCCTTTCTTCATTCATAGCCCTTTACTGATCTTTTTTCCTCTTAAATCCCTTTCCTCTACCTTCCCCCTCCACCTTATTATTTTTCTTGGATTATCTTGTATCTGCCCTTGTTATCGTTTGATGGGCATATTCCGGCTCAGATTACTGCATCCCTCTGCCCTTTTTTGGGCTGGTGGAAGTAGGATGGTTCACGATGTTATGTGGTCTGTCTTTCCTGATATGTTGGTTGTTTTGCTTTGTTGTGTTTTTTGTATTGCTTTTTTTTGTGTGTGTGTGTTGATACGTGTATTGTATCTTACGCTCCTGGCTTTATACCTTGGTTGTACTGGCTGACCCCTTTGGGTTATGTTGTCTCTTCTGGCCCGCTACCCCACAGTTCTTATTGCTCTGGTCTTTAACATATGTTATCATGATGAGTAAGGCAGTCTCCCATAATGTGCAGGGATTTAACTCTCCGTAGAAACGGGGAAAAAGCCTTTCGGGACTATGCCCGCTTAAAGGTAGATGCGATCTGTCTTCAGGAGATGCATTTTACTAATGAATCTAAGCCTCAGTTTTTTTCATAAGTCATACTCTCGCTTTTATATGTCATCTTATGTTTCTAAGTGTCGGGTCGCTATGACCCTTTTACATAATTCCTTTCCTTTCCAGGTTCAGGACGTTCATACTGATTCAGATAGCAGATGTTTTATATTACTGGGGTCCTTGTATGATAACATTTTATGCCTTGTTTATTCTGCACCCACTGATTCTCCTTTTCACTTTTTTCAGGGCCTCTGCGGTACTCTTGTCTCCCTGACCTATGACGCCTTGATTTAGGCTGGGGACTTCAATCTAGTCTTTAATGGTAAGCTGGATTGCTCTAATGCTGCAGGTCAGGGATGCAACAACGACATTTATCTTCCCTCTTTATTGAGGGTTCCCTGGTGGATGTGTGGCGTGAGCATAATGGGAGTGCTTGTGGCTACTCGTATTACTCTCCTGCCCAACGCCATTATTCCAGAATAGACTGGATTCTTACTAATACTCGTACCTTACCACATTTACTTTATGCTCGTCATATGCCGTCAGCCTTGTCCGATCATGACTTGGTCTTAGTGGCCTTTAATTTTATGAGTCCCCTCTCTTTTTTCATTCCGGTGGCGGCTTAATGAGTCGCTCCTGACAATGCCCCGAGTGAAACAACAACTTGATAAGGACCTTACTTCTTATTTTGGAGCGAATGCTGGTGCTGACTCTGATCCCAAGTGGGTATGGTTAGCACATAAATCTTTTATCAGGGATCGTATTATTTCTTTAGCAACTGTGATTAAGCGTGATTGGACCGAGACTCAACGGCCGTTAGAGGATAAAGTTCAGAGGTTGACATTTGCTTACCAACAAGACCCTTTCCGTTACCTCTTTCGGGTTATTCAGGACACCAGGGTTCAGCTGGACGCTCTTAAATCTACAGTGGTTGAGAAAGCTTTGCGTTGGACTAGAGCCACATATTATAACTTTTCCAACAAGCCTGACTGTCTATTGGCATCCATGCTGAAAAGGACAACCTCATTTAACCCCTTGGGGACCGAGCCCATTTTGACCCTAAGGACCAGAGCATTTTTTGCAATTCTGACCACTGTCCCTTTAAGCATTAATAACTCTGGGATCCTTGTACTTATGAATTTGATTCAGAGATTGTTTTTTCGTGACATATTCTACTTTGTTACTGGTAAATGGTAAATTTTCATCGATGCTTGCATAATTTCTTGGGGAAAAATTCCCAAATTTCATGAAAAATTTGAAAATGTAGCATTTTTATCATTTTGAAGCTCACTGCTTGTAAGGAAAATAGACATACCAAATAAATTATATATTGATTCACATATACAATATGTCTACTTTATGTTAAGTTGACATGTTTTTACTTTTTTAAGACACCAGAGGGCTTCAAAGCTCAGCAGCAATTTTCCAATTCAAGTAAATTTCAAAATCTGAATTTTTCAGGGACCAGTTCTGAAGTTAATTTGAGGGTCTTTATGTTAGAAATACCCCATATACCCCAAAATGGACCACATTATGAAAACTGCACCCCTCAACCTATTCAAAATGACATTCAGAAAGTTTGTTAACCCTTTAGGTGTTTCACAGGAATAAAGTGGAGGCTAAAATTCATAATCTTCATTTTGTACACTAACATGTTCTTGTAGACCCATATTTTTCCATTTTTACAAGGGGTAAAAGGAGAAAAAGCCCCCAAAATATGTAACCCAATTTCTCTTGAGTAAGGAAATACCTCATATGTGGATGTAAAGGGCTTTGTGGGTGCACTACAGGGCTTAGAAGACAAGGTGCGACAATGGGATTTTGGAGAGCAAATTTTGCTGAAATGGTTTTTGGGGGGCATGTCACATTTTGGAAGCCCCTATGGTGCCAGAACACCAAAAAACAGCCCTCATGGCATGCTATTTGGGAAACTACACCCTTCAAGAAACATAACACAGGGAGCAGTGAGCATTTACACCCCACTGGCGTTTGACAGATCTTTGTAACAGTGGGCTGTGCTAATGAAAAATTACATTCTTAATTTTAATGGATCAAAAATCTGTCAGTCACCTGTGGGGTGTTAAGGCTCACTTTACCCCTTGTTACGTTCTGCAGAGCATTTTTCGTCCACATATGGGGTATTTCCGTATTCAGGAGAAATTGCGTTACAAATTTTGGGGTTCTTTTTCTCCTTTTACCTTTTATGAAAATGAAAAGAATGAGGCAACATTCTTTTACACTAACATGCAGGTGTAGACCCCAACTTTACCTTTTCAAAAGGGGTAAAAGGAGAAAAAGCCCCCCCCAAAATTTGTAGCGCAATTTCTCCCGAGTACGGAGATACCCCATGTATGGCCCTAAACTGTTGCCTTGAAATACGACAGGGTTCTGAAGTGAGAGTGCAATGCGCATTTGAGGCCTAAATTAGGGATGCAAGCGTTACACTTGCCTCCTCCACCAAAAATTCTGTACGTCAGTTTTCCCCAAAGCAGGGTGCCTCCAGCTGTTGAAAAACTCCCAACATACCTGGACAGTCAATGGCTGTCTGGCAATTCTGGGAGTTGTTATTTTGCAACAGCTGGAGGCTCCGTTTTGGAAAAACTGACATACAAGATGTTTTTTTATTTTTATTTTGGGGGCGACAGTGTAAGGGTGTAGTGTATATGTAGTGTTTTACTCTTTATTTAGGGTTAGTGTAGTGTAGTGTTTTTAGGGTACATTCACGCGGGCGGAGATTTACAGTGAGTTTCCCGCTGTAACGGAAAATTTGCTGTATCTCAAACTTAAAGCGCGAAACTTGCTGTAAACCCCAACTCCCAGTCAAAACTACAACTCCCAGCATGCACTGACAGACCATTCATGCTGGGAGTTGTAGTTATGCAACAGCTGGGGGCGCACTGGTTGGGATTGGGAAACACTGAGTTAGGTAACAGACTACTGCAGTGTTTCCGCACCACTGTGTTTCCTAACTCGTTGTTTCCCAACCCATGTGCCTCCAGCTGTGGCAGAACTACAACTCCCAGCATGCATGGTCTGTCAGTGCATGCTGGGAGTTATAGTTTTGCAACACCAGGAGGCACACAGGTTGGGAAACACTGAGTTAAGAAACAGACAATGTTTCCCAACCAGTGTGCCTCCAGTTGTTGCAATACTATAACTCCCAGCATGCCCAGACAGCCGAAGGGCATGTTGGGAGTTGTAGTTATGCAACAACTGGAAGAGAACAGTTTGCAGACCGCTGTGTAGTGGTCTCCAAACTGTAGCCCTCCAGATGTTGCAAGACTACACTGAAGGGCCAGATGTTGTCGAACTACAACTCCCAGCATGCCTGGACAGTCTCGGCATGCTTTGAATTGACATCTGGAGCACTACAGTTTGGAGACCACTATATAGTGGTCTCCAAACTGTCCCCATCCAGATGTTGCAAAGCTACAACTTCCAGCATGCCTGGACAGTCTGGGCATGCTGAGAGTTGGGGTTTTGCAACATCTGGAAGGACAGTGGTCTCCAAACTGTGGCCCTCCAGATGTTGCAAAACTACAACTCCCAGCATGCCCAGGCAGTAAACGGCTGTCTGGTCATGCTGGGAGTTTTAGTTTTGAAACTCCTAGAAACAGCAGTGAAGATTAATTTACGGCGATCTTCACAGCTGTATTTGAAAAACCGCCGCCTCCACTTGCCTGCGCCTCCTGTCAGCAGCCAGTCCCAGATCCTCGGTCCCCGCGTGAGCACAGGTAATCGGCACCGGCGGTCCCCACAACGCCCCCCGCACATCGCCGCCATCTTCCCCTTGTAAGGATCCGGACTAGTAGCAGAAAGCGATACAGGTGGTGGATCCTCTGTACCAGAGAGGGAATGGCGTGGACCGTACCGGAGGATCGGTTCTAAGTAGTTACTGGTTTCCACCAGAGCCCAACGCAAAGCAGGATGGACATGCTGCGGCAGTCAACCTCACTGACAGCTGAGACAGGCGGAGTACAGAAGGGGCAGGCAGAGGCGTAGTGAGACGTAGCAAAAGGTAAGGGCAGGCAGCACGGGTTCTCAGACGGTAGTCGTTAGCAACGGGATCGGCAACAGGCAAGGAATACACAAATAACGCTTTCTCAAGGGCACTGAGGCAACAAAGATCCGGCAAGGGCAGGAAGGGGCAGGATACATTTATAGGAGTGACCAAAATCAGATTGGACCAGGCACCAATCAATGGTGGACTGGCCCTTTAAATCTTACACTTCCGTGGCCGGGAGCCACGTGAGTGGGGAGCAGAGGAGAGAGCCGGCACGGGTAAGTGGGGCTGGGACGCGGGACCATCCCGCAGTGTGGACCGCATCCCCGACAGGGGATGCAGAGACGGAGTGTCCCCGGTCAGAGAGTCCGACCGGGGCACTCTGCTGGGTCAAACGCTGCGAGCGCTCTGGTCCAGGAGCAGGGAGCGGAGCGCTCAGCGTTACAGTACCCCCCCTTTGGTCTCCCCCTCCTCTTGGTACCCAGAAACCTGAGGATGAGGTTGCAGTCCAAGATGTTCTCCTCTGGCTCCCAATGTCTCTCCCAAGGACCGCAACCCTCCCAGTCAACCAGAAAAAATCTTCTCCCCCTGACCAACTTAGAGGCCAATATCTCCCGAACAGAGAAGACATCCGAGGTACCGGATACAGGTGTGGGAGGAAGACTCTTGGGGGAAAAGCGATTAAAGACAGCAGGCTTGAGGAGGGAGACATGAAAACAGTTGGGAATTCTAAGGGAGGAAGCGAGATGAAGCTGGTAACATTAAGGATTGATCCTTTTCCTGACTCTGTAGGGTCCCAAGTAGCGAGGACCAAGCTTGTAACTAGGGACCCTGAAACGGATGTACCTGGAGGAGAGCCAAACTCTGTCCCCAGGAACCAGGACAGGAGGAGACCGACGTTTCTTGTCCGCTTGGATTTTCATGCGGGATGAGGCCTGTATTAGGGAGAGGCACGTTTCGCGCCAGATGGAGGCAAAGTCCTGCACCAGGTCGTCCACTGCAGGTACACCGGAGGTGGAGGATAAAGGCAGAGGAGGTAGAGGATGACGACCGTAAACCACGAAGAAGGGAGACTTGTTGGTGGCGGAAGAGTCCTTGTGGTTATAGGAGAACTCTGCCCACGGGAGGAGGTCGACCCAGTCATCTTGGCGGGAGGAGACGAAGTGGTGAAGGTAGTCGCCCAAAATTTGATTTACCCGCTCCACTTTTCCGTTGGTTTGGGGGTGGTAAGATGAAGAGAAGTCCAGCTTGATTTTAAGCTGTCCACAAAGGGCCCTCCAGAATTTGGACACAAATTGGACCCCTCTGTCGGAGACAATATGCGAAGGAAGGCCATGTAACCTGAAGATGTGTCGCAAGAAATGCTTGGCCAACTGTGGCGCAGATGGTAAGGCAGGCAATGGGATGAAGTACGCCATCTTAGAGAAGCGGTTCACGACGACCCAAATAACTGTTTTCCCGTGAGAGGGTGTGTCTTGCTAACTAGTTTGAAACTCCTCAAAACGCTCACTGTTATACAAAACAGGCACACTTCTAAGCATAAGACATATTTTATTTACCTATTTGTTAAAATCTAAACATAAAGAAATATAAACAATGAATCATGGAAGTAAGAATCAATACATTTACCGGATATTTGCAATAAAGAAGATAGTCCGGCACAGAACTGTTGTATGCAGTTAAGAACTCTGAACTTTATTTCAGCATAACGCAGTACACAGGATAACCTGACGCGTTTCACACCGGAGTGCTTAGTCGTAGGTAACAGGTAACCACAATGAACATCTTAAAATACACAAGATAGCGGTCACATGACCACACACGTCATAATAAAATCGTTCTAATACAAGACATGGTGCTGGAGTATCAGATTGGGAAACATGAATTTTTAAGCCATGTTCACACCTGGGTATACCCAAAACGTTTGTTGTTATAATAGACTTTCACCAAATACAATATAGACATTTATATCACAGATTAATAGCATATCTTGAGAATAGCCAGGTAAGAACAATCATCTGCAAGAACAGTAACCTGAATATTATATTTTTATTTTTAATTTGTATATGTACCATTCTCGGTTATGTTATTGTTACATTTAGACAAGAAAAAAATGAAGTGATAATAGGGTGTCACTAAGCTCGTAAATTTTGATACGTATATGGAACAATATACCATATCTGCGCGTGGAGACACACACGCGTATGGCAAACAGCTCCCAGCTACCTATTGGGGTCTAAGGGCAAGTGAGAGCTAGATCTAATCTTTTATTAAGTCCGAGGGGATGCCTCGTGCCAAGGAGGAATATCCAATATGCCTCCCTGTTATAAAGCTTATTCCTAAGGTCTCCTCCCCTCGGACCCAAAATAACCCTTTCTACCCCAGATACCCGTAGACCTGTCACATCTCCTCCATGTACCTCCCTGAAGTGACGTGATAACATCGATATGCCTGTAATATTGCTTTTAACATCTGAGACATGTTTTCTAATCCTCATTTTCAAAGAATTACTAGAACAACCTACGTACTGTATCTTGCAGATGGTGCAGGTGGCTACATAAACAATAGATTTAGTATTACAATTTGTAAAGTCCCGTAGTTTATAGGAATTATCTGTGGAGCAAGATGTCACCGTGTCTGTGTTTACCATGTGATCACACGTGAGACATCTTGTATGTCCACATTTTCTATTTCCCACAGTTTTTAACCAATTATGTTTGCTGCTAGACGATTTATTGCTCTGGAACAAGCTAGGCGATATCTTTGAGCCTATTGAAGGGCCCTTTTTGGATACTATTTCTATGCCCTCCGACACTATTTCTTTTAGTATCGGATCAGATTCCAATACTGGTATGTATTTTTTGATGATGCCCTTAATTTGACCAAAATTTACACTGTATGGCGTTACGAAGTAGGGTTTAGTAACACTTTTATTTTTATTTTTACCTACCATCCCCTCCGTATTGTATCCTCCTCTCCTTTGTTGCCTTCTCCTAGAGTAGGTGACTAACTCCTTTCTGGTGATACCATTGACTTTCTCATGAGCTGAGTCAATGGTATGCTCGCTGTACCCTCTATTTTTGAACCTAGTGTGTAGTTCTGATGCTGCCACCCTAAATTTACTGTCACTGGAACAATTCCGTTTCACTCTACACAATTCCCCAAAGGGAATGTTATCCAGGACATGTTTAGGGTGGCAGGATGAGGCCAACAGAATCGAGTTAGTAGCTGTCTCCTTTCTGTACGGGAGTATTTCTATATGGTCTCCTTCACCCACCACTGTGATGTCCAGGAAATTAATCTCCTTTTTATCAAAATGGTAGGTGAATCTAAGGTTAAGCTCATTATTACCTACATATTGTACAAATAGTTTGAACTGTTCCTCTGACCCTCCCCTGATTATAAGAAGATCGTCTATGAATCGTCCGATCCAATGTATGTGGCTACTGAAAGGGTTGTCATTATTGAAAACGAACATCTGTTCCCACTGGAACATAAAAATGTTCGCGAAGGAAGGGGAGTATTTCACCCCCATTGAGGCTCCCCTGGTCTGAAGGTAGAAATCACGATCAAACACGAAATAACTGTGTCTAAGCAAAAATTCCGTGGCGATGGTGACAAATTCCCTCAGACCAGGGGAGTATGTACTAAACTTTTCCATGTGTACAGATAACGCCTCCAATCCCTTATTCCAAGGGATGGATGGATACAAACCAATAACATCACACGTTGCCCATGACAACCCCTGATTCCATCGTACTCTATCCAAGATGTTGATGACATGCTTCGTGTCCTGGATAAAGGTGGGGGTAATTTTTGTTAGAGGTTGGAGATAGTGGTCCACCCACTCCCCAAGGCGCTCCACAAGGGACCCAATACCAGCAACAATGGGTCTCAGGGGAGGTGGAAAAACCCCTTTGTGTACCTTGGGGAGTGAGTGAAACACTGGTAAGATGGGATTTGCTACAAAGAGGTATTCCTCCAGTTTTTCATCTATAGCCCCCAAAGCTACACCCTCCTTTAGCGTTCTTTTCAGTTCTGTTTGAAATGATTTAGTGGGGTCGCCTCTAAGTTTCAGGTAAGTGTCTGTGTCGGATAGGACCTCTGTATTAAGTTTTTTATAAAGACTTGCGTCCAAAACAATAACGTTTCCCTCTTTATCGGCATTGCGTATAACAATGGACGTATTATCCATAATATCTTTCAATGCTTTACGTTCACATTTATTAAGGTTATCATAAATTTTAACAGAAGATGTCCTATCTCTTAATTTCACTAAATCCCGCTCAACCAGCTCTTGGAATCTATCCAGAGCCTCCACACGGGAGGCCACAGGATAGAAACCAGGGTTGACAGAGCGGTAAGATTTTTCAAGAGTATCATCATCAATCCCACTTTCCAAACACATGCTAGATAAATGCAATAAAAGGTTCTGATCTTGAAAGCTACTACATACTGTATTTGCTCTGTAGTTCGAGCTGTCTGCTATTACATATAAATCCTCACTAATATTCCCAGACGCCCCCTCCCCCACATCAAGATCACAGTCCATATTGAAGAAATGTCTCTTTAAAGTAAGTCCCCGAGCAAGCTTATTGACATCTAATATTGTATCAAAAAGGTTGAACTTACAAGTGGGTACGAAATTCAAACCTTTGCTTAGGAGGTCTATCTGGGCAGAGGATAGGATGCATGCAGACAAGTTCATGACAGGGCTCAGCGAGGCATCAGGAGCGAATGCAGTGGATATCTTCTTGCGTCCATGCCTCCGGCCGCTTTTCCTGTTTTTTTTGTTGTTGTTTCTGCTATGATTTTCTTCTCTTTCCCTCCAGTGCGGTTTTTTGGTACCGCTCCCTGGTCCTTTTTTGGGACATTTGTAGTAGCTGCCTTTTTTTGTTGAACTGGAACACTAGCTCCTTCTTCCTGAGAGCTTTCCGGATCAGAGAAGCTCACTTTTCTTGCATGTCTGGATCTGGAGTAATTCCTGTGTTTGGACCTGGAGCATGGATTTTGCAGGATAGAGCGGGGTGTGCTCGGATCTTCCTCTTTGTTGAGGTGCCATGTAAATACCTGATCCTTGTTATAGTCTATCACATCCCTCTGGAACTTGCCTTTTTTCATATCCATAATGCCACTCTCCCTATTGTCAAGTTTTTCTAAGATCATTTGCTCCATTGCGGCAAAGTCTTTATGATCTTTGAACTTGGCTAATTGGTCTCTGAGACTCTCCAGTTCTTTCTGCATATTGTTGAGCTCTAGTGATTCCTCCTCGGCTATATATGACATGACTTTGGCCGAGCATTCCAATAAGGCAGAATCCCACTTGGTGATAAACTGTTGAGAATATGTCTTTATGGGTCTTTTCTTTAGTCTTAGACCTCTCGGGACAATGTCTTTCTCAAGATAGGTAGTGAGCGTCTTGTAGTTCCACCATGTTTTGGTTTCCCGAATCATCAGGTTCTCCAGCTGTCTCATAGTGGATAACATATCCGGAGGAGCTACATTTACCAAGGGAATTGTAAATTCTTTAAACACTGCTTGCGCCTTGGTGTCTCGGCTGGGTCCATATAGGTCCATATTTCTTTCACCAGTCGGTGTAGACTCCCCGGTCTGTGTAGGTTGCGTTTCCTGATTGATTTCAGCCATATCAGGTAGCAGGGTGGGAGCAGTATTCTGCGGGAAACTCAAATGCACAACAATGGATCACCGCTCACCACACCCGCAACTGCTCCTTAGTCCGTGCTGCGGACACACCGGTACCGCCTCCGGCTCTCACAGTTTGCAATAAAGAAGATAGTCCGGCACAGAACTGTGGTATGCAGTTAAGAACTCTGAACTTTATTTCAGCATTTACCGGATATTGTATCATCACTCCGTGATCGGGGGACTCATCATCGATCGTAGGAGGTACCCGTCTATGTCTGCATCACACAACGCGTCCGCTGTGGTTGGAAATCCCATTGATTCGGGGAGTTACCAGAGTTTTTGTCCCTGATTTACCACGCCTTGCTCAGTCCCGTATATGCTCAATAATTGGATGCGGTGATCACATGTGCTACTAGTTAGGGTTAAGTCTTGTTTGTGCGCGCTTACGGTTATGAGCTTTTTTACACAACATGTTATATAAGTGTGACATATCACGCATGCCCAGTAGTTGTTTACCAGAAGGGGTGGCGTGTGAACAGTACTGTTAAACCAATCACCATCCATCCTCCTCATGTGCAGATAAGATATGGAACTCGTTATTCTGAACTTAAGTAACCCTTATTTTTATACAATTCATCATGATTCTAGCAATGCTAAATCAGACACTCACACAGACTTGTCAGAATCGTATCACAGGGTGGTAGATCCGTAACGAAGTCCATAGCGATATGGCCCATGGGATCTCCGGTACAGGAAGTGGCTGGAGGAAGACGGCGGGTCTCTGGCGAGGGGTCTTATCTCTAGCGCACACAGAACAGGACTGCACAAACTCAGAGATGTCCTTTTCTAAGGATGGCCACCAATATCTTCTGGAGATAACTTGTACAGTTGTTCGGACACCAGGATGCCCTGCGAGTAGAGAAGAATGCCCCCACTTAAGAACTTTCCGGCGAAGACGGGGAGAAACATAGGTCTTCCCTTGAGGGAGATTACGCAAGTCTACGGGTGCCACGGTGACTAGACATTCCGGAGGCACAATGTGCTGTGGCTTCATCTCCAGAGACGTCAGAGGAGCGAGAGAGGGCGTCAGCCCTGAAGTTCTTACTCGCTGGATGAAAGTGGATCAGGAAATTAAATATTTAAAAAAATAGAGACCAGCGGCGGGGGTTTAATCTCTGAGCAGACTTGAGGTATAATAGATTTTTATGATTCGTGTAGATGTTCACGGGATGTACAGATCCGTCTAGTAAATGCCCCCACTCCTCCAAAGCCAACTTGATGGCGAGTAATTCTCTATCTGCAATGGAATAATTTCTCTCAGCGGGAGAGAAAGTTTTAGAGGAAAACCCACAAGTAATCGACTTGCCTTTTGGAGTCTTTTGCATGAGCAGAGCACCAGCACCCACAGAGGAGGCGTCTACCTCCAGGTAGAAAGGCTTTGTGGGGTCCGGCCTGGACAGAACAGAAGCGGTGGCAAAGGCAGACTTGAGAGCGCAGAAGGCCTCCTCAGCCTGAGGAGGCCAGGATTTCGGATTAGCCCCCTTCTTGGTCAAGGCCACAATTGGTGCCACAAGGGTGGAATAATGCGAGATGAACTGCCTATAATAATTTGCGAATCTGAGAAATCGCTGAATGGCCTTATGGCCAGAAAGACAAGCCCAGTCCAGGATGGCAGAGAGCTTGGCAGGATCCATTTGAAGCCCCTTGGCGGAAATGATGTAGCCCAGGAAGGGAAGACTGGTACGGTCGAACAATCACTTTTCAAATTTAGCATAGAGGCGGTTCTTCCTGAGACGGGAGAGCACTAAGCGGACATGAGCACGGTGTTGATCCAAATTAGAAGAGAAGATGAGGATGTCATCCAAATAGACAACGACACAGGTATAGAGCAGGTCTCTGAAAATGTCGTTAACAAACTCCAGGAAGACAGTTGGAGCGTTACAGAGTCCAAAGGGCATGACTAAGTACTCAAAATGACCATCTCGGGTATTAAAAGCCATCTTCCACTCATAACCCACTCGGATACGAATGAGATAATAGGCCCCCCTGAGATCCAACTTGGTAAAGTACTTGGCGCCTTGTCAAAGAGTTCAGCAATCAGGGGAAAAGGGTAACGGTTCTTAATAGTAATGCTGTTGAGTCCTCGATAGTCTATGCAAGGTCTGAGGGTACCGTCCTTTTTAGAAACAAAGGAGAACCCTGCTCCGGCAGGAGAAGAGGATTTCCTAATAAAGCCTCTCTGCAGATTCTCCTGGATATACTCCGACATGGCTAGAGTCTCTGGAGGAGAAAGAGGGTAGATTCTTCCTCTAGGAGGCGAAGTACCAGGTTGCAAGTCAATGGGGCAGTCATATGGCCTATGTGGAGGCAACACCTCCGCTTGTTTCTTGCAAAAAACGTCTGAAAAATCAGGTTCAGGCAGACCGGGAGGAGGAGGAACGGCAGGTGCAGACTTGACTTGTACCGGCTTGAGGCATCTGCCAAGACAAGCTGAACCCCAGCTTCTGATCTCTCCAGAGGTCCAATGCAGAACGGGACAATGGCGCTGGAGCTAGGGCAGACCCAAGAGGAGTTCAGAGGTGCAATGGGGTAACACAAAAAACTCCAATCGCTCGGAATGCAGGACTCCGATGTCCATCTGGAGGGGTTGTGTACGGAACTGCACCATGCCGTTGAGTCTCTCTCCATTGACTGTGGAGATGAAGAAAGACTTTTGCAAGCGAACCACAGGGATGTTGAACTTGTTTACCAGCGAGGCGTCGATGAAGTTACCGGCAGAACCGGAATCCAGAAAAGCTGTGGCAGCAAAGGATGTCTTGGCGGGTACTGAAATCTGCACGGATACAGTAATGCGTGGAGAGGAGGTATTCACACCTAGCAATGCCTCTCCAACGTTGACCGCGTCCCCGACAGGAGCAGAGACGGAGTGTCCCCGGTCAGAGAGTCCGACCGGGGCTCTCTGCTGGGACAAACGCTGCGAGCGCTCCGGTCCAGGAGCAGGGACCGGAGAGCTCAGCGTTACACCCCTGCTCTGCCCCGACATTCAGAGCGGGCAGAGAAGGGGAAATAAACATTTCCCAGCATCCCCCGCCGCCCATGCCCTGCGATTCGCCGGGGATAGGAGGAGGTCGCACCCCTGCCACCTCGCTCCTATCCTTTAGGATGATCGGGGCTGTCTCTGATCATCCCTATTTTCCGGGCTATCGGGTCATCAGAGACCCGATCAGCCAGCAATAGCCTCGAATTGCCGATCTGAATTGATCAGCGATTTGCAGTGATCGCCGACATGGGTGGGGTCTCAGGACCCCCCCCCCCCAGGCATTTGCACGGGATTCCTGCTGAATGATTTCAGCTGGCATCCCGTTCCGATCCCCGTCCAGCTAGCGGCGGGGATCGAAATTCCCACGGGCGTACAGGTACTCCCGTGGTCCTTCAGTACCAGGACCCCTGGGCCGGATGGACTCATTGCTGCTTACTACAAGAAATATAGTCCCCTACTTAGTCCCTCATCTTGTTGTTCTTTTTAACTCTCTTATGTCTCCTGCTGCCCTCCCTCCTGAATTTTTAGATGCCTTGATAACTATTCTACCCAAACCTAATAAAGACCACCTTCACACAGCCAATTATCGCCCTATCTCCCTCTTAAATATAGATTTCAAACTGATAACCTCTATTTTGGCTGCCCTCTTAAACAGATATTTGCCGTCCTTGCAGCAACTTATCTCCCTTAATTTTGGTTTTCACAACTCCTCCCCTGGACTCCCCTATTTGGGTATAAAACTTACTCCCTCTTTACATTCCCTGTATATATGTAATTATGTACCTCTCTATGGCTCTATCCGGATTGACCTAGTGAAATGGAATTTCCCTTACCTGTCCTGGTTGGGTAGGGTTAACATTATAAAGATGGTTATTTCGCCCCACCTTTTATACCTTTTCCGGTACCTACCCTATAGTAAAATCAGATCTTTTTTTGCTCCAAAAAGACGTCTTAGCTTATATTTGGGCATATAAGAAACCTCACATTGCTAAATATGTGATGTATTATAATTGAAATGACTTTTTGAAATACTATTACGCAGCTCGTGTGGCCCAGCTAGCTCTTATTAACAACACTACAGGAGCCCCTAAGTGGGTGACCCTGGAGAATTCCCTACTTGCTTCGTACTCTTATGTGGCCCTTATGTGGTCCTCTTGCTCGGTCTCTGCTTTGTTTCCCTCCTCGGCCTTAGTGGCCCTTTATTCTCTATCTATCTGGCGTCAGGTTCTCTTCAAGTTTTCTCTTCAATCTCCTGTTTCTCCCTTGCTACCTATTCTTTCTAACCCCCTCTTCTCTTCTGGTATGTCTCCATCAAGCTTTTCCTGGTGGAGTGATATTAAGCTTATTACACTCCATGACTTTTACCGACACTAGAATCTTTCAGGTTGGCACGCTCTGTCACCATTGTGAGATGTTTAGGGCCCGCCAGATTTCTTCTTATCTCCACCTCAGGTTACCTATCTACAAGAATTTAACCCTTTAAGGACATAGGGCTTACAGGTATGCCCTGAAATCCTGGTACTTAAGGACACAGGGCGTACTGGACACATCAGCGATTTGCGGCGATTCCGGTCATACGGGTCACGTGTGACCTAATGACCCGGAGATACATGGGGATCGGGGGTGTTATAATCACACACCGTTATATATAAAAGTTACACCAAGCACATACACTCATACTTCCCCTCCCCCCCCCCCCCCCCCCCCCACATACACACACTCTTCCCCGCCACCGTAAAAAGGCGATGGCTCGCCGGGCATTTTCGGTGGAGGAGGCATACGCTTTACTTGCCTCTGAATCCTAATCTGCTAGTGAGGATGAAAAAGATCCTACTTTTCTGTGTTCTTCCTTGTCCTCCTCATCATCTAGCACTGATGATGAACCCCCTGTACAGTTTGTTGGCGACTCAGGAATCCTGATTGACACGGCTGGATACACTGAAATAGACTATTTTAGTTATTTTTTCAGTGACCGCTTTGTCAATCTAATGGTGGAGCAGACGAATCTGTACGCCCAACAGTTCATCGCCCACCACCCAGATTCTTTTTTTGGCTAGGCCCAATGGATGGTACACCATTGATGCAGCCGAAATGAGAACATTTTGGGGCCTCATGCTGCTTATGGGCCTGGTCAAAAAACCAAGTGTCAGGCAGTACTGGAGTGGGGACATCCTCCACCAGACCCCACTCTACGATATGGCCATGGCACGAGGATGGTGCAAGGCCATTTGGAAATGCCTGCATTACGCTGATAATGCATTACCCCCTCCGAGGTGATTCCGCCTATGACCGCCTTTACAAAGTGAGGCCGGTCATCGATCACTTTGGGGCCAAATTTTGGGAGGCCTACGTACCCATCAGGGAGCTCTCAGTAGATGAGTCTCTTATCAGTTTTAAGGGGAGACCCATCGTCCGCCGGTATATTCCCTCAAAGCGGGCACGGTATGTTGTGAAACTCTACAAACTTTGTGAGAGTACCTCCGGAAAAACTTGCAAGTTTAGAGTATATGAGGGAGGAGATTCCCGTATTGAACCCCCAGAATGTCCCCCCACTCTGATTGTTAGCGGGAAAATCGTTTGGGACCTTGTGCACCCATTGCTGGATAAGGGTTACCACGTATACGTGGACAACTTTTATACCAGCATCCCTCTGTTCACATCCCTTGCCGCCAGATCCACGTCCGCTTGTGGGACCTTGCAGAAGAACCAGAGAGGTCTCCCTCTAAATTTTATCCAGACACCTATGCCCAAGGGTGAGTCCCGTGCCCTTACCCATGAAAGCCTGTTGCTGGTCAGGTATAAGGATAAGAGGGATGTCCTTATGCTGACCACAATTCATGGTAACAGCAGCTCACCTGTCCCTGTGCGAGGTACCACAACAACGGTCCTCAAGCCCGATTGTATTCTGGACTACAATCGGTATATGGGGGGATTTAATCTCTCTGATCAAGTCATCAAGCCATACATGGCCATGCGGAAAACACGGATATGGTACAAAAAATTTGCGGTCTACTTGGTACAGGTTGCCATGTACAACTCTTTTGTACTGCCCTACTGTACGCTGGCAACACAGGGACATTCCTCCAGTTCCAAGAAGAAGTCCTAAAGGCCCTGATCTTTGGTGACCGGGGAAGAGCAGGCCGAGTTTCCAAGGAACTGGAAATATAGGTGCCAGGATCGTCCCAGGCCAGCACTTCCCAGGTGAAGTCCCACACACTGGAAAGAAGGGACGATCCCAGAAAAAATACAGAGTGTGTCACAAGAGGGGGATATGGAAGGACACCACCACTCAATGTGACATTTGCTCCGATCATCCGGGCCTCTGCATTCAATACTGCTTCAAGGGGTATCACACTTCTGTGCAGTACTAAATTTTCCCTTTTCATTTTAATTTTCCATAAATTGACCCCAATGTACCAAGTCCAGACTACATTCCAAGTTTTAACCCCATAAACCACTAAATTGCCCAAAAAAACTCTTCTTAAAAAAAACCTCATAAGAACTCTGGGGGTATATTTTTCTCTGGGTCATGGGTCACTGAGTCACTATCATCGGGGACTTTTTTATGTTGCCTCAAATGTGCAGCGCTCTCTCTCCACCTGAGTAGAATGATGGTTCAGAGCATAGGGTTTGGGGTGGGCATATTTTTTAGTTTTGGCTATGCTCTGGGTCATCAATTTGGGAACATAACCTGTTTTATAATTTTATGTCCCATTGTACCCCATTTTAGTAATTTACCCCATGTAACGCTCCTTGAGGGGGGGTCCCGCTGTTCTGGCTCCATAGGCAACTTTGTAGAAGCTCAAGGCCCCTGACTGCGCTCCTGCTCTTCCAAGACCGGTGTGCATGCTGTTTACATCCAGATATGAGGTATGCCCTTACTTCAAAGAAATGTATTTACAAATTTAGGGTGACATTTTCTACTTTTAGCACTTGTGAAAATGAAAAATTAGGGGTAACCCCAGAATTTTAGTGTAAAAAATAAAATTTTTCATTTTCACATCCCACTTTAATGAACATTTATGAAACACCTGTGGGGTGTTGAGGCTCACTGTGTCCCTTGTTTCGTTCATTGAGGGGTGTAGCTTCCAAAATAGTATGCCATGTGTTTTTTTTTTTCTTTGCTGTTCAGGCACCATAGGGGCTTCCTAAATGCGACATGCCCCCCCCCCCCCCCCCCATTTCAGCAAAATTTGCAAATGTGACTCCTTCTCTTCTGAGCATTGTAGTATTTCCATACTCAGAAGAGATAGGGTTACAAATTTTTTTTTTGGGGGGAGGGGCATTTTCTCCTATTAGTCCTTGTAAACATGTAAAATTTGGGGGAGAAACAGCATTTTAATAAAAAAAATTTACATATAAAAGTTCGGCAAACACCTGTGGGGTGTTAAGGCTCACTGTACCCCTTGTTACGTTCCTTGAGGAGTGTAGTTTCCAAAATAATATGCCATTTTTTTTTGCTGTCCTGCCACCATAGGGGCTTCCTAAATGAAATATTGCCCCCAAAAACCATTTCAGCAAAATTTGCTTTCCAAAAGCCAAATGTGACTCTGAGCATTGTAGTGCACCTGCATTGCATTTGACGATCACACATGGGGTATTTTCATACTCAGAAAAGATGAGTTTACACATTGGGGGGCATTTTCTCCTATTACCCCTTGTAAACATTTAAAATTTGGGGGAAAACCAGCATTTTAGTGAAAAAGCAATTAATTTACACATCCAACTTTAACAAAAGTTGTCAAACACCTGTGGGGTGTTAAGGGTCACTGTAACCCTTGTTAAGCTCCTTGAGGGGTGTAGTTTCCAAAATAGTATGCCATGTGGGGGGTTTGCTGTGCTAGCACGATAGGGGCTTCCTAAATGGGACATGCCCCCCAAGAAACATTTCAGCAAAATTTGCTTTCCAAAAGCCAAATGTGACTCCTTTTCTTCTGAGCATTGTAGTGCGGCAGCAGAGCACTTGATGTCCATACATGGGGTATTTTCATACTCAGAAGAGATGGGGTTACAAATTTTGGGGGGGCATTTTCTCCTATTACCCCTTGTAAAAATTTAAAATTTGGGGGAAAACAAAACAAAATACATTTACACATCCGACTTTAACGAAAAGTCGTCAAACACTTATGGGGTATTAAGGCTCACTGGAGCCATTGTTGCTTTCCTTGAGGGGCGTAGTTTCCAAAATAGTATGCCATGTTGTTGTGTTTGCTGTTCTGGCACCACAGGGGCTTCCTAAATGTGACATGCTCCCCAAAAACCATTTCAGAAAAACTCACTCTCCAAAATCCCATTGTCGCTCATTCCCTTCTTAGCCTTGTAGTGCATCCACAGAGCACTTGACATCCACATATGAGGTATTTCCTTACTCGAGAGAAATTGGGTTAAAAACTTTGGGGGGATTTTTCTCCTTTTACTCCTTGTAAAATTTCAAAAACTGGGTCTACAAGAACATGCAAGGTAAAAAATGAAGATTTTGAATTTTCTTCTTCACTTTGCTGCTATTCCTGTGAAACACCTAAAGGGTTAACACACTGAATGTCATTTTGAATACTTTGGGGGGTGCAGTTTTTATAATGGTGTAATTTATTGGGTATTTCTAATATGAAGACCCTCAAATCCACTTCAAAGCTGAACTGGTCCCTGAAAAATTCCGATTTTGAAAATTTTGTGAAAAATTGGAAAATTGCTGCTGAACTTTGAAGTAAAAACGTGTAATCTTTATGATGCAAGTATAAAGTAGACATATTGTATATAACAGTAGAATAAGAAAAAAGTCGGCGACTCACCGGAGCTGGTTTTCAAGCAGTTTCTTCTTTATTAGTACTCACATGCATGGGGAGAGAAAAGACGTACAGGGGGTACAGCTGTCTGGCTACGGGACCGTTTCACATGTTCTACATGCTTCGTCTGGCCAGACGAAGCATGTAGAACATGTGAAACGGTCCCGTAGCCAGACAGCTGTACCCCCTGTACGTCTTTTCTCTCCCCATGCATGTGAGTACTAATAAAGAAGAAACTGCTTGAAAACCAGCTCCGGTGAGTCGCCGACTTTTTTCTTATTCTACTGTTATAAGACTGCTACACCACGTCCAGTCAGAGCACCACCAAGGTTTCATTGAAGCAGCCAAGCAAGCTACCCTTTTTCCACGAGTCCTAGCATTACAGACTGAGTAGTGCCGATCTATCTGTCTACTTTATTTGAGACATATTGTATATGTGAATCAATACATAATTTATTTGGAATATCCATTTTCCTTATAAGCAGAGAGTTTCAAAGTTAGAAAAATGCTAAATTTTCATGACATTTTGGGATTTTTCACCAAGAAAGGATGCAAGTAACAATGAAATTTTACCACTATGTTAAAGTAGAATATGAATTCGGGTAGAAAAACAGACATGGTGCACATCTACAATCTTGTATAATGATCTGATTGCTTCTCAGCATAATATCAAAAACTAACAGGTTGTTAGTATACATTTTTGATCAAAAAGTACAAGCCCACTCGCCACGTCAAGGCCACCTATTTAGAGTGGGTACCTAACGTCCCTAGCATAAAATGGCGCAGCACCGGGCGGCGACCACCACCGCCGCGACACCAGTGCCCACAGGGGGGAACGACCCACTGGCAGAGCGGCCCCAATGCCACTCAAACCAGTCTATGGGCCGCACCTCCCCGCAGACACGGCACCACGGCAGCAGCGGACGCCGCACAGCACCACACCAGTGTGAACAAGGTGTAATAGCTCACTTACCATGCTCTCCCAGTCAGACTGGGAGGCTGCTAGGAAAGAAATGGCCCATGTGTAACTAACTGCTACTTATATAGGCATGGGCTGAGGGGGTGGGGAAGAGTGCAGCACATGTTCAAACAAAAAAAAAGGAGGGGATAGAAAACACAGTGTGAATTCGGGTAGAAAAACAGACATGGTGCACATCTACAATCTTGTATAATGATCTGATTGCTTCTCAGCATAATATCAAAAACTAACAGGTTGTTAGTATACATTTTTGATCAAAAAGTACAAGCCCACTCGCCACGTCAAGGCCACCTATTTAGAGTGGGTCCCTAACGTCCCTAGCATAAAACGGAATAGCATAAAGTAGAATATGTCACGAAAAAACTTTCTCGAAATCAGAATAATCGGTAAAAGCATCCCAGAGTTATTAATGCATAAAGTGACCGTGGTCAGAATTACAAAAAAGGGCTCAGTCCTTAAAGCGTACCTGTCATAGTTAAAAAAAATAAAAAATAAAAAAAAAGTGATATGTTACTCAGTACCTAATCCTGATCGTGTAGATATGTATTTATGTCTCTAGGATCTTTATTTCCAGAAATATAAGCATTTATCTTCTTCTCAGTTACTTTTTCATTGTGCAGGCTGGAGGGGGCGTGTCTGTCTGTCTCCCTCACAGTGATGACTCATCTGCTCTGAGTCTTGGGATCCAGTCTGGGCAGTCAGCCAACTCTACTCTGTAACCCTTTCCTCTCTTGTTTCATGCTGTACATGTTACACAGAGGAAGATACTTGTAGCTTGCCTGCAGTATTCCTAAGAAATTATGGTGAGTTCATAGCAGGATAAAATGTATAAATATAAGAATCTTTATAAAATTAGTGCAAGGATTTTATAGATAAAAGTACAGCATTTTTATAAATACATTTTCTATCTGTTTTATCTTTTCCTAGTAAAGTTGGATGCTAATCAACATAGCTGTCACTGGCTGGCACCGGAGTTACCCCACAATAGGTACAGGCACCGGAGTTCCACCACAGTAGCTACAGGCACCCGAGTTCCCCCACAGTAGGCACAGGCACCCGAGTTCCCCCACAGTACCTTGAGGCACCAGAGTTCCCCCAATGCACCTGGGTTCCCCCACAGCAGCTACAGGCATCAGTTCCCCCACAGTAGGTACAGGCATCTGAGTTCCCCCACAGTAGGTACAGGCATCGGAGTTCCCCCTCAGCAGCTACAGTCATCAGTTCCCCCACAGTAGGTACAGGCATCGGAGTTCCCCCACAGTAGGTACAGGCATCGGAGTTCCCCCACAGTAGGTACAGGCATCGGAGTTCCCCCACAGTAGGTACAGGCATCGGAGTTCCCCCACAGTAGGTACAGACACCCGAGTTCCCCCACAGTAGGTACAGGCACCCGAGTTCCCCCACAATACCTTCAGACACCTGAGTTCCCCCACTGTAGGCACAGGCACCTGAGTTCCCCCACAACAGCTACAGGCATCAGAGTTCCCCCACAGCAGGTACAGGCATCGGAGTTCCCCCACAGCAGCTACAGGCATCGGAGTTCCCCCACATCAGCTACAGGCATCGGAGTTCCCCCACAGCAGCTACAGACATCGGAGTTCCCCCACAGCAGCTACAGGCACCGGAGTTCCCCCACAGTAGGCACAGGCACCTGAGTTCCCCCACAGTAGCTACAGGCATCTGAGTTCCCCCACAGCAGCTACAGGCATCAGAGTTCCTCCACAGTAGGTAGAGGCATCGGAGTTCCCCCACAGTAGGTTCAGGCATCAGAGTTCCCCCACAGCAGCTACAGGCATCAGAGGTCCCCCACAGTAGCACAGTTTACCCACATTAGGTAGCAGTTCCACCACATTAGGTAGCAGTTCCCCCACATTAGCTTGCAGTTCCCCGACATTAGCTTGCAGTTCCCCCAACCCCCTAACACACACAAAGACACACACATACACAAACACATTCACCTGTTCTGCACGGCGCTTCATCTCTCCGACGGCGGCCTGACGAGCGGCATCACTGAAATCCTCTTGCATTGGCCAGCCGCCGGCACTGCTGAAGCCCGGGACTCGGCAGAGGAGATAATGGCCCCGGGGGGCATGGGAGATTGCTGGGAACAGGATCCAGCACACAGGGTGTGGGTGGTAAGCAGAAGGGTGGCGGTGTGACATGGTCAGGCGCAGCGGAATACTGGGGGGTTAGGGAGCTGGGACACAGGATCGGGCACCGCTGAGAACCGGTGGTGGGGGGGAGGGACAGGATCGGGTGCAGCTGAAAACTGAGGGGGGGAGGTTTCAGGATCGGGCGCAGCTGAGAACCGGGGGGGTTTAGGATCAAGCGCGGCTGAGAACCGGGGGGGGGGGATCACGATTGGGCGCAGCTGAAAACCAGGGGGTACAGGATCTGCCTGGATCCTGCACTGCCTGTGTGTGCGCACTCCCTGTGCTCGTTCACAGGCAGTGCGTGCGCGCGCAATAAGCTGTATGCATAAAGCGAACATACAGCTGAAATCTTGTATACGCTTTACGGCCGGTATCTGGTATGCTGCAAAATCAACCCTAGTCTGTCTGGCTAAAGACAGGCGACCCCTAGTGGTGGCTATTTTTTAGATTTAATTTCTGGGGGAAATTGACATTTTCTTAAATAAATTTTAATTGCAAAAAGCCATCATATGATTAGTTCTGTAACATATAAAAAGTTTTCAACAAGGACAGTGCTTCTTTCAGGTGAAAAAGGGCTCAGTCCTTAAGGGGTTAAATGATCTGACCTTGTCATCTCTCTTCCAACAGGTTTTTAACATCTCATCTGCTTTGTTAAAAAATCATTCAAGGAAATTTGCAGTAGGACATCTCAAATAAATGGTATTTTATTTGTTGGATTTTATTTTTGTTGATAGGCTAATTGAGAAGGATGATAGTCTAAGCTTAATTTTGTTTACACAGTTTGCTTTTTTTAAACAACAGGTGTGTGAAAGACTGACCTGGGCACAACCATTTCTGTATGAGGAATTGGTTGAAATGGTGTGATACTTAGAGAGGAAGAATGGTCCAGATGCTGACTCTTCGTACAGACGCAAAAATGCTCTGCTAGTGCGTCTATGCAAAAAGTTTGTGCGCAAATTTTGGACTCACCATTCACCCAGGCAACTTCAAAAGCGCTATTCAGACTTAAAAGTTAGACAGCCACGACTTTTGTTAAAGAATAAACAAGGATTCCAAGACAACAATTGTAAGTATGCTTATACATTTTTTTTTTTTTGTATGACCGTTCCATTGGCAAAACTATGTCTGCTAATGAAGGTTCATCAGAATCTATGGAGGTAAGCTGATTATGTGCCAAAATTAAACATATGCAAAAAATTCCAAAATTATGCTGGCTCTATTTTCTATAATTTTTAGAACAATAAATAAATAAATAAATTAAATAAAATGTTTATCAACGTTTAGTGTAAACTATGAGGCCATGCAATGTCAGGAGCATTTCACTAACTTGAACCAATGTTATCTTCTGTGGGTGAGGTGTCAATCACAGCAGATCAGCTGTTAAAACCACTAACTCTATTTTTACAAACTGTTCAATGTGTTGGCTTTGCATTCTTTCTGCACTAAAGAACATCAAATAGCTTGAAGGGGTTGTTAGACATCGGACCTATGTTAACATCAGAGGCGGCTCTAGACTTTTTGAGGCCTTAGGCAAAAATAAATCTGAGGCCCCCCAAGTGCGATAAAAGAGAAGCAAAAAACGAGCAAAAAAAAAGAGAGGATAAAATGGTAAAAAATTAATTAATAAATAAATACGCGATGCAATATATCTATTTATCAGTGGGTATGTAGTTTAAAGTGCTGCTTTATACAGCAACTCACCAATGATGTCTTCTCTAATTTGTCTCGTTGCCTTCTCTTCTCCATTTGGTCTGGGCCATCATGACAATTTCTTCGACCCACAATTCTTCACCGTTAAACCTGCAAAACAAACCTATTTGGCTCCGCCCTTTTTTTCCCATGGATGACAGAGGGGTGTAGAAGAGTGTACATGGGTGACAGAGTGGTGTAGAGGGGTGTACATGGGGGACAGAGGGGTGTAGAGGAGTGTACATGGGTGACAGAGGGGTGTAGAGGAGTGTACATGGGTGACAGAGGGGTATGGAGGAGTGTACATGGGTGACAGAGGGGTGTAGAGGAGTATACATGGGTGAAAGAGGGGTGTAGAGGAGTATACATGGGTGACAGTGGAGTGTAGAGAAGTGTACATGGATGAAAGAGGGGTGTGGAGGAATGTACATGGATGAAAGAGGGGTGTAGAGGAGTGTACATGGGTGACAGAGGGGTGCAGAGGAGTGTACATGGGTGACCGAGGGGTGTAGAGGAGTGAACATGGGTGGCAGAGGGGTGTAGAGGAGTGTACATGGGTGGCAGAGGGGTGTAGAGGAGTGTACAGAGGGGTGTAGGGAGGTGTACAAGGGTGACAGATGGGTGTAGGGAGGTGTACAAGGGTGACAGATTGGTGTAGAAGAGTGAACATGGGTGACGGGGGGCATAGGGGTGACAGAGGGGTGAATAGGGGGTGGACATGGGTGACTAGGATGTGGTCAGGGGGGTGGACAATGGAGGGTGAACATGGGTGACAGAGATGGACAGAGGTGACAGAGGGTTGGATGGGGGGGGGTGGACATGGATGACAGGAGGGTGGACATGGGAGACAGGAGATCAGAGGGGTGGACAAGGGTGACAAGGGGGTAAAAAAGGGACAGGAGTGACAGAGAGGGGTGGACTAGGGTAACAAAGGGACAGATGGGTGAACAGGAGGGTGGACATGGGTGACAGGGTAGACTATGGGGGTAGACGGGGGTAAACATGGGTGACAGGGGAGTGGACAAGGCGGACATGGATGACAGGAGGGTGGACGTGAGTGACGGGATGATAGGAGGGTGGACATAGGTGAGGGGGGGTGGACATGGGTGACGGGGGGTGGACATGGGTGACGGGGGGGTGGACATGGGTGACGGGGGGAAGGGTGGACATGGGTGACAGGGATGACAGTAGGGTGGACATAGGTGACAGGGGGGTGGACACTGGTGACAGGGGGGTGGACATGGGTGACGGGGGGAGGACATGGGTGACAGGGGGGAGGACATGGGTGACAGGGATGACAGGAGGGTGAACATGGGTGACAGGGGAGTGGACAGGGGTAACAGGGGGTGGACATGGGTGACAGGGGGCGGACATGGGTGACAGGGGGGTGGACATGGGTGACAGGGGGGATGGACATGTTTTATAACATTACTAGCTGAGTACCCGGCGTTGCCCAGTTTTTCCTTCCTCATCCATGTTGGGGAGGAAAATCAACAAAAGTGGAAGCTTTTGACTTCAAATCCCATCCCCATATATTGTTGTCATATCCCAACCCCATATCCTGTCCTCCTATCCCGACCTTCTACCCCGACCTCCTTTCCAGTCCTCCTATCCAGTTCTATCTTGACCCATCCACCTATCCCGTCCTCCTATCCCATCCTCCTATCTCGACCTCCTATCTTGACCTCCTATCCTGCCCTTCTATCTCGTCCTCCTATCTCGACCTCCTATCCAGACCTCCTATCCCATCCTCCTATCTCAACCCCCTATCCCGTCCTCCTATCTCCACCTCCTATCCCGTCCTCCTATTCCCATCCTCCTATCCCGTCCTCCTATCCCGTCCTCCTATCTCCACCTCCTATCTCCACCTCCTATCCCGTCCTCATTTCCCGACCTCCTAACTCGACCTCCTATCCCGACCATCCCGTCCTCCTATCTCCACCTCCTATCTCAACCTCCTTTCTCGTCCTCCTATCCCGTCCTCCTATCCCGTCCTCCTATCCCGTCCTCCTATCTCAACCTCCTATTCCGACCTCCTATCTCGTCCTCCTACCCCGTCCTTCTATCCCGTCCTCCTATCTCGACCTCCTATCTTGACCTCCTATCCCGTCCTTCTATCCCGTCCTCCTATCCTGACCTCCTATCTCGACCTCCTATCTTAACCCCCTATCCCGTCCTCCTATCTCCACCTCCTATCCCGTCCTCCTATTCCCATCCTCCTATCCCGTCCTCCTATCTCCACCTCCTATCTCCACCTCCTATCCTGTCCTCATTTCCCGACCTCCTAACTCGACCTCCTATCCCGATCATCCCATCCTCCTATCTCGACCTCCTATCTCAACCTCCTATCCCGTCCTCCTATCCCGTCCTCCTATCCCGTCCTCCTATCTCAACCTCCTATTCCGACCTCCTATCTCGTCCTCCTACCCCGTCCTTCTATCCCGTCCTCCTATCTCGACCTCCTATCTTGACCTCCTATCCCGTCCTTCTATCCCGTCCTCCTATCCTGACCTCCTATCTCGACCTCCTATCTTAACCCCCTATCCCGTCCTCCTATCTCCACCTCCTATCCCGTCCTCCTATTCCCATCCTCCTATCCCGTCCTCCTATCCCATCCTCCTATCTCCACCTCCTATCTCCACCTCCTATCCTGTCCTCATTTCCCGACCTCCTAACTCGACCTCCTATCCCGATCATCCCATCCTCCTATCTCGACCTCCTATCTCAACCTCCTATCCCGTCCTCCTATCCCGTCCTCCTATTCCGACTTCCTATCTCGACCTCCTATCCCGTCCTTCTATCCCGTCCTCCTATCTCGACCTCCTATCTCGACCTCCTATCTCGACCTCCTATCCCAACCTCCTATCCAGACCTCCTATCCCATCCTCATATCCCGTTCTCCTATCTTGTTCTCCTATCCCGACCTCCTAGCCTGACCTCCTACCCGACCTCCTATCCGGACTTCATATCTCGTTCTCATATCCTGTCCTCCTATCCCGACCTCCTATCTCGACCTCCTATCCCGACCTCCCGTCCTTATATCCCGACTCGTAATATGTGCACCAGGTAATGAAATAGCTCCAGCCGTACGAAATTATATGGGAACATACATTTCCCATTGATTTGCATGGGACTTTAAAAAAAAACCTGACCCTCACAAATGGGGGTAGTTAAGGGTTAAATTAACTATCCTATATTTTAAGTGGACATATAAGTAACATGTGACCAAGTATTATCGAAATATCTCCAGCCGTTTGGAAGTTATGCAGTAACATATATTTCCCATTGACTTACATAAGCCCCGCCCCTTGCAAATGGGGGTGAGTAAGGGTTAAATTACCTATCCTATGTTTGTTGTTTACATATAAGTAACATGTGTGCCAAGTTTCATGTTAATATCTTTAGCAGTTTGAAAGTTTTTGTGGAACATACATACATACACACACGTTGAGTGTTATATATATAGACTAGCTGAGTACCCGGCGTTGTACGGTTTTTCCTTCCTCATCCTTGTTGGGGAGGAAAATCAACAGAGGAGGAAGCTTTTGACTTCATATCCAATCCCCATATATTGTTGTCATATCCCAACCCCATATCCCGTCCTCCTACCCCGACCTCCTATCTCAACCTCCCATCCCGTCCTCCTATCCCGTCCGCCTATCTCCACCTCCTATCTCCCCCTCATATGCTGACCTCCTAACTCGACCTCCTATCTCGACCTCCTATCCCGACCTCCTATCCCGACCTCCTATCCCGACCTCCTATCCCGACCTCCTATCTCCACCTCCTATCCCCTCCTCTTATCCTGTCCTTCTAACTCGACCTCCTATCTTGACCTTCTATCCCGTCCTCCTATCCCGACCTCCTATCCCGACCTCCTATCCCGTCCTTCTATCCCGTCCTCCTATCCCGTCCTCCTATCCCGTCCTCCTATCCCGACCTCCTAACTCGACCTCCTATCCCATCCTCCTATCCCGACCACTTATCCCGACCTCCTATCCCGACCTCCATTCCCATCCTCCTATCCCATCCTCCTATCTCAACCTCATATCCCGACCTCCTATCCCGACCTCCCATCCCATTCTCAAATCCCGTCCTCAAATCCGGACATCCTAACTCGACCTCCTATCCCGACCTGTAATATGTGCACTAGGTATTGAAATATCTCCAGCCGTACGGAAGTTATGTGAGAACATACATTTCCCATTGATTTTCATGGGACTTTAAACAAAAACCCCGACACTCACAAATAGGGGTGGTTAAGGGTTAAATTAACTATCCTATATTTTAAGTGGACATATAAGTAACATGTGACCAAGTATTATGGAAATATCTCCAGCCGTTTGGAAGTTATGCAGTTACATATATTTCCTATAGAGATGTATGGGACTTTAAACATAAACCCCGCCCCTGGCAAATGGTGGTGAGTAAGGGTTTAAATTACCTATCCTATGTTTGTTGTTGACATATAAGTAACATGTGTGCCAAGTTTCATGTTAATTATCTTTAGCCGTTTTGACGTTTTTGTGGAACATACACACACACATTGTTTTATATATATATATATATAGATAGATATAGATTACGGACAGTGTACACACCTGACATCCTAACTGGCCATGGTGTGGGATGAGTATGGACTGGATCAGTGTTTCCCAACCAGGTTTTGCTGTTGCAAAACTACAACTCCCAGCATGCCTGGACAGACTTAGGCTGTCCGGGCTATGCTGGGAGTTGTAGTTTTGCAACAGCTTGAGGCACCCTGGTTGGGAAACACTGGACTGGATACTTATATCATTGAGTATATTGCTATATTTACATCCAGAGCTACCAGAGTAACACCACTTAAAGGGCCCCTGATCCTCGATGAGCCAGCAGGGCTCCAAGGGGTTTCCCAACACCACAAAATTAATGGCCATGGGTGACGGGGGGGGGGGGGGGGGGGGGGGGGGAAGGTGGTAGACATGGGTGATAGGGGGGGGGGGGGGGTAGGACATGGGTGACAGGGATGGACAGGGGGGGTGGACATGGATGACAAGGGGGTGGACATGGGCGATAAGGGGGGAGGACATGGGTGACAGGGATGACAGGAGGGTGAACATGGGTGACAGGGGGGGTGGACATGGGTGACAGGGATGACAGGGGGGGTGGACATGGGTGATCGGGGGTGCGGACATGGATGACAAGGGGGTGGACATGGGTGACAGGGGGAGGACAACGGTGACAGGGATGACAGGAGGGTGGACATGGGTGACAGGGGGTAGGACATGGGTGACAGGTGATGACAGGAGGGTGAACATGGGTGACATGGGGAGGACATGGGTGACAGGGGTGTGGACATGGGGTGACAAAGGGGGTGAGGACATGGGTTACAGGGATGACAGGAGGGTGAACATGGGTGACAGGGGGGTGGACATGGATTACAATGGGGTGGACATGGGTTACAAAGTGGGGAGGAAATGGGTGACAGGGATGACAGGAGTGTGAACATGGGGTGACAGGGGGGGTGGACATGGGTGACAGGGATGACAGGGGGTGGACATGGGTGACCGTGGGGGTGGACATGGGTGACAGGGGGGGGGGGGTGGGGAGGACATGGGTGACAGTGATGACAGGAGGGTGGACATGGGTGACAGGGGGGTGGACATGGGTGACAGGGATGACAGGAGGGTGAACAAGGGGTGACATGGGGAGGACATGGGTGACAGCGGGTAAGGGACATGGTGAAAAGGGATGACGGGGGTGGACATGGGTGACAGGGGGGGAGGACATGGGGTGACAGGGGGGCTGGACATGGGTGACAGGGATGACAGGGGTGTGAACATGGGTGACAGGGGGAAGGACATGGGTGGCAGGGATGACAGGAAGGTGAACATGGGTGACAGGGGGTGGACATGGGTGACAGGGATGACAGGGGTGGTGACATGGGGGAGGACATGGGTGACAGGGGGGTGGGACATGGGGGGAGAACATGGGTGACGGGGGTGGACATGGATGACAGGGGGGGTAGACATGGGTGACAGTGGGGAGGACATGGGTGACAGGGAGGTGGACATGGGTGACAGGGGAGTGGACAGGGGTGACAGGAGGGTGAACATGGGTGACATGGGGAGGACATGGGTGAAAGGGATGACGGGGTGGACATGGGTGATGGGGGGAGGACATGGGTGACAGGGGGCTGGACATGGGTGGCAGGGATGACAGGAAGGTGAACAAGGGTGACGGGGTGGACAAGGGTGACAGGGATGACAGGGGGTGGACATGGGGGAGGACATGAGTGACAGCGGGGTGGACATGGGGTAGAACAGGGGTGACAGGGGGGTGTACATGGGTGACAGGGATGACAGGGGGTGGACATGGGTGACAGTGGGTGAGGACAGGGGTGGACAGGGGGTGGACATGGGTGACATGGGGTGAGGACATGGGTGACAGGGGGTGGACATGGGTGACGGGGGTGGACATGGATGACAGGGATGAATGGAGGGTGAACATGGGTGACAGGGGGTGGACAGGGGTGACAGGGGGTGGACATGGGTGACAGGGGGGTGGACATGGGTGACGGGGGTGGACATGGGTGGCAGGAGGATGAACAGGGGTGACAGGAGGGTGGACAGGGGTGACAGTAGGGTGGACATGGGTGACAGTAGGGTGGACATGGGTGACAGGGGGTGGACATGGGTGGCAGGGGGGTGGACATGGGTGACAGGGATGAAAGGAGGGTGAACATGGGTGACAGGGGAGTGGACAGGGGTGATGGGAGTGGACAGGGGTGACAGAGGGGTGGACAGGGGTGACAGTAGGGTGGACATGGGTGACAGGGGGGTGGACATGGGTGACAGGGGGGTGGACATGGGTGACAGGGGGTGGACATGGATGACAGGGATGAAAGGAGTGTGAACATGGGTGACAGGGGAGTGGACATGGGTGACGGGAGTGGACAGGGGTGACAGAGGGGTGGACAGGGGTGACAGGGGGGTGGACAGGGGTGACAGTAGGGTGGACATGGGTGACAGGGGGGTGGACATGGGTGACAGGGGGGTGGACATGGGTGACAGGGGGTGGACATGGATGACAGGGATAAAAGGAGTGTGAACATGGGTGACAGGGGAGTGGACATGGGTGACGGGAGTGGACAGGGGTGACAGAGGGGTGGACAGGGGTGACAGGGGGTGGACATAGGTGGCAGGGGGGTGGACATGTGTGGCAGGAGGATGAACAGGGGAGACAGGAGGGTGGACATGGGTGACAGGGGGGTGGACATGTTTTATAACATTATTACAGACAGTGTACACACCTGACATCCTAACTGGCCATGGTGTGGGCTGAGTATGGACTGGATTGGTGTTCCCCAACCAGGGTGCCTCCAGCTGTTGCAAAACTACAACTCCCAGCATGCCTGGACAGACTTAGGGCATGCTGGGAGTTGTAGTTTTGCCACAGCTGGAGGCACCCTGGTTGGGAAACACTGGACTGGATACTTATATCATTGAGTAAATTGCTATATTTACATCTTACCTCCAGAGCTACCAGAGTAACACCACTTAAAGGACCCCTGATCCTCGATGAGCCAGCAGGGCTCCAAGGGGTTTCCCAACACTACAAAATGAATGGCCATGGGGGACAGGGGGGGGGGGGGCAGTGGCCATGAGTGACGGGGGATAGGACATGGGTGACAGGGATGGACAGGGAGGTAGACAAGGCGGACATGGATGACAGGGGGGGTGGACATGTGTGAGGGGGGGGCAGAGGGTGGACCTGGGTGACGGTGGTGGTGGGGGGTTTGGACAGGGTAGAGAAGGAGTAACAGAGGGGTGGAAAGGGTACAGTACCTTAAGCAAGCCGGCTGGCGCAGCTTGCAATTCCACGGTAGTCCGGCGCAAATGCAGCTCGCTCCGCCATCGGGCACCATTTTCGGCTCACTGCGCCGCAAGGGGGAGGGGGGGTTGGACGCAGGGGACGCAGGGGACACAGGCTTCCCTTCCCCTCTGCGCGTAGGCCGGGGCGGGACATTTGAAAAAAGAAATCTCCCCAAAATGACTGCTCTAACTACACGATTTAGGCTGCTTTTAGCAGGAGGCCTTAGGCGGCCGCCTAAATCGCCTAATTAGAGAGCCGCCTCTGGTTAACATCCCCCCCTTAACATTGGCGCATACAAAGCATGGCATTGGTACTTAGCATGGTGTTTAATCTAGCATATTTTTTCCTGTATTTTAGTATTGTCTCTTTCAGTTTTGATTTTTTTAAGTATGTTATTTTATATCTGAATTTCAAATCTTATTTTTATTAAGATATATTTCTAGATCTTACCTGGGGATGATGAAACAATCATCTTAACCAATCCCTGCAACTGAACCTGTGGAACCTGAAGATACCCAGCCTGAAAGCAACCTTTAAAATACTCTTTTTGTTTTGAATTTTGCTAATCAGCTTAAAACATTAACCAACAAGATTAACTTGATTGGAGTTAAATTAGACCACTTAATAACCATTATAAATTAGCACTAGCTGTATGCCAGTCAACATGGCTATTTTTATATATATATATATATATATACCGTTTATCTGGTGTAGGATTCTATTGTGGCACTTGTAGTCCGCTGCAGGCATCCTTCATTGTATGCATTTTTATGCTGGGGATCGCCCCTAGCAACGGACTACAAGGGCAGGATCTGCTCCCCCAGTATAAATGCCCAACCGCATTTGGGGTTGAGCACCTCCAGCCATTTGAGACCACGTTTTTTGTTGTTTGTATATATATATATATATATATATATTTTTATATTTAATATTAAATTAACATTATGTCGTATCTGTCACGATGCCGGCTGGCAGGAGGTGGATCCTCTGTGCCAGAGAGGGATAGCGAGGACCGTGCTAGTGGACCGGTTCTAAGACACTACAGGTTTTCACCAGAGCCCGCCGCAAAGCGGGATGGTCTTGCTGCGGCGGTAGTGACCAGGTCGTATCCACTAGCAACGGCTCACCTCTCTGGCTGCTGAAGATAGGCGAGGTACAAGGGAGTAGGCAGAAGCAAAGTCGGACGTAGCAGAAGGTCGGGGGCAGGCGGCAAGGTTCGTAGTCAGGGGAGATAACAGAAGGTCTGGTACACAAGGTATAAACACACAAAAACGCTTTCACTAGGCTCAAGGCAACAAGATCCGGCAAGGGAGTGCAAGGGAGGAGACTAGATATAGCCAGGGAACAGGTGGGAAGCAATTAAGCTAATTGGGCCAGGCACCAATCATTGGTGCACTGGCCCTTTAAGTCTCAGGGAGCTGGCGCGCGCGCGCCCTAGAGAGCGGAGCCGCGCGCGCCAGCACATGACCGCAGGAGACGGGAACGGGTAAGTGACCTGGGATGCGATTCGCGAGCGGGCGCGTCCCGCTGTGCGAATCGCATCCCCAACGGGCATGGCAGAGCAGCGCTCCCGGTCAGCGCTGACCGGGGAGCTGCAGGGAGAAAGACGCCGTGAGCGCTCCGGGGAGGAGCGGGGACCCGGAGCGCTAGGCGTAACAGTACCCCCCCCCTTAGGTCTCCCCTTCTCTTTATCGGGTAACTGCCTCCCCTGGGATGAGGACACCGGGAAAGGATGGAGGGATTCCTCAACGGCAGGCAGAACCGCAGGAGTAGGAATGGGGAGAGAGGGCAGAGGGCGAGACCTGGCACGGGGCAGTGTGACACCAGGACGAGGGCCATGAGGGGACACAGAAGCTTGCCTGATGGAACTGGGAGGGGGGGAGGGGCATTTCCTGTGGCAGGCAGAGTCCTTAATGACCTTAGGGGGACCGGATACAGGAGGAACCACAGGGTCACGGCAGGGAGTACTGGGAACCGGTAGAAGGCAGTCCTTGGAACAAGAGGGACCCCAACTCTTGATCTCCCCAGTGGACCAATCCAGGGTTGGGGAATGGTGTTGAAGCCAGGGTAGTCCAAGGAGAACTTCAGAAGAGCAATTAGGAAGGACAAAAAATATAATCTCCTCGTGATGAGGTCCGATGCACATTAGGAGGGGCTCCGTGCGGTAACGCACGGTGCAATCCAACCTGGCTCCGTTGACCGCGGAAATGTGGAGTGGCTTGACAAGACGGGTCACCGGAATGCGGAATTTATTCACCAAGGACTCCCGAATAAAATTCCCAGAAGCTCCAGAGTCCAGGCAGGCCACGGCTGAGAGGGGAGAGCTGGCTGAAGTGGAAATCCGAACAGGTACCGTGAGACGTGGAGAAGCCGACTTGGCATCAAGAGACGCCACACCCACGAGAGCTGAGTGCGAGCGTGCGTTTCCCAGACGTGGAGGACGGATTGGGCAATCCACCAAAAAATGTTCAGTACTGGCACAGTACAGACAAAGATTCTCTTCCTTACGGCGATTCCTCTCTTCCAGGGTCAGGCGAGACCGATCCACTTGCATGGCCTCCTCGGCGGGAGGCCTAGGCGCAGATTGCAGTGGAGACTGTGGGAGAGGTGTCCAGAGATCTAAGTCCTTTTCCTGGCGGAGCTCTTGATGCCTCTCAGAAAAACGCATGTCAATGCGAGTGGCTAGATGAATGAGTTCATGCAGGTTAGCAGGAGTCTCTCGTGCGGCCAGAACATCTTTAATGTTGCTGGATAGGCCTTTTTTAAAGGTCGCGCAGAGAGCCTCATTATTCCAGGATAGTTCAGAAGCAAGAGTACGGAATTGAATGGCGTACTCGCCAACGGAGGAATTACCCTGGACCAGGTTCAGCAGGGCAGTCTCAGCAGAAGAGGCTCGGGCAGGTTCCTCAAAGACACTTCGAATTTCCGAGAAGAAGGAGTGTACAGAGGCAGTGACGGGGTCATCGCGGTCCCAGAGCGGTGTGGCCCATGAGAGGGCTTTTCCAGACAGAAGGCTGACTACGAAAGCCACCTTAGACCTTTCAGTAGGAAACTGATCCGACATCATCTCTAAGTGCAAGGAGCATTGCGAAAGAAAGCCACGGCAAAACTTAGAGTCCCCATTAAATTTGTCCGGCAAGGACAGGCGGAGGCTAGGAGCGGCCACTCGCCGCGGAAGGGGTGCTGGAGCTGGCGGAGGAGATGATTGTTGCTGCTGTAGCTGCGACTGTACTTGCTGTAGTTGTGACTGGAGTTGCTGTGTCATGGTGGTCAAGTACGACAGCTGGTGATCTTGTTGCGCTATCTGTTGCGACTGCTGGGCGATCTGACGAGCTTGCTGGGCGACCAGCGTAGGGAGGTCAGCGACCACTGGCAGAGGAACTTCAGCGGGATCCATGGCCGGATCTACTGTCACGATGCCGGCTGGCAGGAGGTGGATCCTCTGTGCCAGAGAGGGATAGCGAGGACCGTGCTAGTGGACCGGTTCTAAGACACTACAGGTTTTCACCAGAGCCCGCCGCAAAGCGGGATGGTCTTGCTGCGGCGGTAGTGACCAGGTCGTATCCACTAGCAACGGCTCACCTCTCTGGCTGCTGAAGATAGGCGAGGTACAAGGGAGTAGGCAGAAGCAAAGTCGGACGTAGCAGAAGGTCGGGGGCAGGCGGCAAGGTTCGTAGTCAGGGGAGATAACAGAAGGTCTGGTACACAAGGTATAAACACACAAAAACGCTTTCACTAGGCTCAAGGCAACAAGATCCGGCAAGGGAGTGCAAGGGAGGAGACTAGATATAGCCAGGGAACAGGTGGGAAGCAATTAAGCTAATTGGGCCAGGCACCAATCATTGGTGCACTGGCCCTTTAAGTCTCAGGGAGCTGGCGCGCGCGCGCCCTAGAGAGCGGAGCCGCGCGCGCCAGCACATGACCGCAGGAGACGGGAACGGGTAAGTGACCTGGGATGCGATTCGCGAGCGGGCGCGTCCCGCTGTGCGAATCGCATCCCCAACGGGCATGGCAGAGCAGCGCTCCCGGTCAGCGCTGACCGGGGAGCTGCAGGGAGAAAGACGCCGTGAGCGGGGACCCGGAGCGGGGACCCGGAGCGCTAGGCGTAACAGTATCCCAGTGCTCTCTGCTGACACCTCTGCCCATTTTAGGTACTGTCCAGAGCAGGATATGTTTGCTAGGGGGATTTTATCCTACTCTGGACAGTTCATGACATGGACAGAGGTATCAGTAGAGAACACTGTGGTCAAAATGAAGCTTTTTTTTATTTATTTTTTTAAATTCCTCTGTAACATACAGCAGATGATAAGTAGTGTAAGGTTTAATATTAATT
The DNA here is from genome assembly GCF_029499605.1 of Hyla sarda. Lineage (NCBI taxonomy): Eukaryota > Metazoa > Chordata > Amphibia > Anura > Hylidae > Hyla > Hyla sarda. The sequence goes on from NC_079191.1 coordinate 300,784,941, forward strand.
TTTTTATTTATTTTATTATTTTATTTAATATTTTATTTAATACTTATTTCTAAGTTATTTTTGTGGCAAGAGTTTATCATTTCTAAATGTTTACCACTGTAGTTCGCTTTTAAAAACCATATATATTTGTTGAGCAAACATATGTATGTCGAGTTTTATGGTTAAAACTTGCTCTTTGTTGAAGAGTGTGTTTTTTTTATGGCAAATAAACAATGTTATCCCTTCAAACTCTGTTGTCATTTTTTGATAGACTAACACTTCGAAATGTTATTTTCAGTGGCGTTGCTAGGGTTGGTGTCACCCGGTGTAGTAGAAAATGGTGTCACCCCATACCTCCCCCCCCCCCCCCAGTAAGTTTTTAGCCTGTTGTGACAGACACCACTGGTGTAGCGCATTGTGAGAAATTCCAGTATAATAATCAGATATACCAGTTGGGAAAGTGTTAAAGAAGTTTTAACCATTTAAATATACAGCTCCCAGAATTACTTAAAGGGGTACTCCACTGGAAAACATTTACTTTTATATCAACTGGTGCCAGAAAGTTAAACAGATTTTAAAATTACTTCTATTTAAAATCTTAATCCTTACAGTACTTATAAGCTGTTGTATTCTCCACAGGAAGTTGTGTAGTTCTTTCCGGTCTGTCCACAGTGCTCTGTCTGTCCATGTTAGGAACTGTCCAGAGCAGGATAGGTTTGCAATGGGGATTTGCTCATACTATGGACAGTTCTTGACATGGAGAGAGGTGTCAGCACAGAGCACTGTGGTCAGACAGAAAATAAATTAAAAAAGAAAAGAACTTCCTGTGAATCACTTATACAGACAGCAGCTAATAAGTACTGGAAGGATTAAGATTTTTAAGGAGAAGTAATTTATAAATCTGTTTAACTTTGTAGCACCAGTTGATTAAAAAAAAATATTTTCCAGTAGAGTACCCCTTTATGCAGTGGTGAGGTTATGCTGGGAGTTGTAGTTTCACTTATCATAACTGTAGAACTGACAAGTAACTACAGCTCTGATAGGACATAGTGAGGAGAATACACAATGATATCAGTGACTACAGGTGACGTCTTCTCTATAGTCTTCCCTTATCTAATTCAGATGGTACATACCGCCTGGTCCAGCTAAAACTTCTGTCTGCAGAACATGACGCCCAGACGTCTCCTCACTATGTCAGCGCATTCTCATCCTCTATATGAAAACAGGTATTATTATAAACCTGCCAGACACTGTATCCTCTAAATATAATACTACTATATACTATACTCTTTGATTATAAACCTTCCATACACCGTACCCACTGAATATAATACTACCACACATCTGTACATTCTGAATATAATACCAACACATTCTGTACCCTCTGAATATAAATCTGCCACATACTGTACCCTCTGAATATAAATCTGCCACATACTGTACCCTCTGAATATAAATCTGGTGGTGTTGCTAGTGGATGATGGGGATGCTACTACTGTGGGGTGTTGCTGGAGGATGATGAGGGTGCTACTGGCCATCCCCCCTGGCAGCACCCCCTTCATCCACCATCAGGATCTGCTGATGGAGGTGCTGCTGGGGGGGGGGGGGGGGGGGTTGCTGGTGGATGATGAGGGTGCTACTGCCAGGGGGGGGGGAGCATTAGGTAGGCAGAAGTTCCCCCACTTTAGGTAGGTAGCAGTTCCCCCACATTAGGTAGGTAGCAGTTTCCCCACATTTGGTACCAATTATCCCACATTAGGTAGTAATTTCCCCACATTAGGTAGCACAGATTCCACACATTAGGTAGCACAGATTCCACACATTAGGTAGCACAGATTCCACACATTAGGTAGCAGTTTACCCACATTAGGTAGCACAGATTCCCCACATTAGGGAGCAGTTTTCCTACATTATGTAGCAGCTTTCGCACATTAGGTAGCAGTTTTCCAACATTAGGTAGCAGTTTGCCCACATTAGGTAGCAGTTTCCCCACATTAGGTAGCATAGATTCCCCACATTTGGTAGTAGTTTTCCCCCATTAGGCCGCAGGTTCCCTTGCATATTCCTCACAATAGGTCAAAGTCTCCCCACATTAGATCGCTGGTTCAAACAACCTCCCCCCACAAAAAAAAACACACACACACACACAACACAGATAGATAGAGAGAGATACACACACAGTCAGAGAGACACACACACTCACAGAAAGAGAGACACACACCCACAGGCAGAGTCACACACAGTCACACACACACAGAGTCACACACAGTCACACACACAGAGAGTCACACACAGAGAGTCATACACAGACAGAGAGCCACACATAGACAGAGATAGTGACAGACAGACCCACACACAAACACACACACACACACAGAGACACACACTCACAGACAGAGAGACACACACACAGACAGAGAGTCACACACACAGTCACACACACATAGTAACACACACAGACAGAGAGTCACGCACACACACGGAGTCACACACACACACACACACAGAGTCACACACACAGTCACACACACACACAGAGTCACACACAGTCACACACACAGAGAGTCACACACACAGTCACACAGAGTCACACAGAGTCACACACAGTCACACACACACAGAGTCACACACAGTCACACACACACAGAGAGTCACACACAGTCACACACACACACAGTCACACACAGTCTCACACACACACACACACACACACACACAGAGTCACACAGTCACACACACAGACAGAGACACAGAAACAGAGATAGAGTGAGACAGATACACACCCACTCACCCATCCATTGCAGCGCTCCTTATCTCCGGGCGCTCTGCGAGTGACGTCACGGGCCGGCGCAACAGAAGACGTGGGGCGCAGGCCGGTTCACTGTGCAGGTGACGGGGGGTGGGATGGTGCTACTAGTTCGGAGACAGCGCAAGTGAGACAGCTCAAGCGAGGACAGAGGGATGCTATTACAGAGACAGCGCAACTGATGACGGGGGGGGGGGTGTGCTAGTACAGAGACAGCGCAAGTGAGGACCGGGGGCGTACCTGGTGTCACCCCATCAGGATGGTGTCACCCGGTGCGGGCCGCACCCCGATTGCAACACCACTGGTTATTTTATTTTGTTTGTGGATTCATGGCTAACCCCTTTCAAAAGTTCAGACAATGGCATAACATTTTTTTGAAAGCTTGGAACAGAGTAGTCACCACATTAAGAATGATTTAAATTTCTTAATCTGGAGAATCCCAGTTGTTATTCGCTGATGTATGCTTATGAGTATGAACATTTGTTCCAGTCTTACCACAGTGCTCTCAGATGACACCTCGATGACACCTCTGTCCATGCATGTAACTGTCCTGTGTAGGAGTGAAACTTAGGCTATGTAGAATTTGTTTGACTTTGTACAGTACCTGACATGATCAGAGCTGTCAGTAGACATGTGCAATTCGGTTTGGCACGAAAGTCAAATTTACCGAATTTTGCCGTTTTCGTGCATTCGGGCCGTTCCGAATGCACAAAAACATTTTTGAATATTTCCGAATAGCAACGATAAAACGAATAGCAAATTTTTTTTATTGTTCCTTGCGCTACACTGTTTCTGACTGTTAGTTACTGTTTTACTGTTACTAGGGTGCCTCCAGCTGTTGCAAAACTACAACACCCACCCAGCATGCGGCTGTCTGGGCATGCTGGGAGTTGTAGTTTTGCAACAGCTGGAGGCACACTTTGGCACACACACGCATTCGCGCAATGCTTTTTAATTCATTTTCAAATTCCGCTGGCTTTTGTCAGAAATGGGTTACCAGGTCAATGACATGCATAGTAATTGCCGTGGGAACATTTTTCATTCATAAAACTGCAGACTTAATTGGATAATTGCAGTGTAGAATGTTTGGTGTCCTAAGCGTTCTACACGGCAATTATCCAATTAAGCCTGCAGTTTTATGAATGAAAAATGTTCCCACGGCAATTACTGTGCATGTCATTGACCTCAATCACCCGACGATCAAACACATCAATCATTCATACAGCATTCATTCATTCATTTACTCATTCATTCATCATTACATTATGTATTAATAAATTATTAATACATAAAGAAATGTTGAATGAATGAGTAAATGAATGAGTGAATGAATGTTGTATGAATGATTGATGTGTTTGATCGATGTGTTTGATTGTCGGTGATTGAGGTCAATGACATGCATAGTAATTGCCGTGGGAACATTTTTCATTCATAAAACTGCAGGCTTAAGTGGATAATTGCCTTGTAGAACGCTTAGGACACCAAACATTCTACACTGCAATTATCCAATTAAGTCTGCAGTTTTATGAATGAAAAATGTTCCCACGGCAATTACTATGCATGTCATTGACCTGGTAACCCATTTCTGACAAAAGCCAGCGGAATTTGAAAATGAATTAAAAAGCATTGCGCAAATGCGTGTGTTTGTCAAAGTGTGCCTCAAGCTGTTGCAAAACTACAACTCCCAGCATGCCCAGACAGCCGCATGCTGGGTGGGTGTTGTAGTTTTGCAACAGTTTGATCGATGCATTTGATTGTCGGGTGATTAATGTATAACATCATGTTATACATAAATCACCCGACAATCAAACACATCGATCAAACACATCAATCATTCATACAGCATTCATTCATTCATTCACTCATTCATTCAACATTACATTATGTATTAATATAAATCACATAAAATTATATTATCTTACCTGTCTTCCAATGTTCCGATCTCTGCGGCTGCCCTCTTTTCCTGCACACACTCCCGATAATGGTCCCCTGCTTAAGATTTTTCCCGAATGTAACCGAATACGAATGTATACGAAAAATCAAACCCACCTGAATACGAATGTATCCGAAAAAAATCAAACCTGGACACCTGAATACCGAATGTATCCGAAAAAAATGAGCCCCCGGACACCCGAATACCGAATGTATCTGAAAAAATTAACCCACCGGACACCCGAATACCGAATGTATCCGAAAAAAAATGAAACCTGGACACCTAAATACCGAATGTATCTGAAAATCAAAACTGAAAATATTACTGAACCGAAAATTTTATAAAAGACGAAAAAAACTAAATGAAAAAAAAAAGAAAATTTTTCTTCTGCACATGTCTAGCTGTCAGCAGAAAGAACTGTGTACTTTAACCTACCAAACAAATGTAAAAATGTTTACATCCAGCAGATTGTATTTTAAATTTCAAAATAGTAATGTCAAATTTTTTTTGTCAATAAAAGGTCCACATTTTTCTTTCTTGTTTGTTTTTTTATAAACATTTTAGAACATGTCTAACAAAGCTTTGGCAGTGTACCATAAAGTGTTGTAGCCATTGTAGCCAAAATTCTAGACATAAAAGTCTGTAATATTTATTCACAATTCTGCGAGCATTGATACTATTTTTAACATTAGTAGACCAAAGTAAAATCAAAAAAGGAGTACTCACAATCGGGGACATTTATCATCGTTGCTTTGGTAAGCAAGTTCTGCAGTGATTTTTTTCTGGCTATTTTTTTGCTTATGTATGACATATTTATCATAGGGGGTTGATAAATTTGGCTTACATGAGCAAAAACCAAGAAATCACTTTTGAATACCATTTTTTTAGCACACATAAGAAAAAAACAAATAATGACTACAGAACACCACTATGCAGCTTTGAAAAAAAATGTGTGTGTGTGTTTATAAAATTTTTTTAACACTGTTTTTTCCCTAAATGTACTTACTCTTTTTTTTTTTTTTTTACTTCTTCTACAGATCTGTGGACTCCTTCGGATTCGGTGGACTACTTCGACGACCAGCATTTTTCTTTGCTTGATGTTAATAAAATGGTTAACGAGGGCTTGTGGGGGAGTGTTTTTTTGTAATAATTTTTTTTAAAAACTGTTGTGTTTTTTTTTTTAAATTACTGGACAGGCTTAGTAGTGGAAGTTGTCTTACAGACGGAGTCCATTACTAAGCCGGGCTTAGCGTTAGCCACAAAAACAGCTAGCGCTAACCCCCAATTATTACCCCGGTACCCAACACCACAGGGGTGCCGGGAAGAGCCGGTACCAACAGGCCTGGAGCGTCAAAAATGTGCTCCTGGGCCTAGGCGGTAACAGGCTGGCGTTAGTTAGGCTGGGGAGGGCCAGTTACAATGGTCCTCGCCCATCCCGGTAACGTCAGGCTATTACTGTTTGGTTGGTATTTGGCTGAGAATAAAAATAGGTTGGACCCTATGTGTTTTTTTTTATATTTAATTATTTATTTTAAAAAAACAAACGCATAGGGTCCCCCCTATTTTTATTCTCAGCCAAATACCAACCAAACAGTAACAGCCTGACGTTACCAGGGTGGGTGACCATTGTTACTGGCCCTCCCCAGCCTAAATAACGCCAGCCTGTTTCCGCTTAGGCCCAGGAGCGCCATTTTTGACGCTCCGGGCCTGTTGGTACCGGCTCTTCCCGGCACCCCTGTGGCGTTGGGTACCAGGGTAATTGGCAGTTAGCGCTAGCTGTTTTTGTGGCTAACGCTAAGCCCAGCTTAGTAATGGACTCCGTCTATAAGACAGCTTCCACAACTAAGCCTGTCAAGTAAAGTAAGGAAAAAACACAACAGGTTTTAAAAAAAATTATTACAAAAAGCACTCCCCCACAAGCCCTCGTTAACCATTTTATTCAAATCAAAGAAAGAAAAACGCTGGTCATCGAAGTAGTCCACCGAATCCGAAGGAGTCCACAGGATACATGGATCTGAAATGAAAAAAATGGGTTAGAACATTTATTATCACCTGCTCGCACATCTCCCACCCCGCACAACTACAACTCCCAGCATGCCCTTACAGTAAGGACATGCTGGGAGTTGTAGTTGTGTGGTGCACGAGATGTGTGGGCAAGTGACAAGCTTGTCCCCTGCCCCCAGCTGCAGGACTACAACTCCCAGCATGCCCTTACAGTAAGGACATGCTGGGAGTTGTAATCCTACAGCTGGGGGCAGGGGACAAGCTTGTCATTCGCCTGCACTGCACAACTACAACTCCGAGCATGTCCTTACAGTAAGGGCATGCTGGGAGTTGTAGTCTTGCAAAGGGAGCCCGGGCACACACACACAAACACACACAGAGTCCCACACAGACAGAGATAGAGACAGAGAGACAGACACACACACTCACCCATCCAGCGCAGCGATTCTTCTCTACGGGCGCCCTGCGAGTGACGTCACTGACGGAGGGACGTCAGGGCGGCGCAACCGAAGACGTGGGAGCGGAGGCCGGTGCAACCGAAGACGTGGGAGTGGAGGCCGAGCACAGTGCAGGTGAAGGCCGGTTGGCTGGGGGGAGTAGAGGGGTGATATACATGCCCCCTTGTCTCCCGCCCACGCCGCTCAGCTCCTGCTGCTACAAGACTACAACTCCTAGCGTGTCCTCACTGTAAGGGCAGGCTGGGACTTGTAGTCTTGCAACAGTTAGCAGACAGATGGGAGTTGTGTGGTGCTGGCAGGTGAGAGGGGTGGGTTGTAAATCACTGCAGTGTCCCTGTAGCGAAGTGAGGGTAGCGGGGAGAAAGTATGTCGTAGCCCAAGGCGGCAGTAGCTTTTCCTGCTCCATGTTGGAGCTGGAGTAAATATAGTCAATTTTTACGGCCGTTGCAACATTTTATTGCGCAGCTGCGACTGTCGCAGTTAATAAATACCTGACTAAAGCAAATCCATTTTGAAAAATTAACTACGTAAGCAAGTTTGAATGTTCTTGCTTTTCTTGTTCTTCATGCAAATTGTCGCACGAAAACACACGTAGTCGCAGTTGCGACAATTTTGCGACAATTATAGTAAAGAAAACCTGACTAAAGCCCTTGATAATTGTCTGTCTATATGCTTTCCATAAACAAAAATGTGGTCAATAAAAAAGTGGTAGGATTTGTGCTTGCTTTTTTCTGCACAAAATAAGAACACTAAACCTGTTCAAACTGAGTATACATTTTTTTAACCCAAGCACAAAAAATAATGGGAAAGGAAATCGGTCAACAGTATCACCTGCAATAACCTGTCTGGACCAACAGGTAGTACAGGTGACACTGATGTCAACGGTACTTACCTTGTCCCGTTCCGTGCAGGTGATCAATGGTGATCTTCTCCGTTAGGTTAAGCTACGGGGCTGGCTTGGGGAACGGGGGGAGCTTTGGGACGTAACCGCTGCTGTTCTCAACCAGCGCAACACAGCAGAGAGCAGCATCGATGAGGGCACCAAGCTCCGGCTATGCCCAAAGCCGGGCCCAGAGCTGAAGATAACACAGAAGACTACCCTAGCTCCCCTGCAGGGAACGGAACAAGGTAAGTACTGTTGGCATCACTCCTGTTGCACTATCTGTTTTAAAATCAAGGTTATTGCAGGTGACACTGGTGAAAGATTTTGTTTAAGAAATAATTAAAAATTAAAAGTCCTGCTCACACTAAAATAACCTTAACATTTTTGGGTTGAAGGAGTACTCAGCTGCACAAGTATTTTTTTGGCCCATGTTTACTTTGCTTCTGCTGTAGTGTACCTTTTTTTTTTTTTTCATGTCTGAGAGCACAACGCTTTTGGTGTTTTGCTTACCTTTGTTTTTTGCAGGAAGCTGTTTAGTTCTCTGTAACCCTATGTGGTAGCGACCACCTTTTGCCCTTACATAACGGGCACCATGTTTTGTTTGTGAGCTCCATTTATAGGTTGTTCCTCCATATTGCGTTATCTTCGTCATTCCGTTGTTTGGCACACCTCTTTAATGTTTATTCATGTTTTGTTACCTCTTCCTTGTTGGGCTGCGTGCAGCTACTGGAGACGTCCTAATAGGCTTCCTCCGGTGCTATCAATGTGAGCCATGAACGCATGTGCAAATACTTTTCGCCTGCTATTGGTTGACTACATAGTTTGGTTGGCTAGTGAAACTACACAGCACAACACGCAGCAGACCGGTGATGAAACTCAGTGACGCAGAGGCAAAAAACATTGATTGGCCAGCACTGTGCAAGCATCAGAGCTAGCAAGATAGGATGACTCACAGCAGGGCAGTCAAAGAGGAACGCCCCGTCCTGCAAAAGAAAGGCATCAACAGGCAGAAAGATTATCATACCAGGCGGGGGATAAGATGATTAGGAAGGCAGGGTAAGAGGTGGAGTATAAAAATCAAAGGGAAGGAAGAAAGAGGGAAAGGGGCATTCAATAACTCAAAACAGAGGTTGGAAGACATGCAGGGAAATGGTAGTTTGCTATGGCACAAAAAAGAAGAAGTGCTGGAAACAAGTAAAATACAAAACAAAACGCCATGAGGAAACAAAATCCCAACGGAAATTGCACAGCGCTCAACAGAGTAGAAGGTACAAAAACAAACATAAACAGATAAGGAGCCAGCAATAACAGTCCCCAATGGAGTACCCCTTTAAAAATCCCCAAAAATCTCAAAAATACAAAAATGCTTGTGTTGCTGTTTGCTTGGCAATCAATAAAAAAAGGAAGAATACATGATGTTTTAATGTTGAACATGGTCACAAAAACCTGCTTACATTTTACAATATTTAAACACACAATTTTACTTTTTTAGTTAAAATGTTTTGCTTTTTTGAACTTAGCCTTGGATTTCCTAACACCTTTCCCACGTGGTCTAACTTTTTTTGGTGCTTGTGTGTCTACTTCATTGGTTGTATTTAAAGTTTCCTCATTGCCCTGTAATTCCCTCTTAACGTTCAAAAGAAAAATAGAACTTTCGGAGCTACTATGCGTGCTTTCCAAGAAATTTTGTTCAAAACTCTTAGAGGGTGTAAGGTTTGGCAAGGCAGAAGTTGGATGAACTACAAACAATTCTTGCTCACATCACTCCATCACCCCACTGTGGCTAGGATCTAACACATATCATTAGGTAAAGTATGTGAACTATGTTGAGATAAGAGGATTTATTTTGAAATCTCAAAAGTACCGACCCCCAACTTTTACAGTTAAAATATAGAGTTTGGGATATACTCGCTGTATAAGACTACCCCTCTACTGCAATACGGTACCTTACCATTGTTCCCCCACACTAGGTAGGCAGCATAGTTCCCCCACATTAGGTTGTCAGCATAGTTCCCCCACATTAGGTTGGCAGTATGGTTCCCGCACATTAGGTTGTAGTTCCCGCACATTAGGTTGGCAGTATATTCCCCCACATTAGGTTGTAGTTCCCCCACATTAGGTTGGCAGTATAGTTCCCCCTACATTAGGCTGCCATTATAGTTCCCCCCACATTAGGTTGTAGTTCCCCCACATTAGGTAGGCAGTGGACACCACAGACATATATCCTTCAGCCATATACAGTGGATGGCTGGAGGCTGTATGTCTGTGTACTGCCCCACTGCAGTGCTCCGACCACCGCTCCTCCGGTCCGGGGTCTCGATCTATGGCCTATAGGTCCCGAAGCAGGGGAGCTGTGGTCATTGCACTGAAGATGGCGTCCTCGCTGCTCTGCTCTGCTGTTGCTATGGGCGCACGCACGGGACGTCAGCCTCAGAAAGGTAACCGGGACATCCTTGTGTCCCTAAAAGATCTTTTGGGACACAGGGATGTCCCGAATGTGACGGAGGAAGTTAATCTCGGCCAGAACGCCGGAGGTATGGATAATCCATACCTTAGGTGTCCCGGCCGACTGTGGCACCCTGCGTATAAGACGACACCCGACGTATAAGATGACCCCCGACTTTTGAGAACATTTTACGGGGTTAAAAAGTCGTCTAATACGCTATAAAATATGTTACTAATTGAGAGATTTTGCCTAGCTTGTGTAGAGAAAGAGTGGTGCAGTTTCTCATAACAACCAACCAGATCACTTCTTACATTTTTCAAAGGCCTTTGAAAATATGAAAGAAGCAATCTGATTGTTTACTATGGTAAACTCATAAAATTTAATCTGCACATGTATTTAGAAATGTAAAAAAAATTTATAAGGTTATTTATATGCTTATTTTGCAAATTATATTGCATTTGTTTAAGCTGTTAAAGAGGACACAGTTTAGTGTGTGTGAAAAGTTTTTGACCTTCATGCTTGTTACCTGGGTATTGCAAACTAAAACCAACAATCTACAGACACAGTGAAAGGTGGCCAAAAAGAGTAGTGTGGAAAAACATGTACAAAATAACTAAAGAAAAAATATAGTAATGTATCCAGCATTTGAAATTTAAAAATTGTCCTATTTCTACAAGCATAACTACACATTGCAAAAAATATATACTGGATAGAAGCATTTCAATCACTGGTGAACTAGTCACCGCCACAACCATAATTAGTCCCCTGGGCGGGGAACTCCTCTCACCTAGTCCAGTTCTTTGTCCGGCAGCGATGCCCCCTCCGCTTGATTGACGGGCCATGTCATCGCTCTGCTCACTGAACAGACAGAGAAGAGCAATGACGCAGCAAGTCAATCAAGCGGAGGGGGTGTCGCTGACGGCCGAAAACCTGGAGTAGGTGAAAGGAGCTCCCCTCCAGGGGACTACTTACGGAGGTCACTAGTTGGTAAGTTCATATCCTCTCACCATCCCTGGGGGCAGGAGCATCCACCAGGGATGGTGAGGATAAAGATTTTACCCTATATATAACGCTTTGCAAAGCGGTAGATAGGGTTAAATGTGATCGTTGGTCCCCGATAAGGGCAATAAATGTCTCACATCAACCATAAAACACAAAATAATAGGATGGATGTTAAAGGGGTATTCCAGGCCAAAACTTTTTTTTATATATCAACTGGCTCCGGAAAGTTAAACAGATTTGTAAATTATTTCTATTAAAAAATCTTAATCCTTCCAATAGTTATTAGCTTCTGAAGTTGAATTGTTGTTTTCTGTCTAACTGCTCTCTGATGACTCACGTCCCGGGAGTTGTGCAGTTCCTATGGGGATATTCTCCCATCATGCACAGCTCCCGGGACGTGACATCATCATTGAGCAGTTAGACAGAAAACTTCAGAAGCTAATAACTATTGGAAGGATTAAGATTTTTTTAATAGAAGTAATTTACAAATCTGTTTAACTTTCTGGAGCCAGTTGATATATATAAAAAAGGTTTTGCCTGGAATAACCCTTTAAAGGTCTAGTGCTCTCCTTGCTAGTTGAACAAGAAGGCCAAGAAAAGAGCCTAAACTAACATGAAGCAGGCCAAAGTTGTTTAAAAAAAATAAAAATAAGAGAAGATAACTCACCTTCAACACCACCAAGGACATCAGAGCGGCCAATCCCCCTGATCTGCTCTTTGTTAAATGTGTCAACCACAATCTCCTCTGTTTGATTCAGACGGATTTTACAGGCAGGTCTTCCACCAGTTTTTTTTGCGGACTGTTCAATCTTCATTAATTTGTCTTTGACTTGGCTGCAACAATCATACCACTTCCTCTGCAATTCGTGTATGGTTCACTTCTGCACTCCAAGTGCATTTATTTTGCCACATATGTCATTCCAGATTTTTCGCTTGTGTTCTTTAGGAAGCCTCTCACTCAAACGACCACAGATAAGATCATACTTTGCTCTAACCTATCACAACAGTGAAAAATATATTTATTAAAAAGGAAACCAAGAAAGAAGACAGTGTTAAGCTAGTAAAAAGGGGAAAAAAAAACACTCTGAAACACACAAACAAATGTATCTGGAGAAGAAGGATGTGCCTTAAAGGGAACCAATCATCAGATTTTACCCTATATAAGGCTTGGCAAAGCGTTATATAGAGTAAAATCTTTATCCTCACCATCCCTGGGGGACACTCCTGACCCCAGGGATGGTGAAGATATGAAGTTATAAACTAGTCACCGCCACGGCCGTAAGTACTCCCCTGAGCGGGGATGTCCTCTTACCAGGTCCTGTTACTTAGGCCGGCAGGGACGCCCCCTTGGCTTTATTGACTGGCCGCATCATCGTTCTGCTCAATGAACAGACAGAGCAGAGCCATGACATGGCCCATCAATCAAGTCAAGGGGGCGTCCTACTGTCCGAAGTAATGGGACCTGATAAGAGGAGCTCGCCTAGCTCCCATGCCCCAAGGACCTCATTTACAGAAAAAGATAAGCAGCGCAATGGCTGGACAATTCAGGACATTTAAAGTATCATTTTGATCAGTATCACCCGCACTACAAGCCTGTATGGCATATTAGTTGATACTGATGACAGATTTCCTCTTACCAAGAAGTCTCGTGGCCTACCTTACCTATACATGTATCCCCTATAGGCAGGATAGGGGATAACTTATTTGATCGCGGGGGGTCCGAGCGATGTTGCCTCCCGTGATCGTCTGTATGGAGCCAAAGTTCTCTGACAAAGTGGCGCATCACGACCCACGCACGAAGCGGGGCTGCCACGCCCCCTCAGTATATCTGCATGGGAGAGCCGTTCGTAAATCTCACATAGAGATATATGGAGGGGTCGTGGTGCAAGATAATCGCGGGGATGGCCCCAGCGCTAGGACCCACAGTGATATAAAACTTATCCCCTAACCTGCGGAAAGTGGAAATTCTGTTGGGTAATGTCGGCCATAAGACTTGTTGTTTAAGGTGGCGTTGTAAAAGCAAAATCATGCACTATTAAAACACGACACATTCATACAAAATTACAGGGCCCCACACCAGCTAAAGCTGGCTTCACAACACGTTTCTCACTTACAGGGCCCGGATTCAGCTGGAAGATAGTCAAACGGGCGCTCATGTATACCATCCAGACCCGGCCCCCATCTAATTCCTTGAAATGAGCCGACCAGTCAGATAGTGACTCTTGTTGGATAATTTTTGGCCCATATCCGGTTTTATGACCGGACATTAAACAATGATCTGACAGAAGTCACTGTCTACTCCAGTAGGATCAGTCAAAGGAATGAGATGGGGGCTGTGTATAGCTGGGATACGGGAGCGCCTGGCTTAACCATCTCACAGCCGGATACGGGCCATGGAGAAATGTGGTGTTAATGCACCAGTATATAATGCCAATTACAAAAAAGAAAACGTTAAATTGAATATGTACCCTACAACATAAAAACAAAAAATGTTTTACCTCTACAACAAGGAGATGCTTTTCCTCTTGTGTAAAGCAATTCTTCTTGGGGCCACAACTCTCTCCATCCCCTACATCATCGCCATCCTCTTCCGAATCCTCTTCCAAATTGGCAACTTCAGCCATCTGCTGGTCAGAAGAGGCCTTGGTGCCAACAGAAGATGAAGAACTCTGGGGTGCAGACACAGAGGGCTGCATGGAAGGTGCCAGAATGGTGTCCTCCTCCTGCAGAAAGTGAGCCTGCAGAAAGGCCTGGAACACCTTAGTTATTTCCTGCTTAAAGGAGGCCATAGTTGCTTCCGACGGGTGTTTTACCGACAAAAACTAAAAATTACTCGGAGTACTTATAAAATCACTCGAGAAAAAGTTTGAGTTTGCCTCACACAAAAACGAGTGGAATTCCAAAAATGGAGTTATTTATAACAAGGGACTGTTAACCATTGTGTTTTGTGTGAAAGTGACTTGGTTTATAACTGGAAAACATTTTGTACAGCTAAACACTTTTATTAATAAAGTATTGAATGCTTGGGTGATTATTATAATTTTTTTTTGTTAATTTAAAAAAAATATTTAAATCAATGGAGCAACCAAGCTCATAACTTTTTTTTTTTTTTTTTTAATTTTTACATTACATGAATAATTTTAATTAAGGAAACTGTTTAAAAACAAAATAGTACAAAACCTTTTGACTCACACAAATACATTTTTATTTATAAATGGTCTTTAAGGTCCAAAAAAAGGTTTGTGTTATGTGTTGTGTTATGTGTTGTCTTTAAGGTTTGTGTTATGTGTTGTCGCACAGCTTGAGAAGCTTGGTCAACCTCTTCAATTGCAGGGCTTGCACCAATTTCTTTTCTTAAATCATCGGCAACATCATCAGACAGGTTATGTTTTTGGGCAATATTATGTAGAATACTGCATGCGATTATAATTTCACACACTCTTTGTGGTTTATACAACAAAGCACCCCCTGTGATGTCCAGACATCGAAATCTGCTTTTCAATAGCCCAATTGTCCGCTCGATCATGGATCTTGTTCTTTTATGTGACCGATTAAAGCGTTCTTCTGCTCTAGATTGTGGATTCAAATATGGCGTTAGTAGCCAGCGACTAAGCCGATATCCATTGTCATCTCGTTTAGAAACAGACAACATTAGTTCTACCAACATAAAACATTTTGCCAAAGTGGATAATCCAAATTCATTTTAACAAAAGCATAGGACTCAAGAAGTGTACTAGTCTAAAATAAAATGTAAGATGTCTACTCTACAAAATTTTACATTTTGCAAAGGATAGTGGATAATTCGACAAATGTATGTTACTTTAATGTTCAGGAATATAATGCTAAATCCTCATTGTGAAAATCTCATTTTTAAAATCTTAACACATTACTACACCTTTACCTAGGATACATGATTCTCCATATACGCCTCTTTCAAATCTCGAATAAATCTCCGTATTTCTTAGGATAAAAGCATCATGGCATGAGCCAGGGTAGTTGGGAACTATATCGATAATATACATGTATGGACACACTACTATAAGTACATTAATGGACCGATACATTTTTCTATTGCGATATGCTCTTTCGGATCTTGCTGGTGGTATTAGTTCCACATGTGTGCAATCGATCAAACCAACAATATTGGGCATGCCTGCAATACTAAAAAAGTCCTCTTTATAACTTTGAAGTTCCTGTGGTGTTTCAGGGAACTTGATGTAATGATGCGCAACTCGCAGCACCTGACCTAGGATTCTGGAAAAAAAAGGTTGGCTTACGCCAAATCTGGAGGCCGAACAATGTTGATATATTCCAGTGCTTAAAAAATATAGTTCTGAAAGTAGTTTAGTTAGTCCTGTTACGGCTTGTGAGCATTGTGTTGGTGGCTCAATTTGTTCTTCTATTTGCTGCATAAGCTCCAAAATGGCTGGCTTATTTAAACGGAAAGAACGATGAACCTCCTCTAAGAAATTATCCAAAGTTAATCGTGGACCAAAGGGCCGCTGCCGTCTATGTGGTCTTCTACGTCTCCTCATAGCATTGTCATGTTGTTCAACAACTACACAAATTAGGCTAGGTAACAAATCAACTTCCTGTTATATGAAAAAATGGACAAAGAGTCAGGTCAAAGTGTTCGCACATTCAAAACATGTTATCCTTTTAGAATTTGTTTGTTTAATGTAACCTAACCCCCCCCCCCCCCCCCACACACACACACACACTCACCTACAGCCTTGATGTTGTGTATATCTTATGTTCTGTGTCTCTCTCTCTGAGGGAGATTTTAGTAAACCTGCCCTGAGGAAAAGTTGCCCATAGCAACCAATCAGATCGCTCCTTTCTTTTTGCAGAGGCCTTGTCAACAATGAAAAAAGCGATCGGATTGGTTGCTATGGGCAACTGGGGAACTTTTTATCTGGACAGGTTTTTGTAAATCTTTCTCTCTCTCTCTCTCTCTCTCTCTCTCTCTCTCTCTCTCTCTCTCTCTCTCTCTCTATATATATATATATATATGTATCTCTCTCTCTCTATATATATATATGTATATATATATTCAAGTAGTGTTTTACATAGTGTGATAGCAACTGGGATTGTGTTTGTGCCCATTTTTTAAGATTAAGACTTGTGTTTTCCCTTAAATTAGCTATTTTGTCAGGTATCAAAATCTTACCATGGTCCTTTGCCTAATCAGAGCGCTACAGGCTGATTTCAAATTACCTCTTTTATCCCGCCATGGATCTGTGACAGTCGCAATTGCATATAGAAATTTGTGTCGCACGCAATAAATATGTGTCACAGACATATCTGTTACGCCGAGCGCTCCGGGTCCCCGCTCCTCCCCGGAGCGCTCGCTTCACTCCCTCCGCTGCAGCGCTCCGGTCACGTCCTCTGACCCGGGGCGCTGCGATCCTGCTGCCAGCCGGGATGCGATTCGCGATGCGGGTAGCGCCCGCTCGCGATGCGCACCCCGGCTCCCCTACCTGACTCGCTCCCCGTCTGTTCTGTCCCGGCGCGCGCGGCCCCGCTCCCTAGGGCGCGCGCGCGCCGGGTCTCTGCGATTTAAAGGGCCACTGCGCCGCTGATTGGCGCAGTGGTTCCAATTAGGGTTTTCACCTGTGCACTTCCCTATATTACCTCACTTCCCTTGCACTCCCTTGCCGGATCTTGTTGCCTTAGTGCCAGTGAAAGCGTTCCTTGTGTGTTCCTTGCCTGTGTTTCCAGACCTTCTGCCGTTGCCCCTGACTACGATCCTTGCTGCCTGCCCCGACCTTCTGCTACGTCCGACCTTGCTTCTGCCTACTCCCTTGTACCGCGCCTATCTTCAGCAGCCGGAGAGGTGAGCCGTTGCTAGTGGATACGACCTGGTCACTACCGCCGCAGCAAGACCATCCCGCTTTGCGGCGGGCTCTGGTGAAAACCAGTAGTGGCTTAGAACCGGTCCACTAGCACGGTCCACGCCAATCCCTCTCTGGCACAGAGGGTCCACTACCTGCCAGCCGGCATCGTGACAGTAGATCCGGCCATGGATCCCGCTGAAGTTCCTCTGCCAGTTGTCGCTGACCTCACCACGGTGGTCGCCCAGCAGTCACAACAGATAGCGCAACAAGGCCAACAGCTGTCTCAACTGACCGTTATGCTACAACAGTTGCTACCACAGCTTCAGCAGTCATCTCCTCCGCCAGCTCCTGCACCTCCTCCGCAGCGAGTGGCCGCTCCTGGGATACGCTTATCCTTGCCGGATAAATTTGATGGGGACTCTAAGTTTTGCCGTGGCTTTCTTTCCCAATGTTCCCTGCATCTGGAGATGATGTCGGACCTGTTTCCCACTGAAAGGTCTAAGGTGGCTTTCGTAGTCAGTCTTCTGTCCGGAAAAGCCCTGTCATGGGCCACACCGCTCTGGGACCGCAATGACCCCGTCACTGCCTCTGTACACTCCTTCTTCTCGGAAATCCGAAGTGTCTTTGAGGAACCTGCCCGAGCCTCTTCTGCTGAGACTGCCCTGTTGAACCTGGTCCAGGGTAATTCTTCCGTTGGCGAGTATGCCGTACAATTCCGTACACTTGCTTCAGAATTGTCCTGGAATAATGAGGCCCTCTGCGCGACCTTCAAAAAAGGCCTATCCAGCAACATTAAAGATGTTCTGGCCGCACGAGAAATTCCTGCTAATCTACATGAACTTATTCACCTAGCCACTCGCATTGACATGCGTTTTTCTGAAAGGCGTCAGGAACTCCGCCAAGATATGGACTCTGTTCGCACGAGACGTTTCGTCTCCTCGGCTCCTCTCTCCTCTGGTCCCCTGCAATCTGTTCCTGTGCCTCCCGCCGTGGAGGCTATGCAGGTCGACCGGTCTTGCCTGACACCTCAAGAGAGGACACGACGCCGTATGGAGAACCTCTGCCTGTACTGTGCTAGTACCGAACACTTCCTGAGGGATTGTCCTATCCGTCCTCCCCGCCTGGAAAGACGTACGCTGACTCCGCACAAAGGTGAGACAGTCCTTGATGTCTACTCTGCTTCTCCACGTCTTACTGTGCCTGTACGGATGTCTGCCTCTGCCTTCTCCTTCTCTACAGTGGCCTTCTTGGACTCTGGATCTGCAGGAAATTTTATTTTGGCCTCTCTCGTCAACAGGTTCAACATTCCAGTGACCAGTCTCGCCAGACCCCTCTACATCAATTGTGTAAATAATGAAAGATTGGACTGTACCATACGTTTCCGCACGGAGCCCCTTCTTATGAGCATCGGATCTCATCATGAGAGGATTGAACTTTTGGTCCTCCCCAATTGCACCTCGGAGATTCTCCTTGGACTTCCCTGGCTTCAACTTCATTCCCCAACCCTGGATTGGTCCACTGGGGAGATCAAGAGTTGGGGGTCCTCTTGTTCCAAGAACTGTCTAAAACCGGTTCCCAGTAACCCTTGCCGTAACTCTGTGGTTCCTCCAGTAACCGGTCTCCCTAAGGCCTATATGGACTTCGCGGATGTTTTCTGCAAAAAACAAGCTGAGACTCTACCTCCTCACAGGCCTTATGATTGCCCTATCGACCTCCTCCCGGGTACTACTCCACCCCGGGGCAGAATTTATCCTCTCTCTGCCCCAGAGACTCTTGCCATGTCCGAATACGTCCAGGAGAATCTAAAAAAGGGCTTTATCCGTAAATCCTCCTCTCCTGCCGGAGCCGGATTTTTCTTTGTGTCCAAAAAAGATGGCTCCCTACGTCCTTGCATTGACTACCGCGGTCTTAATAAAATCACGGTTAAGAACCGCTACCCCTTACCCCTCATCTCTGAACTCTTTGATCGCCTCCAAGGTGCCCACATCTTCACTAAATTGGACTTAAGAGGCGCCTATAACCTCATCCGCATCAGAGAGGGGGACGAGTGGAAAACGGCATTTAACACCAGAGATGGACACTTTGAGTATCTGGTCATGCCCTTTGGACTGTGCAATGCCCCTGCCGTCTTCCAAGACTTTGTCAATGAAATTTTTCGTGATCTGTTATACTCCTGTGTTGTGGTATATCTGGACGATATCCTAATTTTTTCTGCCAATCTAGAAGAACACCGCCAGCATGTCCGTATGGTTCTTCAGAGACTTCGTGACAACCAACTCTATGCCAAAATTGAGAAATGTCTGTTTGAATGCCAATCTCTTCCTTTTCTAGGATATTTGGTCTCTGGCCAGGGACTACAGATGGATCCAGACAAACTCTCGGCCGTCTTAAATTGGCCACGCCCCTCCGGACTCCGTGCTATCCAACGCTTTTTGGGGTTCGCCAATTATTACAGGCAATTTATTCCACATTTTTCTACCATTGTGGCTCCTATCGTGGCTTTAACCAAGAAAAATGCTGATCCCAAGTCCTGGCCTCCTCAAGCAGAAGACTCCTTTAAACGACTCAAGTCTGCCTTTTCTTCGGCTCCCGTGCTCTCCAGACCTGACCCTTCCAAACCCTTCCTATTGGAGGTTGATGCCTCCTCAGTAGGAGCTGGAGCTGTTCTTCTACAAAAAAATCCTTCCGGGCATGCTGTCACTTGTGGTTTTTTCTCTAGGACCTTCTCTCCAGCGGAGAGGAACTACTCCATCGGGGATCGAGAGCTTCTAGCCATTAAATTAGCACTTGAGGAATGGAGGCATCTGCTGGAGGGATCAAGATTTCCTGTTATTATCTACACCGACCACAAGAACCTCTCCTACCTCCAGTCGGCCCAACGGCTGAATCCTCGCCAGGCCCGGTGGTCTCTGTTCTTTGCCCGATTTAATTTTGAGATTCACTTTCGTCCTGCCGATAAGAACATTAGGGCCGATGCTCTCTCTCGTTCCTCGGATGCCTCAGAAGTTGATCTCCCTCCGCAACACATCATTCCACCTGACTGCCTGATCTCCACTTCTCCTGCCTCCATCAGGCAGACTCCTCCAGGAAAGACCTTTGTTTCTCCACGCCAACGCCTCGGAATCCTCAAATGGGGTCACTCCTCCCATCTCGCAGGTCATGCGGGCATCAAGAAATCTGTGCAACTCATCTCCCGCTTCTATTGGTGGCCGACTCTGGAGACGGATGTTGGGGACTTTGTGCGTGCCTGCACTATCTGTGCCCGGGATAAGACTCCTCGCCAGAAGCCCGCTGGTTTTCTTCATCCTCTGCCTGTCCCCGAACAGCCTTGGTCTCTGATTGGTATGGATTTTATTACTGATTTACCCCCTTCCCGTGGCAACACCGTTATTTGGGTGGTCGTTGATCGATTCTCCAAAATGGCACATTTCATCCCTCTTCCTGGTCTTCCTTCTGCGCCTCAGTTGGCTAAACAATTTTTTGTACACATTTTTCGTCTTCACGGGTTGCCTACGCAGATTGTCTCGGATAGAGGGGTCCAATTCGTGTCTAAATTCTGGAGGGCTCTCTGTAAACAACTCAAGATTAAATTAAATTTTTCCTCTGCATATCATCCCCAGTCCAATGGACAAGTAGAAAGAATTAACCAGATCCTGGGTGATTATTTGCGACATTTTGTTTCCTCCCGCCAGGATGACTGGGCAGATCTCCTTCCATGGGCCGAATTTTCGTATAACTTCAGGGTCTCTGAATCTTCCTCCAAATCCCCATTTTTCGTGGTGTACGGCCGTCACCCTCTTCCCCCCCTCCCTACCCCCTTGCCCTCTGGTCTGCCCGCTGTGGATGAAATTTCTCGTGACCTTTCCATTATATGGAGAGAGACCCAAAATTCTCTCTTACAGGCTTCTTCACGCATGAAGAGGTTCGCGGATAAGAAAAGAAGAGCTCCCCCCGTTTTTTCCCCTGGAGACAAGGTATGGCTCTCCGCTAAATATGTCCGCTTCCGTGTCCCTAGCTACAAGTTGGGACCACGCTATCTTGGTCCTTTCAAAATTTTGTGTCAAATTAATCCTGTCTCTTATAAACTTCTTCTTCCTCCTTCTCTTCGTATCCCTAATGCCTTTCACGTCTCTCTTCTCAAACCACTCATCCTCAACCGTTTTTCTCCCAAATCTGTTCCTCCCACTCCTGTTTCCGGCTCCTCGGACGTCTTCTCGGTCAAGGAAATTTTGGCTGCCAAAAAGGTCAGAGGGAAAAATTTTTTTTTAGTAGACTGGGAGGGTTGTGGTCCTGAAGAGAGATCCTGGGAACCTGAGGACAACATCCTTGACAAAAGTCTGCTCCTCAGGTTCTCAGGCTCCAAGAAGAGGGGGAGACCCAAGGGGGGGGGTACTGTTACGCCGAGCGCTCCGGGTCCCCGCTCCTCCCCGGAGCGCTCGCTTCACTCCCTCCGCTGCAGCGCTCCGGTCACGTCCTCTGACCCGGGGCGCTGCGATCCTGCTGCCAGCCGGGATGCGATTCGCGATGCGGGTAGCGCCCGCTCGCGATGCGCACCCCGGCTCCCCTACCTGACTCGCTCCCCGTCTGTTCTGTCCCGGCGCGCGCGGCCCCGCTCCCTAGGGCGCGCGCGCGCCGGGTCTCTGCGATTTAAAGGGCCACTGCGCCGCTGATTGGCGCAGTGGTTCCAATTAGGGTTTTCACCTGTGCACTTCCCTATATTACCTCACTTCCCTTGCACTCCCTTGCCGGATCTTGTTGCCTTAGTGCCAGTGAAAGCGTTCCTTGTGTGTTCCTTGCCTGTGTTTCCAGACCTTCTGCCGTTGCCCCTGACTACGATCCTTGCTGCCTGCCCCGACCTTCTGCTACGTCCGACCTTGCTTCTGCCTACTCCCTTGTACCGCGCCTATCTTCAGCAGCCGGAGAGGTGAGCCGTTGCTAGTGGATACGACCTGGTCACTACCGCCGCAGCAAGACCATCCCGCTTTGCGGCGGGCTCTGGTGAAAACCAGTAGTGGCTTAGAACCGGTCCACTAGCACGGTCCACGCCAATCCCTCTCTGGCACAGAGGGTCCACTACCTGCCAGCCGGCATCGTGACAATATCAAAACACAACAACAAGGGAGGAGTTTACTGAGAAGCCTAGAAGACACACCCAAGGGAAAGACATAAGTAAGTAAACAGATTTTTTTTTTCTCTGTTCCACCTCTAGGGGGAGGAGGAGTAGATTGGGCACAGGTGTATAAATCTTAGCTTGGGACTCTTATTGAGAGCTTGCTCTTCTGAGTGTTGCTGTGTAAGAGGGGGCGTGAAAGAGGAGTTTCAAAAACTGTGATTATCTGTTGTGCGGAGTGAATCTGTGGAGTGGGTGCGACTGCCTATAGTCCACATTCATATTTTGGGTAAGTCTTTCTCTCTTGCACATAGTGGGATAACTGTTAGAGTTTAAACACCCTTTTTCCTTTATTTTATTTTTTTCTCTGTTCCACCTCTAGGGGGAGGAGGAGTAGATTGGGCACAGGTGTATAAATCTTATTGAGAGCTTGCTCTTCTGAGTGTTGCTGTGTAAAAGGGGGCGTGAAAGAGGAGTTTCAAAAACAGGAGTTTGAAAGCAGGAGGTTGAGATCGCTGTGAGTGTTAATTTCTGAACCCACAAGGTCTACAAAAAATTTTAAGTGTAATTTTGACTGTCTGTTTTTGCCTATACATTTGTGAAATCCCCATAACTAGATGGCCTCCATGTTGGAAAATGCAGTCCAATGTACATCCTGTTCAATGTATGCAATCCTTGAACAACAGTTTGAGAGTGCATATTGTTATGCGAGATGTGTGCTAGTTGTCCGTTTGGAAGCCCAGATCCTTCATCTAGAGGGGTGACTGGCAACAATGAGAAGCATTAACAATATGGAGAGGAGTCTCCTGCTCACTGAGCAGGCACTCTCCGGAATAGAGGTGGGGGAGGACAGTGGGACGGAGTTGCAGGACAGTCAGGCAGTTAGCTGGGTTACAGTTAGAAAGAGGGGTAGGGGGAAAAAGTGTCAGGGAGGCTAGTCCTGAACTGGCACACCCCAACAAGTTTGCCCGCTTGGCAGATGAGGGGGATGCCATTACAGAGCTATCAGAACTGCAGCAGGATACCGCCTCTGACCGCCAGGGGGTGTCTGCTCCAGTAAGGAGGGAGGGAGGAGTACAGGGTAGGCCAGACAGGTACTAGTGGTGGGGGACTCAATTATTAGGGGGACAGACAGGGCAATCTGTCACAAAGACCGGGATCGCCGAACAGTGTGTTGTCTGCCTGGCGCACGAGTTCGGCACATCGCGGATCGGATTGACAGGTTGCTGGGCGGGGCTGGAGAGGACCCAGCAGTCATGGTACATATTGGCACCAATGACAAAGTAAGAGGTAGGTGGAGTGTCCTTAATAGTGTTGCTCGCGAATATTCGCAATACGAATTTTATTCGCGAATATCGCATATTCGCGAATTCGCGAATGTTCGTGAATATAGCGCTATATATTCGTAATTACGAATATTCGTGTTTTTTTTTCACAGTACACATCACAGTGATCACCCCTCTCTGCTTCCAGCTTGTGTGGTATAAAGAAGGCTCTAATACTACTGTGTGAGACTGGCGTGCGTTTTTTCGCGTATGCGAAAATTTGCATATGCTAATTTTTGCATATTCCAAATTTTCGTATATGCTAATTTACGCATACGCGAATATTCGCATATGCGAAAATAAAACGAGAATATTACAAATATGCGAATATTCGCGAATATATGACGAATATTCGTCCATATATTCACGATTATTCGCGATTCGAATATGGCCTATGCCGCTCAACACTAGTCCTTAAAAATGATTTCAGGGACTTAGGCCGCAAGCTTAAGGCAAGGACCTCCAAGGTAGTATTTTCTGAAATACTACCAGTACCACGAGCCGCACCAGAGAGGCAGCGGGAGATCAGGGAGGTAAACAAGTGGCTCAGAAGCTGGTGTAGGAAGGAAGGGTTTGGGTTCATGGAGAACTGGGCTGACTTCGCTGTCGGTTACCGTCTCTAACGTAGGGACGGGCTGCACCTCAATGGGGAGGGTGCAGCTTTGCTTGGGGAGAAGATGGCTAGAAGGGTCGAGGAGTGTTTAAACTAGGGACTTGGGGGGAGGGAACCTACAGCAAAGAGGAGGAAGATAGTGTAGATAGAGAGGTGGGAATTATAAATGTACCTGGGGGTGGAGCGGAGAGAGGGGTTAGAATAGTTAATAGGAATAGGCTTCATAGGAAAATAAAAGTTACACCCTTGAATCCCATTAACCCCAATAACATAAAGGATGGAAATGTAAAGTGTATGTTCACAAATGCCAGAAGCCTAGCAAATAAAATTGGGGAGCTTGAGGCCTTGATACTGGAGGAACATATTGATATAGTTGGGGTCACTGGGACATGGCTGGACTCCTCGCATGACTGGGCTGTCAATCTGCAGGGGTTTACATTGTTTCGCAAGGATAGAATGAACAGAAAAGGTGGTGGAGTCTGTCTGTATGTCACAAGTGGTATGAAAGTCAGTGTGAAGGATGCCATAGTGTGTGATGATTCTGAGGAGGTGGAATCACTGTGGGTAGAATTACAAAAGGAGGGAAATACTGAAAAAATAATACTTGGTGTAATCTACAGACCCCCTAATATCACTGAAGAGATAGAAGTTCGACTTCATAAACAAATAGAGAGGGCCGCCCGGGCAGGTACAGTGATAATAATGGGAGATTTTAACTATCCAGATATAGATTGGGGTCCGGGGTTGGCTAAAACTACAAAGGGGCGACAATTCCTACATTTATTGCAGGATAATTTTATGGGCCAGTTTGTGGAGGACCCAACAAGAAGTGATGCCTTGTTGGATCTGATCATTTCCAACAACGCAGAGCTGGTTGGTAATGTAACTGTGCGGGAAAACCTTGGTAATAGCGACCACAATATAGTTACTTTTGACTTAAAATGTAGAAAACAAAGACAGGCGGGGAAGGCAAAAACATATAACTTTAAAAAGGCAAACTTCCCTGGGCTGAGGGCTACACTACAGGACATAGACTGGGGGGAGGTGTTCTCAAATACTGATACAGAAGGTAAATGGGACATCTTTAAATCAACTCTAAATAACTATACAGCTAAATATATACCAAAGGGGAACAAATATAAATGACTAAAACTAAATCCTACATGGCTGACAAATTATGTTAAAAGAGCAATAAACAACAACAAAAATAGCCTTCAAAAAATTCAAATCTGATGGGTCAGCTATAACATTTAAACAGTACAAAGAGCTTAATAAAATCCGTAAATATGTAATAAAAACAGCAAAAATTCAAAACAAGAGACAGGTGGCCAAAGAAAGCAAAACTAATCCTAAATATTTTTTTAGATATATAAATGCAAAAAAACCAAGGACAGAGCATGTAGGACCCCTTAATAATGATAATGGGGAGGTGGTCACGGGCGATCAAGAGAAGGCGAAGCTACTGAATGGGTTCTTTAGTTCTGTATACACTATGGAAAAAGGAGCTGACATTGGCCAGGTCAGTGCTGGTAACACATCATGTAATGTACTGAACTGGCTTAATGTAGAGATGGTACAAGGTAAGTTAAGTAATATAAATGTAAGCAAATCTCCAGGGCCAGATGGATTGCACCCAAGAGTTCTTAGAGAGGTAAGTTCAGTAATATCTGTACCCCTGTTCATGATATTTAGAGATTCTCTGGTGTCTGGTATTGTGCCAGGGGACTGGCGCAAGGCGAATGTGGTGCCAATCTTCAAAAAGGGCTCTAGGTCTTCCCCAAGAAACTATAGACCGGTAAGTTTAACGTGCATTGTGGGTAAATTGTTTGAAGGACTTATAAGGGATTACATACAGGAATACATAGGGGATAATTGTATTATAAGTGATAACCAGCATGGGTTTACTAAGGATAGAAGTTGTCAAACCAATCTAATTTGCTTTTATGAAGAGGTGAGTAGAAGCCTTGACAGAGGAATGGCTGTGGATATAGTGTTTCTGGATTTTGCTAAAGCATTTGATACTGTCCCTCATAGACTTCTGACAGGTAAGTTAAGGTCTTTAGGTTTGGAAATTTTAGTTTGTAACTGGATTGAACACTGGCTCATGGATCGTACCCAGAGAGTGGTGGTCAATGATTCGTACTCTGATTGGTCCCCGGTAATTAGTGGTGTACCCCAAGGTTCAGTACTGGGCCCTCTGTTGTTTAATTTATTTATCAATGATATAGAGGATGGTATTAACAGCTCTGTTTCTATCTTTGCAGATGACACCAAGCTTTGCAGCACGGTACAGTCTATAGAGGATGTGTATAGGTTACAAGATGACTTGGATGACAGGTGCCCCCCTAAAAACCCCACGCGTTCCATTGCCCGTCGACAACTTCCTCAGAGGTAGGAGATCCGTAAGTGTGTGCCCAGCTAGAGCTGGTATCCGTGAAGTTTAGAACACCCCTGAGGAAGTTGCCGACGGGCAAAGGAACGCATGGGGTTTTTAGGGGGGCACCTGCCGTATTACTCCTCCATCTATTGTCCTTTACTACCAGTCCCCTGTGCTATATACTGAGGATATTCAGGTTGTATACATATTATTGGTGTTGTGGGGACAGGACTGTATTGATTTAACATTCTGGTTGTATGATAGATTGATAACCTGAGTATTTGTGGAGGCAGGTGCCCTGGGTGGGGTTTCTCCCCTTCTTTTTGGTAGGGGGTTCCCCCCCCCCCCCCCCCCTCGTTTGTGCAGTGGCCAATTGGGCCTTTTTTAATTGATTTTAACTGTATTGTCTGCTTTTTGTACCATTTATATGTAATAAAGATATACTTTTTGGATTACAGTTATTGTGGGTGTGCATTATATTGCGTATCTCTTTCTCTTTTTGTGTAGTTATTGTTATTTGGTACGCTTAATAGCACCCCTTTGTGTATGATGCTGAGCCCGCATGCTTTCTATATACATAGACTAAGTGTCTGGGCATCCACTTGGCAAATGAAGTTCAATGTGGATAAATGTAAAGTAATGCATCTGGGTACTAATAACCTGCATGCGTCGTATGTCTTAGGGGGGAACAAACTGGCAGAGTCACTGGTAGAGAAGGATCTGGGTGTACTTGTAGATCACAGACTACAGAATAGCATGCAATGTAAGGCTGCTGCTTCCAAAGCCAGCAGGATATTGTCATGTATCAAAAGAGGCATGGACTCAAGGGACAGGGACATAATACTCCCCCTTTATAAAGCATTGGTACGGCCTCACCTGGAATATGCTGTTCAGTTTTGTTCGCCTGTACATAAAAGGGACACTGTGGAGCTGGAAAGGGTGCAGAGACGCGCGACTAAACTAATATGAGGCATGGAACATCTTAGCTCTGAGGAGCGATTAAAGGAGTTACAATTGTTTAGTCTTGAGAAGAGACGTTTAAGGGGGATATGATAAACGTATATAAGTATATTAATGGCCCATACAAAAAATATGGAGAAAAACTGTTCCAGGTTAAACCCCCCCAAAGGACGAGGGGGCACTCCCTCCATCTGAAGTAGAAAAAGTTTAGTCTCAAGGGGCGACACGCCTTCTTTACCATGAGAACTGTGAACTTATGGAACAGTCTACCTCAGGAACTGGTCACAGCAGGAAAAATTAAAACTTTAAAAAGCTTTAAAACAGGATTAGATACATTCCTGGAACAAAATAACATTAATGCTTATGAAGAAATATAAAATCCCATCCCTTCCCCAATATCGCGCCACACCCCTACCCCTTAATTCCCTGGTTGAACTTGATGGACATATGTCTTTTTTCGACCGTACTAACTATGTAACCATGTAACTATGTAACTATGATACAGGCCTTTGAAAATACAGGAAATGTACTTTTTTCAACACTTTCATACAGTAGACGGACTTACAATGGTTAAACGTGCTCTCTGCATTAAACAGTTAAAATAATAATCTTCACTTATATGGTGTCCCGGTACCGTATTGCATACCGTACCTAGTGTAGAGGTCCCCAAAGTCAGAGTAACTACGTTCAGGTAGGGTTCCTCAGGTGGGACAGCCCCTAGTCACCTCTCCTAAAGTCTATCTTTAATAATAAATGTATATATTTAAGAATTATATATATTCTATAGTAATGTATAGTACTTACCTTGTTCAGCGTCGCAGGACCTTCTAGTAACCTCTATGGTTTTTAGTAGGACCTTAGGAGGTCCTTGGGTCACGTGTTACCCACAATCTCTGTAATGGTGATTGACATCAGTATGGACCAATTAGCATTAGTCCAGCCCCTGCCCATATAAGGGAGCTGCGTCCAATTATCGCTCTCTTGGGTTGCTGCTCTCGTGGATGCCGGACTAACAGGACAGTGCTACGCAACTTTCAAAGACACGCTAGGCCTCAAAAACCTGCTGACCTCAGCGGAACCAAAACCGCGAATTCACATCTAAATCCCCGCTAATGCTAGCGTGACTACTGGACCGCAACTAACCCCTAAATCCAGTGGAACAACGCATAGTGCTAAAAGACTCTAAATGCTAAAGTCCCAACCTTTGTCAATCTCCAAGGAAAGCTGCTGTTAAGCTCAGAGACTGTTGTACTATTGAAGCTTGCAGAAAACCTTCAGTAAAAGTTAATACTGTTTCAGAAACTCTCCGGTTGTGGCCAATCTATTCTTATCATCTACCTCCCTATCACTCTTTGGAAGGGTGGCGGTAGGAAAAGCATTATTGAGGAGCCCTCACCCTGGCATCACGAATAGTAAGGGTTAACAAGCACCCTTTAATTACTGCACAGCTATACTCCCAATACCCTACATCCCCCAGGCTATCACATAGCTTTTTGGCTTCTTACGAACAGGATATGGGTGTGTGCCTCCAGCTGTTGCCACCAAGTAAAGTGTACTCCCCCTGTATAAAAGACTGTATTAATGTGTTATGGAGCACCATATAATTGTACGGAAGATTGCATATGGTCACACGTGCAGAGAGCACACGCGAAAAGTAAGGGGGAGGCAAAAATTTTATTGTTGCAGGAATATGTAAAGTAAGGAATGAATGTATGTTACGATCCTGTGGTCCGGTCAGCAGTGCAAGAGTTAAACCACTGCCAGGAAAAGCACGCGAAGAAAGCCCGCGCTATGTCACATCAAGTGAGTGTGTCACAGCCGAAAGGGAATTTAAAATCACAGTTGTTGTTTCCAGCCGGCAGCCATTTTGGTGAAGCCCAGTATAAAGGGAACCCTGCACAGCGACCTCTTCAGTCTGAACGAAGGAGAGCCGGAAGGTACAGACATGGCAGAGAGCAGCATTCCACATGACATGCGCACGAAGATGGCACAGAATAAAGGAAAGTTCGCAACCCAGCTGTTCCACAATCTTGCCAACCGTTTGCAGCGGTTGTCATTGGATGAAGAGGGGGTATGCAATCTTCCCCCACTGCCCGATGATGACGACGACTGGCAAGATACCCCTCCAGGGGACACTGCAGGGACTCCTGGAACTCCTTCACCGGTGAGACTGTCC
The DNA here is from genome assembly GCF_029499605.1 of Hyla sarda. Lineage (NCBI taxonomy): Eukaryota > Metazoa > Chordata > Amphibia > Anura > Hylidae > Hyla > Hyla sarda. The sequence goes on from NC_079191.1 coordinate 300,814,850, forward strand.
CCTCATCACCGCACTTGGGGTTCGTGGGCTGAGATCCTGACGGAGGAATCCTCTGCAAGAACCCCATCAGAGGCAGCTTTCTCTTCCTCCACCAGCTCTGAGCCAGAAATACCCCTGTCCGCCATGCAGAATGCACGACCGTGCTCACCAAAATTGCCCCAATGGGTCTTTGGGGATGAACCTGACTTCATACAATACATGCATGATGTGCTTCAACCCCTGCCTGGGAAGCCCCTCCCATCGGTTCCTAAGGCACAGCAAGAAAGGGCCCATCAAGAGGCCGAAATAGCTGACTTAATGGACAAACTAAAGGCCCGACACCGAGAACTTCATGCCCCCAAGCATGTACATCTGCCTCTTGAGTAAAGGATCCGCTACCAAGAGAACACCAAAGAGATGAAGGCACTCTTCATTCGCAAGTGGGATCATCCCCGAGAAGGGGAGAAGCCCTTGGAATGTCGCAGAGCAACAGTGGTTAAGTTCGACAAGGTCAGAGGTTATGGTACTCTCATTGATTGCCACACCGGCTATACCATCCTCATAAACCGGCGAGCTGTACAGTGGTCATATCTACACAAAAAGTTCCATTCCCTGGAGGTGGGTGAGATAATGGAATACACGCCAGTCCGGGGCCTGCGAGAAGAGTGGGTGGCCGCAGTCACCAGGCCAGCCACTCCAACCCAGTTGCCCTTCAAGTTCTTTCCCTCTGATGATTGGGAAGCGGACCCCTTCCAGCTGAGGCCGAAGTGGCCTGCTCCTGATGCATCCACCAATGTACCCAAGGAGGAGGAGTCTCTACAGCAGCCACCACTTCCTTCTGCCTGCAACAAAGTACCCTGGCCTACTCCTATTAAGTAGGTTTGGCCTCGACCGCGGGTACCAACCAAAGTATCTGGGCCCACTCCCGACAAGGAGATTTGGTCTGCCCACCAGGTACCAACGACAGTGCTGCGGCCCACTCTCGACGAGGAGGTGGGGCCGAATCAACCAGCACCAACTGTTAACCTCAATCCTTCAGTGTTAGACTCAACCCTTACTAATTTGGTGTGGGAGAGCCACAATAACTCTTTACCTGCTCGTGATCCTGAGAGGAGTAGAGGCTCTAGGCGAGGAGCAGGACGACATTGCCAGAGTTTCATCTGAACTGTGACCCTTATTTTGCTTTAAAGTTTTTTGCTGTCTTCACAGACTTTTCTGCAACAGTTCAAGAAGTGTGCCTACCAGGACTATGCTAAGACTGTTTAAGTTGTAACGTAACTGTCAAGCTTTTGGGCCTGGTCCTTAGACCAAGAGACTCCTAGAGGTAGGAGATCCGTAAGTGTGTGCCCAGCTAGAGCTGGTAGCCGTGAAGTTTAGACTCTTATTGCAGGTGGACTGCTGATCCTTGCACGCTTGTTTACATGTATATACCTCAATAGTAACATAGGGAATTTTGCACCTATTCGGTACAGATGGTGGGAATATTTCAGCGCTGTTCACAACCGGTAAGTAATACAATACAGAAATTTAGGTGCACTACTGTGGTAGATGTATACAGTGACATTGGCTAATCCCTCAACACTGATGTTAAAATTGAGAAATTCGCCAGGTGGGGGTGGGGCTTGGGTGGGGCTTGTAGCCTCTCTCCCCCCTTCCATTGTATGTGTGCTCAGTCACGCTGGAGGGAACTGGGAGCAGGCTGCATGTCGACCTAGTGCTGCTGTAATTGCCCACTGGCCCCTGGTGTTTGCTTATTACGCACAGGTAGGTTAGCGTTAGGTCCCGTGCCATCTGAGAAACCTTGGCGTTGGTGTGCGGGCTCTGGTGTGTCCTTTATATAAGGATACACTGGCGAATGTCTCAATTTTAACATCAGTGTTGAGGGATTAGCCAATGTCACTGTATACATCTACCACAGTAGTGCACCTAAATTTCTGTATTGTATTATTCTAATTGTTACACATCCACACCGTTTATCTGGTGTAGGATTCTATTGTGGCACTTGTAGTCCGCTGCAGGCATCCTCCATTGTATGCATTTTTATGCTGGGGATCGCCCCTAGCAACGGACTACAAGGGCAGGATCTGCTCCCCCAGTATATATGCACAACTGCATTTGGGGTTGAGCACCTCCAGCCATTTGAGACCACGTTTTTTGTTGTTGTTTGTAAATTTATACGTGGAGGTGTGTAAACTCCATATGTTAATGCGCCTTGAACACTTTCCAGGCAGCATTAGGGTTGCACCTGTGAGGCCATGCACCTATATCAGCCAACTTGGGTGGGGCTTGTAGCCTCTCTCCCCCCTTCCATTGTATGTGTGCTCAGTCACGCTGGAGGGAACTGGGAGCAGGCTGCATGTCGACCTAGTGCTGCTGTAATTGCCCACTGGCCCCTGGTTTTTGCTTATTACGCACAGGTAGGTTAGCGTTAGGTCCCGTGCCATCTGAGAAACCTTGGCGTTGGTGTGCGGGCTCTGGTGTGTCCTTTATATAAGGATACACTGGCGAATGTCTCAATTTTAACATCAGTGTTGAAGGATTAGCCAATGTCACTGTATACATCTACCACAGTAGTGCACCTAAATTTCTGTATTGTATTATTCTAATTGTTACACATCCACACCGTTTATCTGGTGTAGGATTCTATTGTGGCACTTGTAGTCCGCTGCAGGCATCCTCCATTGTATGCATTTTTATGCTGGGGATCGCCCCTAGCAACGGACTACAAGGGCAGGATCTGCTCCCCCAGTATATATGCACAACTGCATTTGGGGTTGAGCACCTCCAGCCATTTGAGACCACGTTTTTTGTTGTTGTTTGTAAATTTATACGTGGAGGTGTGTAAACTCCATATGTTAATGCGCCTTGAACACTTTCCAGGCAGCATTAGGGTTGCACCTGTGAGGCCATGCACCTATATCAGCCAACTTGGGTGGGGCTTGTAGCCTCTCTCCCCCCTTCCATTGTATGTGTGCTCAGTCACGCTGGAGGGAACTGGGAGCAGGCTGCATGTCGACCTAGTGCTGCTGTAATTGCCCACTGGCCCCTGGTTTTTGCTTATTACGCACAGGTAGGTTAGCGTTAGGTCCCGTGCCATCTGAGAAACCTTGGCGTTGGTGTGCGGGCTCTGGTGTGTCCTTTATATAAGGATACACTGGCGAATGTCTCAATTTTAACATCAGTGTTGAGGGATTAGCCAATGTCACTGTATACATCTACCACAGTAGTGCACCTAAATTTCTGTATTGTATTATTCTAATTGTTACACATCCACACCGTTTATCTGGTGTAGGATTCTATTGTGGCACTTGTAGTCCGCTGCAGGCATCCTCCATTGTATGCATTTTTATGCTGGGGATCGCCCCTAGCAACGGACTACAAGGGCAGGATCTGCTCCCCCAGTATATATGCACAACTGCATTTGGGGTTGAGCACCTCCAGCCATTTGAGACCACGTTTTTTGTTGTTGTTTGTAAATTTATACGTGGAGGTGTGTAAACTCCATATGTTAATGCGCCTTGAACACTTTCCAGGCAGCATTAGGGTTGCACCTGTGAGGCCATGCACCTATATCAGCCAACTTGGGTGGGGCTTGTAGCCTCTCTCCCCCCCCCTTCCATTGTATGTGTGCTCAGTCACGCTGGAGGGAACTGGGAGCAGGCTGCATGTCGACCTAGTGCTGCTGTAATTGCCCACTGGCCCCTGGTTTTTGCTTATTACGCACAGGTAGGTTAGCGTTAGGTCCCGTGCCATCTGAGAAACCTTGGCGTTGGTGTGCGGGCTCTGGTGTGTCCTTTATATAAGGATACACTGGCGAATGTCTCAATTTTAACATCAGTGTTGAGGGATTAGCCAATGTCACTGTATACATCTACCACAGTAGTGCACCTAAATTTCTGTATTGTATTATTCTAATTGTTACACATCCACACCGTTTATCTGGTGTAGGATTCTATTGTGGCACTTGTAGTCCGCTGCAGGCATCCTCCATTGTATGCATTTTTATGCTGGGGATCGCCCCTAGCAACGGACTACAAGGGCAGGATCTGCTCCCCCAGTATATATGCACAACTGCATTTGGGGTTGAGCACCTCCAGCCATTTGAGACCACGTTTTTTGTTGTTGTTTGTAAATTTATACGTGGAGGTGTGTAAACTCCATATGTTAATGCGCCTTGAACACTTTCCAGGCAGCATTAGGGTTGCACCTGTGAGGCCATGCACCTATATCAGCCAACTTGGGTGGGGCTTGTAGCCTCTCTCCCCCCCCCTTCCATTGTATGTGTGCTCAGTCACGCTGGAGGGAACTGGGAGCAGGCTGCATGTCGACCTAGTGCTGCTGTAATTGCCCACTGGCCCCTGGTTTTTGCTTATTACGCACAGGTAGGTTAGCGTTAGGTCCCGTGCCATCTGAGAAACCTTGGCGTTGGTGTGCGGGCTCTGGTGTGTCCTTTATATAAGGATACACTGGCGAATGTCTCAATTTTAACATCAGTGTTGAGGGATTAGCCAATGTCACTGTATACATCTACCACAGTAGTGCACCTAAATTTCTGTATTGTATTATTCTAATTGTTACACATCCACACCGTTTATCTGGTGTAGGATTCTATTGTGGCACTTGTAGTCCGCTGCAGGCATCCTCCATTGTATGCATTTTTATGCTGGGGATCGCCCCTAGCAACGGACTACAAGGGCAGGATCTGCTCCCCCAGTATATATGCACAACTGCATTTGGGGTTGAGCACCTCCAGCCATTTCAGACCACGTTTTTTGTTGTTGTTTGTAAATTTATACGTGGAGGTGTGTAAACTCCATATGTTAATGCGCCTTGAACACTTTCCAGGCAGCATTAGGGTTGCACCTGTGAGGCCATGCACCTATATCAGCCAACTTGGGTGGGGCTTGTAGCCTCTCTCCCCCCTTCCATTGTATGTGTGCTCAGTCACGCTGGAGGGAACTGGGAGCAGGCTGCATGTCGACCTAGTGCTGCTGTAATTGCCCACTGGCCCCTGGTTTTTGCTTATTACGCACAGGTAGGTTAGCGTTAGGTCCCGTGCCATCTGAGAAACCTTGGCGTTGGTGTGCGGGCTCTGGTGTGTCCTTTATATAAGGATACACTGGCGAATGTCTCAATTTTAACATCAGTGTTGAGGGATTAGCCAATGTCACTGTATACATCTACCACAGTAGTGCACCTAAATTTCTGTATTGTATTATTCTAATTGTTACACATCCACACCGTTTATCTGGTGTAGGATTCTATTGTGGCACTTGTAGTCCGCTGCAGGCATCCTCCATTGTATGCATTTTTATGCTGGGGATCGCCCCTAGCAACGGACTACAAGGGCAGGATCTGCTCCCCCAGTATATATGCACAACTGCATTTGGGGTTGAGCACCTCCAGCCATTTGAGACCACGTTTTTTGTTGTTGTTTGCACACAACCGGTAAGTGTAAGATTCTTATTCTTTATTGTACATGTAACGCGTTTCAAGGACGCTCCGTCCTCTTCTTCAGACATCAATAGTAACGTGACATTCTTCGTGAAAGTTGCACTCATCAGGTGAATGCACCTGAACCCTGTTGGAGTGTTTAATAACTGCTTATGCTAGAGTAACTAATGTAAATGGTTATTGTACCCAAAAAAATTAGCCTTGTACATGTGAACATAAATTTTTTTTAAATAATATGTGTTGTAGAAGTTGCTAGTAGGTGGCTTCCTTGGCTCCTCTGAGGAATAACAGTTTTGTCGCCCATCATTAACACCTCAAAGGTCCACTCAAGGGAAACTACCACTAAGGTATCAAGACTGACTTTGCACATAGTACTACACACATAGTACCTCAAAAACAATCACTTAAGTGTACTTACCTCACTTAAACTTAGTACACCTAAAAATAAACAAGCAAACTAAAATATCTCACACTAAAGTAAATGCTTTGGGAATTGTAGCTTATGTCCTTTTCCAGTTCCTGCCACTGTTATGTACACAATTCTCTCTTCTCTTATACGTGAGCGAGATGTTCTGTCTTGCTAGCTAAAAGTAATACACGTAATTAAAGGTAACTTAGGTAAGGTTTATCTGTTGTGTTCTAGGGATAAGAGCGTATAGCCAATGGACCCTAGTAGCCAGTCTTATTGGTAGAAAGCCTCAGGCAAGCCAATATACTCTCAGTGTACTTAACAGGTAGCTAACATGGCAAAAATGTGTTGAGATTCAAAAATGTATAGTGAAATTCACAAATGTGGAGAGATAAAAAAAATGTATAGCGAGATTTAAATTGTCAAGTGAGCTTAGGAAAAATGTTAAGTAGGATGTATCTCATGTGAATAATATCATCCTGTTACTAAATTCATGAACCAATCCTGTTCGTGAGTTTACCCAAACCAATGTATGCACATCAAAGAAAATGTTAAGTAGCTTTATAGTGTTGTACTCGACCTTCACTTTGTCCCTCTGTCTTAGGGAACTGACGTCGAGGCCGACTTATCTTAAGTAAGGGGGTTTGTGGTGTCCCGGTAACGTATTGCATACGTACCTAGTGTAGAGGTCCCCAAAGTCAGAGTAACTACGTTCAGGTAGGGTTCCTCAGGTGGGACAGCCCCTAGTCGTCTCTCCTAAAGTCTATCTTTAATAATAATAAATGTATATATTTAATAATTCTATATATTCTATAGTAATGTATAGTACTTACCTTGTTCAGCGTCGCAGGACCTTCGGTCATGTGACCATGCTAGTAAACTCTATGGTATGTTGTAGGATCTTAGGAGGTCCTTGGGTCACATGTTACCCACAAATCACTGTAATGGTGATTGACATCAGTATGGACCAATTAGCATTAGTCCAGCCCCTGCCCATATAAGGGAGCTGCGTCCAATTATCGCTCTCTTGGGTTGCTGCTCTCGTGAATGCCGGACTAACAGGACAGTGCTGCGCAACTTTCAAAGACACGTTAGGCCTCAAAAACCTGCCGGCCTCAACGGAACCAAAACCGTGAATTCACATCTAAATCCCTGCTAATGCTAGCGTGACTACTGGACCGCAACTAACCCCTAAATCCAGTGGAACAACACATAGTACTAAAAGACTCTAAATGCTAAAGTCCCCACCTTTGTCAATCTCCAAGGAAAGCTGTTGTTATGCTCAGAGACTGTTGTACTATTGAAGCTTGCAGAAAACCTTCAGTAAAAGTTAATACTGTTTCAGAAACTCTCTGGTTGTGGACAATCTATTCTTATCATCTACCTCCCTATCGCTCTTGGGAAGGGTGGCGGTAGAAAAAAACATTATTGAGGACCCCCTGACCCTGGCATCACGAATAGCAAGGGTTAACAAGCACCCTTTAATTACTGCACAGCTACACTCCCCATACCCTACATCCCCCAGGCTATCACACTTACATTCACACATGCCATGAGAGTAAGCAGGGGCTGAACTATTAATTTGTAATGTTTTTTAAGAGCCATAAGTACATTAAAGCATATCTTATTCATCTGGCCTGCTGAAGGGAGTGGTCTTGCCAGCAGAACTTCGAACGGGCTAACTACTGAGTATCCCGTGTGGAAATTGTCACTTTCATCAGCATATCTGGACACGTCTGTGTAGAGAGTAAAGGTTGCATTGTCCAATTGTGTTTCTTGGACTGTTGGTAAATGTGATGTCTCCATTTCTATAACCTTTAAGCAATTGTGCTCAGGATCACCAAGGTCTCCATAATTTTGTTCAATTTGTTTTTCTTCCTCATCCCCCCCTCGAGAGAGGAAGCAGGGTAGCTGGATTGAGGATTGTGCAACTCTGAAGGGTGACATTATCCGGGAGTAAGAGAGAGCATTGAAGTCTCACTTGTTTTTGTAGAGAAAGTGGATTTCTTTGGCATTGCATTAGAATAGCTTTCAGATCATGTGGAGCAAGGATAACTATGGATTGTCCAAGAATGATGTCCGAGGTCTTGTCCAAGAGATCCTTAGCTGATGACACAGCTCTAAGGCAGGTTGGTTCAGTGTGTGCAACAGGATCTAGTCCGCAAGAGTAGTATCCCAAAGGTCTCAATTTGTCTCCATGTTTTTGTGCAAGGACTCCAGAGGCATGGCCATTTGTTTCAGAGACAAACAGATAAAACGGTAGTTCGTAATTTGGGATACTAAGCGCTGGAGCAGACAGGATAATGTCTTTTAGGTGGTTCAAACACTTTATAACTTCCCATGATAGTGGCTGTGTCATAGCTGGTATGGCATCATACAGGGGTTGAATTAGTGCTGAGGCATCAGGAATCCATTGTTGGCAGTATGTGATCATACCAAGATAGGCTTGTAATTGCTTGACAGTTGTAGGTACAGGAATTTCTTGTATGGCTTGCTTCCTGTCTTCCGTGAGGTGTTTAACACCTTCAGAGATACAATGTCCTACAACTTTTTGTTGTGCCCACTGAACTTTTTCTAGGGACACCTTGCAGTTGATTGAAGAAAGGAAAAATAGCAGATCAACTGAAGTGGTGGCACACTCATCTTGTGATGTGGCACAGAGTAGAAGGTCATCCACATATTAAAGTAAAGTCACATTAGGATGGGCACATAACCATGGATGCAGACAGGTGGATAAGGCTTGAGAAAAGTGATTGGGGGAGTTTTAAGCTTGCTGTAGCAAGCGTGTCCAGGTGTATTGTCCTCCTTGGTGAGTAAAGGCAAAGGGGTATTGGCAGTCTGGATGCAAAGGAACGCTGAAGAAAGCATTGGCTAAGTCCAGAACAGTAAAAAACTTGGCATATGGTGGTATCGAGCTGAGCAGAGTATGTGGGTTGGGAACAATGGGAGTATCCAGAATTGTGGCAGCATTAATGGCACGAAGATCATGTACCATGCGGAACTTCTCAGGCTGTCCTTTTTGTGTCTTCTTCTTTACTGGAAACAAAGGAGTGTTTGCTGGGGAACACATTTAATTAAGGCTCCATTCTTGAGAAGAGTTGCAATTTGTTCAGAAAGAGAAGTTTCTTGGTTTGCTTTGAGCGGATACTGGGGTACTCTAGGTATCTTGGCTTTGGGTTTTAAGAAGACCTTAACAGGCAGAACAGGCGAGAGTCCAATATCATCTGTGCCTTTGGACCAGACACAGTCAGGAATTTGTTGTAGATAGACATTGGGTATAGTCTTTGTTTTGATATTCATGACCATCAGTGGAGAGGCTTGCCGGACACAAAAGTTCTTCAGGCGTAAGTGGTTGGGATAATTCAAGGTGCATCCCATCATCCTCATATTTATTGGTGGCTTTGAGTTTCAGGAGTAAATCTTAGATCCAGATTTTTGATAATTTCTATATGAGACATGATTAGCTGGATTCTCTTGAGTTATCTGTTGTCGGGTCTTCATTGTTGATTCATTCTGGAGTGGTTTAGGTGTCCAGAGAGAGGTCCAGATTGTTGTTGGTCCATATTATGACGGTTTTGTGACATCATTGACATCCATTCGGTAGTTGCAAGGAGGAAGTCTGGTTCTGCAGTTTTGCTTGACGTGTCTGAGTTTACCACATCTGTAGCAGATGATCGTTTTGACGGATGGACTTTGTTGTGCATCATTCCGACCACGGTTCTGAGGAGAAACAGTTCGGTCCTGAGGGACATAATTCTGAACCGGGTATTGTGCTGTAGAATTAAGCATCATCTGTGCATCTTGACACACTGATACATCCGAGCTCTTCTTAGTAGGTGCCACTCCAGTTTGTTTTTCAAAAGCTTTGACAATGAGTAAAAGCTGTTTTGGTTGAAGCGTCACATATTCAGGCCTAGTGTCTGTAAGCCTTTTCTTAGAATCGTAGAGGCCAGTAACAAAGGTGCTAATGAAGACTTTCGTATGGAATTTGCTTCCTAGGTCATAACATTGATCCTGGAACAGATAGTAGTCTGGAGAAAAACTTTTCAGCTGATTCCGTAGGTTTCTGAGAGGCATCAGAGAAATTGGTGGAGCTTGAAGCTAGTCTTTCTCTGGCCCAGGCTTGTAGTTGTCGACAGAATTCTATTTCAGAAGAGTATGTCTCCTCGTCCACAATAGCAGAACTATCAAGGCTGGCGGAAATGATAGGCCAGAAGGCGTCTCCATTTTTGATAGAGACTAGATTATATAAATCCTTCCATACTGATGAATAGGTTTGTTGGATTTGCTTGATTCTTCTGTAGAAAGGCATTGGCTGTTTCTCTGCGTCAGGGAGTTGGGTTAGGAGATTATTTACTTGCACCAAGGTAAACGGAACATATTTATAAAGAGTTTCTGAAAGAGGTTTTTCAGACCCTTTATTTCCACCACTATAGGTAAGTGGTATTGGCATAGTTTGCGGTGGACTGGATTCACGAAAACTATACTGGAGATCTCTGGAATCATCAGGCTGTGTGGGCAAAAGTTTAGATGGCGTGGATCTGGGTAATCTATGTTGTAGGTTATCTGAATCATCATTTGGCATTGGGTGTCTACCCAAGAGGTTAGGTTTCTTGTACAAGTTGACAGCATTCACCAGAGCTTGGACTTTTTTGTATGTTTCAGAGATAAGCCTGATTTTCTGCAATGTTGGTATTGGCTTGTGATGTTTAATGCTGGACACTATTGCATTGGTACAGATATTAGGAGGAAATCCAAAGAGTCCAGAACTGATGGGTGGAATGGCCAGAGAGGAAATTCCCTTCTCTCCAGCTAGATCAAGAATGTGGTGTATTGCGGACTGAAGCTGCCTTATGCAGACATCATGTTTGGCAGAGAAATATCTGGGACCAATAACATGTATTATCATGTTGCAAGGCAGTGTCCCAGAGCCTATAATGGCCAGCTGGGGGGTTGAAATAGGCCCTTGTTGTAGTACCAAGAGATCAGAGTCATGCTGAATACTAGTCCCCCCTGCATGCACTAAGGCAGCAGCAAGGCCATCATTATGCTGAAGATATGAATTTGCAGGGTTAACTATAGCTTGCACTCGCTGGGTTTCCATGGAACCCATGCCAACCCGGAGTAAGGTGTTATTCCAGATCTTTGTTCCAAGGGTCGGTTGAAAAGATTCAGACACCATACTTGATCTAATGGTTTGGTACATGTTACTGTTGGAGGTATTGGGAGGCACATGAAATTGCACCACAGTAGGTGTGAATGTATTAACAGGTGAAAGTGATATCTTTCCTGGGGACTGACAATGATGATGATGATCATTGGTAGGAGACTGAAACCATGCATGGGGTTCCTCTTGGGCTGGAGGACTGTCTTCACTGGGTAGAGAAGTCTGACATCTTGGTGAGGCACAGCAATTATTATTATTTTTATTTTTATTTTATTTGAGTAAACAAGTCATACATTAATTAATAAATATTATAAACAATAAATTTTCAATACATACTTTGTGCTTCCCCTCTTAAGATCAAAACAGCTGTTTAAGCTTTTTGATTCCTGACCAGGGACATCAGGAACCTACTGGGTTGCCCTGCTTCCAGGAGTCTCTGTTGGCCGAGGAATAAACATCTATTCTTACTTTTTTCCAACAAGTATGCATCCAAAGCTTCCTGGCCTTTTTCCCATTCCAACCTATGTTCTTCTGAGGGGTCTACCATTTGTTTATTTTCTGCCCCAGAGCATGCTGATCTTAATTCCTCTTCCCTGCTTCTAAACTCTCGTTTCTTCCTTCTAATAGCTCTTATTATTTCACCTCTAAGAAAGGCCTTCCCTGCTTCCCAAACAATATGGTCATCCGCCGTGCCCCAATTATTTACAAAATATTCCTCCAGGTTATTAAATATTCTTTCATTTTCAATGAGGCATAGCCAATGAGCATTAATTTTGGGCATCCCCTCCCGCCTCACCCCCCCAGTATCTACCGTTACCTCAATCGCTGCATGATCAGACAAGCAACGGGTGAGATAGGGTAAAATGCGTGCGCTATCACAACCAAGAGCATTTCCTATACTGGTATCTATTCTGGACAGAACTCGGCCGGAACGACTCCAGCAGGAGTACCTCCGCACCCCCGGATTCTGCATCCTCCATATGTCTGTCCAGCCGAACTCTGCGCAGATTTTAGCCAAAGGGGAGACCCCCCACCACCCTGTGAGCAAAATCTATCCAGCTCCTCTGAGAACACCCCATTCATGTCCCCTTGTATAAAGAGTGGACAGTCCTCCCTATTAGCACAGAACTCAAAGAGTTTAATCAGAACTTCAGGCAAAAAGGGGGGTGGGATGTAGATAAAGGCCCAAATGCAAATCAGTCCCTCCAATCTACCATACAGAAAAATAAATCTCCCATACTGATCTACACTTTGTCCCAGTACATCCCACTTTATACTTCTATGGAAAAAAAACTGATACCCCCTGTGAGCAAGATGTGAAAAATGAGTGAAAACTACTTCCCCACCAACTTCTTTTTAATATCTGAACAGTATCCCTTGTCAGGTGTGTTTCTAGCAGGCCAAAAACGCATGGGAGATAGTTTTTAACCTCACTCATTACTGCCATCCTTTTAATATTTTCCCCAAGTCCCCGAACGTTCCAGGCTATCAATTTTGTATTACTCATCCTCTATCCCCTCTTATCCCTCTGTCCATTATGAGGAAGGAACAATAGCAGAGGAACAAGGAGAGGGAGAGAGAGAGAGAGAGAGAGAGAGAGAAAAGAAGATAATTTTTTTTTTTTATACACAAACCTCGATCCACTCAAAGATGGCTGACAGCACAGGAAGTTGCTGTAGTAACATGGCCACTACTAGACGGAGGTTGAATAGCATATAGTGGGGTGGGTGCATTTTGGGGGGGTTCCATATTTGCAACATACAGATATGCTGGCAGTACATGGTGGAGCATTTACAGGCCAGGGCTGGCCACAGGAAACACAGTCTTTAACTGAGGGAAGGTTTTGCTGACCACAATGCGGACACAACCAACAGCTAAGATTCAAAATGTGTGACCCATAATCCGGGACACAGAAAATGGGGATTTGATTCCAAAGCGCTTCTCCTCCGGTTAGTAAATGGTAAGTCCAGGCAGGAAGATTCTTAAGTATATAAGGAATTTATTGCAACATTTAGTTTCGAGCCTTATGCCAGGCTCTTCCTCAGGCATATAAAATACACTGCAAATGTTCAAGGTTAAAAAGCCTGGTTCAAATCTACATCCGGGTGAAAGGTCATGCATAACCCAATTTAAAATATCATAAAATAAAGAACATAAAGAAAAAAAATAAACAATGAAGATAATGAAACACACAAACATTCTCATTAAAACATATAGTCATGAGCTATAAAATAAGGCATAATACATTTGTTGTGGCAGCGCTGGAGGCTCGTAAAACCGCCACTCATCACGGAGCTGCAGGTTACTGATACGCGTGCGCTACTATGTAGCGACTTGTAAACAAATGAAGAGGCTTCAAACACATGGCTCTAAATCAATAGAGCGCATGCGCTAGAGTTAGTAAACAAAGGGGAATGTCAAACCGAGCTGTCATACAGCTACAAGGTAACATTAAATAATGTTATTGCAGAAAGGCCTTTCATTCTGCCCATCATCAACAGGGGATGATTTCCAACTGTTTTTAGACTTTAACCGTTTTATAAGAAAGTTAACACTACAACGCTTCTTTGCTCTCAAAACTGAGAACAAAGAGAACTCAGATACAACTTCCAGCTCTGAGTCAACTAGCAATGGTGTTAAACATCAAGATGGGAAAGCTCCATTGACTTTTTACCCAGTGCACTCACAGGGATCTCACATCCAAGTCTTTTCAGATCTGGTACTTGAAGAGTTCCGAAAAATGGGGAAAGGCAAGAAACAACCAAACAAGATTAACTTATCCAAAAAAGAAAAAGAAGCCCTGACCAGTTTGAAAAAGAATAAAAATCTGGTAATCCGCCCAGCAGATAAGGGAGGCGGGGTAGTAGTGGTGAATCTGGATTATTATGAAAAAGAATCATCACATATACTATCAGACACCAAATTCTACAGGAATATCACTGTAGATCCATACAAAGGGGTCCTTGCTGCATACAACTTATTGATTAATGATGGGCTATCTGAAGGCACCTTGAACAAACAAGAACACAAATTTCTGCAATATAACAATGACAACAGGCCATATTTCTACTTTCTGCCGAAAGTCCATAAGTCTCTCACTAGACCTCCTGGACGTCCAATCATATCCAACACCAACTGTTTGACAAGCAATTTGTCACACTATATTGATTTATATCTTCAGGATTATGTCACAGCATTACCCAGCTACCTTCGCAATTCAACTCAGCTCATAGAACAACTGCTCACTGTGAAATGGGAACCGGGTGTATATCTTATAACTTGTGATGTCACATCACTTTACACCAATATTGGCCACAACATTGGAGTGCAGTGTGTGGATGATTATTTAGCCAAGGACACTAATATTACCAAGGAACATAGAAACTTCATTATCAAGAGTCTTAAATTTATACTAGATAACAACGATTTCATGTACAATAGACAAGTGTACCACCAATGCAACGGGACGGCTAAGGGGTCCAAGGTGGCGCCCTCATACGCCAATCTTTTTATGGGGGTATTTGAGGACAAATATATTATGGGATCCTCAGAACATCATTCCCATATCCAACTGTTCCGCCATTACATTGACGATTTGTTTTTCCTATGGAAAGGTCCACCTACGTCCATAAAATCTTTTTTGACCCATCTCAACTCTAATGATTGGGGAATCAAATTCACTATTGAATTCAGTGAGGATAATATCAATTTTTTGGATTTAAATATTACACACAATCACTCCAGTTACATTACGTCCACATATTTTAAAACAGTGGACGTGAATAGTTACCTGGAAGTACAACAGTGCCCACAAAAAACAATGGCTAAATAATGTACAATGGGCAGTACAAAAGGATCAAGAAAAATTGCACAGACAATGAGACATTTGAAGCACAGGCAAAGATCCTATACAATAGATTCAAAGAGAAAAAGTACCCCAGATCAATTATCCGGGACGCCTACAATAGAGTAAAGAATCAAACACAATCGGATTGCCTGAAACCCAAGCAAAATAAAGAGACCAGAGAAGTACAAAAACTCTACTTCATCACCACCTTTTGTGATTCTGCTAATAACATCAGGAAAACTCTGGACAAACACTGGCATATTCTGCAGAATGATTCTATTCTGAATAATATCCTTCCAAACAAACCATTGGTTACATACCGCAGGGCTCCCACCCTAAAAAACATTCTCGCGCCCAGCGTGATAAAACAACATAAACCAACATCGAAGAAATCTCCTTTAACCGCAGGATCGTATAGGTGTAACAGCAAGAGGTAAACACTGCAGGGAGTGCTGCAGGGAGATCCAGAATAAACGCACAACATTCTCCTCAAATGTCACTGGGGAAGAATTTATAATAAAACACAGATTTACATGTAGTTCCTTCTATGTCATATATTTGCTGGAATGCAGATGTAACCTGCAGTATGTAGGTCGGACTATCCAACCCCTCCGCAACCGGTTTAATAAACACAGGCAAAATGTCAAGAATAAATTCCTTCTCCATGGGGTTTCCAGACATTGTGCCATGGTTCACCCAGGTGAACAGGATACTTATACAGTAACTCCTATTGACCATATTTCAGCCGATACTGCCAATCGTTTTGATACTCTAAAGAAGAAAGAGATCTATTGGATGTAGAAGTTGTTAACAATTGCACCAAAGGGGCTTAATGAAACAGTGGAAACGGTACTATGAGCCCACAAGTACACTGCTGTTCCATATTTATCATCTATCCCTTTTTATAATCTATCACCATTTTTATATATTTCTATATGGACCTTACATACTTTTGTAATAGGCCTCCTTTGTTTTTTTTCTGAGATCCAATACCCCTTTCAGGAATGACGCAGGAATGACATGTGATTATAACAACACTGCTTTACTGTTCTCTTAATTGTTCCTCTTTGGGGGTCCTTTTCCACCCATTTTTCATATGGTAACTTCCCTTAAGGACAGGTCCCCAATGTGGGACAATGGTGTGGTCTCTTCTGGATTAGTCCATGTAAGTTGAGTCTGCAACTTTTATGTAGTCAATCTTTCATATTAATGAGAAAAATTTATTTTTTCCACATTAAGCATGCTCCTTTTTACTATTACTATTATTATATTATTATTTTATAATTGTGTTCCTTGCCTTATGATAATTATGCTGCTTGCCCAGGTCCAATTATGTTGCTGGCCCTGTATCATGGAGCCGCAACACTAAAGCCCCTCATGTGTTGTAGTTACACATAATTAAATGAAATTAAATTATATTATGTAAGCCAAGAAAATTTCTGTTTTAAAAAGGGAAGGAAAATATCAATTTTATAAAATAATTTCTCTCATAATGAAAGAAAGAGAAACAATCCATTTATGTTTAATTTGCCTATGCAGAATTTTAAGTATTTCCTATCATTCCTATTCGCGCTTAGAGGCGAAATTTTTCTCCACCATAGAATGAACACTGTTGCGAACGGCAACTCCGTTCTCTCATCACAGTGTTCTGTACCAGCGCTTACCTTGTAGCTGTATGACAGCTCGGTTTCACATTCCCCTTTGTTTACTAACTCTAGCGCATGCGCTCTATTGATTTAGAGCCATGTGTTTGAAGCCTCTCCATTTGTTTACAAGTCGCTACATAGTTGCGCACGCGTATCAGTAACCTGCAGCTCCGTGATGAGCGGCGGTTTTACGAGCCTCCAGCGCTGCCACAACAAATGTATTGCCCCTTATTTTATAGCTCATGACTATATGTTTTAATGAGAATGTTTGTGTGTTTCATTATCTTCATTGGTTTTTTTTTTCTTTATGTTCTTTATTTTATGATATTTTAAATTGGGTTATGCATGACCTTTCACCCGGATGTAGATTTGAACCGGGCTTTTTAACCTTGAACATTTGCAGTGTATTTTATATGCCTGAGGAAGAGCCTGGCATAAGGCTCGAAACTAGAAACTAAATGCTGCAATAAATTCTTTATATACTTAAGAATCTTCCTGCCTGGACTTACCATTTACTAACCAGAGGAGAAGCGCTTTGGAATCAAATCCCCATTTTCTGTGTCCCGGATTATGGGTCACACATTTTGAATCTTACCTTGATACTGAGCGTTTAGGACACTCAGAGGGGATCCTGGAGCAGCTGACCTCACGTCCGTTGAGTGATTCTACATGCCTGCATAGGTGTTGTGCCCTCAGCACAACGCCCTCTGGTAGGCCTTACACTTGGTTTCCTAAGGGGCTCACCTATTCTTACATATTACACTAGGAGCGCATCTCTTTCCTTTTTTTCATACACAACCAACAGCTAGGATCATCGTCATTATCAAGCGGTGATACGTCTCTATTTCTGTAATACAGATACAAAATCACATTGCTCTTCTCATCTCTGTATCCCTCCTCCACATATCTTTCTTTAGCAATAGCGCATGACACACGGTGCCATTCCTGGGCAGATGCCAGCAAAATATTTACACTTCCAAAATCCCTTTATGCTGTTGAAGAGCCTGAGACCATAAATCTTGGTGTAATCTACCCTTTTCAGGCAAATTGTATATAGCCATTTATTTTTTCTTTTTGTCAAGATACTTCTTTCCCTCACGGTGCATCACTATGTCAAGTGGCTCTTCACACCCAGGAAGCGAGGAGGTTGAACTTTTAAATGCAGAGGGCAAACGGCTCATATTTTACCCTTTAAAGTTAACCAGTGCAGGAATTGAACAGTTTTAAAGTCTCAGGTAGAGTGAGGGTTGCAAATTACCCTATTAACAAAAACTCTCAGTGGATTGGCCAAACAGAATTGACATTAAACACCAAACAAAAAGGGTGTCAAAGTGACAACCACAGTGTGTATGATGCTACTATTATCTTCTATTCTGATGCATTACTGATACAATATAAAAGAAACAAGAGCCAATCTTTGCTCAAGTACAACCCAAGTTATCAGTAATCCATCCTCTAATACAGAAAAAGACACCTGGCTGATACAAATCAAGCTCGCAGCTTATCTGATACATGGAAAAGACATCAGCCCAGCAGTGACTAAAAACTCCTCTGTGAACAAGAGAACAACACATCGGGAATATCTCTGTCGCTAAGAGTTAAATCCTAGAGGGTCGACTTAGGCCATCCAGACTCCCACAAAACTGCCCAAAAACACAAATAAGACTACAGATTCATAAAAATCAGCAGACTTACCTTGTTTTCATGGGGTTGATCAGGCCCCTAGTTTGGGCAATAATTGGTTGCCTTGGGCGGCTCAACGTGTCGCTCAACCGGATCTGTATCTTCACTCAAGTGTGGTCCATGCCATCCCACCGCTGCAACTAAATGTTAACCTCTTGGGGACGCAGGGCGTATGCATACGCCTTGCATCCCTGATCCTTAAGACTCAAGGCATACCTGTACGCCCTGAGCGTTTCCGGTCCTCGCCGCTCACCGGATGGGGACCGGACCAGGATGCCTGCTGAAATCATTCAGCAGGCATCCCGTGCAAATGCCTGGGGGGGTCTTGAGACCCCCCATGTTGGCGATCGGCGCAAATCGCCGATCAGTTCAGATCGGCGCAAATCGCCAATCAATTCAGATCAGCAATTTGCGCAATTCTGGGCTGATCAGGTCTCTGATGACCCAATCGGCCGGAAAATAATGACAGAAGGAGCGCCATTGGACTTTTGGAGATAGAATTTTGCTGTAATTGAAGTCGGGGGCCATGTACATTTACAAAGCCCCCATGGTGCCAGAACAGTGGAACCCCCCCCCCCCCACATTTGACCCCATTTTGGAAACTACACCCCTCACAGAATGTAATAAGGAGTGCAGTGAGCATTTACGCCCCACAGGTGTCTGACAGATTTTTTGAACAGTGGTCCGTGAAAATGAAAAATTTTATTTTTCATTTGCACAGCCCACTGTTCCAAAGATCTGTCAAACGCCAGTGGGGTGTAAATACTCGCTGCACCCCTTATCACATTCTGTGAGGGGTGTAGTTTCCTAAATGGTGTCACATGTGGGGGGTTTCTGCTTCGAATTGTAGGGTCCATTTTCTCCTTTTACACCAAGTGAAAATGAAAGATTTGGAGTAACACCATCATTTTAGTGTTAAAAATCTAATTTTCCATTTTCACGTCCAAATTCAATGCAAAATCGTCAAACACCTGTGAGGTGTTAAGGTTCACTATACCCCTTGTTACGTTCCTTGAGGGATGTAGTTTCCAAAATAGTATGCCATGTGTTTGTTTGTTTTTTTGCTGTTCTGGCACCCTGGGGACTTTCTAAATGCAACATGCCCCCCATAAGCCATTTCAGCAAAATTATTTTTCAAAAATCCTACAGTTGCTCTTTCCCTCTTGAGCCATGTTGTGAGCCCACAGAATACTTTATGTCAACATATGAGGTATTTACGTACTCGAGAGAAATTGGGCTACAAATTTTGGGGGGCCTTTTCTCCTTTTACCACTTATAAAAATGAAAAAAATGGGGCTACAAGAACATGTTAGTGTAAAAAACGCAGATTTTGATTTTTCTCCTCCACTTTGCTGCAATTCTTGTGAAACACCTAAAGGGTTAACACACTTTTTGAATGTAATTTTGGAAACTTTAAGGGGTGTAGTTTCTATAATGGGGTCATTAATGGGGTATTTCTCACAGAAAGGTCCTACAAATCCAGTAAAAGCTTCACTGGTCTCTGAAAAATTCAGATTTTGAAATTTTCATGAAAATTTTGAAAATTGCTGCTATACTTTGAAGCCCTCTAATGTCTTCAAAAAGTAAAAATAGGTAAATTTTATGATGCCAACATAAAGTTGACATATTGTTTTTGTGAATCAATATAAAATGTATTAGGAATATCCATTTTCCTTACAAGCAGAGAGTTTCAAAGTTAGAAAAATGCTAAATTTTCAAAATTTTCATGACATTTTGTGATTTTTCACTAAGAAAGGATGCAAGTAATGACAAAAATTTACTGCTATGTTAAAGTAGAATATGTCACAAAAAACAATCTCGGAATCAGAATAATCGGTAAAAGCATCCCAGAGTTATTAATGCATAAAGTGACAGTGGTCCGAATTGCAAAAAAGGGCTCAGTCCTTAAGGTGAAAAAGGGCTGAGTCCTTAAGGGGTTAAGGATGGGTTAATGTGAGGCCTTAAACTGTGAGTGACTACCGCTGTGCTATTTTGCCGAGTGTCGATGTAAGCAAATTCACACCAGACCAGGTTGGTATGAACTCCCTCCTCCCAGGGAGTTCTGTTTATTATCCGGAAATCACATTAGTTTTTACAATATGACAAAAAGGGGAGGGGAAAGGGTAAAACTACACATCAAATCATCGCTCTATATGCTGATTGGTCATTTGAGCATGGCGTAGCATAAGTCATTTATGTTGCAAGGTCTCTATCTTGAGATTTTTCCATCCTTCCACAAAGCCCAATGTTTAGACTTCTTGTATCCACAGACTCAATCTCAAGGTTCTAGTCTGTTTTGAATTAAGGAAAACAAAATTCTTCTGCAATATTTAGCAATAGCATATAGCATTTAATTAAGGCATATGAGTATAGATACTGTATAGCGATCAATATATCAGAATATTATAGACCCAACAATTCCCCCCTAAGAACTTTGTTTTCTTCCATCTTTCCCTATGGTGTGTTCTGCCTAATAGTCCCAGGTTCAGGCGGAGAAAAAAAAAACAGGTATGGGATGCTTCACTGGTTTGAGACGAGCAATGTTTGTTACGCCTAGCGCTCCGGGTCCCCGCTCCTCCCCGGAGCGCTCACGGCGTCTTTCTCCCTGCAGCGCCCCGGTCAGTCCCGCTGACCGGGAGCGCTGCACTGTCATGGCCGTCGGGGATGCGATTCGCACAGCGGGACGCGCCCGCTTGCGAGTCGCATCCCAGGTCACTTACCCGTCCCGGTCCCCTGCTGTCTTGTGCTGGCGCGCGCGGCTCCGCTCTCTAGGGCGCGCGCGCGCCAGCTCTCTGAGACTTAAAGGGCCAGTGCACCAATGATTGGTGCCTGGCCCAATTAGCTTAATTGGCTTCCATCTGCTCCCTGGCTATATCTGATCTCCTCCCTTGCACTCCCTTGCCGGATCTTGTTGCCTTGTGCCAGTGAAAGCGTTTAGTGTGTCCAAAGCCTGTGTACCTGAACTTCTGCTATCCATCCTGACTACGAACCTTGCCGCCTGCCCCCGACCTTCTGCTACGTCTGACCTTGCCTCTGCCTAGTCCTTCTGTCCCACGCCTTCTCAGCAGTCAGCGAGGTTGAGCCGTTGCTAGTGGATACGACCTGGTTGCTACTGCCGCAGCAAGACCATCCCGCTTTGCGGCGGGCTCTGGTGAAAACCAGTAGCCTCTTAGAACCGGTCCACTAGCACGGTCCACGCCAATCCCTCGCTGACACAGCGGATCCACAACCCATAAGCCGAATCGTGACAGTAGATCCGGCCATGAATCCCGCTGAGGTGCTGCTGCCAAGTCTCGCTGACCTTCCCACGGTGGTCGCTCAGCAATCGCAGCAGATTGCCCAGCAAGGACAGCAGCTGTCGCAGTTGACCGCCATGTTACAGCAACTTCTGCCTCTGCTACAGCAGCAACCATCTCCTCCGCCAGCTCCTGCACCTCCTCCGCAGCGAGTGGCCGCTCCTAGCCTCCGCTTGTCCCTGCCGGACAAATTTGATGGGGACTCTAAACTCTGCCGTGGATTTTTGTCTCAGTGTTCCCTGCATATGGAGATGTTGTCGGACTTGTTTCCTACAGAACGGTCTAAGGTGGCGTTTGTAGTAAGCCTTCTTTCAGGAAAGGCCTTGTCTTGGGCCACACCGCTCTGGGACCGCAATGATCCTGCCACAGCCTCAGTCCAGTCCTTTTTCGCTGAAGTCCGGAGTGTCTTCGAGGAGCCAGCCCGAGCTTCTTCTGCCGAGACTGCCCTGTTGAACCTGGTCCAGGGTAATTCTTCAGTGGGCGAGTACGCCATCCAATTTCGTACTCTTGCTTCCGAGTTATCATGGAATAACGAGGCTCTCTGCGCGACCTTTAAAAAAGGCCTATCCAGTCGCATCAAGGATGTGCTGGCCGCACGAGAGATTCCTGCCAACCTCCAAGAACTCATCCATTTGGCTACCCGCATTGACACGCGTTTTTCTGAGCGACACCAAGAGCTCCGCCTGGAAAAAGACTTAGATCTCTGGGCACCTCTCCCACAGCATCCTTTGCAGTCTACGCCTGGGCCTCCCGCCGAGGAGGCCATGCAAGTGGATCGGTCTCGCCTGACCCAGGAAGAGAGGAATCGCCGTAGGGAAGAAAATCTCTATCTTTACTGTGCCAGTACCGAGCATTTCTTGGTGGATTGCCCTATCCGTCCTCCACGTCTGGGAAACGCACGCACGCACCCAGCTCACGTGGGTGTGGCGTCTCTTGGTTCCAAGTCTGCTTCTCCACGTCTCACGGTGCCCATGCGGATTTCTCCTTCAGCCAACTCCTCCCTCTCAGCCGTGGCCTGCTTGGACTCTGGTGCCTCTGGTAATTTTATTTTGGAGTCGTTTGTGAATAAATTCCGCATCCCGGTAACCCGTCTCGTCAAGCCGCTCTACATTTCCGCGGTCAATGGAGTCAGACTGGATTGCACCGTGCGTTACCGCACAGAACCCCTCCTGATGTGTATTGGACCCCACCACGAAAGGATTGAGCTCTTCGTTCTCCCCAACTGTACCTCTGAGGTCCTCCTCGGTCTGCCATGGCTCCGCCTTCATTCTCCCACCCTTGATTGGACCACCGGGGAGATCAAGAACTGGGACTCTGCCTGCCTTAGGAAGTGCCTCTCCCCCCCTCCCAGTCCCGTCAGGCAAGCCTCTGTGCCTCCTCATGGCTCCCGTCCTTGTGTCACCCTGCCCCGTGCCAAGCTTCACCCTCTGCCCTCCCTCCCCATTCCAACTCCTGCTGCACTGCCTGCCGTTGAGGAAACCCTCCATTCTTTCCCGGTGTCCTCATCCCAGGGGAGGCAGTTACTGGACAAAAAAAAGGGGAGACCTAAGGGGGGGGTACTGTTACGCCTAGCGCTCCGGGTCCCCGCTCCTCCCCGGAGCGCTCACGGCGTCTTTCTCCCTGCAGCGCCCCGGTCAGTCCCGCTGACCGGGAGCGCTGCACTGTCATGGCCGTCGGGGATGCGATTCGCACAGCGGGACGCGCCCGCTTGCGAGTCGCATCCCAGGTCACTTACCCGTCCCGGTCCCCTGCTGTCTTGTGCTGGCGCGCGCGGCTCCGCTCTCTAGGGCGCGCGCGCGCCAGCTCTCTGAGACTTAAAGGGCCAGTGCACCAATGATTGGTGCCTGGCCCAATTAGCTTAATTGGCTTCCATCTGCTCCCTGGCTATATCTGATCTCCTCCCTTGCACTCCCTTGCCGGATCTTGTTGCCTTGTGCCAGTGAAAGCGTTTAGTGTGTCCAAAGCCTGTGTACCTGAACTTCTGCTATCCATCCTGACTACGAACCTTGCCGCCTGCCCCCGACCTTCTGCTACGTCTGACCTTGCCTCTGCCTAGTCCTTCTGTCCCACGCCTTCTCAGCAGTCAGCGAGGTTGAGCCGTTGCTAGTGGATACGACCTGGTTGCTACTGCCGCAGCAAGACCATCCCGCTTTGCGGCGGGCTCTGGTGAAAACCAGTAGCCTCTTAGAACCGGTCCACTAGCACGGTCCACGCCAATCCCTCGCTGACACAGCGGATCCACAACCCATAAGCCGAATCGTGACAATGTTTAGCAATAGCATATAGCATTTAATAAAGGCATATGAGTATAGATATAGCGATCAATATATCAGAATATTATAGACCCAATAATAGAACATAGGTATATACAGGATTGTATTGGAGGAATGTGCAAGTGTGTTTATAAAGAGATATATGTATTCTTTTAAAGGATGATGTTTATACCGCAAAAGTTTTTCCCTATTAGTGGACAATAATAATTTTTGAACTTTGAATTTTACCTTATAGTTTTATCCTGACCGTCTGAAGGTGATGTAATACTTTGACCTATGGTTGTGTCATCACAGTGACTGGTTCCTGGGTTTTTTCAAATTTTATGTGTATAAAAATGGAGCATGCCATTTGTATTTTATGAAAAAGAGAGCTAGGACTCTCAAAACATCTCTTCATTTATCTTAATAAATCCCTTCATTATTTTATCCAACTGTGTTCCCGGTCACTCCACATCACCATTACAGTGTGCATACCTTAGACTCTTTTTTCTCTCTGACCAGACACTCAAGTTCACATATTTTAATGGTTTCTTGGTTAATGGCAATAGACAGCGCCTTCCTTTTTATTCTGTTGTTATATATCCTTCCTACATATTACTGCCATACTGTTACCATCCAAATCCTGTATACTGAGACTAATGTTACCAATAAAGATTGAAAACCTGCTGTAAACAGGGAGGGGTGAACAGCTAAAGAGGGTAACATTCCACCTAACTTGCAATGCAATGCAAAAAAAAAAAAAAACACAGTAAAATAGCCAGCACAACTACCTAATACAGTTGCAAACTGCTGTGGCAAATAGAAAGTAACATAGTAACATAATTCATAAGGTTGAAAAATGACCAGAGTCCATCAAGTTTAACCTATATCATTATTGTGTCCCTACTGAGTTGATCCAGAGGAAGGAAAAAAAATCTTATACGAAGGGTGAAAATTATTTCTCGACTCAAATATGGCTCAATGTTCTGTCCATATAGATCTAGTATCCATAACCTGTAATATTATTACTCTCGAGGAATGCATCCAGGCCCATTTTGAACTCTTTTACCAAGTTCACCATGACCACTTCCTCCAAAAGAGAGTTCCATAGTCTCACTGCTCTTACAGTAAAGTCTGAGCTGGTGTAGAAACCTTCTTTCTTCTAGACATAGAGGGTGCCCCCTTGTTATAGATACAGTCCTGGGTATAAATAGTTAATGGGAGAGATCTCTGTACTGTCCCCTAACATATTTATGTATTAAGCCTATTATGGCTGTATTTGTGTGAGGGGCAGGAGTATCTCCGGCCCCTGCACTTCTATGCGCGGTGTTAAGAAGTGTGGGTAGGGGCTGGAGTATATAACGCCCCTCCGACTATTGGCGTATCAGAAGGGGGCAGGTCACAGTGTGCTGCTGTGCTACGATATCCAGCGTTTGTATCTCCCGCCATCAGTGAGCTCCTCCCTCAATATAAGCAGCAAGGCCGCTGCTGTTCCTGACAGTCTCTCGGGCCACAGAGGAATAGTTAGTTACCTTATGTGTGCCGGTGTCTGGGTTGGTAAGGCTCCAGATCGGCAGGTGGCGCAAAGTCTTGCGGGGGACACATGCGGGCTGCCGCTGTTTGCCTGGTAGGTGTCGGGCTCCACCTCAAGTGGCGGCAAGGGGAAGGGGGTTGTAGTTGGCGGTCGGCTTCTGAGTCGGACTCCCCTGTACGCACCAGTTCTCATTGCGTGGCTATGTCCTATGGTGGCCGTTTGAACTTCCCCGACACGCTTGGAGCTCCGCAGGCTGCGCTCTCTCTTTGCTTGGTGGGTCACAGTATGCCGCAGGTGCACTAGCTTAAGCAAACAGTGGTCCGTGCGTAGCATGATATTGTGCATGCGTAGCATATGCATCATGCATTAAATCATTGCGTTCATACTATGCATTTCCATTGCATTCATTCCAGGGAATGTGTACTATGCATTCACACCATCTCATTCACTCATAGGGGGAGACATATCAAACACATATTTATGCTGTCCCTTACGGCCTCCATTTTTCATATCCCAGACAGGTGCTGGTCGTGTACCCAGCAAAACGGCATACTGTGCTGTAGTGTGCATATATTAAGTCAATGGCCTGAGGCAGTGCATCTTGATTATATGTGGTGTACTGCATTGCAGTATGTTTAATGTTGGAATGGACTAGTGTGGTAGGAAGCAGCTCATGCACAATCAATCCATTACGCTCAAGCCATTTAAGTTAGCCACATTAGCAACGCATGCCTCAAACAGAGGTACAAAACAAGACAAAATTTTGTTACCGTTTACATGCATATGGCATGGCTTTCATATTGTTTAATATGTTCATGACATTTACAATGTTCATATGCTCATGGCATTTATACTGTTCATACGCTCATGACATTTATACTGTTCATACGCTCATGGCTTTTCATACTGTTCATACGATCACGGCATTTGTACTGTTTATACGCTCACAGCATTTATACTGTTCATATGCTCATGGCATTTTATACTGTTCTGTCGCTCATGGCATTTATACTGTCCATACGCTCATGGCATTTATACTGTTCATACGCTCATGTTACTTATACTGTTCCTACACTCATGGTATTTTATACAGTTCATACACTCATGTTACTTATACTGTCCATACGCTCATGGCAGTTTCTACTATTCACACGCTCATGGTTTTTATACTGGTCGTACGCTCATGGCTTTCATACTGTGTATACGCTCATGGCATTTATAATGTGTATACGCTCATGGCATTTTTACTGTTCATACACTCATAGTATTCATACTATTCACACAATTTAGACATTTACACTGTCTGTATGCTTAAGGCATTTATACCGTCCACACGCTTATGGCCTTCGCACTGTTAATACGCTCATGGCGTTTACACTGTCCATACGCTTATCACATTTACACTGTTTCATATGCCGTGGCATTTACACTATTCAGGCGCTATGGCGATTACATTGTTGATATGCTCATAGCATTTATTCTATTTGTATGCTCAGGACATCCATACTGTTTATATGTTCAGGACATCTATACTGCTTCATACTGTTCATACGTTCATGACATTATATGCTTGTGGCACTTACACTGCTCATAAGCGCATGGCATTTACTGTCCATACGTCATGGCTATATATTGTTCAGGTGCTCATGGTATCCATTCGCTCATGGAGTATATACTGTCTATATGCTTGTGGCATTCATACTGGTCATAAGCCCATAGTAGTTATTTTGTTATTATGTTCTTGCCATTTATACTCTGCATACGTTCATGGCATTCATACTGCTCATACGCTCATGGCATTCATACTGATTGTTATGATTCGGCTAGCTGGATGTGGATCCTCTGTGTCAGCAAGGGATTGGCGTGGACCGTGTCGGTGGACCGGTTCTAGGGTTGCTTCTGGTATTCACCAGAGCCCGCCGCAAAGTGGGATGGTCTTGCTGCGGCGGTAGCAACCAGGTCGTATCCACCGGCAACGGCTCAACCTCGCTGACTGCTGAGAAGGCGTGGGACAGAAGGACTAGACAGAGGCAAGGTCAGACGTAGCAGAAGGTCGGGGCAGGCGGCAAGGTTCGTAGTCAATGAGGATAGCAGAAGATCTGGAACACAGGCTTTGGACAACACAAACGCTTTCTCTGGCACAAGGCAACAAGATCCGGCAAGGAAGGGAAGGGGAAGTGAGGTTATATGGACAGGGAGCAGGTGGAAGCTAATTAGACTGATTGGGCCAGGCACCAATCACTGGTGCACTGGCCCTTTAAATCTTAAAGAGCTGGCGCGCGCGCGCCCTAGAGAGCGAAGCCGCGCGTGCCAGAAAATGACAGCCGGGGACCGGGACGGGTAAGTGGCTTGGGATGCGATTCGCGAGCGGGCGCGTCCCGCTATGCGAATCGCATCCCCATCGTGAATGTCAGTTCAGCGCTCCCGGTCAGCGGGTCTGACCGGGGCGCTGAAGAGAGGAGAACGCCGCGAGCGCTCCGGGGAGGGGCAGGGACCCCCCCCCCTTAGGTCTCCCCCTCTTTTTATCTCCTTGTCCCTTCAAATGAGATGAGAACATAGGGGACGCCTCTTGAGTTTCCTTCTGGAACAAAAAGAAGTCCTGGGTAGCTACACCAGCGGCAGGTAAACCAGAAGAAGTGGGAATGGGGAGGGGGGGCAGAGGGGGAAGCTTGTCACGGGGCAGAGTGTCACCAGGACGGGGGCTATGAGGAGGCACGGCACAGTCCTGATAGGCCTTGGGGAGACCAGGCACAGGAGAAGACACTGAGGCCCGACAGACGGGACTGGGAGCAGACGTGAGGCATTTCTTGCGGCAAGCAGGACCCCAATTCTTGATCTCCCCGGTGGTCCAGTCAAGGGTGGGAGAATGATGCTGGAGCCATGGCAGACCGAGGAGGACTTCAGAGGTGCAGTTGGGCAGGACAAAAAATTCAATTTTCTCGTGATGCAGTCCAATGCTTATAAGCAAGGGCTCTGTGCGGTAACGCACAGTGCAGTCCAACTTCACTCCGTTGACCGAAGAAATGTAGAACGGCTTGACGAGACGGGTCACCAGGATGCAGAACCTATTAACCAAAGAGGCCAGAATAAAATTTCCAGAAGAACCAGAGTCCAAGAAGGCCACGGCTGAGAAGGAGGAGTTGGCAGAAGTAGAAATCCGCATGGGCACAGTGAGACGTGGAGAAGCAGACTTCGTACCAAGAGACGCCACACCCACGTGAGCTGGGTGCATGCGTTTCCCAGACGTGGAGGACGAATAGGGCAATCCACCAAGAAATGTTCGGTACTAGCGCAGTACAGACATAAATTTGTATCCCTACGGCGAGTCCTCTCTTCATGGGTCAGGCGAGACCGATCCACTTGCATAGCCTCCTCGGCAGGAGGCACAGGGGTAGATTGCAAAGGATACTGTGAGAGAGGTGCCCAGAGATCAAGGTCTTTTTCCTGGCGGAGCTCCTGGTGTCTTTCAGAAAAACGCATGTCAATGCGGGTGGCCAAATGGATAAGTTCATGCAGGTTGGCAGGAATCTCTCGTGCGGCCAGCACATCCGTGATGTTACTGGATAGGCCTTTTTTAAAGGTTCTGTAGGAAATTGGTCCGACAACATCTCCATATGTAGGGAACATTGAGACAGGAAGCCACGGCAGAGTCTAGAGTCCCCATCAAATTTGTCCGGCAGGGACAAGCGGAGGCTAGGAGCGGCCACTCGCTGTGGAGGAGGTGCAGGAGCTGGCGGAGGAGATGGTTGCTGCTGTAGCAGTGGCAGAAGTTGCTGTAACATGGTGGTCAACTGCCACAGCTGCTGTCCTTGTTGGGCAATTTGCTGCGATTGCTGGGCGACCACCGTCGGTAGGTCAGCGAGACTTGGCAGCGGCACCTCAGCGGGATCCATGGCCGGATCTACTGTTATGATTCGGCTAGCTGGATGTGGATCCTCTGTGTCAGCGAGCGATTGGCGTGAACCGTGTCGGTGGACCGGTTCTAGGGTTGCTACTGGTATTCACCAGAGCCCGCCGCAAAGCGGGATGGTCTTGCTGCGGCGGTAGCAACCAGGTCGTATCCACCAGCAACGGCTCAACCTCGCTGACTGCTGAGAAGGCTTGGGACAGAAGGACTAGACAGAGGCAAGGTCAGACGTAGCAGAAGGTCGGGGCAGGCGGCAAAGTTCGTAGTCAATGAGGATAGCAGAAGATCTGGAACACAAGCTTTGGACAACACTAACGCTTTCTCTGGCACAAGGCAACAAGATCCGGCAAGGAAGAGAAGGGGAAGTGAGGTTATATGGATAGGGAGCAGGTGGAAGCTAATTAGACTGATTGGGCCAGGCACCAATCACTGGTGCACTGGCCCTTTAAATCTTAAAGAGCTGGCGTGCGCGCGCCCTCGCCAGAACATGACAGCCGGGGACCGGGACGGGTAAGTGGCTTGGGATGCGATTCGCGAGCGGGCGCGTCAGCGGGTCAGCGGGTCTGACCGGGGTGCTGCAGAGAGGAGAACACCGCAAGCGCTCCGGGGAGGAGCAGGGACCCGGAGCACTCGGCGTAACACTGATCATATGCTCATAATATTCACACTGTTCATATGCCCACGGGTTTTACTGTTTATATGTTTATATCATAACATATATACTGGTCATACACTCACAGCATTCATACTGTTGCATACGCCCATGGCTGTTATACTGTTTATATGCTCATGGCAGTTACATACATTCATGGCATTATCACTGTGTTTATTAGGTATATTGTTTCATACTCTATTAGCATTTTTCCCAGTCATCCGCTCATGGCATGCACACGTTTCATGCTCTCATTATATTTATAGTGTTCATACGCTATGTATTTATACTGATCATACACTAATGGCGCTTAAACTGTTCATACGCTCATGGCATTTACACGGGCCATACGTTCATGGCGTTTACACTACATCTACAAAATTCGTACTGTTCATAGTAACTTAGTAACATAGTTCATAAGGTTGAAAAAAGTCCATCAAGTTCAACCAGAGTCCATCAAGTTCAACCTATACCTCTAATAAGTCCCTACTGAGTCGAATTAATCCAGAGGAAGGCAAAAAAAACTCATACTAGAGGTAAAAATTCCTTCCTGACTCCAAATATGGCAGTCAGAATAAATCCCTGGATCAACGTTCTGTCCCTATAAATCTAGTATACATAACCAGCGATGTTATTATTCTCCAATAACGCATCCAGACCCTTTTTGAACTCTTTTATAGAGTTCACCATGACCACCTCCTCTGGCAGAGAGTTCCATAGTCTCTGCCATAGTCTCTTACAGTAAAGAACCCCCAGTCTGTTCTGGTGTAGAAACCTTCTTTCCTCAAGATGTAGAGGATGCCCCCTTGTTATAGATACTGTCCTGGGTATGAATGGATCATGGGAGAAATCTCTGTACTGTCCCCTGATATATTTATACATAGTTATTAGGTCGCCCCTAAGCCTTCTTTTTTCTAAACTAAATAACCCTAATTCTGATGATCTTTCTATGTACTGTAGTCCTTCCACTCCCCATATTACCCTGGTTGCCCGTCTTTGAACCCTCTCCAGCTCCACTATATCTTTCTTGTACACTGGTGTAGTACTGTACACAGTATTCCATGTGTGGTCTGACTAGTGATTTGTACAGCGGTAAAATTATTTCCTTGTCGTGGGCATCTATGCCCCTATTGTTGCACCCATGATTTTATTTGCATTGGTAGCAGCTGCCCGACACTGGTCTCTACAGCTAAATTTACTATTAACTAAGACTCCCAAGTCCTTTTCCATGTCAGTAGTCCCAAGTGTTCTCCTATTTAATACAGATCTGGTTGTGGTACACTATTCCACTATAAAGAGATACTTGTACAAATATGGTCTTCATGGAAGAGTCATCAGAAGAAAACCTCTTCTACGTCCTCACCACAAAAATCAGAGTTTGAACTTTGCAAATGAACATGTAGACAAGCCTGATGCATTTTGGAAACAAGTTGTCACGATTCGGCTGGCTGGAGGTGGATCCTCTGTGCCAGAGAGGGATTGGCGTGGACCGTGTTGGTGGACCGGTTCTAAGTTGCTACAGACGGGGAATGGGTCAGGTACGGGAGCTGGGATGCGCATCGCGAGCGGGCGCCTCCCGCGTCGCGAATCGCATCCCGGCTGGGAGTGATATTGCAGCGCACCCGGTCAGCAGGTCTGACCGGGGTGCTGCGAATGAGAGGATGCTGCGAGCGCTCCGGGGAGGAGCGAGGACCCGGAGCGCTCGGCGTAACACAAGTTCTGTGGACCGGTGAGGTTAAAATTGACCTTTTTGGCCGGAATGAGCAAAGGTACGTTTGGAGAAGAAGGGGAACAGAGTTTAATGAAAAGAACCTCTGTCCAACTGTTAAGCATGCAGGTGGATCAATCATGCTTTGGGGTTGTATTGCAGCCAGTGGCACAGGGAACATCTCACAAGTAGAAGGAAAATGGATTCAATAAAATTTTGGATGCTAACTTGATGCAATCTGTGAAAAAGCTGAAGTTTAAGAGAGGATGGCTTCTACAAATGGATAATGATCCTAAACACTCCTCGAAATCAAGAGGCATAAACTGAAGGTTTTGCCATGGCCTTCACAATCTCCTGACCTCAACATAATTGAAAATTTATGGATAGACCTTAAAAGAGAAGTGTGTGACAGACAGCCCAGAAATCTCAAAGAACTGGAAATGGGCAAAGATACCTCAAACAAGAATTGAAAGACTCTTGGCTGGCTACAAAAAACATTTACAATCTGTGATACTTGCCAAAGGGGGCAGTACAAGATATTAACTCTGCAGGGTGCCCAAACATTTGCAGACATTTTTTTATATTCTGTTATTTTGAAAGTGTAAATGATGGAAATAAAATCTAACTTTTGTTGAAATATTATAAGAATATGTAATCTGTAATTTGATGCCTTTTGGAGAGTTTTCCATCTTTCCTTGGCTTCTTTATGCACATTAATACAAATTTTAACCTGGGGTGCCCAAACTTTTGATCCCCACTGTAACCAGCAAAGGTTATTACTCTCCAAAAATTCATTCAGACCCCTTTTGAACTGTTTAAAGAGATCCCCATGACCACCTCCTCTGGCAGAGAGTTCTATAGTCTCACTGCTCTTACCCCCGTCTGTGCTGGTGTAGAAACCTTCTTTCCTCTAAACGTAGAGGATGCCCCCTTGTTATAGATACAGTCCTGGGTATAAATAGATCATGGGAGAGATCTCTGTACGGTCCCCTGATGTATTCATACATAGTTATTAGGTTGCCCCTAAGCCTTCTTTTTTCTAAACTAAATAACCCCAATTTCTGGGTACTGTACCCATTCCCCGTATTTCTCTGGTTGCCTATCTTTGAACCCTCTCCAGCGCCACTATATCTTTCCTTTACACTGGTGCCCAGTACTGTACACAGTATTTCATGTGTGGTCTGACTAGTGATTTGTACAGTGGTAAAATTATTTCCTTGTCGTGGGCATCTATGCCCCTATTGATGCACCCCATGATTTTATTTGCCTTGGCAGCAGCTGACCGACACTGGTCAATACAGCTACATTTACTGTTAATTAAGACCCCTAAGTCCTTTTCTATAACAGTCGTCCCAAGTGTGCTCCCATTTAATATATAATCCCAGCCCGGATTATTCTTCCCATGTGCATTACCTTACATTTATCAGTGTTGAACGTCATGTGCCACTTCCCATCCCAAACCTCCAATATCCAGATCCATTTATAATAGTGGACAGTACTCTATAGTGTTTACCGCTTTACAGAGTCTAGTATCAACTGCAAAGATTGCTACTTTACTATTAAACCCTTCTACAAGGTTGTTAATGAATATATTAAATAGAACAGGACCCAAGACTGACCCCTGTGGTACCCCACTAGTAACAGTCACCCAATCAGAATAAGTACCATTAATAACCACCCTCTGTTTCCTATCACTGAGCCAGTTACTTACCTGCTTACACACATTCTCCCCCAGCCCCATCCTTCTCATTTTATGCACCAATCTTTTATGCGGCACCATATCAAATACTTTGGGAATAATCCAGATATACGACATCTAGCAATTCCCCCTGGTCCAGTCTGGAGCTCACCTCTTCATAAAAGCAGATCAGGTTAGTTTGACAGGACCTGTACATGGGAGTTTACCTTGTCTTGCTGTATTTCACCTGGCATTTCATTTTCCTAGGTGAATACAGTGGAGAAGAATTTGTTTAATATATTTTGCTTTTTCCTGATCCCGTTTATAATTTCTTCTTTTTTGTTTTTTAACCCCTTAAGGACTAGGCCATTTTATACCTTAAGGACCGGAGCGTTTTTTGCAATTCTGACCACTGTCACTTTAAACATTAATAACTCTGGAATGCTTTTAGTTATCATTCTGATTCCGAGATTGTTTTTTCGTGACATATTCTACTTTAACAGAGTGGTAAAATTTTATGGTAACTTGCATCATTTCTTGGTGAAAAATCCCAAAATTTGACGAAAAAATTGAAAATTTTGCATTTTTCTAACTTTGAAGCTCTCTGCTTGTAAGGAAAATGGATATTCAAAATAAATTTATTTTTTATTCACATATACAATATGTCTACTTTATGATTGCATCATAAAATTGACGAGTTTTTACTTTTGGAAGACACCAGAGGGCTTCAAAGTTCAGCAGCAATTTTCCAAATTTTCACAAAATTTTCAAACTCAATATTTTTCAGGGACCAGTTCAGGTTTGAAGTGGATTTGAAGGGTCTTCATATTAGAAATACACCATAAATGACCCCTGTCACAATGCCGGCTGGCAGGAGGTGGATCCTCTGTGCCAGAGAGGGATTGGCGAGGACCGCGCTAGTGGACCAGTTCTAAGCCACTACAGGTTTTCACCAGAGCCCGCCGCAAAGCGGGATGGTCTTGCTGCGGCGGTAGTGACCAGGTCGTATCCACTAGCAACGGCTCACCTCTCTGACTGCTGAAGATAGGCGAGGTACAAGGGAGTAGGCAGAAGCAAGGTCGGACGTAGCAGAAGGTCGAGGCAGGCAGCAAGGATCGTAGTCAGGGGCAACGGCAGGAGGTCAGGAACACGGGCTAGGAACAGACAAGGGAACGCTTTCACTAGGCACTAAGGCAACAAGATCCGGCAAGGGAGTGCAAGGGAAGTGAGGTATAAGTAGGGAGTGCACAGGTGGAAACTAATCAAGGTAATTGGGAAGATTGGGCCAGGCACCATCATTGGTGCACTGGCCCTTTAAATCGCAGAGACCCGGCGCGCGCGCGCCCTAGGGAGCGGGGCCGCGCGCGCCGGGACAGGACCGACGGAGAGCGAGTCAGGTACGGGGACCGGGGTGCGCATCGCGAGCGGGCGCCACCCGCATCGCGAATCGCATCCCGGCTGGAGGCGTTACCGCAGCGCACCCGGTCAGTGGATCTGACCGGGGCGCTGCAGCAACGAGGATGAGGCGAGAGCTCCGGGGAGGAACGGGGACCCGGAGCGCTCGGCGTAACAACCCCATTATAAAAACTGCACCCCCCAAAGTATTCAAAATGACATTCAGTAAGTGTGTTAACCCTTTAGGTGTTTCACAGGAATAGCAGCAAAGTGAAGGAGAAAATTCAAAATCTTCATTTTTTACACTCGCATGTTCTTGTAGACCCAATTTTTTTATGTTTGCAAGGGGTAAAAGGAGAAAATTTTTACTTGTGTTTGTAGCCCAATTCCTCTCGAGTAAGCACATACCTCATATGTCTATGTTAATTGTTCGGCGGGCGCAGTAGAAGGCTCAGAAGCGAAGGAGCGACAAGGGGATTTTGGAGAGTATATTTTTCTGAAATGGTTTTTGGGGGGCATGTTGCATTTAGGAAGCCCCTATGGTGCCAGAACAGCTAAAACCGCCCACATGCCATACCATTTTGGAAACTAGACCCCTTGAGGAACGTAACAAGGAATTAAGTGAGCCTTAATACCCCACAGGGGTTTCACAACTTTTGCAAATGTAAAAAAAAAAAAAAAAAAATATCTAAAATGCTTGGTTTCCCAAAAATTTGACATTTTTACAAAGGGTTAAATCCGAAAATACCCCCCAAAATTTGAAGCCCAATTTCTCCCGATTCAGAAAACACCCCATATGGGGGTGAAAAGTGCTCTGCTGGCGCACTACAGGTCCCAGAAGAGAAGGAGTCACATTTGGCTTTTTTGAAGCAAATTTTGCTCTGGGGGCATGCCTCATTTAGGAAGCCCCTATGGTGCCAGGACAGCAAAAAAAAAAACACATGGCATACCATTTTGGAAACTAGACCCCTTGGGGAACGTAACAAGGGGTAAAGTGAACCTTAATACCCCACAGGGGTTTCACGACTTTGGCATATGCAAAAAAAAAAAGAATAAATTTTACCAAAAATGCTTGGTTTCCCAAAAATTTTACATTTTTACAAAGGGTTAAAGCAGAAAATACCCACCAAAATTTGAAGCCCAATTTCTCCCGATTCAGAAAACACCCCATATGGGGGTGAAAAGTGCTCTGCTGGCGCACTACAGGTCCCAGAAGAGAAGGAGTCACATTTGGCTTTTTTGAAGCAAATTTTGCTCTGGGAGCATGCCTCTTTTAGGAAGCCCCTATGGTGCCAGGACAGCAAAAAAAAACCACATAGCATACCATTTTGGAAACTAGACCCCTTGGGGAACGTAACAAGGGGTAAAGTGAACCTTAATACCCCACAAGGGTTTCACGACTTTGGCATATGCAAAAAAAAAAGAATAAATTTTACCAAAAATGCTTGATTTCCCAAAAATTTTACATTTTTACAAAGGGTTAAAGCAGAAAATACCCCCCAAAATTTGAAGCCCAATTTCTCCCGATTCAGAAAACACCCCATATGGGGGTGAAAAGTGCTCTGCTGGCGCACTACAGGTCCCAGAAGAGAAGGAGTCACATTTGGCTTTTTTGAAGCAAATTTTGCTGTGGGGGCATGCCTCATTTAGGAAGCCCCTATGGTGCCAGGACAGCAAAAAAAAAACACATGGCATACCATTTTGGAAACTAGACCCCTTGGGGAACGTAACAAGGGGTAAAGTGAACCTTAATACCCCACAAGGGTTTCACGACTTTGGCATATGCAAAAAAAAAAAGAATAAATTTTACCAAAAATGCTTGGTTTCCCAAAAATGTAACATTTTTACAAAGGGTTAAAGCAGAAAATACCCCCCAAAATTTGAAGCCCAATTTCTCCCGATTCAGAAAACACCCCATATGGGGGTAAAAAGTGCTCTGTTGGCGCACTACAGGTCCCAGAAGAGAAGGAGTCACATTTGGCTTTTTTGAAGCAAATTTTGCTCTGGGGGCATGCCTCGTTTAGGAAGCCCCTATGGTGCCAGGACAGCAAAAAAAAAACACATGGCATACCATTTTGGAAACTAGACCCCTTGGGGAACGTAACAAGGGGTAAAGTGAACCTTAATACCCCACAAGGGTTTCACGACTTTGGCATATGCAAAAAAAAAAGAATAAATTTTACCAAAAATGCTTGGTTTCCCAAAAATTTAACATTTTTACAAAGGGTTAAAGCAGAAAATACCCCCCAAAATTTGAAGCCCAATTTCTCCTGATTCAGAAAACGCCCCATATGGGGGTGAAAAGTGCTCTGCTGGCGCACTACAGGTCTCAGAAGAGGAGATACAAATTTTGCTCTGGGGACATGCCGCATTTCGGAAGCCCCTATGGTGCCAGGACAGTAAAAAAAAAAAAAAAAACATGGCATACATTTTGGAAACTAGACCCCTTGGGGAATGTAACAGTGTTACAGTGAGTACTTACACCTCACAGGTTTTTTGAAAAGTGGGCCATAAATTGAAAAATTTGATTTTTTTTACAGTAAAATGCTGGGGTTACCCAATTATTAACATTTTCACAAGGGGTAATATGAGGAATTGGGTTACACATTTTGGAGGGCTTTTCCCCCTGACTATAAAAATACATCCACATATGGGGTAACGTGCTGGACGGGCGCACAACAAGGCTCAGAAGTCATAGAGGTCACTTTGTATTTGTGACCTTTGGCATATCAGTAGCTGACGGTTACATACATTCCGAGGAAAATACAAAAATGAAACACCCACATGTGACACCATTACAGAAAGTACCCACCCTGAGGAATGGGTATAGGGGTAAAGAGGACATTTTTAATGCACAGGTGTTTCCTAAATTTATTTTCCAGGAATGGATGAAGGGTAGCTTTTGAATATTGCAATTTTCAACCTATACTCTGCTTCATTTTTCTGGGAACAACTAACATGTGACTCCGAATTGTCGCCTGGAAATACGACAGAGCTCAGCGAGAACTCTTCGCATTTGAGGCGGATGTTTGTTACGGACCTAACAGTTACATACATTCAGAGGAAAATACAAGAAAGGAACACCCACATGTGAGCCTATTACAAACAGTACACCCCCTAAGGAAGGTGTATAGGGTGAAGTGGAGATTTGGAACAGACGGGTGTTCCCTTCATTTATTTTCCAGGAATGGATGAAGTGTACTATGGGGGGGAAAAAAATTGCAATTTTAGAACTGATATGCCAATTATTTTCCCAGAATGATGACCCAGAGTACAGCCAAAAGTAAAAATGATGCCCGCCCCAAACCTTATACTCTGAATCATCATTCTGGGAAGGGGATATGTGGGGCCGTCCCTATTCTGTTACCTCAAATGCGCAACCCGCTCAGGTGGAGAGAGAGAGCGTTGCGCATTTGAGGCAACTGCAAACCTCCAATGCTGTTGACTCTGTGTCCCATGACCCATTTTTGGGGGACAAAGATATTATGAGGGGCATTGGGAAAGAGGTTTTGGGTTTGATTTTTTGGGGGTAGGGTATTTTGGTATAAAATTTGGAAGATAATGTACCCTGGACTGGTACATTGGAGCCGAATTCTGGGGAATGAAATTTAGGGCAAAGGATGGAAAATTTAGTACTCCATGGAAGTGTGATACTCCCTGAAGCAGCCTATGCAGAGGCCCGGATGATCGGGGCAAGTGTCACACTGAGTGGTGGTGTCCCTCCGTCTCCCCTTCCTGTGACACACTCTGCATCTTTTCTGGGTTCGTCCCGACCTTCCAGTGTTGGGGATCACACCTGGAAAGTGTTGGCCGGGGACGATCCGGGGACCTAAAGTTCCAGAGGTGCTCTGACCCGCTCTTTGGCGATCACCATAGATGAGGGCCTTTAGAACTACCTCTTGGTACTCCAGGTATGTCCCTGTGTTGCCAGCGTTCTGGTACAGTATAAAAGAGTTGTACATGGCAACCTGTACCATGTAGACCGCAACCTTTTTATACCATACGCGTGTTTTCCGCATGGCATTATATGGCTTGAGGACTTGATCAGAAAGATCAACTCCCCCCATATACCGATTGTAGTCCAGAATACAATCGGGCTTGAGGACCGGTCCCGCGGTACCTCGCACAGGGACAGGGGTGCTGCCATTCCCATGAATTGTGGTGAGCATAAGGACATCCCTCTTGTCCTTATACCGGACCAACAACAGGTTCTCATGGGAAAAGGCACGGGACTCACCCCGGGGGATAGGAGCATGTAGGGAATGATGGGGCGGAAGGCCTCTTTGATTCTTCCGGACTGTCCCACAAGCGACCGTGGATCTGGCGGCGAGGGATGAAAAGAGAGGGATACTAGTATAAAAGTTATCCACGTAAAGGTGGTAACCTTTATCTAGCAATGGGTGCAAAAGGCCCCAAACGATTTTCCCGCTAACACCCAGAGTGGGGGAACAATCTGGGGGTTCAATGCGGGAATCTCGTCCCTCATACACCATAAACTTGCAAGTGTACCCGGTGGTACTCTCGCAAAGTTTATACATCTTCACGCCATACCGCGCTCGCTTGGTCGGGATGTATTGCCGGAAGCTGAGTCTCCCCTTGAAGCTGATGAGCGACTCATCAATAGAGACCTCCCGCCCCGGGACATAGGCCTCCCAAAATCTGGCCCCGAAGTGATTGATGACCGGCCTGATTTTATACAGGCGGTCATACGCGGGATCAGTTCGGGGGGGACATGCCGCATTATCAGCATAATGCAAACATCTCCGAATGGCCTCGAACCGGGAACGTGTCATGGCCATACTGTAGAGGGGTGTCTGGTAAAAGACGTCCCCACTCCAATATTGCCTGACACAGGGTTTTTTAACTATACCCATATGCAGCGCAAGGCCCCAAAAGGTCCTCATTTCGGCTGCATCGACTGGAGTCCAGCCGCCGGGTCTAGCTAAAAGTGAGCCCGGGTTAGCGGCGACGAACTGTTGGGCGTACAGATTCGTCTGTGTAACCATCAAATTAACAAAGTCGTCACTGAAAAAATGACCGAAAAAGTCCTTTTCAGTGAACCCGGCGATGTTAATTTTGATTCCTGAGTCGCCAACAAACTCAGGAATCACGGGCTCGTGGTCCGCTGGCTCAGCCCAGTCAAGTTCTCCGGTACGAGGTACCAGTGACCTTTGCAGGGGGGCTTCACTAGTATGAGCGCCAGGGGGACTCATACTAGCATGGGGCACAGGCTCAAGGACAGAGGAGGTTTGCGGCACCGCATGGCGGCGAGTTCGCCGCCTTGGTGGCTCATCATCTGAACTAGATGATGAGGAGGACGATGAAATAAGGAAGGTGGGGTCTTCATCGTCCTCTGAGATGCTTTCAGAGTCGGAGGCAATTAGGTCATATGCCTCCTCCGCCGAAAACACTCTGCGGGCCATTTCCCTACTCTAATGGGGATACGGGTATGTGTGTGTGTGGGGGGGAAAACTTTATTGGTGTGTGTGCTGCGTGTGGTGTGGTGCGATACTACCTCCCTAACCCGCCCTAACCCGCCCTAGCCTAACCTAACTAAACTAACCCGCCCTAACAGAAAAAAATATAAAATAAAAAGGGGACTTTTAAAAAAAAGGGGGACTTCTAGCGCAAAAAAAAACCCTGCACCAAAAAAATAAGCGTTTATCTAATCAGTGGTGTGCGCACTGATTAGCGCTTGTGGTGGCAGGGGGCGCAGAAGTCAGTGGGGGGTCCAGCCACTCAGCCCAGGACAGTGGC
Source organism: Hyla sarda (assembly GCF_029499605.1). NCBI lineage: Eukaryota > Metazoa > Chordata > Amphibia > Anura > Hylidae > Hyla > Hyla sarda. Next base: position 300,855,214 of record NC_079191.1, read on the forward strand.
TGGTGGCTTGTTCACAGACCCCCACACAAAAAACCCGAAAAAATAAATAAAAAAACGCTTTACCCCGAAAAAAATGCACCCGCCTGAACCAAAAAAAAAAACGCTGATCAGTGATAAATCACCGACAGCGGTGGGACAGGCTGCACACACAGGTACGGTCCGTCCACACAGTACACGCCTGCTACTGGTGGCACGGACCGCCTATGGGTGCAAAAAAAAATCCGCGTTAACCGAAAAAGGTGCCTTTACCACAAAAAAAAAGCTGATCAGTGATAAATCACTGACAGCGGTGAGGCACGCCGCACACACAGGTACGGTCCGGCCACACAGTACACGCCTGCTACTGGTGGCACGGACCGCCTATGGGGGCAAAAACACGCTAGAAAACCCGAAAAAAAGCGCCGGCACCACAAAAAAAAAACGCTGATCAGTACTACGGGACTGATCAGCGGCGGGTGGGCTTTAACAAATGGTGGCGGACCGCTCTTTTATAACTAAGAGGGTCCGCACACACGCTTAGTGAAAAAAAAAAAAAAAAAAAGATCTGCGCCAAAAAAAAAGTCTGACGGCAGACCGCAGCGACCCAGCAGGGCCGGGGTCACGCAGCTAAAGGTGCTACGGACCCACGGACACCCACTGAGGTACACCGAAAAAAAAAAATTTAAAAACTATTTTTTTTTTTAACCCTAACCTGTCCCTACCTAATCTAAAGCTATCCCTGGGGATTTCTGTGCCAAGGGGCCACAGAAAGGGGGCAAGGGGCACTTTTTTTTTACTGAGGGGATGGTGGGCAGCACGGGGCTCCGTCCTGCACACCAGATCTCTGTGGAATGGTGGGCAGAACGGAGCAACGTGCTCCTAGCCCACCAGATCCCCTCCCATTACATTGTGATTGGTGTGGCCACTTTGGCCACCCAATCACAACTGTACTGAGGGGGTGGCCACAATGCCAGCCCCCAGTACAGCATGGATGGTGATTGGTGGTGTATACTACACCACCAGTCACCATCTATATCCAGGTCACAGGGTCACACGTGACCCTGATGACCTGGAACCGCTGCAGAACGCCGGTTAGTAGTTACCGGCGTCCTGCAGCGATCGCCGGTAAAGGAGGTCCTCCGGACCTCCTCCGGCACACTGCCGGGATGTCTGCTGATAGAAATCAGCAGACATCCGGCTCCGATCCCCGCCCGGCGAGCGGCGGGGAACGGAATCGCAGCGCATCGCTCGTCTGAATTGACGAGCGATGCGCCGCGATCGCCGACATGGGGGGTCATCATGACCCCCCTGGGCGATATGCCCCGATGCCTGCTGATCGATTTCAGCAGGCATCGGGCGCCGGCTCCGCTCCAGATGGTTGCGGGGGGCCGGCAAAACACATGACGTTCTCATACGTCATGTGTCCTTTAGGACTCGGACATGGAGACGTATGAGAACGTCATGTGTCCTTAAGGGGTTAAAGGGTCAACGCTTTCATTTTTAACCTTTTTGCTATTTATATCATTAAAGAACATTTTGGGGTTAGTTTTACTCTCTTTGGCAATAAGTCTTTCTGTCTCTATTTTTTTTCATATTTTATATTTTTCTCTATAGCTTTTTAATGCTTCTTCACTGCCATCCTGTTTTAGTAGTTTAAATGCTTTATTTTTGTCATTTATTGCCCCCTTAACATTTTTATTCATCCATATTGGTTTTCTTTTTTCCTGATCGTTTTATTCCCATAAGGTTTATACATCTTACATTGAGAATTTAAGATATTTTAAAAATTCTCCTATTTAATGTCAGTATTTTGAGGACATTGTTCCATTTTATATTGTTAAAGGGGTACTCCGGCACTTAGACATCTGGGGACCCCCGTGCAAGATCCCGGCTGTCCCCAGAGGCGGGACCCCCGCGATCAGGCCTCTTATCCCCTATCCTTTGGATAGGGGATAAGATGTCTAAGCGCCGGAGTACCCCTTTAAGGGCTTCTCTGAGTTGGTTAAACTTTGCCTTCCTAAAGTTCATTGTTTTTGTGGCACCTCGCGAGATTCCCTTATTGAAGAGCAAGTTATAATTTATTATATTATGATCACTATTTCCTTGGTGTCCTTCTACTTGCACATTAGTTACTCTGTCAGGTCTGTTGGTTAATATTAATTCTAGTAGGGCGCCCCTCTGGTCGGGTCCTGCACCATTTCAGACAGATAATTGTCAGCATTTCATGTGGGGTCTGACTAGGGGGGTAGTTTTCAATCTGTTCCCATCATTTTTTGGGCTGTAAATCCATTTATTTTACGCAGTGTGGTTTTTGCGCATTTTTGAAAATATGGCTGTGTGCTGCAGTGCTGTGCCGTTGCCCATGCAGTGGACAGTATTTATTAACTACGCCTTTGTTCAAAAGGCGCAACTATGTTGCGCAACCGTGTCAGAAACACTGCAAATGTAGGCCATGATCAACTTGGCTTTAGAAAATGTCAGACCAATGAGACCATAGTGAAATTACTTCCAAGCTGAGGGACCAGTTATTTAGTAAGGAGTCATCTGTTCTAATAGAGTACCAAGCATGGTTGTGTTACCTAATCAGATCTTCCAATATAGTAAACCCTTAACCCCTTAAGGACACAGGACGTCCTGGGACGTCATGGCACCCTGGGCTTTAAGGACACATGACGTCCCAGGATGTCATGGTGTTTTCCGGTCCCTGCCACGTACCGGGCAGAGATCGGAAGTGGATCCCTGCTGAAATCCTTCAGCAGGGATCCAGGGCAAACGCCGAGGGGGGCCATGTCGGCGATCGCCACAAATGGCCGGCGAAATCACGTTAACGATTTGTGGCGATACCGGGCTGATTGGGTCTCTGGCCCCCGACCGCCCGGTAATTTTGCATGATCCCGGTTGTCACAGACAGCCAGGACCATGCTGGAGGCTAGGAGCGAGGTGGTAAGCCTGTCACCTCCTCCTATCCCCTGCGATCCGTCGGTTACCTAACCGACCAATCACAGGGGGTGGGCGGTTACTTCCTCCCGCCCTGCCCGGCCCCTGGAAGTCTGGAGAGGACGGGAAGAAGACCAGAGGACGCGGCAGGGGACGGGGAAGTGCTGGGGACCAGCCCCGGTACTTACCTCGTCCCTGAAGACCCGGATCCCGGCGATGAAGACGGAGGCGGCGGCGACAGGTGAGTTCCTCTTCAGCCGCTGTCGGGCCCTTTACATCAATGCACGTCGCCATAAAGCGACATGCATTGCTGTATTGGGACCCTGTATACTACAACTCCCAGCATGCCCAGACAGCCCTTGGTATCTGAGCATGCTGGGAGTTGCAGTTTTGCAACATCTGGAGGTCCACAGTTTTGGGACCAGTGCCCTTCCAGATGTTGCAAAACTACAACTCCCAGTTTGCCAAGACTGTCCAGGCATGCTGAGAGCTGTAGTTCTGTAACATCTGGCCCTTCAGATGTTGCAGAACTACAACTCCCAGCTTATCTGGACAGTCTTGGCTTGCTGGGAGTTGTAGTTTTGCAACAGCTGGAGGCACATTGGTTGCAAAACACTGAGTTAAGTAACAAACTCTCAGTGTTTTGCAACCAGTGGGGCTTCAGCTTTTGCATCACTACAACCCCCAGCATGCACGGACAGCCAAAGGGCATGCTGGAAGTTATAGTTTTGCAACAGCTGGAGGTTTGCCCCCCCCCTTCCCCCTTGAATGTACAGGGTACATTCACATGGGCAGGGGTTACAGTTACAGTATCCTGCTGCAAGTTTGAGTTGCAGCAAATTTTGCACGGCAGCTCAAACTCCAGCGGGAAACTTGCTGTGATCCCCCGCCCATGTGACTGTACCCTAAAAACACTACACTACACTAACACAAAATAAAATAAAAAGTAAAAAACACTACATATACACATACCCCTACACAGCCCCCCTCCCAATAAAAATGAAAAATGTCTGGTACGCCACTGTTTCCAAAACAGAGCCTTCAGCTGTTGCAAAACAACAACTTCCAGTATTGTCGGACAGCCGTTGACTGTCCAGGCATGCTGGGAGTTTTGCAACAGCTGGAGGCACCCTGTTTGGGAATCATTGGCATAGAATACCCCTATGCAAATCCCTAATTTAGGCCTCAAATGCACATGGCGCTCTCACTTTGGAGCCCTGTCGTATTTCAAGGCAACAGTTTAGGGCCACATATGGGGTATCGCCGTACACAGAAGAGATGGGGTTACAAATTTTGGGGGGTCTTTTCTTTAATTAACCCTTGCAAAATGTGAAATTTGGGGGGAAACACACATTTTAGTGAAAATTTTTTTTTTTTTTTACATATGCAAAAGTCGTGAAACACCTGTGGGGTATTAAGGCTCACTTAATTCCTTGTTACATTCCTCAAGGGGTCTAGTTTCCAAAATGGTATGCCATTTGTTTTTGTTTTTTTGCTGTTCTGGCACCATAGGGGCTTCCTAAATGCAACATGCCTCCTCAAAAACCATTTCACAAAAACGTACTCTCCAAAATCCCCTTGTCGCTCCTTCCCTTCTGAGCCCTCTACTGTGCCCGCCGAACACTTTACATAGACATATGAGGTATGTGCTTACTTGAGAGAAATTGGGCTACAAATGTAAGTATACATTTTCTCCTTTTACTCTTTGTATAAATTCAAAAATTGGGTCTACAAGAACATGCGAGTGTAAAAAATGAAGATTGTGAATTTTCTCCTTCACTTTGCTGCTATTCCTGTGAAACACCTAAAGGGTTAAAATGCTGACTGAATGTCATTTTGAATACTTTGGGGGGTGCAGGTTTTTATAATGGGGTCATTTGAGGGGTATTTCTAATATGAAGACCCTTCAAATCTACTTCAAACCTGAACTGGTCCCTGAAAAAAAGCGAGTTTCAAAATTTTTTTAAAAATTGGAAAATTGCTGCTGAACTTTGAAGCCCTCTGGTGTCTTCCAAAAGTAAAAACACGTCAATTTTATGATGTAATCTTAAAGTAGACATAATGTATATGTGAATTAAAAAAAATATATTTTGGAATATCCATTTTCCTTACAAGCAGAGAGCTTCAAAGTTAGAAAAATGCTAAATTTTCAAATTTTTCATCCAATTTTGGGATTTTTCACCAAGAAAGGATGCAAGTTACCACAAAATTTTACCACTATGTTATAGTAGAATATGTCACGAAAAAATGAACTCGGAATCAGAATGATAAGTAAAAGCATTCCAGAATTATTAATGTTTAAAGTGACAGTGGTCAGATGTGCAAAAAATGCTCCGGTCCTAAGGTGTAAAATGGCCTGGTCCTTAAGGGGTTAAGGACGCAGGGTTTTTCAGTTTTTTGCACTTTCTTTTTTTCCTCCTAACCTTTAAAAAAATCATAACTCTTTCAATTTTGCACCTAAAAATCCATATGATGGCTTATTTTTTGCGACATTAATTCTATTTTGCAGTAAAATCAGTAATTTTACCCAAAAATCCACGACGAAATGGAAAAAAAAACATGCAAAAAAATTTTTAAAAAAAACCACAATTTTGTAAATTTTGGGGGCTTCCGTTTCTACGCAGTTAATTTTTCAGTATAAATGAAACCTTATCTTTATTCTGTAGGTCCATACGATTAAAATGTTACCCTACTTATATGGGTTTGATTTTGTCGTACTTCTAGAAAAAATGATAACTACTAACTACATGCAGGAAAATGTATATGTTTAAAATTGTTATCTTCTGACCCCTATAACTTATTTATTTTTTTGCGCGTACACCATTGACCGTGCAGTTTAATTAACAATATATTTTTATAATTCAGTTATTTCCGCAAGCGGCGATACCACATATTTTTCTTTCTTTTTATTTACACAGTTTTTTTTTTAAATGGCAAAAGGGGGGTGATTAAAACTTTTATTAGGGAAGGGGTTAAATGATCTTTATTAACTTTTTTTCCCAATTTTTTTGCAATGTTATAGCCCCCATATGGAGCTACACACTGATGCACACACTGATCTTTTACATTGATCAATGGTTTCTCATAGGAAACCATTGATCGATGATTCTGCCACTTGACTGCTTATGCCTGGATCTCAGGCACTGTGCAGTCATTCAGCGATCGGACACCAGTAGGCAGGTAAGGGGACCCTCCTCGTGTCCTACAGCTGACACCGAACAGCCCCCTGAGATAACCGGCATTAGTTTACTTTCACTTTAGTCGCGGCAATCAACCTTGAACGCCGCATCTAAAGGGTTTATCGCAGTGCCGCGTGCTATTAGCCACGGGTCCCGGCCATTGTTAGAGGCTGCGCCCGACCCGCTATGACGCGGGGCCACGCTGTCATGCCCCCTCCCATAGGCTTGTATTGAGGGGGCGGAGCGTGACGTCACACAGGTGCAGGGACGTGACGTCACAATGCTCCGGCCCCCGTGATCGCCAGTAAGCAGATCCGGAGCAAACATGCTCCGAGGACTGACTATAATGGGGTGCTGCGTGTATGATCACGGGGGTCCCCAGTGGCGGGACCCCCGTGATCAGGCATCTTATCCCCTATCCTTTGGAGAGGGAATAAGATGTCAGTGCCGGAGTACCCCTTTAAACACTTACAAGTAGGGCAAACTGCTATGACAGCAACTTCTGTACGGAGTATTCAGGTCTCTGGAGCACAGGCAACTCAATCTGAGGGAAAACAAAAGTAAACTTCCAATTTGGCGGCTCACAGCCGTTTATAAGGGGAATTAAAATTTGTGCAATATTTATTAAATTTGGTGCGCCTTTTGATAAATTTGGCACACGTCTAAAGCCTTTGGCCTTCTGTGCATGCTGGGAGTTGTAAATTTGCAACATCTGGAGGTCCACAGTTTGGAGACCACTGTATAATGGTCTCCAATCTGTGCTCTTCCAGATGTTGCAAAACTACAAATCTCAGCATACTCAGTCTGTCCAGGCATGCTGGGAGTTGTAGTTCTGTGACATCTGGAAAAGCACAGATTGGAGACCATTATACAGTGGTCTCCAAACTGTGGACCTCCAGATGTTGCAAAACTACAACTCCCAGCATACCAGACTGCCCAAGCATGCTGGAAGTTGTAGTTCGGCAACATCTGATCCTTCAGATATTGCCGAACTACAACTTCCAGTATGCCTGGGCAGTCTGGGAGTTGTAGTTTTGCAACAACTGGAGGCACACTAGTTGGGAAACATTGTCCGTTTCCTAACTTAGCGTTTCCCAACCCGTGTGCCTCCAGCTGTTGCAAAACTATAACTCCCAGCATGCACTGAAAGACCATGCATGCTGGGAGTTGTAGTTTTGCAACAGCTTGAGGCACACTGGTTTGGAAACACTAAGTTAAGTAAATAAACTACAACCCCCAGCATGCACGGACAGCCGAAGGGCATGCTCGGAGTTGTAGTTTTGCAACAGCTGGATGTTTGCCCCCCCCCAATGTGAATGTACAGGGTACACTCACATGGGCGGAGGTTTACAGTGAGTATCAGGCTGCAAGTTTGAGATGGTGCAAGTTTTGCGCTGCAGCTCAAACTCCCAGCAGCAAACTTGCTGTGAACCTCTGCCTGTGTGACTGTACCCTAAAAACTTTACACTACACTTACACTAACCTAAAATAAAAAGTAAAAAACACTACATATACACATACCCCTACACAGACCCCCCCTCCCCAATAAAAATGAAAAACGTCTGGTACGCTACTGTTTCCAAAACAGAGCCTCCAGCTGTTGCAAAACAACAACTCCGAGTATTGCCAGACAGCCATTGACTGTCCAGGCATGCTGGTAGTTTTGCAACAGCTGGAGGCACCCTGTTTGGGAATCACTGACGTACAATACCCCTATGTTCACCCCTATTCAAATCCCTAATTTAGACCTCAAATGCTCATGGCGCTCTCTCACTTTGGAGCCCTGTCGTATTTCAGGGCAACAGTTTTGGGACACATATGGGGTATCGCCGTACTCGGGAGAAATTGCCTAACAAATTTTGGGGGGCTTTTTCTTCTTTAACCCCTACGAAAAGGTGAAGTTGGGATCTACAACAGCATGTTAGTGTATAAAAATAAAAATTTTTACACTGACATGCTGGTGTTGCCGCATACTTTTCATTTTCACAAGAGGTAAAAGGGAAAAAAGACCCCCGAAAATTGTAATGCAATTTCTCCCAAGTACGGAGATACCCCATATGTGGGTGCAAAGTGCTCTGGGGGCGCACAACAAAGCTCAGAAGGGAGAGTGCACCATGTACATTTGAGGTGATTTGCACAGGGGTGGCTGATTGTTACAGCAGTTCTGACATAAATGCAAAACAATAAATATCCATATGTGACCCCATTTTGGAAACTATACCCCTCATGGAATTTAATAAGGGGTGCAGTGAGCATTTACACCCCACTGGTATATGACAGATTTTTGGAACAGTAGTCTGTGAAAATGAAAAATAAAATTTTTCATTTGCACAGTCCACTGTTTCAAATATCTGTCAAACGCCAGTGGGGTGTAAATGCTCACTGCACCCCTTATTAAATTCCATGAGGGGTGTAGTTTCCAAAATGGGGTCACATGTGGGGGGTCCACTGTTCTGGCACCATAGGGGCTTCCTAAATGTGACATGCCCCCCAAAAACCCTTTCAGAAAAACTCACTCTCCAAAATCCCATTGTCGCTCCTTCCGTTCTGAGCCCTCTACTGCGCCCGCCGAACACTTTACATACACATATGACGTGTTTACTTACTTGAGAGAAATTGAGTTACAAATTTTAGGGTGATTACTCTCCTTTTACCCTTGTAAAAATTCAAAAATTGGGTCTACAAGAACATGCGAGTGTAAAAAATGGAGATTTTGAATTTTCTCCTTCACTTTGCTGCTATTCCTGTGAAACACCTAAAGGGTTAAAACACGTACTGAATGTCATTTTGAATACTTTGGGGGGTGCAGTTTTTATAATGTGGTCATTTATGGGGCATTTCTAAAATGAAGACCCTTAAAATCCGCTTCCAACCTGAACTGGTCCCTGAAAAAGTACGATTTTGAAAATCTTGAGAAAAATTGGAAAATTGCTGCTGAACTTTGAAGCCTTCTGATGTCTTCCAAAAGTAAAAACACATCAATTTTTTGATGCAAACATAAAGAAGACATATTGTATATGTGAATCAATATGTAATTTATTTGGAATATCCATTTTCCTTACAAGCAGAGAGTTTCAAAGTTAGAAAAATGCAACATTTTCAAAGTTTTCATGAAATTTTTAGATTTTTTACCAAGAAAGGACGCAAATATCAGTGAAATTTTACCACTAACATAAAGTAGAATATGTCACAAAAAAAAAAATCTCGGAATCACAATGATAACTAAAAGCATTCCAGAGTTATTAATGTTTAAAGTAACAGTGGTCAGATGTTCAAAAAATGCCCAGGTCCTGAAGGTGAAAATGGGCTGGGTCGTGAAGTGGTTAAAATATAAATATTAATATGGAAAAACTTCACAAAAATTCTTTAATAAATTATTTAACACATTCCTTGAATTCCAAACATCCAAAAACCTTGAATCAGTCGGGGTCTTAGTGTTTAGACCCTCATCGATTTCTAGAAGAAGCCGGGAAAAATGTGTTCCAAATGTTTTCTTTCCAATCTCAGTCCACATGACTGAAAGGCTTGTTTAGTAAGTCTATGGGCCTATATTCTGTCATGTGTCAATAGCTGGGAGATGCAGCACTCAGCTGTGTAATTCTCCTTCCACTTTCTAGCAATAGGTAGGGGTTTAAACACCCAAACCTCCACCAATTATAATTGTTGGCATGTCTCTACATGTCTATTTATTTTTATTTTTTAAAGGTAAACTTTAGGACACATATTTTTTTTTATTAGGTTAACCCCTCTCCACCCCATGACGTATGCATACGTCCCAGTTGCTAACATGTTCGCGCAACTGGACGTATGCATACATCCTGGCGATATCCTGCTGAGCATGAGGCGCTTTAGGAGATTGCCAGGGTCCCACGGCAGCTGCAGAGCCCGAGATCACGCCGGTCTCGGCAGCATTAACCCCATAGATGCAGCTATCAGTCCTGATCACAGCATTTATAGGATTGAAAGGGGGAGAGGGCTCCCCCTGTTCCCCAATGCATTATGATCACAGGGTCTCGTAGGTTGTCCCCCAAGAAAACAAACGCCCAAACCTACATATAATAGGTATTGCCCCATTCGTAATGACTTGAGGGGCCTGTATATTACATAACCACATAAATCACCCCATTTTAAAACTTCACCCCTCAAAGAAGTCAGAATGACATTATAGAAGTATATTAACCCTTTAGGTGTTTCACAGAAATTAAAGCAAAGTATAGGCAGAATTTTTAAATTACATTTTTTTGCAGATTTTCCATTTTGATAAATTTTTTTCTGTAACATAGCAGATGTTGACAGAGAAACGCAGCACAATATTTATTTCCCAAATTCTGATGTATTTAACCTGTCCAGGACACAGGACGTACAGGTACACCCTGATGTCCTGGTACTTAAGGATCCAGGGTGTACCTGTACGCCCTGGTCCTGTTTACCGGGTTTAAACCATTCTCATGAGCGGAGAATGGGTTAAACCCAGTGGGTCCCGGTTACTTCGGGCAGCCAGGACCCATGGCTGATGCTGGGCACCACCAATCGGGTCGATGCCTGGCATTTACCCTTTAGAAGCCACAATCAAAGTTGATTGTGGCATCTAAAGTGCGGGGTTAACGTTGCTGGCAGCTCAGTGGAGCTGATCCGGACATCTGTGGCGACATCGCAGGTCCCGACTAGCTGAGTGAATGCCGGGAGGGTCCTCACCTGCTTCCCTGCCATCTGAACTGTGTTCTGCTCCTCCTAGCCTGCTATGCAGGCTACAGAAGCAGATCGCCGAGAACACCGATCAATGCTATGATATGGCATAGCATTGATCAGTACATGCAATCAGAAGATTGCATGGTATAGCCTCCTATGGTGGAAAAAAAAAGTGTAGAAAAAAAAGTTAATAAAAGTGAATTAAACCCTTCCCTATTAAAAGTTTAAATCACCCCCCTTTTACCATTATTTAAATAAAATAATGTAAGAAAAATATAAAAATAATTATATGTGGTACCGCCGCGTGCGTAAATGTTCAAAATATTCAAATATAAGATTACCGAAACCTCATGGTCGATAACATACATGTAAAAAAAATACTAAAGTCCAAAATTGTGCATTTTTGGTCACTTCATTTACCATAAAAAACTAATAAAAAGTAATCAAAAAGTCCTATCAAAACAATGGTACCGATAAAAACTAAAGACCACGGTGCAAAAAATTAGCCCTCATACATCCCTGTATGCGGAAAAATAAAAAAGTTATAGGGGTCAGAAGATGACAATTTTAAACATACTAACTTTGGTTAGAATTTTTTTAAAGTAGTAAAATAAAACAAAACCTACAGAAATTGGGTATCCTTGTGATCGTATGGACCTAAAGATATGTCATTTTACTGAAAATTGCACTGCGTAGAAACGGAAGCCCCCAAATGTTACAAAATGAAAAAAAAAATTATTTCACTGCACAAAAATTATTTTTTTGGCTTTGCTTTAGATTTTGTTAAGTGATTGATGTCATTATAAAGTTGTCAATTGGTGGCACAAAAAAGCCCTTATATTGGTCTGTAGGTGCAAAATTGAAAGCATTATGATTTTTAGAAGAGAAGGAGGCAAAAACAAAAGTGCAAAAATGAAAATTGGCCTGGTCCTTAAGGTCAAAATGGGCTTGGTCCTTAAGGGGTTAAAAATATCCCATATGTGCCCTATGTTCACTATGTGTCTCACACACAGGATTCAGACATGAAGGAGTGCTGTGTGGATTTTAGGGCCTCCTTTTAGTTTAGGATATTTTCCTGGCATCATATAAAGTTGCAGAGGCCTTGAGGTGCAAAAATATTTTTGGGAGACAAGTTGAAGCTTTCATTGGTACCATTCTTGGATACATATGACACTCTGATCATTTTTTTATTTTATTTTTTATGAAGTGGTATAAATAAAAAAAAAACATTATTCTGCGGTTGTTTTTTATAATTTTTTTAGGTCGTTCGTCATGCGGTATATATGACATGTTAACTTTACTCTGCAGGTTGAAACAATTATGGTGATGCCAAATTTATGTATTTTTTTTATATTTTAGTACATTTAGGGCGGGTCCCCATTGAGAAATTTTTCGCAAAAACGCTGTTAAAAACGCCCATTTTGCCACATGGCGTTTTTCTTGCGAAAAAACGCTGCGGCCAGATGTTAGCTGTAAGTCTATAGGAAACTGCAGAAACCCTTATCCACTTGGCATTTTTGAGTTTGGCGTTTTTTAAATCCTTTTGGCGTTTTTTTTGTGATTTTGGTCAAAAACGCTGGATTTCAAAAACGTCTGCTTGCTGAGTGTCTGGCGTTTTTTTTTTTTGCAAAAAAGTTGCGTTTTTTTCCCCATAGAAGTCTATGGGAGTGAAAAAACGCAAAGAAAAACGCTATGGGGGTTTTAACTTTGGCGTTTTTGCAGGCGGTTTTTAATCTTTTTTGGACTTTAGCGATCCAAAAAAGTGAGGGAGATACCTTTTTTATTTAAATTTCATAGGGTAACATAAAAAAAATGGTTAAAAATATACATTAGTGTTAGAAAAAATTGTATCTAATGAAATGTATATTTTTTAATAAAGAAATTTTATTTAATTTTGAAACAGTAAGCAATTTATGTGGGCGGGCAGGGCACTAAAATGTATCTGACAATTATAAAAATATAGTGTCTTTAACTTTTTTATTCATTTTTAGGTAGTACTACTACTCCCAGCATGGAACACACTGTTCCATGATAGGAGTAGTAGTACTTTGACTCACTGTCAGATTGCCCCAGCTGTCACATTTGTCAGCCGCGGCGATCCTCCAGTATACTGAATAGGCTGGCCGCTCTCCTCTGGTCCCCTGTAGAGATGAGCGAACTTACAGTAAATTCGATTTGTCACGAACTTCTCGGCTCGGCAGTTGATGACTTTTCCTGCATAAATTAGTTCAGCTTTCCGGTGCTCCGGTGGGCTGGAAAAGGTGGATACAGTCCTAGGAGAACTAATTTACGCAGGAAAAGTCATCAACTGCCGAGCTGAGAAGTTCGTGACAAATCGAATTTACTGTAAGTTCGCTCATCTCTAGTCCCCTGTACTGCTGTATATTTACAAATAATCATATTTCCAGCTGAGATGTGATTGGCCAGAGGGTCCTAGCCAATCACAAATGTCTGGGAAATATGAATATTAGTAAATATACGGCAGTACAGGGGACCAGAGAGCGGCCAGCCTATACAGGATACAGGAGGATCGCCATGGCTGACAAATGTGACAGCCGGGCGATCTGACAGTGAGTCAAAGTACTACTACTCCTATCATGGAACAGTGTGTTCCATGATGGGAGTAGTAGTACTAACTAAAAAATGTAAAAAATAAAGGTTAAAAAGTCACAATTAAAACACAAATACACTTTATTAAACACATTATTAAAAAAATCCTTTTTTTTTTACATCCCTACAGCATCCTTTTTTTTTTTTTTTGGTACCCAACAACGGGTACCTAAAAAACGCCAAAGTGCAAAAAAAAGCTTTTTCCACATAAAGCCTCAAACGCAAGAAAAAATGCCAGAAAAAAAGCCAAGAACGCAGGGCAGTTTTTCTGGAGTTTTTTCTGGAGTTTTTTTGGACAAAAAAAAAACACTGCTAAAAACCCAGTGGAGACCCAGCCTTATAGCATAAAAAAAAAAAAAAAAAAATCAAGTTTGTAAGTCGCCGTATTCTGTGAGCCATAACTTTTTTTCTTTTTTCACCGACGCAATTGAGAGAGGACTCTTTATTTGCGGGACATGCTGATGCTTTTGGGTGGGGGGGGGGGGGGGCTATTTTCGGTTGTGCATTACATATATATATATATATATATATATATATATATAAAATTTATTTTATTTTTATATTTTTCTCCCATTTTTTCCCAATTTTTTTTCACATTTTATTTTAACACTTGAATTATTATAATTTTTTTTTTTTACTATGATACACATAATTCAATGGAGTCCACATGTGTATTCCACTGAGTTATGCCTACATTTGTCATTTTTACACAGGCATAGGCTAGCAGATCAGACTCTACCTTTGGTATAGTCTGATCAGCTTCTGTCGCCATGACAATGGAGGCCATTGGCAGGCCTCTGGTTGCCATGGCAACCATCGGCGCTCTGTTTTCATTTTTCAGAGCGCCAATCCGTGTGACAGTGACCACAGCGTCTACAGGGTTAACTCGGGCAACCCCCTCTCCTCCGATCTCTTCACTGTGTGTAGCAACAGAGGAGAGGGGGAAGGAAGAGACCACCACACTATCACTGCTATTTTTCCATCTGTAATGATGGACCAATAGCAGCGATTGCCGTCCAGGGCATGGTCCTTGGCCAATTTCAGGGATGCTCGGCTGTGCAGTACATAGTTACATAGTTAGTACGGTCGAAAAAAGACATATGTCCATCAAGTTCAACCAGGGAATTAAGGGGTAGGGGTGTGGCGCGATATTGGGGAAGGGATGGGATTTTATATTTCTTCATAAGCATTAATGTTATTTTGTTCCAGGAATGTATCTAATCCTGTTTTAAAGCTATTAATTGTTCCTGCTGTGACCAGTTCCTGAGGTAGACCGTTCCATATATTCACAGTCCTCACGGTAAAGAAGGCGTGTCGCCCCTTGAGACTAAACTTTTTCTTCTCCAGATGGAGGGAGTGCCCCCTCGTCCTTTGGGGGGGTTTAACCCGGAACAGTTTTTCTCCATATTTTTTGTATGGGCCATTAATATACTTATATACGTTTATCATATTCCCCCTTAAACGTCTCTTCTCAAGACTAAACAATTGTAACTCCTTTAATCGCTCCTCATAGCTAAGATGATCCATGCCCCATATTAGTTTCTGCACCCTCTCTGCACCCTTTCCAACTCCACAGTGTCCCTTTTATGGACAGGTGCCCAAAACTGAACAGCATATTCCAGGTGAGGCCGTACCAATGCTTTATAAAGGGGGAGTATTATGTCCCTGTCCCTTGAGTCCATGCCTCTTTTGATACATGACAATATCCTGCCGGCTTTGGAAGCAGCAGCCTGACATTGCATGCTATTCTGTAGTCTGTGATCTACAAGTACACCCAGATCCTTCTCTACCAGTGACTCTGACAGTTTAATCCCCCCTAAGACATACGATGCATGCAGGTTATTAGTACCCAGATGCATAACTTTACATTTATCCACATTGAACCTCATTTGCCAAGTGGATGCCCAGACACTTAGTCTATCCAAGTCATCTTGTAACTTATGCACATCCTCTATAGACTGTACCGTGCTACAAAGCTTGGTGTCATCTGCAAAGATAGAAACAGAGCTGTTAATACCATCCTCTATATCATTGATAAATAAATTAAACAACAGCGGGCCCAGTACTGAACCTTGGGGTACACCATTAATAACCGGGGACCAATCAGAGTACGAATCATTGACCACCACTCTCTGGGTACGATCCATGAGCCAGTGTTCAATCCAGTTAAAAACTAAAATTTCCAAACCCAAAGACCTTAACTTACCTGTCAGACGTCTATGAGGGACAGTATCAAATGCTTTAGCAAAATCCAGAAACACTATATCCACAGCCATTCCTCTGTCAAGGCTTCTACTCACCTCTTCATAAAAGCAAATTAGATTGATTTGACAACTTCTATCCTTAGTAAACCCATGCTGGCTATCACTTATAATACAATTATCCCCTATGTATTCCTGTATGTAATCCCTTATAAGTCCTTCAAACAATTTACCCACAATGCACGTTAAACTTACCGGTCTATAGTTTCCTGGGGAAGACCTAGAGCCCTTTTTGAAGATTGGCACCACATTCGCCTTGCGCCAGTCCCTTGGCACAATACCAGACACCAGAGAATCTCTAAATATCATGAACAGGGGTACAGATATTACTGAACTTACCTCTCTAAGAACTCTTGGGTGCAATCCATCTGGCCCTGGAGATTTGCTTACATTTATATCACTTAACTTACCTTGTACCATGTCTACATTAAGCCAGTTCAGTACATTACATGATGTGTTACCAGCACTGACCTGGCCAGTGTATACAGAACTAAAGAACCCATTCAGTAGCTCCGCTTTCTCTTGATCGCCTGTGACATCCTCCCCATTATCATTATTAAGGGGTCCTACATGCTCTGTCCTTGGTTTTTTGCATTTATATATCTAAAAAAATATTTAGGATTAGTTTTGCTTTCTTTGGCCACCTGTCTCTCGTTTTGAATTTTTTGCTGTTTTTATTACATTTTTACAGATTTTATTAAGCTCTTTGTACTGTTTAAATGTTATCGCTGACCCATCAGATTTGTATTTTTTGAAGGCTATTTTTTTGTTGTTTATTGCTCTTTTAACATCATTTGTCAGCCATGTAGGATTTAGTTTTAATCGTTTATATTTGTTCCCCTTTGGTATATATTTAGCTGTATAGTTATTTAGAGTTGATTTAAAGATGTCCCATTTACCTTCTGTATCAGTATTTGACAACACCTCCCCCCAGTCTATGTCCTGTAGTGTAGCTCTCAGCCCAGGGAAGTTTGCCTTTTTAAAGTTATATGTTTTTGCCTTCCCCGCCTGTCTTTGTTTTCTACATTTTAAGTCAAAAGTAAAAGTACAGCCAAGCTCAATAAACTGTCTTAGCGCCCGTCGGTGCTGTGACAGTTTATTTTCATCAAGTACATGCACGTGGTGATGCGTAGTTAAAGTAAAAAAAAAAAAACTCAGTATTTATGCTTTTTGAATTGCTTTGAAAATATTTGCTTCCGTGAATAACTTTTAATTATAGATATAAAAAATTGTATCTTTTCATTGCAGCGCTATAGATAAAAATAAAACAAAGAGCAGCAAACAAAATTAGTTCTATTTTAATCACAATAATTATCTTAGAACTATGGTGGAGATGCAAAAAATAGACATCATTATCAGGACTCTAATTAATGCGGATTACTATTGTGGTCTGAAGATACACATGCATAGAAATATGGAAAAAAAAAAAAAAGTGCACTACTAATGCAAAGCGTATAATCAGTAGCAACTGTTGAATGCCCCTGACATCACACCCGCTGAGACTGAGCCTGCCGGAGCACAGTGAGGGGCGCAGGTCAGATGAGTAAGCGTACAAGGGGGGAGTTGGATGATTAAGGGGCAGAATAAAGTGACACAGAGGGGGATCAAGAGGTGGGGGGGGTGAAGTGGCACAGAGAGAGGATCAAGGGGAAGAATGAAGCATCACAGGGGGTGATAAGGGGGAGGAATGAAGTGGCACAGGGGGTGATGAAGGGGGGATGAAATGGCACAGGGGGGTAGCAGTCACATTTGTAATGCTGAAACTGGATATTGGTATCACATTATGCATCATAGAATGTGTAATGTGATACATGCAATTTGCAGTATGATGAGGAGTGTGTTACCAAACTATGCATGTGTTTCACCAACATAAAAAGTTTGGAAAGCTCTGGAACAAAAGATACACATGTGGCATGCAGGCCCCATGAACCTTAATGCAAGGTTATGGGAGGGGGCATGATGGCCGTGATGTCAAGATCCTCCGGCCCCTGCATCGCCAGTCATCAGGCACGGAGCGAGTTCGCTCCATGCATCATATGGCAGGGGGTGCTGCAGGAGAGATCGCGGGGGTTCTCAGCGGCGGGACCCCCACGATAAGATGTTTATGGTCGAAGTACCCCTTTAAGGGGTGGCCTTTTTTGGCCTTAGGGACACAACATTTTTTATTACTATTTAACCATTCCATAATATTTTATTTTTATGTTGATGTAGCCATGGAAGGGCCCGTTTTTGTGGGACAAGACTTTAATTACTTTCTTGGTTGGGTAATTTTATGGCTTTCAGTATGTATTATACACCCTGTTCCAAATTATTATGCAAATTATATTTAAGTGTAACAAAGATTAAATATTTTGTTTTTCAAAGTGAATACCATAGAAGGTGGAGCCAGCACTGAGTAAAACATTCCTTTAATTAAGTCATAGTTAAAAGTCCATACAAAGGCATGAAAGAATGAGTACTAGGACAAAAGTGCATAAGTGCATAGTAGAAGCACCTCTGGAAGCCGGCACGTTTCAGGCCAATTGGCCCTTAATCATGGCATACGTGTTGTCTCTTTGACACACTCCTTTATACTGAATGAGCCTGATGCTCACCTTCAACAAGGGGAGGGAGAACTGGAACTGGCCATTGTTAGACAACCAACTTTATTGTCCTGAGTGCAATAAAAAAAAACATAGCAAAAAGGTGCATACAATATCAAAAGAAACAAAGGAAAAATGTACATATATAAGATTACAAAGAAACTCAATAATGAAGAATAAAGTCCGTTCTATTGTTCAAACCAAAAGGATGAATGCTTTTGAATAAATAAATCCACATAGCCTCTCTATTGTGTAGGTGACATGTATTGTCACCTCTTCTTCTGCTCGGAATAATTTTTTCTATTGCAGAAAACTTCAGTTTTGAAACATTGCCATTGAGAACAGAGAAAAAATTTCTCGATACATTAGACATACCGCTAGTGAGGGGACCCACTGATGGCCGAATATGCTCTTGTATTTGCTTTTTGAATAAGCATTTGGTACTGCCGATATAAGTGAACACTCTGTACATGCGATTTTATATACTACTAGTTTGGAGTTTCAATTAATAAAATTATGAATCTTCTGTTTTTTGTTATCAATTGTGCCCTCAATAGCAGTACATCTCTCTGCATATTTACAAATCACACATCGGGTTTCTGAACATTTAAAAAAATCCCTTCATTGATAACCAAGTATCATTTGTGTTGTGATCGGCCACTGTACTAGGAGTTACAATGATTATCATTTAAATACTGCATAAATGTACAAACCAGAGATTCATCCCCCTTCCACATAATTACGCTGTTAGGATTCGGCAGGCCGGATGTGGATCCTCTGTGTCAGCGAGGGATTGGCGTGGACCGTGTCGGTGGACCGGTTCTAAGTTGCTACTGGTATTCACCAGAGCCCGCCGCAAAGCGGGATGGTCTTGCTGCGGCGGTAGCAACCAGGTCGTATCCACCGGCAACGGCTCAACCTCGCTGACTGCTGAGAAGGCGTGGGACAGAAGGACTAAGCAGAGGCAAGGTCAGACGTAGCAGAAGGTCGGGGCAGGCGGCAAGGTTCGTAGTCAAATAGGAATAGCAGAAGGTCTGGAACACAGGCTTTGGACAACACTAAACGCTTTCACTGGCACAAGGCAACAAGATCCGGCAAGGAAGTGCAGGGGAAGTGAGGTAATATACACAGGCAGCAGGTGGAAGCTAATTAGGCTGATTGGGCCAGGCACCAATCATTGGTGCACTGGCCCTTCAAATCTTAGAGAGCTGGCGCGTGCGCGCCCTAAGGAGCGGAGCCGCGCGCACCAGGACATGACAGCTGGGGGCCGGGACAGGTGAGTGCCTTGGGATGCGATTCGCGAGCGGGCGCGTCCCGCTATGCAAATCGCATCCCCGCCGGCAGTGTCAGTGCAGCGCTCCCGGTCAGCGGGTCTGACCGGGGCGCTGCAGAGAGAGGAACGCCGCGAGCGCTCCGGGAAGGAACAGGGACCCGGAGCGCTCGGCGTAACATGCGCCATTGACGTATCTGACAAACCATGTTACATTGTCTCTGTATGGATTGTGATCAGAAAAAATGTAAAAATTCTCACACCAAAAAACAAATTAGCAAGTGCAGGTGAAGATTTAGCACCCATTGACGCACCGTTTTTTTGCAAACAAAAGACCCCATTAAACAGAAAATAATTATACTGTAAAATGTAGGTAGTAACATCCAAAATAAATAGATTTAATGCCAAATCATAATTAGAGCATTTGTTCATAATGTCTGTAAGCACTGTTAATCCCAAATGGTGAGGAATGCATGAATAGAGAGATTCAATGTTGCATGTTAGCCATGAATACTAAAACGAGTCAAGGATTTTCAAAAGGTGTTTAGTATCCTTTATGTAGCTTGGTTACTTATTTCCTAGTGGCTGTAGAACAGAATCAAGCCACTCACAGATGCGTTCATTCAAGGAACCAATTCCCGCAACGATCGGTCGCATTGGCGGCGGGAATCAGTCCATGTGTAACTGGCTTCTTTTTGACTGATCACAGATTTGGTAACACCTTCCTTTAATAGCTCTAAAAGAGATTTTTTAAACATACTAGTAGAATCAGTTAATAGCAGCTGGTAGGTGTCATGATCAGATAATAACTCTTCACTGAGTTTAACATATAGACCTATTTTCATGAACACAACTGATCTACCTTTGTCGGTGGATCGAATGTGAGATCTGAATTGTTGCGAAGATTCATTAAAGTCTTTCTTTTCTGTTTGGAAAGATTATCTTTAAAGGGTACCTCTCATCAAATAAACTTTTGATATATTTTAGATTAATGAATGTTGAATAACTTTCCAATAGCATGTTAATGAAAAATATGCTTCTTTCTATTGTATTTTTCCCGATCAGTCCTGTCAGCAAGCATTTCTGACTTATGCTGGAGTCCTAAACACTCAGAGCTGCCAGCCTGCTTTGTTCACAGCCAAACAGTCTGTGAACAAAGCAGGCTGGAAGCTCTGAGTGTTCTCCTTTGTGAACAAAGCAGACTGGCACCTCGTAGTCTTTAGGACTCCAGCATGAGTCTGAAATGCTTGCTGCCAGGACTTTTCTTTCTTCAAAGTGGAAAATTAAAAAAGTGGAAAATTAAATAGAAAGAAGCATATTTTTTAATAATATGCAATTGTAAAGTTATTCTGCATACATTAATCTATAATGTATCAAAAGTTTTTTTGATGAGAGGTACCCTTTAATATCAGGTGTTTCCTGACTTTTTAAAGCAACAAGGTCTTTCATGAATAAATCTTGAAACCGGTCCAAGATGGGTGGTTGGGTATGAACAGGGTAGAAGTCCGGATTGGATGTGGAAAATGATAAGTTCAGCAGATCTGCCATCCATTTCCAGCATGTGTCCCGATAGGCAATTTGCTTCTCTGGGGATCTTAGAATTGGGTCTGGTGAAACTGCAACATGTGAATAATGTTCCATAGAATCGGCTGCAATAATTTGCATGTCTGGATCTTTACAAGTTAGAAAATGTTTTTTTGACAGTTAGTAAACGCACTAATTTATTTACGTCAAGAATAGTTTTGTATTTGTCAAAGTGAGCAGTAGGGGAAAATCCCAAGCCTTTAGATAGAAGCTTTATTTTGTGATTAGTAATGTTATATGATAAAATATTAACAACTTGATAGTCCGGTTCCTTTATGTTTTCTTTTTGGTTTTGTTGCTTTCTGAAAATCTTGTTTTTGTGCTTCCTCCCCGTTCTCCTGGCTCGTTTTTTGACCATTTCGTTCGTTCATTTTTTTGGGAAGTATTCACATTGGATTCTGATTCAGTGCCAGAATCTGATGTTTCTGATATATCAGTAGTATTGTCAGATGAGCTTCGATCTGTAGAGGTAAAGCTAAAATGAGTATTTCTGCGTTTTTTATAGTATTTATTAGGACCTTTCTTCAATATAGATTTGGGATTAGAAAAAAAATTTCTCCCACTGGCCCCAATTGTATTCAGATTTTGTATGAAAATCATGTGTGTCCTGCTGGAATTTTGTTTATTTGGTGATTTTTGTATAATTTATCAAAGTCCACAAATTCCTGGATAGAAATGAATGGGAAGAATTGCTTTTACAAGAAGTAGCAACGGATATTAAATCAACACAGGACAAATTAAGACCATTCATGTTATAATGACATGCTGACCGTGAGCGCTCTCCTGCCCCGCTCTCCTCTGCCGGTGGTGCTGCGGTTTGCATGTGAACGCCGGGCCGTTACTCACCTCCTGCTTCCTCCGCTGTCCCAGGTCACTGTCATGTAAGTACCCGCCCTCTAGGGCACGCGTGTGCATGCTCTCTGCAAATTAATGGGCCAGTATGCACTTAATTGGTTACTGCTGCTCGCTGACACTATAAGAGTCAGCATTTCCTGTTTCCCGTTGCAGGATCTTTGTGCCATTACAGCCTTAGAGAAAGCATTCTGTTGGTGTCTTGCCTTGCCATGTATCTGACCCCATTGCTACGTATCCTGACCTTGCTCCTGTGCCGCCTGCCTTCTTACCTCTTGCTAAGTGATCAGACCTTGCTACTGTGCTGCCAGCCCTGACCTCCTGCCTGTCCTGACTTAGTGTTTGCCTCATCCTTCCTGTGCACATTACACCTCGGCTGCTTGTGTGGACGAGTCGTATCAGGGGTAGTGACCTGGATGCCGCCTGTTGCAGCAAGTCCATCCCCCTTTGTGGCAGGGTCTGTTGAAAACCAGCGGTACCTTAGACTCCGCTCCCTGGTACGGCCCAAGCCATCATCCACACAGGTTCAGCAGATCCACTTCACCACTGCCCTTACAGTAAGATCCGGCCATGGATTCTGCCGGGTTGCCTCTAACGGGTGTTGCTGACCTCACCTCCATTGTGGCCCAACAGTCCCAGCAGATTGTGCAACAGGTGCAGCAGTTGAAATGACAGTCCAGGATGATGCAACAGCTCCTCTCTGCCCAGCGGCATCAACAACAGCAGCAGCCGCAACCTGTTCAAGTGGCTCCTCCAGTGTCTGCAGCTTCCGTGGCTTCCGTAGACTCCAAGATACCACTGTCTCTGCCAACGAAATATGAAGATGACCCTAAATTGTGTAGAGGGTTTGTGACCCAGTGTTCAATGCATTTGGAACTTATAGCTGATCAGTTCCCGACAGAGCATGCATAAAGTGTCATTTGTGGTTAGTCTTCTTTCTGGAAAAGCCCTGGCCTGGGCTACTCCTCTCTGGGACAGGAATGATACATGTCCTCCAATCTGCAGGCCTTCCTTTCGGAATTCCGCTGTGTCTTTGGGTAAATTGTTTGAAGGACTTATAAGGGACTACATACAGGAATACATAGGGGATAATAGTATTATAAGTGATAACCAGCATGGGTTTACAAAGGATAGAAGGTGTCAAACCAATCTAATTTGCTTTTATGAAGATGTGAGTAGAAGCCTTGACAGAGGAATGGCTGTGGATATAGTGTTTCTGGATTTCGCTAAAGCATTTGATACTGTCCCTCATAGACGTCTGACAGGTAAGTTAAGGTCTTTGGGCTTGGAAACTTTAGTTTGTAACTGGATTGAACACTGGCTCATGGATCGTACCCAGAGAGTGGTGGTCAATAATTCGTACTCCGATTGGTCCACGGTTATTAGTGGTGTACCCCAAGGTTCTGTACTGGGACCGCTGTTGTTTAATTTATTTATCAATGATATAGAGGATGGTATTAACAGCTCTGTTTCTATCTTTGCAGATGACACCAAGCTTTGTAGCACAGTACAGTCTATAGAGGATGTGCATAAGTTACAAGATGACTTGGATAGACTAAGTGTCTGGGCATCCACTTGGCAAATGAGGTTCAATGTGGATAAATGTAAAGTTATGCATCTGGGTACAAATAACATGCATGCGTCTTATGTCTTAGGGGGGATTAAACTGACAGAGTCACTGGTAAAGAAGGATCTGGGTGTACTTGTAGATCAGACTTCAGAATAGCATGCAATGTCAGTCTGCTGCTTCCAAAGCCAGCAGAATATTGTCATGTATCAAAAGAGGCATGGATTCAAGAGACAGGGACATAATACTTCCCCTTTATAAAGCATTGGTCCAGCCTCACCTGGAATATGTTGTTCCGTTTTGGTCGCCTGTCCATAAAAGGGACACTGCGGAGCTGTAAAGGGTGCAGAGACGTGCGACTAAACTAATATGGGGCATGGAACATTTTAGCTACGAGGAACGATTAAAGGAGTTACAATTGTTTAGTCTTGAGAAGAGACATTTCAGGGGGGATATGATAAACGTATATAAGTGGCCCATACAAAAAATATGGAGAAAAACTGTTCCAGGTTAACCCCCCCCCCCCCCCCCCCAAAGGACGAGGGAGCACTCCCTCCTTCTTTACCATAAGAACTGTGAATTTATGGAACAGTCTACCTCAGGAAGTGGTCACAGCAGGAACAATTAATAGCTTTAAAACAGGGTTAGATACATTCCTGGAACAAAATAACATTAATGCTTATGCAGAATTATAAACAACATCCCTTCCCCTTATCACCTTACACCCTTCCCTTCAATTCCCTGGTTGAACTTGATGGACGTATGTCTTTTTGCAACCATACTAACTATGTAACTATGTAACCTGCACGGGCATCCTCAGCCGAGGCTGCACTACTGGAACCTACGCCAAGGGGACTCATCTGTTGGTGATTACGCAGTTCATTTCCGCACCCTAGCCTCCAAATTGGCCTGGAATGATGAGGCTCTGTGTGCCACCTTTAAAAAGGGACTTTCTAGTAAAGTCAAGGATGTTCCTGCTGCATGGGATCCTCCGTCTTCCCTGAGTGATCTTATTCAGTTGGTCACTCAAATTGATGTGCGCTTTGCCGAGAAGCAGGAGGAGCTTGGTCAAGTGCGTGAACCTACTCGGACACAACGTTTTCCCCGTTTGGCACCCGTGTTCCACCGTCCACCTCAACCATCCTCTTTGCCCTCTAGTGAAGAGACTATGCAGGTGGATCGTGCTTGATTAAGCCAGCAGGAGAGGTCCTGCCGATGCAATGAAAACTTGTGTCTCTATTGTGCCATCACGATCAAGAATCGCTACCCTCTACCTTTGTTTTCGGAACTCATGGATCATCTACGGGGTGCCGAGGTCTTCTCCAAGCTGGATCTGCTGGGAGCATACAACCTCATTCGAATTTGAGAAGGAGACGAATGGAAGACGGCCTTTAATACCCGTGATGGGCACTTTGAGTACCTTGTGATGCCCTTTGGCCTCTGTAATGCTCCGGCTGTCTTCCAAGAATTTGTCAACATCTTCCATGATCTACTCTACATGTGTATTGTTGTGTACCTTGATGACATCCTGATCTTCTTGCCCAATTTAGAGGTGCATCATTCACATGATCAGATCCTACAACGCTGTTACGCCTAGCGCTCCGGGTCCCCGCTCCTCCCCGGAGCGCTCACGGCGTCCTTCTCCCTGCAGCTCCCCGGTCAGCGCTGACCGGGAGCGCTGCTCTGCCATGGCCGTTGGGGATGCGATTCGCACAGCGGGACGCGCCCGCTTGCGAGTCGCATCCCAGGTCACTTACCCGTTCCCGTCTCCTGCGGTCATGTGCTGGCGCGCGCGGCTCCGCTCTCTAGGGCGCGCGCGCGCCAGCTCCCTGAGACTTAAAGGGCCAGTGCACCAATGATTGGTGCCTGGCCCAATTAGCTTAATTGGTTCCCACCTGTTCCCTGCTTATATCTAGTCTCCTCCCTTGCACTCCCTTGCCGGATCTTGTTGCCTTAGTGCCAGTGAAAGCGTTCCTTGTGTGTTTATACCCTGTGTACCAGAACTATTGCTATCTCCCCTGACTACGAACCTTGCCGCCTGCCCCCGACCTTCTGCTACGTCCGACTTTGCTTCTGCCTACTCCCTTGTACCTCGCCTATCTTCAGCAGCCAGAGAGGTGCCGTTGCTAGTGGATACGACCTGGTCACTACCGCCGCAGCAAGACCATCCCGCTTTGCGGCGGGCTCTGGTGAAAACCAGTAGTGTCTTAGAACCGGTCCACTAGCACGGTCCTCGCCATCCCTCTCTGGCACAGAGGATCCACCTCCTGCCAGCCGGCATCGTGACAGTAGATCCGGCCATGGATCCCGCTGAAGTTCCTCTGCCTGTTGTCGCCGACCTCCCCACACTGGTCGCCCAGCAAGCCCGACAGATTGCCCAACAAGATCACCAGCTGTCGTACTTGACCACCATGACTCAGCAACTCCAGTCGCAGCTACAGCAGATTCAGTCTCAGCTACAGCAGCAGCAACCATCTCCTCCGCCAGCTCCTGCACCTCCTCCGCAGCGAGTGGCCACTCCTAGCCTCCGCCTGTCTTTGCCGGACAAATTTAATGGGGACTCTAAGTTTTGCCGTGGCTTCCTTTCCCAATGTTCCCTGCATCTGGAGATGATGTCGGATCAGTTTCCTACTGAAAGGTCTAAGGTGGCTTTCGTAGTCAGCCTTCTGTCTGGAAAAGCCCTGTCATGGGCCACACCGCTCTGGGACCGCGATGACCCTGTCACTGCCTCTGTACACTCCTTCTTCTCGGAAATTCGAAGTGTCTTTGAGGAACCTGCCCGAGCCTCTTCTGCTGAGACTGCCCTGCTGAACCTGGTCCAGGGTAATTCCTCCGTTGGCGAGTACGCCATACAATTCCGTACTCTTGCTTCTGAACTATCCTGGAATAATGAGGCTCTCTGCGCGACCTTTAAAAAAGGCCTATCCAGCAACATTAAGGATGTTCTGGCCGCACGAGAGACTCCTGCTAACCTGCATGAACTCATTCATCTAGCCACTCGCATTGACATGCGTTTTTCTGAGAGGCATCAAGAGCTCCGCCAGGAAAAGGACTTAGATCTCTGGACACCTCTCCCACAGTCTCCACTGCAATCTGCGCCTAGGCCTCCCGCCGAGGAGGCCATGCAAGTGGATCGGTCTCGCCTGACCCTGGAAGAGAGGAATCGCCGTAAGGAAGAGAATCTTTGTTTGTACTGTGCCAGTACTGAACATTTTCTGGTGGATTGCCCAATCCGTCCTCCACGTCTGGGAAACGCACGCTCGCACTCAGCTCTCGTGGGTGTGGCGTCTCTTGATGCCAAGTCGGCTTCTCCACGTCTCACGGTACCTGTTCGGATTTCCACTTCAGCCAGCTCTCCCCTCTCAGCCGTGGCCTGCCTGGACTCTGGAGCTTCTGGGAATTTTATTCGGGACTCCTTTGTGAATAAATTCCGGATTCCGGTGACCCGTCTTGTCAAGCCACTCCACATTTCCGCGGTCAACGGAGCCAGGGTGGACTGTACCATACGTTTCCGCACGGAGCCCCTTCTTATGAGCATCGGATCTCACCACGAGAGGATTGAACTTTTGGTCCTCCCCAATTGCACCTCGGAAATTCTCCTTGGACTTCCCTGGCTTCAACTTCATTCCCCAACCCTGGATTGGTCCACTGGGGAGATCAAGAGTTGGGGGTCCTCTTGTTCCAAGAACTGTCTAAAACCGGTTCCCAGTAACCCTTGCCGTAACTCTGTGGTTCCTCCTGTATCTGGTCCCCCTAAGGTCATTAAGGACTCTGCCTGCCACAGGAAATGCCCCTCCCCCCCTCCCAGTTCCATCAGGCAAGCTTCTGTGTCCCCTCATGGCCCTCGTCCTGGTGTCACACTGCCCCGTGCCAGGTCTCGCCCTCTGCCCTCTCTCCCCATTCCTACTCCTGCGGTTCTGCCTGCCGTTGAGGAATCCCTCCATCCTTTCCCGGTGTCCTCATCCCAGGGGAGGCAGTTACCCGATAAAGAGAAGGGGAGACCTAAGGGGGGGGGTACTGTTACGCCTAGCGCTCCGGGTCCCCGCTCCTCCCCGGAGCGCTCACGGCGTCCTTCTCCCTGCAGCTCCCCGGTCAGCGCTGACCGGGAGCGCTGCTCTGCCATGGCCGTTGGGGATGCGATTCGCACAGCGGGACGCGCCCGCTTGCGAGTCGCATCCCAGGTCACTTACCCGTTCCCGTCTCCTGCGGTCATGTGCTGGCGCGCGCGGCTCCGCTCTCTAGGGCGCGCGCGCGCCAGCTCCCTGAGACTTAAAGGGCCAGTGCACCAATGATTGGTGCCTGGCCCAATTAGCTTAATTGGTTCCCACCTGTTCCCTGCTTATATCTAGTCTCCTCCCTTGCACTCCCTTGCCGGATCTTGTTGCCTTAGTGCCAGTGAAAGCGTTCCTTGTGTGTTTATACCCTGTGTACCAGAACTATTGCTATCTCCCCTGACTACGAACCTTGCCGCCTGCCCCCGACCTTCTGCTACGTCCGACTTTGCTTCTGCCTACTCCCTTGTACCTCGCCTATCTTCAGCAGCCAGAGAGGTGCCGTTGCTAGTGGATACGACCTGGTCACTACCGCCGCAGCAAGACCATCCCGCTTTGCGGCGGGCTCTGGTGAAAACCAGTAGTGTCTTAGAACCGGTCCACTAGCACGGTCCTCGCCATCCCTCTCTGGCACAGAGGATCCACCTCCTGCCAGCCGGCATCGTGACAAACGCCTCCGGGACAATCATTTATATGCCAAACTCGAAAATTGCCTTTTCTAGAAGTCAAGTCTTCCATTTCGTTGGTTATATTGTTTCCAACTAGTGTTGAGCAGCATAGGCCATATTCGAATTTGCGATATTTCGCGAATATGTGGACGAACATTCATCATATATTTGCAAAATTAGCAATATTCACAGCCTTTTTTCAATGCGGCATACAATTTGCATTCTCATGCATGCGCATGTGCAAAATAAATTTGCATGCGCAATATCGCGTGATCTTCGGCAGCGAAGTTTACTGCTAACTTTTCAGCATTGCAACAGGAAAGTGACCCCTAAAGCTCAACATGGTTGGGAGCAATTTCAGCAGGAAGGAGGAAAGAAGCCTCATCAGTATAAGTATTTTCGCTTTATTCATTACACTTCACATGCATGTTAGGTCAAGTGCTAAAATATATTCGCACTTGCGAAAATCGCCATGCGAAAATGATTTAGCAATAGATACAACTTCAGTTGTAGTAGATAATACTTAATACACCAATCAGTAAAAAGTCTTTGAAGGGGAAATATTAGATTTACAGTGGCATAATTAATTCTGGGAACATAGTGGCATCATTAATTCAGGGGGCACAGCAGCATCATTAATTCTGAGGGCACAGCGGCATCATTAATTCTGGGGGCACAGTGGCATCATTAATTCAGGGGGCACAGTGGCATAGTTAATTCTGGGGGCATATCGGCAATATTAATTCTGCCATAGTTCTATTAGGGGGGCATAATTCTGCCATAATTAATTAGGGGGGCAGGGCATCATTAATTCTGTGGGCACAGCGGCATCATTAATTCTGGAGGCACAGCAGTATCATTAATTCTGGGGGCACAGCAGCATCATTAATTCTGGGGGCACAGCAGTATCATTAATTCTGAGGGCACAGCGGTATCATTAATTCTGGGGGCACAGCGGCATAGTTAATTCTGGGGGCACAGCGGCATCATTAATTAAGGGAGCACAGCGGCATAGTTAATTCTGGGGCACAGCAGCAATATTAATTCTGGGGGCACAGTGGCATCATTAATTCAGGGGGCACAGCGGCATCATTAATTCAGGGGGCACAGCGGCATAGTTAATTCTGGGGGCACAGCAGCAATATTAATTCTGGGGGCACAGCGGCATAGTTAATTCTGGGGGCACATCGGCATCATTGATTCTGGGGACACAGCGGCATAATTAATTCTGGGGGCAAAGTGGCATCATTAATTCTGGTGGCATAGTGGCATCAATAATTCTGGGTGCACAGTGGCATCAAGAATTCTTTGGGGCACAGAGGTACAATTAGTCAGTACAGGGCACAGTGTTTGTCAAAGATGTATTTGGGGGCATAGCGTGTGGCAGTAATATTGCAGGGGAATAGTGTGTGGCAGTAATATACCAGGGGCCCAGTGTGCGGCAGTATTATATTCAGGGTGTGAAGTGTTTGGCAGTATTATATTTAGGGGCCCAGTGTGCGGTAGTATTTTATTCAGAAGGTACAGTGTGTGGTAGTATTATATTCAGGGGTACAGTATGTGGCAGTTTTCAGGTCCACACTTCAGTCGCTCGTTTGCTCTTTCCTTCATGGCACTGTTACGCCGAGCGCTCCGGGTCCCCGCTCCTCCCCGGAGCGCTCGCTACACTCTCTCCGCTGCAGCGCTCCGGTCAGATCCACTGACCCGGGGCGCTGCGATTCTGCTGCCAGCCGGGATGCGATTCGCGATGCGGGTAGCGCCCGCTCGCGATGCGCACCCCGGCTCCCGTACCTGACTCGCTCTCCCTCGGTCCTGTCCCGGCGCGCGCGGCCCCGCTCCCTAGGGCGTGCGCGCGCCGGGTCTTTGCGATTTAAAGGGCCACTGCGCCGCTGATTGGCGCAGTGATTCCAATTAGTGTCTTCACCTGTGCACTTCCCTATATCACCTCACTTCCCCTGCACTTCCCTGCCGGATCTTGTTGCCATTGTGCCAGTGAAAGCGTTCCTTGTATGTTCCTAGCCTGTGTTCCAGACCTCCTGCCGTTGCCCCTGACTACGATCCTTGCTGCCTGCCCCGACCTTCTGCTACGTCCGACCTTGCTTCTGTCTACTCCCTTGTACCGCGCCTATCTTCAGCAGCCAGAGAGGTTGAGCCGTTGCTAGTGGATACGACCTGGTCACTACCGCCGCAGCAAGACCATCCCGCTTTGCGGCGGGCTCTGGTGAAAACCAGTAGTGACTTAGAACCGATCCACTAGCACGGTCCACGCCAATCCCTCTCTGGCACAGAGGATCCACTACCTGCCAGCCGGCATCGTGACAGTAGATCCGGCCATGGATCCCGCTGAAGTTCCTCTGCCAGTTGTCGCTGACCTCACCACGGTGGTCGCCCAGCAGTCACAACAGATAGCGCAACAAGGCCAACAGCTGTCTCAACTGACCGTTATGCTACAACAGTTACTACCACAGCTTCAGCAGTCATCTCCTCCGCCAGCTCCTGCACCTCCTCCGCAGCGAGTGGCCGCTCCTGGGCTACACCTATCCTTGCCGGATAAATTTGATGGGGACTCTAAGTTTTGCCGTGGCTTTCTTTCCCAATGTTCCCTGCATCTGGAGATGATGTCGGACCTGTTTCCCACTGAAAGGTCTAAGGTGGCTTTCGTAGTCAGCCTTCTGTCCGGAAAAGCCCTGTCATGGGCCACACCGCTCTGGGACCGCAATGACCCTGTCACTGCCTCTGTACACTCCTTCTTCTCGGAAGTCCGAAGTGTCTTTGAGGAACCTGCCCGAGCCTCTTCTGCTGAGACTGCCCTGTTGAACCTGGTCCAGGGTAATTCTTCCGTTGGCGAGTATGCCGTACAATTCCGTACTCTTGCTTCAGAATTGTCCTGGAATAATGAGGCCCTCTGCGCGACCTTTAAAAAAGGCCTATCCAGCAACATTAAAGATGTTCTGGCCGCACGAGAAATTCCTGCTAATCTACATGAACTTATTCACCTAGCCACTCGCATTGACATGCGTTTTTCCGAAAGGCGTCAGGAGCTCCGCCAAGATATGGACTCTGTTCGCACGAGGCGTTTCTTCTCCTCGGCTCCTCTCTCCTCTGGTCCCCTGCAATCTGTTCCTGTGCCTCCCGCCGTGGAGGCTATGCAGGTCGACCGGTCTCGCCTGACACCTCAAGAGAGGACACGACGCCGCATGGAGAACCTCTGCCTGTACTGTGCTAGTACCGAACACTTCCTGAGGGATTGTCCTATCCGTCCTCCCCGCCTGGAAAGACGTCCGCTGACTCCGCACAAAGGTGAGACAGTCCTTGATGTCTACTCTGCTTCTCCACGTCTTACTGTGCCTGTGCGGATGTCTGCCTCTGCCTTCTCCTTCTCTACCGTGGCCTTCTTGGACTCTGGATCTGCAGGAAATTTTATTTTGGCCTCTCTCGTCAACAGGTTCAACATCCCAGTGACCAGTCTCGCCAGACCCCTTTACATCAATTGTGTAAACAATGAAAGATTGGACTGTACCATACGCTTCCGCACAGAGCCCCTTCTAATGAGCATCGGATCTCATCACGAGAGGATTGAACTTTTGGTCCTCCCCAATTGCACCTCGGAAATTCTCCTTGGACTTCCCTGGCTTCAACTTCATTCCCCAACCCTGGATTGGTCCACTGGGGAGATCAAGAGTTGGGGGCCCTCTTGTTCCAAGGACTGTCTAAGACCGGTTCCCAGTAACCCTTGCCGTGACTCTGTGGTTCCCTCAGTAACCGGTCTCCCTAAGGCCTATATGGACTTCGCGGATGTTTTCTGCAAAAAACAAGCTGAGACTCTACCTCCTCACAGGCCTTATGATTGCCCTATCGACCTCCTCCCGGGTACTACTCCACCCCGGGGCAGAATTTATCCTCTCTCTGCCCCAGAGACTCTTGCCATGTCTGAGTATGTCCAGGAAAATTTAAAAAAGGGCTTTATCCGTAAATCCTCCTCTCCTGCCGGAGCTGGATTTTTCTTTGTGTCCAAAAAAGATGGCTCCCTACGTCCTTGCATTGACTACCGCGGTCTTAATAAAATCACGGTTAAGAACCGCTACCCCCTACCCCTCATCTCTGAACTCTTTGATCGCCTCCAAGGTGCCCACATCTTTACTAAATTGGACTTAAGAGGCGCCTATAACCTCATCCGCATCAGAGAGGGGGATGAGTGGAAAACGGCGTTTAACACCAGAGATGGACACTTTGAGTATCTGGTCATGCCCTTTGGCCTGTGCAACGCCCCTGCTGTCTTCCAAGACTTTGTCAATGAAATTTTTCGTGATCTGTTATACTCCTGTGTTGTTGTATATCTGGACGATATCCTAATTTTTTCTGCCAATCTAGAAGAACACCGCCAGCATGTCCGTATGGTTCTTCAGAGACTTCGTGACAATCTACTCTATGCCAAAATTGAGAAATGTCTGTTTGAATGCCAATCTCTTCCTTTTCTAGGATATTTGGTCTCTGGCCAGGGACTACAAATGGATCCAGACAAACTCTCTGCCGTCTTAGATTGGCCACGCCCCTCCGGACTCCGTGCTATCCAACGCTTTTTGGGGTTCGCCAATTATTACAGGCAATTTATTCCACATTTTTCTACCGTTGTGGCTCCTATCGTGGCTTTAACCAAAAAAAATGCCGATCCCAAGTCGTGGCCTCCTCAAGCGGAAGACGCCTTTAAACGACTCAAGTCTGCCTTTTCTTCGGCTCCCGTGCTCTCCAGACCTGACCCTTCCAAACCCTTCCTATTGGAGGTTGATGCCTCCTCAGTGGGAGCTGGAGCTGTTCTTTTACAAAAAAATTCTTCCGGGCATGCTGTCACTTGTGGTTTTTTTTCTAGGACCTTCTATCCGGCGGAGAGGAACTACTCCATCGGGGATCGAGAGCTTCTAGCCATTAAATTAGCACTTGAGGAATGGAGGCATCTGCTGGAGGGATCAAGATTTCCAGTTATTATTTATACCGACCACAAGAACCTCTCCTACCTCCAGTCTGCCCAACGGCTGAATCCTCGCCAGGCCCGGTGGTCTCTGTTCTTTGCCCGATTTAATTTTGAGATTCACTTTCGTCCTGCCGATAAGAACATTAGGGCCGATGCTCTCTCTCGTTCCTCGGATGCCTCAGAAGTTGAACTCTCTCCGCAACACATCATTCCACCTGACTGCCTGATCTCCACTTCTCCAGCCTCCATCAGGCAAACTCCTCCAGGAAAGACCTTTGTTTCTCCACGCCAACGCCTCGGAATCCTCAAATGGGGTCACTCCTCCCATCTCGCTGGTCATGGGGGCATCAAGAAATCTGTGCAACTCATCTCCCGCTTCTATTGGTGGCCGACTCTGGAGACGGATGTTGTGGACTTTGTGCGAGCCTGCACTATCTGTGCCCGGGATAAGACTCCTCGCCAGAAGCCCGCTGGTTTTCTTCATCCCCTGCCTGTCCCCGAACAGCCTTGGTCTCTGATTGGTATGGATTTTATTACTGATTTACCCCCTTCCCGTGGCAACACTGTTATTTGGGTGGTCGTTGATCGATTCTCCAAAATGGCACATTTCATCCCTCTTCCTGGTCTTCCTTCAGCGCCTCAGTTGGCTAAACAATTTTTTGTACACATTTTTCGTCTTCACGGGTTGCCTACGCAGATCGTCTCGGATAGAGGCGTCCAATTCGTGTCTAAATTCTGGAGGGCTCTCTGTAAACAACTCAAGATTAAATTAAATTTTTCTTCTGCATATCATCCCCAGTCCAATGGACAAGTAGAAAGAATTAACCAAGTCTTGGGTGATTATTTGCGACATTTTGTTTCCTCCCGCCAGGATGACTGGGCAGATCTCCTTCCATGGGCCGAATTCTCGTATAACTTCAGAGTCTCTGAATCTTCCTCCAAATCCCCATTTTTCGTGGTGTACGGCCGTCACCCTCTTCCCCCCCTCCCTACCCCCTTGCCCTCTGGTCTGCCCGCTGTGGATGAAATTTCTCGTGACCTTTCCATTATATGGAGAGAGACCCAAAATTCTCTCTTACAGGCTTCTTCACGCATGAAGAGGTTCGCGGATAAGAAAAGAAGAGCTCCTCCCGTTTTTTCCCCTGGAGACAAGGTATGGCTCTCCGCTAAATATGTCCGCTTCCGTGTCCCTAGCTACAAGTTGGGACCACGCTATCTTGGTCCTTTCAAAATTTTGTGTCAAATTAATCCTGTCTCTTACAAACTTCTTCTTCCTCCTTCTCTTCGTATCCCTAATGCCTTTCACGTCTCTCTTCTTAAACCACTCATCCTCAACCGTTTTTCTCCCAAATCTGTTCCTCCCACTCCTGTTTCCGGCTCCTCGGACATCTTCTCTGTCAAAGAGATCTTAGCCTCTAAAAAGGTCAGAGGGAAAACTTTTTTTTTAGTGGACTGGGAGGGTTGTGGTCCTGAAGAGAGATCCTGGGAACCTGAGGACAACATCCTAGATAAAAGTCTGCTCCTCTGGTTCTCAGGCCCTAAAAAGAGGGGGAGACCCAAGGGGGGGGGGTACTGTTACGCCGAGCGCTCCGGGTCCCCGCTCCTCCCCGGAGCGCTCGCTACACTCTCTCCGCTGCAGCGCTCCGGTCAGATCCACTGACCCGGGGCGCTGCGATTCTGCTGCCAGCCGGGATGCGATTCGCGATGCGGGTAGCGCCCGCTCGCGATGCGCACCCCGGCTCCCGTACCTGACTCGCTCTCCCTCGGTCCTGTCCCGGCGCGCGCGGCCCCGCTCCCTAGGGCGCGCGCGCGCCGGGTCTTTGCGATTTAAAGGGCCACTGCGCCGCTGATTGGCGCAGTGATTCCAATTAGTGTCTTCACCTGTGCACTTCCCTATATCACCTCACTTCCCCTGCACTTCCCTGCCGGATCTTGTTGCCATTGTGCCAGTGAAAGCGTTCCTTGTATGTTCCTAGCCTGTGTTCCAGACCTCCTGCCGTTGCCCCTGACTACGATCCTTGCTGCCTGCCCCGACCTTCTGCTACGTCCGACCTTGCTTCTGTCTACTCCCTTGTACCGCGCCTATCTTCAGCAGCCAGAGAGGTTGAGCCGTTGCTAGTGGATACGACCTGGTCACTACCGCCGCAGCAAGACCATCCCGCTTTGCGGCGGGCTCTGGTGAAAACCAGTAGTGACTTAGAACCGATCCACTAGCACGGTCCACGCCAATCCCTCTCTGGCACAGAGGAT
Organism: Hyla sarda; assembly: GCF_029499605.1. Lineage (NCBI taxonomy): Eukaryota > Metazoa > Chordata > Amphibia > Anura > Hylidae > Hyla > Hyla sarda. The sequence goes on from NC_079191.1 coordinate 300,890,663, forward strand.
CCACTACCTGCCAGCCGGCATCGTGACAGGCACTGAGGTCGCTAGGTGTGAACCAGGCCTTAGTGCTCACCTTGGACCTTTACCAGTTGGCAGATCTGAATATGCAGACCCTAACTAAAAATAGTTGAGTATTCCGGATCCATAGACTGTCTGTGTGCATGTGTGTGTGGGGTATATAGTGTGAGGCAGGAAAATGGATGTGCAAAGTGAATGTGAGATATATTTCTATGCTCTCCATACGTACATGCCACATATATAGTGCTGTGATGAACACATACTTTTAGAGTGTGACAATTAATATACTTGCATCTTCATCCTGCAGCGCTTCTTCCAAAGAGGATACGACCAGACCCGGGCCCAAGCCGACGAGAGCAATAGTCCTCGGGGTACAGGGGGAGCTGCCGTCCAGCGGGAGGAGGCACACTGAACTGGCCATTGAAACAAAATGGTCAGATCTGAAGAGACGGAATATGGAGCTGATCACTAAGATCAGGGACCGGAGGTGCCCAGGTACAATGCTTACATTACAGAGTATTGGCAAGAGAATCAAATGTAATTGTGGTGACCACGGGGTGTTGCAGTGGATGTAGCAGAGTCTGGTGGCATTAACCCAGGGGCAAGATGTTGTTTACCCCTTAGTGTTCGTGACGCCAGAATGTGTTTTTTTTTTTCAGTATAGGGACTGCCGACAACCAGCCCATAAACAACATGCAATGAAGGAATGTCCACAGCAAAGGTTTTGAAGTAACTGGAACTTTTACTTGCAATATGCAGGAAACAGTCTTTACAATAATGCAGTTTCCTCAGAGGCAACCGTTACACAGGATACCTCGCAGGCTTGCTTGGACGTGAATTATTGAGATATTTAGGCAGGCCACTGTGCTACTAATATATTCTTTAGCTGAGTAGTAGTCACTTGATTTGTGGAGATAATTGTAACTCATGTTTTAGAAGTGGCTGCTGGTCTTTAGGCTTTGGCCTAGATTAGATGACTTTGCAGTATACAGGACTTTGTGCTTTCTTTAGGTGCAGGTCTCAAGAGAGCTAACTGAGAGACTACAGCCCCTTATATACTAGGGGGCTGGACTAAAGCCCATTGTTTGCTAGTTGCCTGGGGTACCTGTGCCCATGGAACTTTGGGCATGTCCCATGACTACAGGTCACATGACCAACACTTTATACACATTTGTACAACTTTATACATACAAATGATAAATGCACATAATGAATATACAGGGTGGGCCATTTATATGGATACACCTTAATAAAATGGGAATGGTTGGTGATATTAACTTCCTGTTTGTGGCACATTAGTATATGTGAGGGGGGAAACTTTTCAAGATGGGGGGGTGACCATGGTGGCCATTTTGAAGTTGGCCATTTTGAATCCAACTTTTGATTTTTCAATAGGAAGAGGGTCATATGACACATCAAACATTGGGAATTTCACAAGAAAAACAACGATGTGCTTGGTTTTAACGTAACTTTATTCTTTCATGAGTTATTTACAAGTTTCTGACCACTTATAAAATGTGTTCAATGTGCTGCCCAATGTGTGGGATTGTCAATGCAACCCTCTTCTCCCACTCTTCATACACCGATAGAAACAGCGCAGGAGAAATGCTAGCAAAGGCTTCCAGTATCCATAGTTTCCAGTGCTGCACATCTCGTATCTTAATATAAAAGATAGTGTAGCTCACTCAGTGAGAACATATACCTGAGGTGAACTGGTGTTACCTTCACCCAAAGGTCTAAAAATGCAGAAAAAAATATATATAGTTGATAAGACAACTAGATACCAGTCCTCAAGGTATATGTGAAGGTATAGTAAAGAATAGAAAGTGATCCAGATAACAATTAAATATATTTATTAGGAAGTATATGGTGGTCACTGGTATCAAATATCCATGCAGGGCCCTTGCATGGGACACAGACACAGCGTAATATAATAAAACAGTATATTAAAGATGTATTTAAAATAAAATAAAAATACAAATAAAAACTTGCATCTATATTTTAGTATAATAATGAAATTAAGAGGTACTATAAATGTGCTTTCACTGCTCGGTTGGTCAAATGTCTCTTGAAAGTACAATAGAGCAAATCCAATTACTGGATGTGTTATGCTGGCAACAGATTATCCTGTATTTAAACAGTCTCAGTGAATAGCTTTTCAGTGTTGTATATCCAGTGTTGGTGATACAGTGTCAATATACGGTATGGCAGCCGTTAGTGGTACAGTGTTGCAAACTGTATCAAGAAATAAAGTCCGGTGCAAAGCACCACTCACCACCCTTTAACTGGCTGGTATCGCTGTCGGCACTGAGGAAGCTTGTTCGGTGATTCAGTGTGGGAGTATCAGACCTCCGGCAGTATCGGTCTCTGTCTCCTGTATCCAGTGATGCTGTAAGCAGCGCTGTGGGTACGTTGATGGTTACTTGCTTTCAAGGTCCGCGGCTGGCACGGATGGCTCCGGCCTCACAGGTATGCCGAGGGTCCTTGGTTGATGGAATCAGATGGCGCAAAAAGCAGTATAGCCAGGGCAGCGGTGGGTAAGTGTGCAGCGTGCCTCGTGTGATCAAGCGCTTATCGCGCGCAGAGTAGCAGTGAGGTAGCTGGGGTCCCAAAGTTGAGGTCTCCAGCAGTTGCAAATGAAATTCTGTAATCGGCTGGATTTTGTGGAATAGATGTGGATAGATGCAAGGATTACAAACAATCTAGACGCGTTTCAAGGCCGCGGGCCTTTTCTTCAGTAGAGGTATAGATGAATGGTGTGTGCGGGAAGCATTTTTTATAGTGTGAGTTGGGATTAAGGGAGAATTGGAAAATCTGGAAATTCCAGGTCATAAGTAAACTCAGGTACTGGATCATATAGGAGACGAAAAGTCAGAAAATAGGAAGAATGTGGATAGAAAGGATAGATGAAAATGAATGTAGATGGCTGGGTGTAGCAAATAAAAGTGCAGATGAGATAAAATTAAAAGTAAGAAATAGATATGGATAAAAATAAATATAAAAATAAAAATACAAATAAGAATAACTGGATGAGTAGAATAAAAATGAAAATAAAATAGAAATAAAAATAAAATAGAAATAATAATAATAATAATAAAAATAAAAATAGATGGGATAGAAATAAAAATAAAAATAAAAGTAAAAATAAAAATAAAAATGAAATAGAACTGAGAATAAAAATGAAAATAAAAATAGAAATGAAAATAAAAATAAAAATGATAAGGAATAAAAAAATTAAAAATATAAAGAATAAAAAATAAAAAATAAATAAAAAATAAAAAATAAATAAAAAATAAATAAAAATAAATAAATAAATATAAAAAATAAACAATAGACAATAAAACGGAGACATACAAATAAAAATGAAAAAATGTCAGTATTAAATGTGGATGACTGAAAGAGCAGTGGTTTATCGTTTGATATAAATTCTTGATATATTAATATATTATGATTCTTTGACGGTCCTCCATGTATATATATGTATATACATGGGATACAACACTTATATTATAACAATATATATGTGTGTGAGGTGATTTGATAAAAATGAAGAAATAAACATGTATATGTTGAAATGAGAAGATAGTTAGCATGAAAGGTATTATAAAAATGTATCATAAGGATTATACAAATCATGAGAAATAAAATATAGATATGACTTTAGATCATAAAATGTATATCATAATAATATAAAATGTGGATATAAATGGAAGGATAAGGAAGTGAAAATAAATAAATGGATAATGTGAGGGCAGGGAGTGGAACTAGAATAAAAACAAGACGAAATGCAGGATACAGAAATACACCATAAAAATGAATATCAATAAAGATGAATTATTTCTTGGATGAGGCTCGGCCCCAGGAGACGTCGCCGAGTCGATATGCGACCAGTCGGCGACGGGTCGTGAGGAGGAGCCCAATCTCAAGTATTACAGGAATCCGAAAATCTCCAGCTCAGCATTGAGTCCCTTAGGGATCAATGTGTCGAACTCAAAGATCTTGCGGGATTCGGCCTTCGACATACGCGTGATGAAATCTCCGCCTCTCCAACAATTTTTTACTTTTAAGAGCGCTGTAAAGAAAAACTGGGAGGGATCCTGAGCATGATGTTCCGTGAAATGGAGTGACAACGGGTTAGTTTTGTTCCCTTTCTTTATGTTGTAAATATGCTCTGAAATACAGATTTTTAGTTGTCTTTTGGTTCATCCAATGTATTGTTTACCACAAGTACATTGTATTAGGTAAATGACCCCTTTGATGTGGCAGGTTAGGCAATCTGTAATTTTGTGAGTGAATTGATTAGTTTTTGATGAGATTTCTGTAATGGTTTTAGGTGATTTGGAAATTTTGCAGCCTGAACAGGATCCACATTTGTGGAACCCTTTCATCTGAAACCAGGTGGAAGATGAACTGGAAGGGGGTTGGCGGATGGTGGGGGCGACTTGAATGCCCAGATTGGGGGCCTTTGTGTATACGATGGGTGGATGTGTAGGGAAAGTATGGCCAATGATTTTATCGTTTTTTAGAACATCTCGTATCTTCACAGCATAGACAATTTAGATGACCCCAAAGATAAAAGACTAAGGGGGTCAGATCGGGAGACCTTGGGGGCCTTTCCACTGGCCCACGATGACCAATCCAGGAAACTGTTCATCTAGGAATGCTCGGACCTGACACCCATTATGTGGTGGTGCACCATCTTGCTGGAAAAACTCTGGGAACGTGCCAGCTTCAGTGCATAAAGAGGGAAACACATAATCATGTAGCAATTTCGAATATCCAGTGGCCTTGAGGTTTCCATGAAGAATGGCCCCACTATCTTTGTACCCCATATACCACACCATACCATCAATTTTTGCGTTCCAACAGTCTTGGAGGGATCTATCCAATGTGGGTTAGTGTCAGACCAATAGCGGTGGTTTTGTTTGTTAACTTCACCATTCACATAAAAGTTTGCCTCATTACTGAACAAAATCTTCTGCGTAAACTGAGGGTCCTGTTCCAATTTTTGTTTTGCCCATTCTGCAGCACCTGAAACTATGGATACTGGAAGCCTGTGATAACATTTCTCCTGCGGTGTTGCTGACAGTGTGTGATGAGTGGGAGAAGAGGGTTGCATTGACAATCCAACACAATGGGCAGCACATTGAACAAATTTTATAAGTGGTCAGAAACTTGTAAATAACTCATGAAAGAATAAAGTTACGTTAAAACTAAGCACATCATTGTTTTTCTTGTGAAATTCCCAATAAGTTTGATGTGTCACATGACCCTCTTCCTATTGAAAAAACAAAAGTTGGATTCAAAATGGCCGACTTCAAAATGGCCACCATGGTCACCACCCATCTTAAAAAGTTTCCCCCCTCATATTATACTAATGTGCCACAAACAAGAAGTTAATATTACCAACCATTCCCATTTTATTAAGGTGTATCCATATAAATGGCCCACCCTGTACATTGCATTCACATAACCTAACATGGGGGGAACCCTGCAGTAGAGCCCTGTGGACCTAAGGGACTCTTCATGAGGGGACTTAAGGATGGTACAGAACTAGGTCCTGTACCAGGACACCACATAATGTATATATACAGTTTTGAAAATAAGTATTTTTATCCCTTTACAAATGATTACTTAGTACACATTTTGTGATGAAAGTTGAGAAAGAAAGAAATGTTGTGCCTGAATTTTCCCACTGTCCTGAAATGCAATATTTGACAAGCAAACAATCTCACAATAGCTATGGTAAAGTAAAAGCGTTTTAAATTTACTACCGTATAAAATGTCCAATTTTCTAAAAAAGTGGAAAATGGCCAGGTCATTAAGGGGTTAATTTGCATTGGTTATTATTAGAGATGAGTGAATTTACAGTAAATTCGATTTGTCACAAACTTCTCGGCTCGGCAGTTGATGACTTTTCCTGCGTAAATTAGTTCAGCTTTCAGGTGCTCCGGTGGGCTGGAAAAGGTGGATACAGTCCTAGGAGACTTTTTCCTAGGAATGTTTCCACCTTTTCCAGCCCACCGGAGCACCTGAAGGCTGAACTAATTTATGCAGGATAAGTCATCAACTGCCGAGCCGAGAAGTTCGTGAGGAATCAAATTTACTGTAAGTTTGCTCATCTCTAGTTATTATGAGTTGTAAGTTGTTTGTCTACATTCTCAACATTGTGTGATTACAGGAGCTCCACAACCCTCTGTAAGTAGAAGGAGGGAGGCAGAGGAGGTAGTGGAGTTGGAGGAGGAAGAGGAGGACGAGGATTATGATGAAGATGATGGTGAGGTGGCAGGCCCATCACATCGGTCACCACCACCAGCTTCACCACCTGAAGTGGAGGATGACGTAGGGGTTGAGGCGGAAGAGGAAGTTCCCTACTGCCCCGCCATTTATATACATAACATGTACAGAAAAAAACAATTAAGGAAAAACCACACAATAGAGTAATATAATACAATAACACTAGACACTAATTAATTCATCTACATAAAAACCCTTAATTACAGAAATAAATAACATTATACTCTACATAGCTATCACAAACTAACCAACTAAATAACATTAAAGTATACTGAACTAACACTAACCAAGTAAATGAGTCTAGAGATTAACAAAGTTTTGAAAAATTTCAGACGATTTGGCAAATATTCAGAAAAAATTCAGTTCAATCCTAATCAGGCTTTAGGTGGCAGCAGCATGAGTAGACCATATAGTGGCTGAATGACTCAGCCTGGAGTTGACAGCAGCATGAGTTGACCATATAGTGGCTGAATGACACAGGATTGAGGTGGTGGCATAATGAGTATACCATATAGTGGCAGAATCACTCAGCATGGTGGCAGCAGCAGGAGACCATATAGTGGCATAATCACTCAGCCTGTTGGTAGCAGCAGTAGGAGACCATATAGTGGTAGAATCACTCAGGCTTGAGGTAGCAGCATAATTAGTAGACCATATAGGGGCAGAATCACTCAGCATGGTGGCAGCAGCAGGAGACCCTATAGTGGCAGAATCACTCAGCATGGTGGCAGCATCATCAGGAGACCATATAGTGGCAGAATCCCTCAGCCTGGTGGCAGCAGCAGCAGGAGATCATATAGTGGCGGAATCACTCAGCCTGGTGGCAACAGCAGTAGGAGACCATATAGTGGCAGAATCACTCAGGCTTGAGGTGACAGCATAATGAGTAGACCATATAGTGGCAGAATCACTCAGCATGGTGGCAGCAGCAGGAGACCATATAGTGGCAGAAGCACTAAGGCTTGAGGTGGCAGCAGACTCACAAGACCATAGGGCCTCACAATTAAAAAGATTAAAGATATTTTTTTAAATTTAAATTGAAGTTTTTAAATAGATGAACATTAACAGTTTCATTTTATGTGCCAGCAGCATGAGGAGATCATATAGCAGCTGAATGACACAGCCTGGAGGTATTTATGGCCTTTAACAATAACTGGCCCCTATGAGTTTAACAGGAAAAAAAGTAAAAGCATTAAGTGCGTATATTACACTTAGATTAGATAAATAAAACAAAAAAAAAAACGAAACCTCAAGGATCTCACCAGAGTTACTGGTGCATGATTGTGGTATAATAATAAAATATATAAAAATATGAGGAGACCGTGTTTCAAATGTTGAATAACATTTATTTAGAATAACAAATTAAAAACTGTAGATACACACTATTACTGCAATTATAATGTATATTATAGGCATAAAATATATATGCTGGAGCAAGGGGGGAGATTAATAATAATGGTTTATAGAAGTACTTATTGATAATCTCAACAAATACGTTGTGGACGTCCTGTATAGGGTCAGCTCTGACAGTGGGAAGACGTCTGGCACCGTTCTGCGACGGGCCATACGATGGATTATAACACACCATCTACACTGCACGGCTGCCGCACTCCATTTTAGTTAGCAGAGAATAGACACTTGTTGCTCCGATCGACAAGACCGGAGCTCCAGCGGAGTGGCAACTGACGTGGGGTGGGATGTTGGCATCAAAGGCCGGCTGATTGATTGAAAGTGCATGAACGGGATGCTGCTATTCTGTCCAGGCAACAGATGAATAGCTTTTCAAAAGATGGCAAATTTCTTGCAGTAATAGTGCGTTTTTAAAAGTCCACCATCTAAACGCATTTCAGATTACTAATACACAACCCATTCCTCATATTTTTAGATATGTTATATATTTTATTATCATACCACAATCATGCAACAGTATCTCTGGTGAGGTCCTGGAGTTTTTTCGGATTTAGGTTTTATTTATCTAATCTTTATAATAGCACCTAGGAGTATAGGTTAACATACGATCTAGCCTATGAGCTCTGTAGCTGTGAGTTGCACACAGTTTTTTTTGTCTTTACTGCGTATATTACACTTAGGATAGGAAAATACGCCACCAAACAAATTCAGATTTTACCGGTTCGGATTACTGGTTGCTCATCTCTATAAATAACAATTAATTTGGAAATGAGTTAAGGCAGCTGCAGCGGGAGAACAATGCTGAGATTCAGAATATGAAGAAGAGGCTGGAAAACTTGGAGAGGAAACAAAAAAAAAAAGGGTCCAGAAGCTGATGGACCTCAAAAAAAAAAAATTTAAAGAATTGCCTTAGGGCATGTTTTTATTTATTTTATTTATATATATATATATATATATATATATATATATATATATTGTATACCTTAGTTATAAATAGTAATTTAGTTAAAATGTGTGCTTTCTTTTTTTTTATTGATAAAAAGATTAATAAATTCATCGATAGATACATAAATAAATTGAATCATACATCATACAGATATATTTAAATAAATTCATCAATAAACTAATAAATTAATTAATGATTAAAAACAGAAATGAATTCATCAAAACATTTTTAAAATAAAGACATTAATCGATGATTACCAAAAATAAATTCATTGATAGATACATAAATAAATAAATAGATAAAATCATATATACAGATATATTTAAAAAAAATCATCAATAAACTAATAAATAAATTCATCCATGATTACAAAAAAATAAATAAATTCATAGATAAATACAAATATATATATATATATATATATATATATATATATATATATATATACAAAAACAATGCAGCAATACTTCACCATTAGATGCCCGGTGCCAGCGCCCCGACTGGATCACAGTCCATGTAATAGAAAACAATGGCGTAGCACTCCAAAATTGCAAAAAAAATTTTAATGTATTCCTACATGTCAATATTTAAGCGACGTTTCAGCTCCCCAATGGAGCTTTTTTCAAGCATCAAGCATACTTGAAAAAAGCTCCATTGGGGAGCTGAAACGTCTCTTAAATTTTGACATGAAGGAATAAATGTTACACTTTTTTTGCATTTTTGGAGTGCTGCGCCAATGTTTTCTATATATATATATATATATATATATATATATATATATATATATATGTATATATATATATATATATAGTAAATTTGAGTAGCTGTATTAGTCCAGTGATGCAAATCATAAAATGTTGCAGTATCTTGTAATACCTTTTTTATTGGACTAACAGAATTTTGTAGAGACAAGCTTTCGGGATTCCTCCCTTTATCAAGTCCAAAGCAAATCTAAGCTCACAAGTAGAAGACACAGGTTACATCTCACAAATATGAATTCTCCACATCTATTGTCTTAACCCCTGCATATTTGTGAGATGTAACCTGTGTCTTCTACTTGTGAGCTTAGATTTGCTTTGGACTTGATAAAGGGAGGAATCCCGAAAGCTTGTCTCTACAAAATTCTGTTAGTCCAATAAAAAAGGTATTACAAGATACTGCAACATTTTATGATTTATATATATATATCAGGGATGTGGAATTCCTATCGCCCGACGCCCGGGAAATGCAGTTTCGGGCACCGGGCAGGGGAATTTTTCCGACTCCTGCCCCCTCCATACTCTGCAGAGCATCCTCTGAAGCAGAGCAGGGGGAGATGAGAAGCTGTGTACATCATCTCTCCCCTGCTCTGCCTTCTTTCTGCCATGGAGACATGAAAGGGGGAGATCTGCGTCCTCTGCCTTCGCTCCCCCCAGCTCTACCTTCGGAGAGCTGAAGGGAGGAGCGGTCGCACGTCTGCACGGGGCACAAGTTTCACACCGCCGCTAATAGCCAGCATGTGGCGCTCAGAGTGGTGTATGGAGCGGGCTCCGGACTTCTACCCGCTCCATACTCTGCAGCCCCCGGATGTTTTCATTAGCCGGGGGCCGCCGCTAATAGCCAGCATGCGGCGATCGCCGCGGATGGCTATTAACCCTTTAGATCGCCGCTGTCAGCTTTTGACATGTGAATGCTCCCTGGTGGGCTAGTGGGGTGATCCACTATAGAGGTAGCCGGAGGGCTTACCTCTGTTCCCTGCTGTCCCGTGGCTCTGTCATTGATAGAGCCTGGCTGGACCAGGTTCTATCAATGGATCGCAGAGCACACAGATCAATTGAGTTCAATAGAACTCTATTCATCTTTCATCTGTATAAGGAATCTAATGATTCCTCCTAAAAGTGTAATAAAGTGTAAAATAAAAAAAAAGGTTTAATAAAAGTTTAAAAAACACACATTAATCCTTCCATGTTAAAAGTTCAAATCACTCCCCTTTCCTATATAAAAACATGCGAAAATAATAAAAATAAACATATTTGGTATCGCTTTGTGCGTAATTGTACGACCTATTAAAATATAACATTATGTATCCCGTATGGTAAATGTAAAAAAAATACCAAACCACAGAATTGTAATTTTTATAATATCCCAAAGAAAAAAAAAAGGTAAAAAGTGATTAAAAAGTCAGATCAATACCAAAATGGAACTGATATAAAAAACTGATTATGGCGCAAAAAATGAGTCCTCATACAGCCTGGTATGTGGAAAAAAAATAAAGCTACAGGGGTTAAAAAATGGCAATTAAAAAAATTCTAAAAAGTTCAGAAATTTTTTTAAATTTGTAAAACATGATGTAAACTATACAAATCTGGTATTGTGTAATCAGGCGGCCTAAAGTATGAAACTAACATGTTATCTCAACCACAAGGTAAATGGTGTACAAAAGAAAACCACCAAATCTGCAAAATTATCTTTTACTATTTCAATTTCACATTCACCTAATATATATTTATTTTTTTGGTTCAGAGAATATATTATTGAAAAATTAAAAGGTATCATTATAGTAGGTAGTTATGGCTATTATAGGGCGAGGAGGAAAAAATGAGAGCGTAAAAGCGAAAATTGGCCTGGGCAAGTGGATCGTCATGAGGGACAAGTAGATTTTGCTCCATTTTTGTCCCGTGGACAAGTAGTTTTTTTAATAAAATTTCCACACCCCTGATATATATATATATATATATATATATATATATATATCTCTACTGTATATATTCGAGTATAAGCCAACCCGAATATAAGCCGAGGCCCCTAATTTTACCCCAAAAACCCAGGAAAAGTTATTGACTCGACTATAAGACTAGGGTGTGAAATACATCATCCCCCCATGTAATCACCCAGACCCCCGTCATCATCCCCCCTTCATCGTCACTGCCTGTCAATCCCTTCATCAGTGGTCTTAAACCTGCGAAACCTCCAGATGTTGCAAAACTACAACTCCCAGCATGCCCAGACAGCCATCGGCTGTCCAGGCATGCTGGGAGTTGTAGTTTTGAAACCTCTGGAGGTCCGCAGCTTGAAGACCACTGCAGCCTTCGTCATCATCCCAGCCCCCCCTTCATCATCACCGCCTGTCAATCCCTTCATCAGTGGTCTTCATCCTGCGGACCTCCAGATGTTGCAAAACTACAACTGTCCAGGCATGCTGGGAGTTGTAGTTTCGAAACCCCTGGAGGTCCGCAGGTTGAAGACCACTGCAGCCTTTGTCATCATCTGCAGGGACTGTCCGGTGGGTCATTGCGGGCTGTCCATTTTCACCGGGGGGCCTCTTCTACGCCCTTCGGGCCCGGACTAGTGACGTTGCCTTGACGACGACGCACTGGAACGTTGCGCATGAATGTCCCTGTGCGTCGTCGTCAAGGCAACGTCACTACTCCGGGGCCGGGGCCGAAGAAGAGGCCCCCCGGTGAAAATGGACAGCCCGCAACGACTAACCATCCCCACCGGACGGTCCCTGCAGCATAGATGGCCCGGACCAGCTCACCCTAACTTCCCGTCAAGGGGAGGTGAGTACAAAACAAAGGGGGGGGGGGGCTGGATGCTGACGAAGGCCACAGTGGTCTTCAACCAGCGGACCTCCAGAGGTTTCAAAACTATAACACCCAGCATGCCCAGACAGACGATGGCTGTCCGGGCTTGCTGGGAGTTGTAGTTTTGCAACATCTGGAGGTCCGCAGGTTGAAGACCACTGATGAAGGGATTGACAGGCGGAGAGTTCACTCGAGTATAAGCCGAGGGGGGGCGTTTTCAGCACAATATATATACATTCATACAGTGGGGATCAAAAATTTGGGCACCCCAGGTAAAAAATTGAATTAATGTGCATAAAGAAGCCAAGGAAAGATGGAAAAATCTCCAAAAGGCATCAAATTACAGATTAGACATTCTTATAATATGTCAACAAAAGTTAGATTTTATTTCCATCATTTACACTTTCAAAATAACAGAAAACAGAAAAATGCTGTCTGCAAAAGTTTGGGCACCCTGCAGAGTTAATATCTTGTGCTGCCCCCTTTGGCAAGTATAACAGCTTGTAATCGCTTTTTGTAGCCAGCCAAGAGTCTTTCAATTCTTGTTTGAGGTATCTTTGCCCATTTCCAGTTCTTTGAGATTTCTGGACTGTCTGTCAGGCACTGCTCTTTTAAGGTCTATCCATAGATTTTCAATTATGTTGAGGTCAGGAGATTGTGAAGGCCATGGCAAAACCTTCAGTTTACACCTCTTGATGTAATCCCCCGTGGATTTCGAGGTGTGTTTAGGATCATTATCCATTTGTAGAAGCTATCCTCTCTTTAACTTCAGCTTTTTCACAGATGGCATCAAGTTAGCATTCAAAATTTGCTGAAATTTTATTGACTCCATTTTTCCTTCTACTCGTGAGATGTTCCCTGTGCCACTGTCTGCAATACAACCCCAAAGCTTAGTTGATCCACCCCATGCTTAACAGTTGGACAGAGGTTCTTTTAATTAAATTCTGTTCCCCTTCTTCTCCAAATGTACCTTTGCTCTTTCCGGCCAAAAAGTTAAATTTTAACCTCATCGGTCCACAGAACTTGTTTCCAAAATGCATCAGGCTTGTCTATTTGGTCATTTACAAAGTTCAAACGCTGATTTTTGTGGTGAGGACGTAGAAGAGGTTTTCTTCTGATGACCATATTTGTACAAGTATCTCTTTATAGTGGAATAGTGTACCACAACTCCAGTGTCTGCCAGATGGAGGGATTGTGCAGTCAAACGTGGGTTTTGAATTGTTTTTCTCACAATCCTCCGAGCTGTTCTGTCTGATATTTTTCTTGGTCTTCCAGATCTTGCTTTAACTTCCGCTGTTCCTAATGACTGCCATTCCTTAATTACATTCCGATCAGAGGATATTGACATCTGAAAACGTTTTGCTATCTTCTTATAGCCTTCTCCAGCTTTGTGAGCTTCAACTATTTTCAGTTTCAGATTTCTAGAATACTGCTAAGAAGAATCCATGGTGCTGATTGTTGGGGCAAGGTCAGATGAGTCTGGGCATTTAAAACCTTTGAGATTGACATCACCTGGTATTCCTAGATGATGATTGAGAACAATCCATGACACTGGCAGGTCTCAGCTTTGCAAAGGGGGCAGTCCATGCCAGTGGCGTACCAAGGGGGGGGGGGGCGGCCCGCCCCGGGTGCCACTCTCAAGGGGGGTGCCAGGGGTGTATCTGCATATACTTATAGGGAAGGAAGGGAGAAGGGGGGTGCTCTGCATATACCTATAGGGAAGGGGGGGAGAGGGGGGTGCTCTGCATATACCTATGGGGAAGGGAGGGAGAGGGGGGGGGTGCTCTGCATATATGTATAGGGAAGGGGGAGAGGGGGGTGCTCTGCATATACCTATAGGGAAGGGAGGGAGAGGGGGGTGCTCTGCATATACCTATAGGGGAGGGAGGGGGGGTGCTCTGCATATACCTATGGGAAAGGGAGGGAGAGGGGGGTGTAGTTCTGCATATAACTATGGGGAAGGGTGAGGTGTAGCTCTGCATATACCTATGGGAAAGAGAGTGGGGTGTAGCTCTGCATATACCTATGGGAAAGAGGGTGGGGTGTAGCTCTGCATATACCTATGGGAAAGAGGGGGGTAGCTCTGCATTTACCTATGGGAAAGAGGGGGAGTAACCCTGCATATACCTATGGGAAAGACGGGGTGTAGCTCTGCATATACCGAGGGGAAAGAGGGGGTTACCTGGCTACCTACCTACCTGCCCTTTTACTGTGCAGGACACCAAGTAGGGCATTATTACAGTTTGTGGGCCTATAAATGGAAAGATTGTGTAGAGGAGGGCACTGAATATATGCAGAGTCTGACTTGTTTTTCCTGCAGATGTTAAGAGATCCACATGGCGGTCTTATCCGGACGGAAAAGAAAAGGAAAGAGGACGCCGCTAATCAGAAAAGACGTAATTGTGAGTCCCAAAATGTAACTATAATCACTTATATGGTATACACATCCTGTGTACAGCTGATATCTACCGCCATATGGTCCTGTATATAATCACTTATATTGTATACAGATTCTTTATAGTATACTGGTCTGTGTATAGTGGTTTTATTCAGTACAGTATGGCGGTATTATCCAGTTATTGTGTGGTGGTATATATTTACTCCTTGTATACCAGTATTATTGGTCATGGAAATTTACCTACGTTAAAGTGTTTCTTACATATATAAATTTTAATTTATTGTGTGTGGGATTTGGGTGGAATAGGAGCATGGCAGAAGATTGACGAGCTGCAGAGCCTAGCAGGGGTCCTTGCCTTTTTTTTTGGTTCGGGGGCCACGAGTGTTGTCAGTCCGTCCCTTGGAGGGGGGGGGGGGGGGGGGGGAGGGGAGGGAGGGGGTGTAATTAAGGGGGGTGTGTGTGTGTGTGAGGGGGGGGGGGTGCCAAACAAAGGGTCCGCGCCGGGTGCCAAATGCTCTAGGTACGCCCCTGGTCCATGCTATAAATTCTGCAGGGTGCCCAAACTTTTGCTGACGGCATTTGTGTTTTCTGTTATTTTGAAACCATAAATGATGGAAATAAAATTTAACTTTTGTTGACATATTATAAGAATGTCTAATCTGTAATCTGATGCTTTTTGTAGATTTTTCCATCTTTCCTTGGCTTCTTTATGCACACTAATACAAATTTTTACCTGGGGTGCCCAAACTTTTGATCCCCACTGTAGATGTCAACAACCTGCGCAGCGCGTGCGATGACGTCACTTATAGCGCGCACCTCCGCCAGCAAGTCCTCGCAGGCAGATGTAAGTAGCGCAGTCCAGGTGGGGAATCTGTGCTAAGGCTACCTAATGTGGGGAAACTGTGCTGCACTACCTAATGTGGGGAAACTGTGCTAAGGCTACCTAAATGTGGGGACTCTGTGCTACGGCTACCTAATGTGGGGAAACTATGCTACCTAATGTGGAGAAATTGCTACCTTCCTAATGTGGGGAAACTGCTGCCTACCTAATGCTCCCCCATCATCCGTCAGTTCATGCTATTACTACAGGGGGGTAGGGGGAATGGGGGGGCGCATGATGGAGGAATTATGTGATGGGCGCATGATGGGGGTATTATATGTGAGGGGCGCATGCGGCCCAGCCTCACCCAGCCGCTACCTCCAGTGGCCCCCAGATAATTTGAGTCCCTTCCCTAAAGGATTATAACTTGCAATCATTCAATTGCATACACTGTTCAATGCTAAGCTTTGGCTTAAAGGGGTACTACCGTGCTGACAACTTATCCCCTATCTAAAGGATAGGGGATAAGTTGCCTGATCGCGCAGGGTCCCGCCGCTGGGGACCCACGCGATCTCGCACGCAGCAACTCGCTCTCATCAGGCCCCGGAGCGAACATCGCTCCGGGTCTGATGACTGCCGATCACAGGGCTGCCCCCATGTGACGTCACACTCCGCCCCCTCAATGTAAGTCTACGGCAGGGTTGCGAGACAGCTGTCTCGCCCCTGCCATAGACTTGCATTGAGGGGGTGGAGCGTGATGTCACAGGGGGCGTGGCAGTGACATCACGATCACCGACCTCGTCATCAGACCCGGAGCGGATGTTTGCTCCTGGGCCTGATGAGAGCGGGGTGCTACGTGCGAGATCGCGGGGGGACCCCGCGCAATCAGGCAACTTATCCCCTATCCTTTAGATAGGGGATAAGTTGTCAGCACGGTAGTACCCCTTTAACATTAAGCATTTATCGATGCTCTGCTGCTCCAGCCTGCGGAGGCTGAAGACAGCAGAGGATCACCGATTGGACGGCGGGAGGCAGTTAAGGGTCCTCCTGTCGTCCTCTCAGCTGATTGGGATATAGTGATTTCATCACTATGGTCCCGATCAGCAATGCTCAACTCACTTTCATGTTAGACTTTCATGTTTTATATTCCAGAGTTCTCCTTTAAGTACCAGGATGCAAAAATGTATACATACTCCCTTTGTCCCTAAGGGGTTAATCGATTTTGAAAATCATTTGTTGCAGCACTATCTGGTAAAAAATTATTACTTTTCTTAATTGAATAAATTGTTGAGTTTTTTCTTTTTAACTTCTTAAAGGGGTATTCCAGGAAAAAACTTTTTTTATAGAGATCAACTGGCTCCAGAAAGTTAAACAGATTTGTAAATTACTTCTATTAAAAAATCTTAATCCTTTCAGTACTTATGAGCTTCTAAAGTTAAGGGTGTTCTTTTCTGTCTAAGTCCTCTCTGATGACACCTTTCTCGGGAAATGCCCAGTTTAGAAGCAAATCCCCATAGCAAACCTCTTCTAAACTGGGCATTTCCCGAAACAGGTTTCATCAGAGAGCACTTAGACAGAAAAGAACAACCTTAACTTCAGAAGCTCATAAGTACTGTAAGGATTAAGATTTTTTAATAGAAGTAATTTACAAATCTGTTTAACTTTCTGGAGCCAGTTGATATATATATATAAAAAAGTTTTTTTTCCTGGAATACCCCTTTAACCCCTTAAGGACCCAGCCATTTTACACCTTAGCACCCGGCCATTTTTTGCACATCTGACCACTGTCACTTTAAACATTAATAACTCTGGAATGCTTTTAGTTATCATTCTGATTCCGAGACTGCTTTTTCATGACATATTGTACTTTAACATAGTGGTAACATTTTGTGGTAACTTGCGTCCATTCTTGGTGAAAAATCCCCAAATTTGATGAAAAATTTGAAAATTTAGCATTTTTCTAACTTTGAAGCTCTCTGCTTGTAAGGAAAATTGATATTTCAAATAATTTTTGTATTTATTCACATATACAATATGTCTACTTTATGTTTGCATCATAAAATTGACGAGTTTTTACTTTTGGAAGTGGGCTTCAAAGTTCAGCAGCAATTTTCCAATTTTTCACAAAATTTCCGAAATCATTATTTTTCAGGGACCAGTTCAGGTTTGAAGTGGATTTGAAGGGTGTTCATCTTAGAAATACCCCACAAATGACCCCATTATAAAAACTGCACCCCCCAAAGTATTCAAAATGACATTCAGTCAGCGTATTAACCCTTTAGGTGTTTCACAGGAATAGCAGCAAAGTGAAGGAGAAAATTCACAATCTTCATTTTTTACACTCGCATGTTCTTGTAGACCCAATTTTTTAATTTTTACAAGGGGTAAAAGGAGAAAATGTATACTTATATTTGTAGCCCAATTTCTCTCGAGTAAGCACATACCTCATATGTCTATGTAAAGTGTTCGGCGGGCGCAGTAGAGGGCTCAGAAGGGAAGGAGAGACAAGGGGATTTTAGAGAGTACGTTTTTCTGAAATGGTTTTTGGGGGGCATGTTGCTCTCAGGAAGCCCCTATGGTGCCAGAACAGCAAAAAAAAAACAAAAAAAAAAAAAACACATGGCACCATTTTGGAAACAAGACCCCTTGAGGAACATAACAAGGAATTAAGTGAGCCTTAATACCCCCAACAGGTGTTTCACGACTTTTGCATATGTAAAAAAAAAACAAAAAAAATTCACTAAAATGTGTTTTCCCCCCAAATTTCACATTTTTGCAAGGGTTAATAGCAGAAAATACCCCCCAAAAAGTGAGAGCGCCATATGCATTTGAGGCCTGAATTAGGGATTTGCATAGGGGTGGACATCTACGTCAGTGATTCCCAAACAGGGTGCCTCCAGCTGTTACAAAACTCCCAGCATGCTTGGACAGTCAACGGCTGTCCGGCAATACTGGGAGTTGTTGTTTTGCAAAAGCTGGAGGCTCCATTTTGGAAACAGTGGCGTACCAGACGTTTTTCATTTTTATTGGGGAGGGGGCTGTGTAGGGGTATGTGCATATGTAGTGTTTTTTACTTTTTATTTTATTTTGTGTTAGTGTAGTGAAGTGTAGTGTTTCCCGCTGCGAATTTGAGCTGCCGCGCAAAATTTGCTGGATCTCAAACTTGCAGCCTGATACTCACTGTAAGCCCCCTGCCCATGTGAATGTACCCTGTACATTAAGAGGGGGGGACGGGACCTCCAGCTATTGCAAAACTACAACTCCCAGCATGCACGGTCTATCAGTGCATGCTGGTAGTTATAGTTTTGCAACAGCTGGAGGCACACAGGTTGGGAAACACTGAGTTAGGACAATGTTTCCCAACCAGTGTGCCTCCAGTTGTTGCAAAACCACAACTCCCAGCATGCCCAGACAGCCGAAGGGCATATTGGGAGTAGTGGTTATGCAACAGCTGGAGGAGAACAGTTTGTGGACCACTGTGTAGTGGTGTCCAAGCTGTAGCCCTCCAGATGTTGCAAAACTACAACTCCCAGTATGCCAAAACTGTCCAGGCATGCTGGGAGTTGTAGTTCTGCAACATCTGAAGGGTCAGATGTTACAGAACTACAACTCCCAGCATGCCTGGACAGTAAGGGCATGCTGAGGATGTATAGTTTTGCAACATCTGGAAGGGCACAGTGGTCTCCAAACTGTGGACCTCCAGAGGTTGCAAAACTGTAACTCCAAGCATGCCCAGACGCCAAGGGCTGTCTGGGCATGCTGGGAGTTGTAGTATACAGGGTCCCATTACAGCAATGCACGTGGCTTTACGGCGATGTGCATTGCTGTAAAGGGCCCGACCGCGGCTGAAGAGGAACTCACCTGTCGCCGCCGCTGCCGCCTTCAACGGGTCTTCAGGGACGAGGTAAGTACCGGGGCCGGTCCCCAGCACTCCCCCGTCTCCCGCCACATCCTCCGGTCTTCCTCCCACCCTCTCCGGACTTCCAGGGGCCGGGCAGGGCGGGAGGAAGTAACCGCCCCCCCTGCGATTGGTCGGTTAGCTAAGGCTACAGGCTTGCCACCTTGCTCCTAGCCTCCAGCATGGTCCTGGCAGACATGGCCCCCCTCGGCGTTTGCCCTGGATGCCTGCTGAAGCATTTCAGCAGGCATCCGCTTCCGATCTCTGCCCGGGGCGCGGCAGAGACCGGAGAAACACCAGGACGTACTAGTACGTCCTGGGTCCTTAAAGCCCAGGGGTTAAGGATGCAGGGTTTTTCCATTTTTTCCTCATCACCTTCTTTTGCACCTACAGACCCATATGAGGGCTTATTTTTTGCACTACCAATTGTACTTTATAATGACATCAATCATTTCACCACAAAATTTATGGCGAAATCAGAAAAGAAAATATTTGTTGGGTAAGATTGTAAAACAACGCCATTTTTGTAAATTCTGGGGGCTTCCAAGTCTATGCAGTGCACTTTTCGGTAAAAATTACACCATGGCCCTCATTTACTATTGCAAACCCGACATGTTTTGTCGGGTAATGCGCCAGATTTTGTCGCATTCCCCCAGAAATTCTGTCTGCGCCAGATTTTGTGCCAGAATTGAAAAAAACCCAACTAACTCTCAATTTTGCTAAGAAAACCTGAAAAAAGGGCCATCTTCTGACCTCTATAACTTTTTTCTTTTTCTGCATACGGGGATGTATGAGGGCTCACTTTTTGCGCGTGATCTGAAGTTTTTATCGGTTGTTTTGATGGAACTTTTTGACAGCTTTTTATACTTTTTTAAGGGTATACAAAGTGACCAAAAATACCCAATTTTGTACTTTGGAATTTTTTTTACGTGTACACCATTAACCGTTCGGTTTAACCCCTTAACAACGCCGGACGTAAATGTACGTACTGGCGAGCTAGTACTTAACGCACGAGGACGTAAATTTACGTTCTATGCATAACCGCAAGCATCGGAGCGATGCTCGGGTCATGCGCGGCAGATCCCTGCTGCTCATAGCAGCCAGGGACCCGCCGGTAATGGTGGACATCTGTGATGGCGCGGATGTCCGCCATTAACCCCTCAGATGCTGTGATCAATACAGATCATGGCATCTGCGGCAGTGCGGTTCTTTGAATGGATGATCGGATCACCCGCAGCGCTGCTGTGCCGATCCGATCATCCAGCATGGCAGCCGGAGGTCCCCTCACCTGCCTCAGCTGCCCTCCACAGGTCTTCTGCTCTGGTCTACGATCGAGCAGACCAGAGCAGAAGATGACCGATAAGACTTATCAGTGCTATGTCCTATGCATAGCACTGAATAGTATTAGCAATCGAATGATTGCTATTATAGTGTAAAAATAAAAGTTAAAAAAGTAAAGAAAACCCCCTCCCCCAATAAAAACGTAAATGGTCCCATTTTCCCTATTTCACCCCCAAAAAGTGTAAAAAAAATTTTTTATATACATATTTGGTATCGCCGCGTGCGCAAAATATCCCAACTATTAAAATAAAATGTCAATGATACCATACAGTGAACGGCGTGAATGTAAAAAAGAGTCCAAAATAGCTGCTTTTTTAAAACATTTTATTCCAATTTTTTTTTAATTAAAAATTTATTAAAAGTTTTATATAAGCAAATATGGTATCAATGTAAAATACAGATCATGGCACAAAAAATAAGCCCTCATACCGCCGCTTATATGGAAACATTTTTAAGTTATAGGTCTTCAAAATAGGGGGATTTTAAACGTACTAATTTGGTTAAACAGTTTGCGATTTGATTTTTTTTAAGCGCAACAGTAATAGAAAAGTATGTTATCATGGGTATCGTTTTAATCGTATTGACCCAAAGAAATAAAACACATGTCATTTTTACCTTTAATTGTACGGCATGAAAATGAAACCTTCCAAAATTTGCTAAATTGCGGTTTTCTTTTTAATTTCCCCACACAAATAGTATTTTTTTGGTTGCACCTAGAGATGAGCGAACTTTTCAAAAATTCGATTCGGCCGATTCGCCGAATTTTCCCGAAAAGTTTGTTTCGATCCGAATTTGTTCGTGGCGAATCAATATTAAAAAAGGCTATTTCTTGCCTACATACAGCCTCTATAGGGGTATAGAACACTTTGCTGTGTCCTAAAACGCATATGGAGTGTGCTGGGGTAGTGAAATAATACTGTTATTCAGAATAGCATGCAGATTACCGGCATCGCTCTTAGAATCACTGCCGCACAGCAGCACAATGACAGAGCCTGGTGGTGGCATCAGTGTCAGGAGACCATATAGTGACTGAATGACATAGCGTGGAGGTGTTGGCAGCATGAGGACACCATATAGTGGCTGAATGGCACAGCGTGGAGGTGTTGGCAGCATGAGGACACCATATAGTGGCTGAATGGTACAGCGTGGAGGTGTTGGCAGCATGAGGACACCATATAGTGGCTGAATGGCACAGCATGAAGGTGTTGGCAGCATGAGGACACCATATAGTGGATGAATGGCACAGCGTGGAGGTGTTGGCAGCATGAAGACACCATATAGTGGCTGAATGACACAGCGTGGACATGTTGGCAGCAAGAGGAGACCATTTAGTGGCTGAATGGCACAGCGTGTAGTTGGCTGATGCACTAGTACACTACACACCAGGGCTTCACAATCCCCCCCCCCCCCCAAAAAAAAAAAAAAAACAACACAATATATGACATTTTTGACAAAGATTTCTCATAGGTAGCACCCGCTATCCAAAAATTAGAAATTTCCAGACCCAGGCCCCACCTCTGCGGCATCAGGAACCCATATATTGCCTGAAGGACACAATCCCCTCCAAAAAACAACAACATTTTAGAATTTTTTTAAAGAAATACCTTTGTGTAAGAACAAGCGCATATCCAACAGTTCACAAGACTCTATAATGCAGGACGGTGGACCACCCAAAGACATTCTTCTCAAAAATAATAAACCACACAATGTTTGAAATTTTTTTACAAAAACTAATTCAATATGTGTGTAAGCGCATCTGTCTCCAAAAGATCAGATCACCAAAGGACTTTTTTCGCCCAAAATCATGAAGCAGAGTTAATCCCTGTACGTATTTTTATTTTTTTCATTAAAAAATCACACGCAACAAGCGTTCCGTTGTGTAACGATTAGCATTCTGGAAAATTCTATTTTATTACCGATAAAATTATCAGTAAATAAAAAATAAAAAAAAAACACTACCCAAAAGTGTTTAATTACCACATACATTACATAGTTAGTACGGTCGAAAAAAGACATATGTCCATCAAGTTCAACCAGGGAATTACACCAGGAGCAGTCATAAGTAGGCCTCAGCAGTACCCAAGAGGCTTTAATAACCCCCTACCTTTGCACGATCAATTGCGAGTTCGAGCAATAACAGGTGTGTTATGGCCTCAGATGTCCTGGGCCGCACTAGAGCTCCACTGAACAGATTAGCGTGTCTCTATCTTTCAAGGACAGGTGCGTGTTGCATGCTGAAACCAGTTCGTGATAGGGATCTGGGATTGCAATTATTTAACCTTAAAATGAGGAATTACCAGTAAGTGAGGGTCATAAGCTGGCGTTGATTAAGTCCCTGCCCTTTGTACACACCACCCGTCGCTATAAGCGATTGGATTAGTTAGTGAGTTGGTTAGTGAGGTCCTCGGATCGGCACAGGCAGGGTAGGAGAAGGCCCTGGCAGAGCGCTGAGAATTTAATGATCATTGTTGAAATTTGCATTAAGCATGTATTTAGCTACTGCTAAACATCCAAAAATTTAAGGCCCAAGGCCAGAGGCACCAGGGAGGAAAGTAGTTCCTGAAAGACACAGAATGAGTCTGGATCATGCATTTGCAGTACCCAAGAGGTTTTCATAACCCCTTACATTAAAAGATCAATGTTTACATTTGCATTAAGCATGTATTTAGCTACTGCTAAACTTCAAAAAATTATAGGCCCAAGGCCCGAGGCACCAGGGAGGAAAGTAGTTTGTGAAAGACACAGAATGAGTCTGGAGCAGTCATTCGCACTACCCAAGAGGGTTTCATAACCCCTTACATTTAAAGATCAATGTTGACATTTGCATTAACCCCTTAAGGACTGAGCCCTTTTTCACCTTAAGGACTCGGCCATTTTTTGCAAATCTGACCACTGTCACTTTAAACATTAATAACTCTGGAATGCTTTTAGTTATCATTCTGATTCCGAGATTGTTTTTTCGTGACATATTCTACTTTAACGTAGTGGTAAAATTTTTTGGTAACTTGCATCCTTTCTTGGTGAAAAATCCCAAAATTTGATGAAAATTTTGCATTTTTCTAACTTTGAAGCTCTCTGCTTGTAAGGAAAATGGATATTCCAAATTTTTTTTTATTCACATATACAATATGTCTACTTTATATTTGCATCATAAAATTGATGAGTTTTTACTTTTGGAAGACACCAGAGGGCTTCAAAGTTCCACAGCAATTTTCCAATTTTTCACAAAATTTTGAAACTCGCTTTTTTTCAGGGACCAGTTCAGGTTTGAAGTGGATTTGAAGGGTCTTCATATTAGAAATACCCCATAAATGACCCCATTATAAAAACTGCACCCCCGAAAGTATTCAAAATGACATTCAGTAAGCGTTTTAACCCTTTACAGGTTTCACAGGAATAGCAGCAAAGTGAAGGAGAAAATTCACAATCTTCATTTTTTACACTCGCATGTTCTTGTAGACCCAATTTTTGAATTTTTGCAAGGGGTAAAAAGGAGAAAATTTTTACTTTTATTTGAAACCCAATTTCTCTCGAGTAAGCACATACCTCATATGTCTATGTAAAGTGTTCGGCGGGCGCAGTAGAGGGCTCAGAAGGGAAGGAGCGTCAAATGGTTTTTGGGGGGTATGTCACCTTTAGGAAGCCCCTATGGTGCCAGAACAGCAAAAATCCCCACATGGCATACCATTTTGGAAACTAGACCCCCTCGGGGAACGTAACAAGGGGTAATGTGAACCTTAATACCCCACAGGTGATTCACGACTTTTGCATATGTAAAAAAAAAAAAAATTTTTACCTAAAATGCTTGGTTTCCCTAAAGTTTTACATTTTTAAAAAGGGTAATAGCAGAAAATACCCCCCAAAATTTGAAGCCCAATTTCTCTCGATTCAGAAAACACCCCATATGGGGGTGAAAAGTGCTCTGCTGGCGGACTACAGGTCTCAGAAGAGAAGGAGTCACATTTGGCTTTTTTGAAGGAAATTTTGCTCTGGGGGCATGCCGCATTTAGGAAGCCCCTATGGTGCCAGGACAGCAAAAAAAAAACTAATGGCATACCATTTTGGAAACTAGACCCCTCGGGGAACGTAACAAGGGGTAAAGTGAATCTTAATACCCTACAGGTGTTTCACGACTTTTGCATATGTAAAAAAAAAATAAAAACAAATTGACCTAAAATGCTTGGTTTCCCCAAAAATTTACATTTATACAAAGGGTTAAAGCAGAAAATACCCCCCAAAATTTGAAGCCCAATTTCTCCCGATTCAGAAAACACCCCATATGGGGGTGAAAAGTGCTCTGCTGGAGCACTACAGGTCTCAGAAGAGAAGGAGTCACATTTGGCTTTTTTAAAGCAAATGTTGCTCTGGGGGCATGCCGCATTTAGGAAGCCCCTATGGTGCCAGGACCGCAAAATAACCCCACATGGCATACCATTTTGAAAACTAGAGCCCTCGGGGAATGTAACAAGGGGTTAAGTGAACCTTAATACCCCACAGGCGTTTCATGACTATTGCATATGTAAAAAAAATAAAAAAAATTTTACCTAAAATGCTTCTTTTCCCAAAAACTTTACATTTTTAAAAAGGGTAAAAGCAGAAAATACCCCCTAAAATTTGAAGCCCAATTTCTCCCAAGTACGGCGATCCCCAATATGTGACCCTTAACTGTTGCCTTGAAATACGACAGGGCTCCAAAGTGAGAGCGCCATGCGCATTTGAGGCCTAAATTAGGGATTGCATAGGGGTGGACATAGGGGTATTCTACGCCAGTGATTCCCAAACAGGGTGCCTCCAGCTGTTGTAAAACTCCCAGCATGCCTGGACAGTCAACAGCTGTCCGACAATACTGGGAGTTGTTGTTTTGCAACAGCTGGAGGCTCCGTTTTGGAAACCGTGGCGTACCAGACGTTTTTCATTTTTATTGGGGAGGGGAGGGGGGCTCTGTAGGGGTATGTGTATATGTAATGTTTTTTACTTTTTATTTTATTTTTTGTGTTAGTGTAGTGTAGTGTTTTTAGGGTACAGTCGCACGGGCGGGGGTTCACAGTAGTTTCTCGCTGGCAGTTTGAGCTGTTGCAGAAAATTTGCTGCAGCTCAAACTTGCAGCCCGATACTTACTGTAAGCCTCCGCCCATGTGAGTGTACCCTGTACATTCACATTGGGGGGGACATTCAGCTGTTGCAAAACTACAACTCCCAGCATGCGCTGACAGACTGTACATGCTGAGAGTTTTAGTTTTGCAACAGCTGTAGGTACACTGGTTATGTATCACGGAGTTTGTGACCTTACGCAGTGTTTCAAAACCAGTGTGCCTCCAGCTGTTGCAAAACTACAACTCCCAGCATGTACGGTGCATGGTGTAAGGTGACTGCTGGGAGTTGTAGTTTGCAACAGCTGGAGGCACACTGGTCGTGAAACACTGAGTTAGGTAAAAAAAAAAACTCTAAGTTTCACAACCAGTGTGCCTTCAGCTGTTGCAAAACTACAACTCTCAGCAGTCACCGACAGCCAACGGGCATGCTGGGAGTTGTAGTTATGCAACCAGCAGATGCACCACTACAACTCCCAGCATGCACTTTAGCTGTTTGTGCAAGCTGGGAGTTGTAGTTATACAACAGCTGAAGGTACACTTTTCCATAGAAAAAATGTGCCTCCAGCTGTTGCAAAACCATAAGTCCCAGCATACCCATAAGGGAATGCTGGGAGTTGTGGTGGTCTGCCTCCTGCTGTTGCATAACTACAGCTCCCAGCATGCCCTTTTTGCATGCTGGGAGCTGTTGCTAAGCAACAGCAGGAGGCTGTAAATCACCTCCTGCTGCTGCTCCATCGCAGGCTGTCCCTCGCCGCCGCTCCTGGGGCCCCGATCCCAACATGGACGCCGGGGATCGGGAGTCGTCTTTCCGCACCCGCTCACGCCCTCAGGAAGAGGGGCGGAGCGGGTGCGGGAGTGACGCCCGCAGCAGGCGCCCTGATTGGTCGGCCGGTAATCCGGCCGACGAATCAGGGCGATCGTGAGGTGGCACCAGTGCCACCTCACCCCTGCAGGCTCTGGCTGTTCGGGGCCGTCAGAGACGGCCCCAAACAGCCAGTAATTCCGGGTCACCTGGTCACTGGAGACCCGATTGACCCGGAATCGCCGCAGATCGCCGGACTGAATTGTCCAGCGATCTGCGGCGATCGCCGACATGGGGGGGCATAATGACCCCCCTGGGCGATATGCCAGGATGCCTGCTGAATGATTTCAGCAGGCATCCGGCTCCGGTCCCCAACCGGCTAGCGGTGGGGACCGGAATTCCCACGGGCGTATGGATACGCCCTGCGTCCTTAAGGACTCGGGATGCAGGGCGTATCCATACGCCCTGCGTCCTTAAGAGGTTAAGCATGTATTTAGCTACTGCTAAACTTCAAAAAATTATAGGCCCAAGGCCAGAAGCATCAGTTTTCCCCATATTAGGAGCATAGTTGTCCCCCAGATTAGGCAGCATAGATGTCACCCAGATTAGGCAGCATACATGTCCCCCAGATTAGGAGCATATTTGTCCCCCAGATAAGGAGCATAGTTGTCCCCCAGATTAGGCAGCATAGATGTCCCCCAGATTAGGCAGCATAGATGTCCCCCGGATTAGGAGCATACTTGTCCCCCAGATTAGGCAGCATAGATGTCCCACAGATTAGGCAGCATAGATGTCACCCAGATTAGGCAGCATAGATGTCCCCCAGATTAGGAGCATAGTTGTCCCCCAGATTAGGCAGCATAGATGTCACCCAGATTAGGCAGCATAGATGTCCCCTAGATTAGGAGCATACTTGTCCCCCAGAGTAGGCAGCATAGATGTCCCCCAGATTAGGCAGCATAGATGTCCCCCAGATTAGGCAGCATAGATGTCCCCCAGATTAGGCAGCATAGATGTCCCCTAGATTAGGAGCATACTTGTCCCCCAGAGTAGGCAGCATAGATGTCCCCCAGATTAGGAGCATATTTGTCCCCCAGATTAGGCAGCATAGATGTCCCCCAGATTAGGAGCATAGTTGTCCCCCAGATTAGGCAGCATAGATGTCACCCAGATTAGGCAGCATAGATGTCACCCAGATTAGGCAGCATAGATGTCCCCCAGATTAGGCAGCATAGATGTCCCCCAGATTAGGAGCAGACTTGTCCCCCAGAGTAGGAGCATAGTTGTACCCCAGATTAGGAGCATAGTTGTCCCCCAGATAAGGAGCATAGTTGTCCCCCAGATTAGGCAGCATAGATGTCACCCAGATTAGGCAGCAAAGATGTCCCCCAGATTAGGAGCATACTTGTCCCCCAGAGTAGGCAGCATAGATGTCCCCCAGATTAGGAAGCATAGATGTCCAACAAGTTAGGATCTTAGTTGTCCCCCAGATTAGGAGCATAGTTGTCCCCCAGATTAGGAGCATTGTTGTCCCCCAGATAAGGAGCATAGTTGTCCCCCAGATTAGGCAGCATAGATGTCCCCCAGATTAGGCTATGGAATAAGGAAAAAATGAGGAGCGGACACACCTATCACTTCTTATCCCCAAATGGCAGATACACATAGTAGGTGCACTTACTTCACCGAGGGGAGCTGGGTCCGTGTTGCTCCCCTCGTGCCGGTTCACCTGTAAGTCCACCTGGACACGGAGACAGACGATATTTCTTTGAACTTCTTAAAGGTACAACATTTATTTTAAAACAATAAAAAAACAATACAAATAGATAAAATGTTTATTATTTTAGTGTTTTAAAATAAATGTTGTACCTTTAAGAAGTGTCCGCAGTCCATATGAGCTTTTTTGAGTCGAAGAGAAGTTCAAAGAAATATCGTCTGTCTCCGTGTCCAGGTGGATTTACAGGTGAACCGTCACGAGGGGATCAACACGGACCCAGCTCCCCTCGGTGAAGTAAGTGCACCTACTACGTGTATCTGCCATTTGGGGATAAGAAGAGATAGGTGTGTCCCCTCCTCGTTTTTTCCTTATTCCATAGTCTTCCATGTCGGGTGAGCAAGTCCCACCAGAAAGGAGTGTAGCGGCTACCTAAACAAGATTTTCCTGTTGAATTGATCGCGCAAGTTACAGTTGTGAGTGGTCTCTTTTTTGGCCACTCACAGAGTGTAAGTTTTTCAGTTATTTCTGTTCCAGTGTGTTTGTTTTTTTAAGTGAGCTGCAGCCGCTCCCCAGTGTATTTTTTCTTAATTGATTTCCCCAGATTAGGCAGCATAGATGTCCCCCAGATTAGCAGCATAGATGTCCCCCAGATTAGGAGCATAGTTGTCCCCCAGATTAGGCAGCATAGTTGTCCCCCAATCAGCGCGGGCCGGTCAGAGCCAATCAAAGGGCCGTATGTGGCAAGCGGGCCGTACAATGCCCAGGTCTGCCCCAGAGGGTTTCATAACCAACCACAATAGAGAAAATTTTGTTGTAGGAGCATGGTCAATCTGCTCAGACCCATCTGTCATTGGTGGCTGGAAATCCTGGCTGATCCATCCCTGATTCATCTTGACAAACGTCAGTCTCTCCACATTTTTAGTGGACAGACGAGTTCGCCTTGGGGTGACTATGGCCGCGGCCACACTAAACACCTGTGATGGCACATTACTGGACGGGCAGGACAGCTTTTCCAGGGCAAACTCCGCTAGTTGCGGCCATAAATCGAGTTTGGCTGCCCAGAAGTCCAGCGGATCTTCAACGGTTGTTGGCAGGGTCATGTCGAGGTAAGCCACCACCTGCTGGTTCAGGTCCTGCTCCATGTCCACCTGGTGCTGATGAGTAGCTTCACTATGCGGCTGAAGAAAGCTACTCATCAGCGACTGTAGACTCAGGCTGCTGCTGATTGAGCCGGTATTGCTCCTGCCACCCCTCCCCATGGCAGTGGAAGGTGAGCGCAGAGGGCCCCCCGAGTCAGACCTGCGAGTGGATGGACCATGTGGCCAATAGGCATCGGCCAACCGACTACGTAGAAGCTCTCTGAAGTAGGTCAGTTTGTCCTCCCTCTCAGTGGGTGTAAAAAAGGCCCCCATTCTGGGCCGGTAGCGAGGGTCTAATAAGGTGGAAATCCAGAAGTCATCGTGCTGACGAATTTTGACAATTCGGGGATCACTACGCAAGCAACTCACCATGCATCGTGCCATTTGTGACAGTGACACGCTGGGACTACCTTCCTCCATCTCCACTGCATACTGCCACTGTGTGTCTGGGTCCTCTGTCTCGCCTCCCTCGTAATAACCCTCCAGCTCCTCTGGCTGCTCCTGCTCCTCCTCTCCTGTCCAATGACCAGAAACACCGGCCATCTCATCCACCGTAAACTGTGCTCCGCTCTGCCCCTCATCATCCTCTTCCAGTTCATCCCCCACAGGACTCATGTAACCTTCTGATTCTGGCGTAATTCGAGCGACTAACAAAAAATGTGGCTTCCTCAAAGGGCCTCAGCAAACGGCAGGTGTCACGTATGAGCTGCCACTCGTTCACATTGAAGTTACACAGGGGAGTACTCCTATCTGCTTGTATCATCAAAAAATCTGTGATGGCTTTTCTTTGTTCGTATAGTCTGTCCAACATATGGAGGGTGGAATTCCAATGTGTGGCAACGTCACAAATGAGACTATGTTGTGGGATACCGTTCTGACGCTGCAGCTCAAGCAAAGTTTGCTTGGCGGTGTACGAGTGGCTGAAGTGCATGCACAGTTTCCTTGCCATTGTCAGGACATTTTGCAAATGGGTGAAGACTTGATGAACTTCTTGACAACCAGATTCAACACGTGTGCCATGCGTGGCGAATGGTTCACACTTCCTTGTCGCAGCGCGACCACAATGTTCTTCCCATTGTCGGGAAGAACATTGTGGTCGCGCTGCGACAAGGAAAAGGACCAACTGCCTGGGAGCGAGAGCGTGGCGAATGGTTCACACTTCCTTGTCGCAGCGCGACCACAATGTTCTTCCCATTGTCGGTCACCATGGTTCCCATTTCCAGATTTCGTGGAGTAAGCCATACTCGGATTTCTTCCCTAACGAACTTTAGCAGTTCCTCCCCTGTGTGACTCCGTTTGCCAAGGCAAACCATGTGAAGGACAGCTTGACACCGCTGTGCCCTACACACGTGGTACGATGAAGGGCCACCGAGATTTGGACGTGCAGTGGAGGCCGATGACACGGGGGAGGAGGAGGAGCACACTGTAAAAGGACCAACTGCCTGGGAGCGAGAGCGTGGAGGAGGAAGCGGTGTGACCTGTCCAAGTGGCTGTTGTGGCTGTGCAGGAACAACAGTTACCCAGTTGGAAAGGGAGGGACTGCAACACCAGCAACTTGGACATGTCTCTTGGACATGGCTTCGCCGATCGATTGTTGGCGGAATGGCTGACAAAAAGCGGAAGAAGCAGGAGCGCCAGAAGGAGGGTTTGACACAATGCTCCCTTCGGCTGAGGTGGTGGAGCCTTGGCTGGATGACGGAGGGAGAGGATGGCGACTGGGTGATGTGGCAGGCTGGACTACTACATCGGAGCCACGGTTATCCCAGGCCGCTTTATGGTGGCGAATCATGTGTTGACGCAGGGCCGTGGTGCCGAGATTGGGACCCTGGCCACGCTTCACTTTCTGCCGACAGATTTTGCATGTGACTACTCTAAGGTCCTCCGGATTCTTTATGAAGAACAACCACACCGCAGAGTAGCTGATTTTCCCACCCGCAGTCAGCACTATTTCACTGCTATTGGCGCCGTCTCCAGGAACCCCTGTTCCACTACCTCCCTGAATGGTAGCTTGCCGCGAAGCAGGTGGTCTCCCCCTGGCACGTTTGGCTCCTGAATTTCCACTACTGCCACAACCACGCTGATTGCCAACCGTGCTACCGCCTTGCTGCCTCATAGACAAAAAGCAAATCTCTTCTTCTGATGATGATGAAGCCCCAGCTTCTGCACCCGGCTTCCAATTGCGATCGGCTTCATCATCATCAAAAGATGTGTGCACGTCACTGATGTCCTCCTCGTGTTCCACAACAGTGTCTGCCTCAGGACCCTGAACAATTGAAACACCGCCTCCCACGTCACTCTCCGCATCACTACTTGCCCGCCTTGCGTAGCAAGCGACGCATGTCTCCTCACATTCTTGGCTGCCCATTAGCTGCTGATTGTCCTCTATTACATCGTCCTCACTAAATAGTGGAGCTGAACCCAAAGCATGAGATACTTCTTTGGGAGAGGGAACAGCATAGGACAAAGGCAATGGGATTATGGGGACTGCTCCCGGGCCATGCCAACTGAGGGTTGTGTCTGAGGAACCCACCGATTCTTGACTGGGGTTGTGAGATGTCGCTTGTGATGATGGGGATGAGTGTGCAAACCAATTGACGAGGAGAGATGGGTCAACGACACGACCACTGGGTGTTAACGGGAGCTCAAGGCTATTGCTGCGACTCCTGCTGCCACTCGCCCCATGTCTGCTGCCAACTCTGCCTGACGTATGTAGGCCTCTGCCCCTTCTCTGTGTACATCCTGGCACTTCCCTGCCTGACATACTTAGTGCGTTTATGAGGGTATAGAACAGCAGCAGGCGATTACTTACGGCTGTCCTTTCAAAGTATATAGGCCCTAGACAGAATAACAGTTACTAAATAGTACACTCCTTTGTTGTATGTATGCCCTTTGCAATGATGAGCGCACTGGTATGCGTATTTCTACGCAGAAAAAACACTTTTTTTTTTAAAATACACCAGCAGGTGTATACTAATGTGTGGAATAGCACTGAATTTAGCACAGAGACAGAATAACAGGTAGTAAATAGTACACTACTTGGTTCTATGTATGCCCTTTGCAATGATGAGCGCACTGTTAAGCGTATTTCTACGCAGGAAAAACGTTTTTCTTTCTTTCATACACCGGTAGGTGTATAACGTGTGGTATAACACTGAATTTAGTACAGAAACAGAAAAAAAGGTAGTATATGGTACACTATTTGCTTGTATGTAGGCCCTTTGCAATAAGGCCACTGAAAAAGCGTATTTGTACGCAGGAAAAACGTTTTTTTTTCTTTAATACACCGGCAGGTATATAACGTGTGGTATAACACTGAATTTAGCACAGAGACAGAAAAAAAGGTGGTATATGGTACGCTATTTGCTTGTATGTGTTACGCCGAGCGCTCCGGGTCCCTGCTCCTCCCCGGAGCGCTCGCGGCGTCTCTCTCTCTGCAGCGCCCCGGTCAGACCTGCTGACCGGGAGCGCTGCACTGACATTGCCGGCGGGGATGCGATTCGCATAGCGGGACGCGCCCGCTCGCGAATCGCATCCCAAGTCACTTACCCGTCCCGGTCCCCGGCTGTCACGTCCGGGCACGCGCGGCTCCGCTCCTTAGGGCGCGCGCGCGCCAGCTCTCTAAGGTTTAAAGGGCCAGCGCACCAGTGATTGGTGCCTGGCCCAATCAGCCTAATTAGCTTCCACCTGCTCCCTGGCTATATTACCTCACTTCCCCTGCACTCCCTTGCCGGATCTTGTTGCCTTGTGCCAGTGAAAGTGTTTAGTGTTGTCCAAAGCCTGTGTTCCAGACCTTCTGCTATTCCATTTGACTACGAACCTTGCCGCCTGCTCCGACCTTCTGCTACGTCTGCCTCTGCCTAGTCCTTCTGTCCCACGCCTTCTCAGCAGTCAGCGAGGTTGAGCCGTTGCCGGTGGATATGACCTGGTTGCTACCGCCGCAGCAAGACCATCCCACTTTGCGGCGGGCTCTGGTGAATACCAGTAGCATCTTAGAACCGGTCCACCGACACGGTCCACGCCAATCCCTCGCTGACACAGAGGATCCACATCCAGCTAGCCGAATCGTGACAGTAGATCTGGCCATGGATCCCGCTGAGGTGCCGCTGCCAAATCTCGCTGAACTACCCACGGTGG
Organism: Hyla sarda; assembly: GCF_029499605.1. Taxonomy (NCBI): domain Eukaryota; kingdom Metazoa; phylum Chordata; class Amphibia; order Anura; family Hylidae; genus Hyla; species Hyla sarda. Next base: position 300,924,233 of record NC_079191.1, read on the forward strand.
TCGCTCAGCAATCGCAGCAAATTGCCCAACAAGGACAGCAGCTGTCGCAGTTGACCGGCTTATTACAGCAACTTCTGCCACTGCTACAGCAGCAACCATCTCCTCCGCCAGCTCCTGCACCTCCTCCGCAGCGAGTGGCCGCTCCTAGCCTCCGCTTGTCCCTGCCGGATAAATTTGATGGGGACTCTAGACTCTGCCGTGGATTCTTATCTCAATGTTCCCTTCATATGGAGATGTTGTCGGACCAATTTCCTACAGAACGGTCTAAGGTGGCGTTCGTAGTGAGCCTTCTTTCTGGAAATGCCTTGTCTTGGGCCACACCGCTCTGGGACCGCAATGATCCTGCCACAGCCACAGTCCAGTCCTTTTTCGCTGAAGTCCGTAGTGTCTTCGAGGAACCAGCCCGAGCTTCTTCTGCCGAGACTGCCCTGCTGAACCTGGTCCAGGGTAATTCTTCAGTAGGCGAGTACGCCATCTGATTTCGTACTCTCGCTATCGAATTATCTTGGAATAACGAGGCTCTCTGCGCGACCTTTAAAAAAGGCCTATCCAGTAACATCAAGGATGTGCTGGCCGCACGAGAGATTCCTGCCAACCTGCAAGAACTTATCCATTTGGCCACCCGCATTGACATGCGTTTTTCTGAGAGACACCAGGAGCTCCGCCAGGAAAAAGACCTTGATCTCTGGGCACCTCTCTCACAGTATCCTCTGCAATCTACCCCTGTGCCTCCCGCCGAGGAGGCTATGCAAGTGGATCGGTCTCGCCTGACCCACGAAGAGAGGACTCGCCGTAGGGATAACAATTTATGTTTGTACTGCGCCAGTACCAAACACTTCTTGGTGGATTGCCCTATTCGCCCTCCACGTCTGGGAAATGCACGCACGCACCCAGCTCACGTGGGTGTGGCGTCTCTTGGTACGAAATCTGCTTCTCCACGTCTCACTGTGCCCGTGCGGATTTCTCCTTCTGCCAACTCCTCCCTCTTAGTCGTGGCCTGCTTGGACTCTGGTGCTTCTGGAAATTTTAATCTGGACTCTTTGGTGAATAAGTTCTGCATCCCGGTGACCCGTCTTGTCAAGCCGCTCTACATTTCTTCCGTCAACGGAGTGAAGTTGGACTGTACTGTGCGTTACCGCACAGAACCTCTCTTAATGTGCATTGGACGCCATCATGAAAAGATTGAATTGTTTGTCCTTCCCAACTGTACCTCTGAAGTCCTCCTCGGTCTGCCATGGCTCCAGCATCATTCTCCCACCCTTGACTGGACCACCGGGGAGATCAAGAATCGGGGTCCTGCTTGCCGCAAGAGATGCCTCACGTCTCCTCCCAGTCCCGTCAGGCAAGCCTCAGTGCCTCCTCCTACACCTGGTCTACCCAAGGCCTATCAGGACTTTGCTTTGCCTCCTCATAGCCCCCGTCCTGGTAACACTCTGCCCCGTGCCAAGCTTCACCCTCTGCCCTCCCTCCCCATTCCCACTCCTCCTGAACTGTCTGCCTTTGATGAGGAAACCCTGCAATCGCTCCCAGTGTCCTCGTCCCACGTGAAGCAGTTAACGGACAAAAAAAGGGGGAGACCTAAGGGGGGGGGGTACTGTTACGCCGAGCGCTCCGGGTCCCTGCTCCTCCCCGGAGCGCTCGCGGCGTCTCTCTTTCTGCAGCGCCCCGGTCAGACCTGCTGACCGGGAGCGCTGCATTGACATTACCGGCGGGGATGCGATTCGCATAGCGGGACGCGCCCGCTCGCGAATCACATCCCAAGTCACTTACCCGTCCCGGTCCCCGGCTGTCACGTCCTGGCGCGCGCGGCTCCGCTCCTTAGGGCGCGCGTGCGCCAGCTCTCTAAGGTTTAAAGGGCCAGCGCACCAATGATTGGTGCCTGGCCCAATCAGCCTAATTAGCTTCCACCTGCTCCCTGGCTATATTACCTCACTTCCCCTGCACTCCCTTGCCGGATCTTGTTGCCTTGTGCCAGTGAAAGCGTTTAGTGTTGTCCAAAGCCTGTGTTCCAGACCTTCTGCTATTCCATTTGACTACGAACCTTGCCGCCTGCCCTGACCTTCTGCTACGTCTGACCTTGCCTCTGCCTAGTCTTTCTGTCCCACGCCTTCTCAGCAGTCAGCGAGGTTGAGCCGTTGCCGGTGGATACGACCTGATTGCTACCGCCGCAGCAAGACCATCCCACTTTGCGGCGGGCTCTGGTGAATACCAGTAGCATCTTAGAACCGGTCCACCAACACGGTCCACGCCAATCCCTCGCTGACACAGAGGATCCACATCCAGCTAGCCGAATCGTGACAGTATGTAGGCCCTTTGCAATGATAAGGCCACTGTTAAGCGTATTTGTACACAGGAAAAACTTTTTTTTTCTTTCATACACCGGCAGGTGTATAACGTGTGGTATAACACTGAATTTAGCACAGAAACAGAAAAAAATGTAGTATATGGCACGCTATTTGCTTGCATGTAGGCCCTTTGCAATGATAAGGCAACTGAAAAAGCGTATTTGTACGCAGGAAAAACTTTTTTTTTTCTTTCATACACCGGCAGGTGTATAACGTGTGGTATAACACAAAATTTAGCACAGAGACAGAGTAACAGGTGAAAAATGGTTAAAAAAGACACTAAAGTCCACACTAATATGACTTATTTCTGAACAGCAGCAGGACTCAACTGGGCAGCACCACAGAATTTTTTTTTTACAGGGATTAAACACTAAATTGCACTGTCACACAATTGTGAGAATCAGATTAGTGGAGCAACAGAAAAAACTCAATTGGGCTGAAAAAAGAGGAGATTAGATGCTCCATACAGGTAAAACAGATGTGAGATCTATGAAGCAGGTGACTGCTATGCAGCACCTCTATGCCTGCTATATTGAGTAAGGAGAATACGAGTTTTTGCTAGAATCGTTCTCGGTCAGAACTGCAGCAACACTGTGCCCTGTGTCTTTCACTAATGCTGATGTCACCGCTGCATATATGCTGTATAACGCTGTTGTATGCGATCAGCACACAGACGTGCAGTCACTTCCTTTCCCTATCTCGTGCATAGGAGAAATGACCAGAGGGAAGATGGCCGCCGATTATATAGGGCTGTTACATCACAGGGGTCAGTGAACACTGATAGGCTGCATCTCACATGTGATTCAGGGTCAGCCCGCCTACCTTCATTCCCGCCCTCCCATAATCCCCTGCCCCATGTACTCACATATGGATCCGCCATCTTAGGTCTCCAATAGCCTGGAACGCTGTAAAATGGAGTTTAATGAAGCGATTCGTGCGATAGAATCACGGCGATATTCGTATTCGTTGCGAATCGAATTTTTCATGAAATTCGAAAAGAATTCGGGTTCAGCAACTTCGATTCGCTCATCTCTAGTTGCACCATACGTTTTATGGTAAAGTAAGTGATGGCAGTACAACGGACAATTGGTTGCGCAAAAAACAAGCCCTCATACTAGTCTGTGGATGAAAATATAAAAGAGTTATGATTGAATGGGAAAAGTTGGGTGATTCAAACTTATTACTGAAGGGGTTAAATCACATCTATTAACTTTTTTTTTTTTACACTTTTTTTTTTAAGTCCCCATAGGAGACTATTACATGCAATCCTTGGATTGCATACACTGTTCAATGCTATGCCATAGCATAGCATTGTTCAGTGTGATCGGTGCTCTGCTGCTCCAGCCTGGATCTCGATTTCACCGTGGCGGTCCCTAACAACCCACTGAGTAAACCAGCAAGAGTTTTCTCCCGTTTTAAATGCAGCGATTACCTTAATGCGTCTAAAGGGTTGATAGCCACGGGTGCTGGTTGCTGATAGCAACCGGGACCTGCCGGGTATGAAGCGCGCTCAGCCCCTGAGCACGCTTCACATACCGGGAGCCGGCGCAGGGCCAGGGATGTGGAAATCCTATTGCCCGACGCCCAGGATATGTAGTTCCAGGCGCCAGGCAGGTGAATTTTTCTTAGATTTGGCCCTGTATCAGGCAAGCAGGGCCGGACCGACTTCCCTCTTTATTTTTATACTGCCGATATGAGGTGCAAGTCTGCACTTCACACTGGCGCTCAGGGAGTATGAAGTGGGCTCCTGATTCGAGCCTGCTCTATACTCGGAGACCCCTGGCTGATTTCAATAGCTGGGGCCGCTGCTAATAGCCCGGCATGCAGCGATTGCCACGGGCGGCTATTAACCCTTTAGATCACTACTGTCAAAGTTGACAGCGGTGTCTAAAAGGATCTTTTAACCAGCCCTGGCTCAACCAAATGAACACAGATCAATGGAGTTCAATAGAACTGCATTGATCTGTATGAGGAATCTCAATGATTCCTCCTAAAAATGTTTATTGAAAAAGAGAAAGTTTAATAAAAGTTTAAAAACACCCATTAACCCCTTCCATATTAAAAGTCCATATCACCCACCTTTTCCATATAAAAATATGTAAACATAATAAAAATAAACATATTTGGTATTGGCTCATGCGTTATTGTCCGAACAATTTAAAAAATTTTTTTTATATCTCAGAATCACAGAATTGCGTTTTTTATGTTTATAACATCATATGCAAGAAAAAATTAAGTAAAAAAGTGGGGGTCAGGAATTATTATTTTTTTTATTAAAAAGTAAAAAAAAAATTAATTATCAAAACATGCACCTTGTGAGCTCCTGCCAGCACTGCTCCATACTTAAGAATTTCGGGCACATTTTATGGGGTGGACTACCAAAAAAAAGAGAAAGAAGAGGGCCTCCTCCGGTCCCCCAACCCCTCAACGAGACCTCACCACGTATTTTACTCGGTCCCAGCCGGCCAGAAGCGAATCCCTGCCGCGGACCCTCATGGCGGCTACAGCACCGCGGAGGCCTGCTGCGGCCCCTGCACAGTCTCCTACCTTGCCTCCTGCAGCCGGAGTTGCACTCCCCACTGGCTCTCCCTCGATCCCCTTGGTTGCTGGGACTCTGATGGGTCTCCGGCAGGCCCTGGGGACCCGGCTGTGGCGCCACCGTGTACTCCGGCTCCTCTCCCGGGCGCACAAGATGGCAGGCGGTCCCCCGGCACTTCCCCTGCCTGTGCCTTTGCAGCGCTGCTCGCAGTGCCGGGACCGACCTCACCCTCGGCGGCATCCCTGGACGAATGAGCAGGTCATCCTCCGGCCCTGTGATCTCCCTCACTCCTGGACACCGGAGCGGCAACCTCCCAGGACTCACAGGTGAGCGCAGCAGCGCTGCAGGAGCTGACACCCCGAGCTCACTCACATAACCCTGCTCAGGCCACTGCTCTCAATGAGCCTCCTACTGTGGGGGACACCAGCCTGAGCTCGGCCACGCTACATAAGGGCCCCATGCTGGAGTTGCTGTTAGAGGGGGATCCCATCCAGCCGGCAGGCCCCCCTCCACTGTCCTCTGGACTGCCTATTCAGCACCCTGCTACCTGTGGGGCATCTGGCAACTTTCCCTTACAGCCTTGGAACCAGACCCCTGTATGTGCCTACCCCCCAGTTGTGGCACACAACCCATATGCCGCCATGCCTGTTCAGCATCACTCCCTGAGCCCCCCGCCCGTGTCCCCTCCTTGGTCCTCTGGGTCGTCCTGGGCCCACACCGCTCTTCCTCTGCCGGCCTCACAATACCCCCCTGGACACCTTTTCCTGGCCTCAAGCTCCGGGCACCATGATATGCCTTCTGCCTCCCCTGCCGGCCCCTCCAGCTTGATGGGGACTCCACCGGTCTTCCGTCAGCAGTCTCCCGCCCCTGACCTCCAGAATTCCACTGGCACCCCTCCATTGAAGGTAATGGGAACTCCTATGTTGCCCCCAGATAGCCATCTAGTGACTCTAGCTGACCTATGAGCCTTGGTTGTGTCCTTGCCCACTAAGGAGGACTTCTCTTCCCTGGCTAAACAGATGGTAGCGGAGTGAAAACAGGAATTCGCATCACTCCGCTCTGAGCTAGCGGATGTATCCACCCGGGTGGACAAAGTGGAATCTGCTCAGGACTCAACTTCATCTTCTCTTCAAGCTCTTCAGAAAGTTGTCCAGCACCATTCTGATCAATTGTTCACGTTGCAACAGCATCTGGACGACGTCTAGAACCGCAATAGACGCAACATCCGCGTCTGGGGCCTTCCAGAGAGATGGTAGGCCCTGAGGAGCTGACACCTGCTTTATTGTCCATTTTCAACAACCTCTGAGATCGGCCACCAGGTGCTCACATTGAACTTGACCGAGCCCACAGGACCCTTCGACCTCCTTCTACTGACGACCAGCGCCCCAGGGACATCATTTGTAGAGTTCATTTCTACGCTATCAAGGAGGACTTTTTGAGAAAATCTCGCTCCAGATGCCAGATTCTGTACAAGGATGTTCCAGTCCAATTGTTTCCTGATTTGTCCAGACACACCCTCGCCTAAAGGGCCGCTTTGAAGCCTGTCCTTGAAATACTCCGGGAACGTGACATTGCCTATCGCTGGGGTTTTCCCTTTGCCCTTATTGTGCGGAAAGAAGGCTCACCTGATGACCTCCCCGGCTTCCTGCAAGATTTGGACATGCCTCCTGTCACTCTCTCAGACTGGGCTTCCCTGTCTACTGCTGCCCCGAAGCGGCCCATGCATCGCTCCCCTCTACAGCCCTCGAAATCTGCCCGTCAGGGCTTGCCTCTGAGGAACACCCGACGTCAAAGGCTGGTGACCAGATGGGAATCGATCCCCTCTACTCAGGCCGGTCCTTCTTCTGTCACCTGATATGATTGAACCCCTGACCCCGTCGCCCAAAGTTTACTTAGCATTCACTGTATGCTTACCTGGTGGACATGGGGGAGGGGTGGGCGTGGGACATAACTTGTTGTTATGTCTTTTTGAATGAATTTCATATGGTATGATATGCTCTGTATTCGCAGATTAATGTGGCCCCCATGGCCTTTTGGATCCTCTTATCTCCCCCCCCCCCCCTCCCCGCTGCTCTACCTCTCCCTTTATGCCCTACTTCATCCCACTCTTTGGCTCTGTTGGCTTTGTCCCCCCTCCTGTGCCCGGCGTCTGCCACTCACATTTCTCTCCTCATCTCCTTCTTCTCATAGTCGCTTATGTCTTGCTAGCTCTCTTCATGGTTGTCTGTCTTCCGCTTTCACCAAATAGTTTGGAGTTACCTCTGGGGTTTTCTCCGGAGTGCTCCTTTTTGTCGGACCTTGGTCTGGTTTTAGTGTCTGCTGCGGCAGTTCCCCCTGCTGCTTAGGTTTTTCTTCTTTTCTTTGTTTTCTTGTTCCTGTTTGTTTGCCTTTCCTTTTTCTCGCTACGTGTCCTTTTCTCCCATACGTTTGGGTTCCACCTCTAGTTCTGCCCCCCCCCCCTTTTTTTTCCCTACCCCTCACTTTACTCAGCCTTCTCTCTTTCTTTTCTACTCTCCTTTACCTTCCCTCCTTCCACTGCTTCTCTTTTCCTTTCCCTCTTCTCAGGTGGGTCTTGGCTTCTTAAGCCTAGTGTCCTTCTTCTATCTGCTTCTTCAAGGCGGACCTCCACGTGGCCTCGTTCAACGCCAAGGGAAGGCGGGCCCAATTTCTTCACCACTTTCATAAACGTAGGACGCATGCAGTGTGCTTTCAAGAAACGTATTTCAAGGTAGGACACACTCCTTCCCTGCATAACAAATTCTACCCTGTCTGGTTCCGAGCTGATAATCCCGAGTACCGCACTAAAGGGGTAGCCATAGCAATACATAAGTCCCTAGCCCACCAGGTCCTTTCGGTCACTGTGGATCCAGCCGCCCACTATCTTATTCTCTCCATTTCCCTAGGGGGCCGTGAATTCACAGTAATCAATTCCTACGCCCCTAACCAAGGCCAGGTTGATTTCTTGGTGAAGCTTATTGATGTTGCCCTCCCCCTAATCCGAGGCACTGCTATGCTTTGTGAGGACTTCAACTTGACTCTGGACCCCACATTGGATAACTTCTCGGGACGCTCATGTCTCTCATATGCACCCATCAAGAAGGTTAAACGCTCCCTTGCCCTGCTCCAACTATGTGACGCTTGGCGTCTCCTTCACCCTACTGACCGGGATTATAGCTTTTATTCCCCTCCCCACAACTCTTAAAGCCGCATTGACCTTATCCTGGTTCCACATAGCTCTCTACCTTGGCTGACCTCGGCTTCTGTTGGTCACATTCTGTGGTCGGACCATGCACCTGTGTATTGCTCTCTCCATATTCCCTCCATGACGTGTACTGCGTGGTCTTGGCGGCTGAATTAATCCTTGCTCTTAGATACCGTGTGCATGGCCGACCTTTCCAAGACTGTTACCCACTTTATTGCTGACCATGCTGCTGACCCAACTTCCCCCCCGGCCCGATGGGAAGCCCTCAAGTGCGTCCTTAGAGGGGTCCTCATATGTCATGGTTCGCGTCTTAAACATCAGAAGGCCTCCAAATTACAATCGGCCCTCTCTAAGGTCTCCTCTCTCGAACTGGTCCACAAGCGATTCCTCTCTGCTCTGGTCCTTCGAGACCTTGAACTTGCCAGATTGGATGTGAAGCACCTTCTCGAGGCCTCCTGGGGTCGCTTTTTACACTTCGGCCGTAGTAAATTCTACGAATATGGCAACAAGAGCGTTCGCATGTTGGCCAGGGTGTTACGCTCCCGAATCGCTCAAACCCATATCCCCTGCGTTAAATCTACCTCCGGGTCCATGGTCCATACAACCCCCGACATTCTCTCTGTGTTCCACTCTTTCTACTCTGAGCTCTACAATCTGCCCCCTCCATCTACCTCCCCCTCCCCCCCTCTCCCTTTCTATTCCCTCTCCCCTGATCGGCTGAGCCAGTTGGAAGCCGCTTTCTAACCCAAAGAGCTTTCCCGGGTTATTCAGAATCTTCCGGGTGGGAAGAGCCCCGGCCCTGATGGCTACACAGCCCGCTTCTATAAAACACTGGAATTCTCTCTTTCCCCCTTATTGCTAGACTCCTTAAACTCCATCTCCCCTCTTCTCCTTTCCCGTCCGACTCCACCCTCGCCCATGTGACAGTTCTGCCCAAGCGCGGAAAAGACCCACATTTATGTGGTAGTTATTGCCTCATATCTAAATGTGGACTTAAACATCTATTCCAAACTCCTAGCAAATCGACTTAACACTATTCTTTCTTCCCTTATTCATCTGGACCAAGTGGGCTTTGTACCGGGGAGGGAAGCCAGGGATAACACGCTTAAATCTCTGGCTCTCATTCACCATGCTCGTTCCCAACAGATTCCTCTTGTGGTCCTGTCTTTAGATGCCGAAAAGGCTTTTGACCGTGTGTCCTGACCCTCCCTGGTACAAACTCTCCACCATATAAGTTTGGGCCCAATCTTCACTTCCAAAGTCTTAGCTTTATATAACTCCCCATCCGCCAGTTTAAAGATAAATGGCTCCCTATATTCACTCTTCCACATACACAATGGTACTCGGCAGGGCTGCCCCCTCTCTCTCCTGCTGTACGTTCTGGTGATGGACCACCTGCTCTCCTCTATTCGTACTGATCCGGATATTCGTGGCCTCATGGTTGGTGGACACGAATACAAATGCTCAGCCTTTGCAGATGACCTTTAGGTCTACCTAACCAACCCGGTAGTCTCCCTCCCGTCACTGATGGCCCGGCTCTCAGAATTTGGCCGTTGGTCCAACTTCAAAATCAACTACTCCAAATCTGAGGCGATGGGTGTTTCTTTGCCAGACCGTGAGCTACAGTCTCTCCGTTCCTCCTTTCCCTTCCCTTGGCCCTCCTGGGGAATCTCCTATTTAGGTACTATTATCCCTGCTGACCTGTCTGGGTTGTTCTCTGCCAATTTCTCTGCCCTGCTGGCCCGTATCCGCTCTGACTTGGCCTCTTAGAACCGAAGGGAGATTTCCTGGTTCGGTCGGATTGCGATACTTAAGATAACGATCATGCCACGAATGCTCTATCTGCTCCAGACACTCCCGGTACATATACTCTCGGCGTTTTGGCTGCAACTGCATCGTTGTTTTGGCTCTTTTGTATGGTCGTCCTCCCGCCCCAGACTTAATAGATTGCTTTTGACCAGACAGAAGATATCTGGGGGGCGGGTCTCCCTGATGGCAGACTCTACTACCTAGCCTGCGTTCACACTAGGGTACTTGATTGGTCCCATAACCACGACCATAAGCTGTGGGTGAAACTGGCCCAGGCCCTCTTCCCTCGCTCTCTCTCCACTCTCCCCTGGACTTGGTCTCCCACACTCCCCGATCCTCCACCCCTTTCCTTCACCACTAGGCACACTCTTGCCTCTTTACATACAGCTGGTAATGGGGGCTCTCTTGTGGATAGATCTGGCCCGCTGCTTCCCATCTCTGACCACCCTGCCTTTCCTCCTTGCTGGTCATCGGAGGGCAATTTTCTGGGTGCCTCCCTTTCGCGTCCAATGCATTTATGTCATGTTCTAACTGAAGGAACCGTTACGCCTTTAGAGTCCATTAAGGAGTCGTGGCTCGTCTCTCGTCGGGCCTTGTTCGAGTATCTCCAATTAAAGCACTTCCATTCTTCGCTGCGTGCCTCTATCACTGCTCCACGGTCCCTGACTTCCTTTGAACAACTTTGCATGGCTTCCTCCTGCCCTCAGCATGTCATCTCCCTCCTGCTCTCTTCCAGGTTGCAAGCCCTCCCGTCCTATTGTTTAGCATGGGAGGCCGAGTTAGGCCGTCAATACTCCCCTGAGCAGTGGTCTCGCTGCTTCTGCCTAACTCATAAGGCGGTGGTAGCCACCAAGGCCCAGGAGACCAGCTTTAAGATCCTATCTCGCTGGTACCATGTACCATCGGTACTACATCGCTGGTACCCCTCCGTTTCCGCTTCTTGTTGTAGGTGCAGATCTGCCGAGGGCACAATGTCCCATGTCTGGTGGAGCTTCCCAGCCCTTTCCTCTTTTTGGGACTCGGTCCTTTCCGTTATACAAACAGTGATGGGGGATGTTGTTCCCCGTGAGCCTGGCGCTGTATTGCTTTTCATGCTCCCTATGGCCACCTCTACATACAAGCGCTCCCTCTTGCAGCACCTCCTCCAGGCAGCTAAAACAGTTATACCCAGACACTGGCGATCTCCTGATGCTCCTACCATTGGGGAATGGGTTTCTGATGTGGCTTCTACCCAGCGTATGGAGGAACTTCTAGCTGTCTCTCCCTCAGACTTGACACGATATGCCTCTACGTGGCTGTCATGGTCCAGCTTCTGCTCCTCTGATGCTTTCCGTAGGATGACTACCACCCTGGACACAGCTGGAGTGTAGGCTCTTAACTCTACCTTCTCTTTACCTCTTTCCCCCTCCTACTCCCATCTGTGGCCCGAACCCATGTATTCCCCTTTCGTCTTAGTTCCTGTTCTCCCCTCTCCCTCTTTGTATTTGTCTATTGTATCGCTCACAGTCTCTTATGCCTTGCTGTGATGTAGTTCTACTTGTGCCTTTTTCTTATGTCCGTACCCTGGTTTTAGTACTCCCCGTTTCTATCCCATCTCTCCTTTTTGCCTCCCTTTCCCTCACTACCCCTTTCTCCATTCACTCGTCTATAACCTTTGTTGTTCTTCATCCAGTATCCCCCATTCTGGTTTATTTTTGTGTTATTTACTTGTACTTTGGTTTCATTTGCTCGAGCGGTGCGCACTTCACCCGGACCCTCGTGGTCACTGTGACTGTGTTATGTTTTTGTATTATTTGCTCGATGTACCTTAATTTCCTTCTGTTAAAACTTAATAAAGTTCTTTTTTGAATTTAAAAAACATGAAGGGTAAAAAATGTGGTATTGGTGTAATCAGGCCTAAATTATCAAAATAATATGTAAGTTTGACCACAAGGTGAATGGCGGGGAAAAAAATTTAATTTTTTTCAATTTCCCCTCACAAATTATTTTTTTTGTTTCAGAGCATAAGTTATGGAAAAATGAAAGGTGTCATTACAAAATATACTTGGCCCAGCAAAAAACAAGCCTCATATGGGTCTGTAGATGGAAAAATAAGAGTTATGGCTATGTGTCAGGATCCGGACTGGTATGCGGGGAAGACACGGGTAGTGGATCCTCTGTGCCAGAGAGGCGATGGCGTGGGCCGTACCAGGGGAACGGAATATGAGAGGTTACTGGTTTTCACCAGAGCCCGCTGCAAAGTGGAATGGACTTGCTCCGGCAGGTAACCCCCAGGTCGTTCCACCCGGTAGCGACTCAAGCCCTCTGGCGGCTGAGACTGGCGCGGGACACAAGGACAAGGCAAAGGCAAGGTCAGACGTAGCAGAATCTGGTCAGGGCAGGTGGCAATGGTTTGTAGTCAGGGGCAACAGCAAGGGTCTGGATACACAGGAAATGGCTCACAGAAACGCTTTCACTGGCACAAGGGCAACAAGATCCGGTGAGGACAGGAAGGGGAAGTGGGTTTATATATGTTAGGGAGTGATTGGAATAGATTGGGCCAAGCACCAATTAAAGGGGTTCTCCGGTGCTTACACATCTTATCCCCTATCCAAAGGATAGGGGATAAGATGCCTGATCGCGGGAGTCCCGCAGCTAGGGACGCCCGTTATCATGCATGCGGCACCCCGTCTGTAATCAGTCCCCGGAGCGTGTTAGCTCCGGGTCTGATTACGGGCGACTACAGGGCCGGCGGCGTGTGACGTCACGCCTCCGCCCCGTGTGACGTCACGCCTCCGCCCTCAATGCAAGCCTACGGGAGGGGGCGTGATAGCAGATTACAAACGGGGTGCCGCATGCATGATCACGGGCGTCCCCAGCTGCAGGACTCCCGCGATCAGGCATCTTATCCCCTATCCTTTGGAGCTGACAGGAGCCGAACACCGCAAGCGCTGCGGGGGAGGAGAGGGACCCGGAGCGCTCAGCGTGACACTATTATAGGACGAGGAGGAAAAAACGAAAGTGCAGAAACTAATAAAGACATTATTAATGTACTATTTTGTTTGAAATTATTTTATCTACCAGGACAAGTGGATTTTCTTGAGGGACAAGTAGATTGTATCCCGCTTTAGTCCCTTGGACAAGTAGTTTTTTGTTTTTTTCCACACCCCTGAGGACGTAAATATACATCCTGCGTCGTTAAGGGGTTAAAAGCCTTATTACAGTGCAAAATTATTTATTTATAATATCGCTTGTTATCGTGTTTTATAGGTAAATACACTCTGGAGTGAGTACAGTACTGTATTTGTTAATTTAGAAATATTTTTGAGCCCTTTTTCCCAAATAGGGGACATCTCCCAATAGTGGGCATTTTTTCCCCCCGTAAGTGTTCGCTATATGAAGATTTTACTGTATTCCAAACGTACAACCCTAGACCCCTCAGTACCGATTTTATTCGAAAGAAAACAATATTCAAAAATTTTCTTTCCGAAATAATGTGGTTGTCTTCTCCCTTTAATGAAATAAAAACTTGCGGCTTTTTAAAACTACAAATCCCATCATGCCTGGACAGACAAGGACATAATGGGAGTTGTAGTTTTGCACCAATGTACGTTGAAGTTGGAGGTGGTAGGTAGGAAGTGCATGGCAGGATGTTCTGATCTTTGTATTTATATACTTTGTATGCTCTTTCTATTTGAGACTATATTCATGCTATTCTTTTGTCCACTGTTTGCCTTTGTTTGCCCTGTGGATTTTTTATCTCCTCTGTCTCCAGGATTATTTCTGGCATTATTTTTAACATTTGTATCTCCCTGTACTCCATGCTGCTGTATTCACCATACCTCCTCTACTTCTTCTGTAGTTGTCAATTTGGTGACTTGTTTTTAAATTCTTTGCTACATTTTAAATGTATGTTTATTTTTTGCATATGTGTTCAATAAAATTGTAATCTTTTACATGATGGGAGATGTAGTTTTGCAGCAGCTGCAGACCCACAGGATGGGGAGACAGTGCTTGGCCTGTGGTTCTGCAGATGTACCTAAACTACAACACTCATCATGTCCAGACAGCAAAAACATGAAGGTAGCAATAGTTATGCACCAGCCGCAGAACCATAGTGTTACGCCGAGCGCTCCGGGTCCCCGCTCCTCCCCGGAGCGCTCGCTTCACTCCCTCCGCTGCAGCGCTCCGGTCACGTCCTCTGACCCGGGGCGCTGCGATCCTGCTGCCAGCCGGGATGCGATTCGCGATGCGGGTAGCGCCCGCTCGCGATGCGCACCCCGGCTCCCCTACCTGACTCGCTCCCCGTCTGTTCTGTCCCGGCGCGCGCGGCCCCGCTCCCTAGGGCGCGCGCGCGCCGGGTCTCTGCGATTTAAAGGGCCACTGCGCCGCTGATTGGCGCAGTGGTTCCAATTAGGGTTTTCACCTGTGCACTTCCCTATATTACCTCACTTCCCTTGCACTCCCTTGCCGGATCTTGTTGCCTTAGTGCCAGTGAAAGCGTTCCTTGTGTGTTCCTTGCCTGTGTTTCCAGACCTTCTGCCGTTGCCCCTGACTACGATCCTTGCTGCCTGCCCCGACCTTCTGCTACGTCCGACCTTGCTTCTGCCTACTCCCTTGTACCGCGCCTATCTTCAGCAGCCAGAGAGGTGAGCCGTTGCTAGTGGATACGACCTGGTCACTACCGCCGCAGCAAGACCATCCCGCTTTGCGGCGGGCTCTGGTGAAAACCAGTAGTGGCTTAGAACCGGTCCACTAGCACGGTCCACGCCAATCCCTCTCTGGCACAGAGGGTCCACTACCTGCCAGCCGGCATCGTGACAGTAGATCCGGCCATGGATCCCGCTGAAGTTCCTCTGCCAGTTGTCGCTGACCTCACCACGGTGGTCGCCCAGCAGTCACAACAGATAGCGCAACAAGGCCAACAGCTGTCTCAACTGACCGTTATGCTACAACAGTTGCTACCACAGCTTCAGCAGTCATCTCCTCCGCCAGCTCCTGCACCTCCTCCGCAGCGAGTGGCCGCTCCTGGGATTCGCTTATCCTTGCCGGATAAATTTGATGGGGACTCTAAGTTTTGCCGTGGCTTTCTTTCCCAATGTTCCCTGCATCTGGAGATGATGTCGGACCTGTTTCCCACTGAAAGGTCTAAGGTGGCTTTCGTAGTCAGTCTCCTGTCCGGAAAAGCCCTGTCATGGGCCACACCGCTCTGGGACCGCAATGACCCCGTCACTGCCTCTGTACACTCCTTCTTCTCGGAAATCCGAAGTGTCTTTGAGGAACCTGCCCGAGCCTCTTCTGCTGAGACTGCCCTGTTGAACCTGGTCCAGGGTAATTCTTCCGTTGGCGAGTATGCCGTACAATTCCGTACACTTGCTTCAGAATTGTCCTGGAATAATGAGGCCCTCTGCGCGACCTTCAAAAAAGGCCTATCCAGCAACATTAAAGATGTTCTGGCCGCACGAGAAATTCCTGCTAATCTACATGAACTTATTCACCTAGCCACTCGCATTGACATGCGTTTTTCTGAAAGGCGTCAGGAACTCCGCCAAGATATGGACTCTGTTCGCACGAGGCGTTTCGTCTCCTCGGCTCCTCTCTCCTCTGGTCCCCTGCAATCTGTTCCTGTGCCTCCCGCCGTGGAGGCTATGCAGGTCGACCGGTCTCGCCTGACACCTCAAGAGAGGACACGACGCCGTATGGAGAACCTCTGCCTGTACTGTGCTAGTACCGAACACTTCCTGAGGGATTGTCCTATCCGTCCTCCCCGCCTGGAAAAACGTACGCTGACTCCGCACAAAGGTGAGACAGTCCTTGATGTCTACTCTGCTTCTCCACGTCTTACTGTGCCTGTGCGGATGTCTGCCTCTGCCTTCTCCTTCTCTACAGTGGCCTTCTTGGACTCTGGATCTGCAGGAAATTTTATTTTGGCCTCTCTCGTCAACAGGTTCAACATCCCAGTGACCAGTCTCGCCAGACCCCTCTACATCAATTGTGTAAATAATGAAAGATTGGACTGTACCATACGTTTCCGCACGGAGCCCCTTCTTATGAGCATCGGATCTCATCATGAGAGGATTGAACTTTTGGTCCTCCCCAATTGCACCTCGGAGATTCTCCTTGGACTTCCCTGGCTTCAACTTCATTCCCCAACCCTGGATTGGTCCACTGGGGAGATCAAGAGTTGGGGGTCCTCTTGTTCCAAGAACTGTCTAAAACCGGTTCCCAGTAACCCTTGCCGTAACTCTGTGGTTCCTCCAGTAACCGGTCTCCCTAAGGCCTATATGGACTTCGCGGATGTTTTCTGCAAAAAACAAGCTGAGACTCTACCTCCTCACAGGCCTTATGATTGCCCTATCGACCTCCTCCCGGGTACTACTCCACCCCGGGGCAGAATTTATCCTCTCTCTGCCCCAGAGACTCTTGCCATGTCCGAATACGTCCAGGAGAATCTAAAAAAGGGCTTTATCCGTAAATCCTCCTCTCCTGCCGGAGCCGGATTTTTCTTTGTGTCCAAAAAAGATGGCTCCCTACGTCCTTGCATTGACTACCGCGGTCTTAATAAAATCACGGTTAAGAACCGCTACCCCTTACCCCTCATCTCTGAACTCTTTGATCGCCTCCAAGGTGCCCACATCTTCACTAAATTGGACTTAAGAGGCGCCTATAACCTTATCCGCATCAGAGAGGGGGACGAGTGGAAAACGGCATTTAACACCAGAGATGGACACTTTGAGTATCTGGTCATGCCCTTTGGACTGTGCAATGCCCCTGCCGTCTTCCAAGACTTTGTCAATGAAATTTTTCGTGATCTGTTATACTCCTGTGTTGTGGTATATCTGGACGATATCCTAATTTTTTCTGCCAATCTAGAAGAACACCGCCAGCATGTCCGTATGGTTCTTCAGAGACTTCGTGACAACCAACTCTATGCCAAAATTGAGAAATGTCTGTTTGAATGCCAATCTCTTCCTTTTCTAGGATATTTGGTCTCTGGCCAGGGACTACAGATGGATCCAGACAAACTCTCTGCCGTCTTAAATTGGCCACGCCCCTCCGGACTCCGTGCTATCCAACGCTTTTTGGGGTTCGCCAATTATTACAGGCAATTTATTCCACATTTTTCTACCATTGTGGCTCCTATCGTGGCTTTAACCAAGAAAAATGCTGATCCCAAGTCCTGGCCTCCTCAAGCAGAAGACTCCTTTAAACGACTCAAGTCTGCCTTTTCTTCGGCTCCCGTGCTCTCCAGACCTGACCCTTCCAAACCCTTCCTATTGGAGGTTGATGCCTCCTCAGTAGGAGCTGGAGCTGTTCTTCTACAAAAAAATCCTTCCGGGCATGCTGTCACTTGTGGTTTTTTCTCTAGGACCTTCTCTCCAGCGGAGAGGAACTACTCCATCGGGGATCGAGAGCTTCTAGCCATTAAATTAGCACTTGAGGAATGGAGGCATCTGCTGGAGGGATCAAGATTTCCTGTTATTATCTACACCGACCACAAGAACCTCTCCTACCTCCAGTCGGCCCAACGGCTAAATCCTCGCCAGGCCCGGTGGTCTCTGTTCTTTGCCCGATTTAATTTTGAGATTCACTTTCGTCCTGCCGATAAGAACATTAGGGCCGATGCTCTCTCTCGTTCCTCGGATGCCTCAGAAGTTGATCTCCCTCCGCAACACATCATTCCACCTGACTGCCTGATCTCCACTTCTCCTGCCTCCATCAGGCAGACTCCTCCAGGAAAGACCTTTGTTTCTCCACGCCAACGCCTCGGAATCCTCAAATGGGGTCACTCCTCCCATCTCGCAGGTCATGCGGGCATCAAGAAATCTGTGCAACTCATCTCCCGCTTCTATTGGTGGCCGACTCTGGAGACGGATGTTGGGGACTTTGTGCGAGCCTGCACTATCTGTGCCCGGGATAAGACTCCTCGCCAGAAGCCCGCTGGTTTTCTTCATCCTCTGCCTGTCCCCGAACAGCCTTGGTCTCTGATTGGTATGGATTTTATTACTGATTTACCCCCTTCCCGTGGCAACACCGTTATTTGGGTGGTCGTTGATCGATTCTCCAAAATGGCACATTTCATCCCTCTTCCTGGTCTTCCTTCTGCGCCTCAGTTGGCTAAACAATTTTTTGTACACATTTTTCGTCTTCACGGGTTGCCTACGCAGATTGTCTCGGATAGAGGGGTCCAATTCGTGTCTAAATTCTGGAGGGCTCTCTGTAAACAACTCAAGATTAAATTAAATTTTTCCTCTGCATATCATCCCCAGTCCAATGGACAAGTAGAAAGAATTAACCAGATCCTGGGTGATTATTTGCGACATTTTGTTTCCTCCCGCCAGGATGACTGGGCAGATCTCCTTCCATGGGCCGAATTTTCGTATAACTTCAGGGTCTCTGAATCTTCCTCCAAATCCCCATTTTTCGTGGTGTACGGCCGTCACCCTCTTCCCCCCCTCCCTACCCCCTTGCCCTCTGGTCTGCCCGCTGTGGATGAAATTTCTCGTGACCTTTCCATTATATGGAGAGAGACCCAAAATTCTCTCTTACAGGCTTCTTCACGCATGAAGAGGTTCGCGGATAAGAAAAGAAGAGCTCCCCCCGTTTTTTCCCCTGGAGACAAGGTATGGCTCTCCGCTAAATATGTCCGCTTCCGTGTCCCTAGCTACAAGTTGGGACCACGCTATCTTGGTCCTTTCAAAATTTTGTGTCAAATTAATCCTGTCTCTTATAAACTTCTTCTTCCTCCTTCTCTTCGTATCCCTAATGCCTTTCACGTCTCTCTTCTCAAACCACTCATCCTCAACCGTTTTTCTCCCAAATCTGTTCCTCCCACTCCTGTTTCCGGCTCCTCGGACGTCTTCTCGGTCAAGGAAATTTTGGCTGCCAAAAAGGTCAGAGGGAAAAATTTTTTTTTAGTAGACTGGGAGGGTTGTGGTCCTGAAGAGAGATCCTGGGAACCTGAGGACAACATCCTTGACAAAAGTCTGCTCCTCAGGTTCTCAGGCTCCAAGAAGAGGGGGAGACCCAAGGGGGGGGGTACTGTTACGCCGAGCGCTCCGGGTCCCCGCTCCTCCCCGGAGCGCTCGCTTCACTCCCTCCGCTGCAGCGCTCCGGTCACGTCCTCTGACCCGGGGCGCTGCGATCCTGCTGCCAGCCGGGATGCGATTCGCGATGCGGGTAGCGCCCGCTCGCGATGCGCACCCCGGCTCCCCTACCTGACTCGCTCCCCGTCTGTTCTGTCCCGGCGCGCGCGGCCCCGCTCCCTAGGGCGCGCGCGCGCCGGGTCTCTGCGATTTAAAGGGCCACTGCGCCGCTGATTGGCGCAGTGGTTCCAATTAGGGTTTTCACCTGTGCACTTCCCTATATTACCTCACTTCCCTTGCACTCCCTTGCCGGATCTTGTTGCCTTAGTGCCAGTGAAAGCGTTCCTTGTGTGTTCCTTGCCTGTGTTTCCAGACCTTCTGCCGTTGCCCCTGACTACGATCCTTGCTGCCTGCCCCGACCTTCTGCTACGTCCGACCTTGCTTCTGCCTACTCCCTTGTACCGCGCCTATCTTCAGCAGCCAGAGAGGTGAGCCGTTGCTAGTGGATACGACCTGGTCACTACCGCCGCAGCAAGACCATCCCGCTTTGCGGCGGGCTCTGGTGAAAACCAGTAGTGGCTTAGAACCGGTCCACTAGCACGGTCCACGCCAATCCCTCTCTGGCACAGAGGGTCCACTACCTGCCAGCCGGCATCGTGACACATAGATTGTGCCTGTCATGATTTGGTCATGTAACCTAAATGTTATGTTATGAAAACCTCATTGGCCCAACACTTGACTCATGCATCGATGAACATACAATTGAAGTGTACGACCGTGTTTCCCCGAAAATACACCCTGCCCCAAAAATAAGCCCTAGCTGGATTATCGGGGTGGGCTGCAATATAAGCCCTACCCCAAAAATAAGACCTAGACCAGTGGTCTCCAACCTGCGGACCTCCAGATGTTGCAAATGTTTGCAACATCCGGACGTTCGCAGGTTGAAGACCACTGACCTAGACAATGCCCGGGCTGCAAATATTAAAAAACAAACTTTAACTTACCTTCGTCCTCCGTTCCCCCGTTGCTAAGGAACCAGCCTCACTGTCCTGCGCTGTTCTCGCTGCGGTCCTGGGGATGGGAACGTCACAGAGCCTTCAGCCTATCACTGGCCGCAGCGATGTCCCGCCTCGGCCGATGATAGGCTGAGCCCACTGTGATGTAAGAAGCAGGCCGGCTTCTTACATGACAGTCGGCTCAGCCAATCATCGGCAGAGGCGGGCATTGCTGCGGCTGGTGATAGGCTGAAGGCTCTGTGACGTCCCAACACCAGGAAGTAGCAAGAACAGTGGAGGGACCATGAGGCCGGTTCCTTAGCAACGGGGGAACGGAGGACAAAGGTAAGTTAAAGTTTGCTTTTTAATATTTGCAGCCTGGGCACAGGAATACAAAGTACAGCGCAGCGGCTGATAATTATTTGGCAGGGGGGGGAGAGAAGCAGCGCTCGCAGGGGACATACGATTAGTGGGGTGCAGGGCTGGGCTGATAAACCGGCACAGGGGGGGGGGGGGGGGCATTGGGAGGCAGATCTGCGCCAATCCCATGATGATAATGGGGGTGTGTGTAAATACTGTTAAATACCATTAAATACCGTGGAACTGCCATGTTGTTCAATGTACATACCGTAAAAAAATAAGCCCTACCCTGAAAATAAGCCTTAGTGTGTTTTTTGTGACTAAAATTAATATAAGACCCGATTTTATTTTCGGAGAAACACGGTACATTTCCCCCTGATTTCTGGCACTGACATCAGTAATGATGACATCTTAGCTATGAAGAAAGATTAAAATAATTAACTTTGTTTAATCTTGAGAAGAGATGTTTAAGGAGAAATATGATCAAACTATTTAACCCCTTCCTGCTATAGGACATATGGGTACACCCTAGGAAGGAGGGGACCGACATCAGAGTGGAATAGTGACATCATCCCGCTCTGTACTGTGTGGCCCCCCACCTGGAATAGTCAGCCTGGGGCCTCGGCTAATAGCCTACAGCTCCGCTGCTAGGCTATTAACCCTTTAAATCCTGCAATAAAACTCTGATAAAGCCGATCACTGTGTGTGGGCGGTTGATACAGGTTGCTGATCAGGATAACAGCGAGGTAATCGCGTGGTCCCAATCAGCTTACATGATGGGCGGTTGGTCACTATCTGCCTCTGTGCTGTCTGAGGTCTTCTTTGTTGCTTTAAAGGGGTATTCCAGGCAAAAACTTTTTTTTATATATCAACTGGCTTCGGAAAGTTAAACACATGTCACGTATCGACAGGACTGGTAGTGGATCCTCTGAACCAGAGAGGCGATGACGCGGGTTGTACCAGAGGACCGGTTGTAAGTGGTTACTGGTTTTCACCAGAGCCCGCCGCAAGGCGGGATGGATTTGCTGCGGCGGTAACCACCAGGTCGTATCCTCCAGTAGCAACTCGACCTCTCTGGTGGCTGATATGGTGTGGTACCCAGGGAGCAGGCAAAAGCGTAGTCGGACATAGCAGAGGTCAGGGCAGGCAGCAAGGGTTCACAGGTGAGTATACGGTAGCAATGGGTACGGCAACTGGCAAGGCAATAATCACTGTAGGTAACACTTTCCCAGAGGCACAAGGCACAAAGATCCGGCAAGGGCAGGAAGGGGCAGGTGCCTTTTATTGGGAAAACACAATGGGAGGTGTGGAACCAGCACACCAATTACCGGTGCGCTGGCCCTTTAAATTTACTGAAGCCGGCGCGCACGTGCCCTAGAGAGCGGGGCCGCGCACGCCGGAACCCAGGAGCAAGGAGCGCCACGCGGGGAGCAGGTGAGATGAACGGGGACGCGGCGCGTGAGCGGGGACAAGCCGCCACGCTAGCCGTGTCCCTGCCACAGTGAGACCCGCGCTCCCGGTCAGTGTGTCAGCACGGAGGACACAGGCAGCGGGCACTCCGGTCCGGAGGTGGAGACTGGAGCGCTCGCTGTGACAACAGATTTGTAAATGACTTCTATTAAAAAATCTTAATCCTTCCAATAGTTATTAGCTTCTGAAGTTTTCTGTCTAACTGCTCAATGATGATGTCACGTCCCGGGAGCTGTGCATGATGGGAAAATATCCCCATAGGAGCTGCACAGCTCCTGGGACGTGAGTCATCAGAAAGCAGTTAGACAGAAAACAGCAACTCAACTTCAGAAGCTAATAACTATTGGAAGGATTAAGATTTTTTAATAGAAGTAATTTACAAATCTGTTTAACCTTCCAGAGCCAGTTGATATAGAAAAAAAAAGTTTTGGCCTGGAATACCCCTTTAAGGAAAGAAAGGGCTTCAAATGAAACGCCGGCTCCACGAGGCACAGGATGAACTCAGCAGGAGACCAGGTAAAAGGAAGGTGGTTTAATCCCAAAATACAACGAGTTTCACTGCAATCACGCAGCTTCATCAAGCATCATGCCTGATGAAGCTGCTGGATTGCAGTGAAACACATTGCAGCTTGGGATTAAAGGGGTTATCCACCATAAGGATGATTTTAGTACGTACCTGCCAGACAGTAATAGACATGCTTAGGAAGGATCTGCCCTTGTCTTGGGGCTACATGGCTATGTTGTGAGATTACCGTAACACTGTGGCTAGCTTTTTGTGAACTGGTATTTCCTGCTTCAGTTTTCTTTTTTTGACTACAAATCCCATAATTCCATTTTCCTCCCTCCCACACATCACCCACTCCACCCATTGAAACATAAATGAGTTGCGTCCATTTAAAAGACCTGTGGTTTTCAATTAGGGTGCCTATAGCTGTTGCATTAGTTGCAGATTGATCTCTCTCCCACTATGCGATCCCTCCATCCATTGAAGCAGACAGGCACCCTGTCATCAGCTGACTAGGGAGTCAGGTCTCGGCCGCATTGCAACCTGGGAAAAATCTGAGACAACAGTAATTTTGTATGCTGTTAAAAATAAATATTTGAGTGAAAATAACAGAAGAATTGTGAGAGAACCGTCACACACAGGTACAGACACTACATTATGAACTACACTAACTTTACAGACCCTGTAGCATAGTCAAATTTAAAAAATTCCTGGAATACCCCTTTAAACCACCTTCCTTTTACCTGGTCTCCTGCTGAGTTTATCCTGCGCCTCATGAAACCGGCATCCTATTTGAAGCCCTATGTTTCCTTGGAACTATACAAGCCGGAGGGCAGCGGATCACTCACTTTCTTCACGTGCATACCATTGTTGTGTATGTTGTTACACAACAATTTGGGGTGAGCGGCTTTCATGCCTAGCCTTTTCATTTATATAGATATATATATATATATATATCTTTCAATGCATCATGGAGTGCTCTCTTATCTCCCTTTAGATTCTCTTTTGCTTTGAAGGGCATGGGATTGGGCGGAAAAATCAGAATTACCAGACACTGGAAGGAGATTCGGATTACAGGCGGGGCCCCCTCCCCTGTGTCACCTGGCAGTATGACCAAGACATCCTTGCATCCTGAATGCTCTTTCCAGGATGCAAAGATATCCTAGGCTGGGCAAGCTGCAACTTAAAAATTTTTGTGGCGGCATACATAGGCAGGTCATTGACGTGCCTGCATGTGTGAGAGCCCGGACAGAAGGAGCGCTGTGGAGTAAGAAGACAGTTGGCTGACCAGGTAATTATACCGGACAGCACGCTGCCATCAGTGCTCCGACCACTGGTCTTCCAGTCCAGGGACTTACTGATAGGTCCTGAGGAGCAGTGGTCGGAGAAGGGGTGGACATTTTTTTTTTGTTAATAGCACTTCCCTCAACAACTTCCTCCACCACTGCTGGCCCACAACCCCAAGATAAGGTAAATTATGCTGGAAGTTTTTGGCTCGGCTGCAGAGCCATAGGAAGTTGTAGGGCATGCTGGGACTTACAGTTAATAACTGCTATTCCCAGCATATCCTGAAACAGCCTATGGCTCTGCAGCTGCCCCAAAACTACAACTCCCAGCATGCTGCACTATATAGTGGTATAGTATAGATTATGGTGCAGCTTGCTGGGAGTTGTAGTCTTGGGTCAGCTGCAAAGCCATAGGGCGTGTCAAAGAATACTGGGAGTTTCAGTTACTAACTACAACACCCAACATTTGCTTGGGAAAGGTGTTGTAATAAAACTGAAACATTGAACTTGCCTGTTCATGGAATAAAAGTTACTTGTACTTTTTGATATTTCTGTGTGCTGCTCTTAGTTTGGATCTATATATCTATTAGGTACCGGTCAGGAGGCAGGTGGTGGATCCACTGGGCCAGAGGGGTGATGACGTGGGCCGTACCAGGGGAACGGAGTCTAAGGGGCTACTGGTCTTCACCAGGGCCCGCCGCAAAGCGGAATGGTCTTGCTGCGGCAGGTAGCCCCCAGGTCGTTCCACCCGATAGGGGCTCAACCCCTCTGGTTGCTGAGATGGACGCGGTACAGGAGGAGCAGGCAAAAGCGTAGTCAGACGTAGCAAAGGTCAGGGCAGGCAGCACAGGTTCACAGGCGATAGTCAGGCAACAGGTCAGGGCAGGCAGCAAAGGTTCACAAGGCGGTTGTCAAGGGCAACGGGTCAGCAACGGGCAAGGGCAAACACAGAACTATGGGAACGCTTTCACTAGGCACAAGGCACTAAAGATCCCGCGAGGGCAGGAAGGGGCTGGGGACCTTTATAGAACAGTGAGGGCCAGGCACCAATCAATGGTGCGCTGGCTCTTTAAATTTCATGAAGCTGGCGCACGCGCGCCCTAAGGAGCCGGGGGACAGAGGCAGCAGGACGGAGCCGGGGGTAAGGAGATACGGGGTGCGGCGTGTGTGAGCGGGGACCGGCCGCCACGCTAACCGCATCCCCGACGGAGGAGACCCTGCGCTCCTGGTCAGTGTGTGTGACCGGGACGCGCAGGGACACTGGAAACTGGGGCAGGGACGGCGAGCGCTCCTGTCCAGAGGAGGGGACCGGAGCGCTCACCGTTACAGTACCACCCCTTTGGTCTCCCCCTCCTTTTGGTACCAAGGAAACTGAGGATAAGGCTGAGGTCCAAGATGTTCTCCTCAGGCTCCTAAAATCTTTCCTCAGGACCGCAACCCTCCCAGTCAACCAGAAAAACATCTTCTGCCCCGCATGAACTTGGACGCCAAAATCTCCTTGACAGAGAACACATCCGTAGTGTCGGCTACAGGGGTAGGAGTAGAGACCTTTGGGGAGAAGCGATTGAAGATGGCAGGCTTTAGGAGGGAGACATGAAAAGAGTTGGGAATCCTGAGGGAGGAAGGAAGATGGAGTTGATAAGACACTGGGTTGATTTGCTTCTTGATTTTATAGGGTCCCAAATAGCAGGTACCCAACTTGTAGCTTGGGACCCTAAATCGGATATATTTGGAGGAGAGCCACACCTTGTCACCAGGGGAAAACTCAGGAGGAGCTCTGCGTTTCTTGTCTGCCTGAAACTTCATGTGGGCAGAGGCTTTGAGGAGGGCAGTGTGGGTCTCTCGCCAGATAGAAGAGAAATCCCGGACAAGGTCGTAAACTGCAGGTACGGGAGAAGAGGACGTCAGCGGCAGAGGTGGAAGAGGATGGCGACCAAAAACAAAAAAAAACGGAGACTTGTTAGAGGCAGAGGAGTGCTTGTAATTATAGGAAAATTCTGCCCAGGGAAGCAGGTCAGACCAGTGATTGTGGCGAGAGGAGACGAAGTGGCATAGATAGTCTCCCAAAATTTGATTTACCCGTTCCACCTGGCCATTGGACTGAGGATGGTGGGAAGATGAGAAGTCCAACTTGACCCCTAGCTGTCCACATAGAGCCCTCCAAAATTTTGAGACAAATTGTACCCTACGGTCTGAGACAATGTGCTTGGGAAGACCGTGGAGGCGGAAAATATGTTGAAAAAATTGTTTGGCCAACACTGGCGCAGATGGAAGACCAGGTAGAGGTACAAAGTGGGCCATCTTCGAGAAGCGATCTACTACGACCCAAATGACCGTCATTCCATGGGAGGAGGGGAGATCGGTAACAAAGTCCATGGCGATGTGAGACCACGGAGCCTCACGAATAGGGAGGGGCAAAAGGAGACCAGCAGGCTTCTGGCGAGGTGACTTGTCCCGAGCACAAATCATACAAGCTTGGACGTAATCCGAGACATCCTTCTCCAAAGTAGGCCACCAGTATCTTTAGGAGATAAGCTGGAGAGTTTTCTGTACCCCAGGATGACCTGCAAATAAAGAGGCATGGCCCCACTTGAGGACTCGTAGGAGCTGACGTAGAGGCACATAGGACTTGCCTGGAGGGAGAGAGCGCAGATCCACTGGCGCAATGGCAATTAGGCGCTCAGGCGGAATTATAGGCTGGGGAGTTGTTTCGTCGCCCACCACATCGGAATAGCGGGAAAGGGCATCCGTCCTGATGTTCTTGCTCACAGGACGGAAATTAATCAAAAAATGAAAGCGAGCAAGGAACAACGACCAGCGAGCCTGACGTGGATTCAGCCTTTGTGCGGATTGGAGGTAGGCCAGGTTCTTGTGGTCCGTGAAAATGCTCACAGGGTGGATGGAGCCCTCGAGAAGATGCCTCCACTCCTCGAGCGCCAATTTTATAGCCAACAGTTCTCTGTCACCAATAGAATAGTTTCTCTTGGCGGGAGTGAAGGTCTTGGAGTAGAAGCCGCAAGTGAGAGTCTTGCCCCTGGGTGACTTTTGGGTGAGTACAGCTCCGGCTCCCATGGAGGAGGCATCCACTTCCAGGGAGAATGGCTTAGTGGGGTCAGGTCTGGAGAGTACGGGTGCAGTGGCAAAAGAGGCTTTCAAAGACTGTAAGGCTTCTTCAGGTTGAGAAGGCCATGATTTAGAATTAGCCCCTTTCTTGGTCAAAGCTACTATGGGAGACACCAGAGTGGAGTAATGGGGAATGAATTGCCTATAATTGGCGAAACCCAAAAATCTTTGAATAGCACGGAGACCTGAGGGACGTGGCAAGTCAAGTACCGCAGAGAGCTTGGCCGGTCCATCTGTAAACCCTGGGCTGAAATGATGTATCCTAGGAAGGGTAGACTGGACCGCTCGAATAGACACTTCTCGATCTTAGCATAGAGGTGATTCTTTCTAAGGCGTGAAAGAACTAGACGAACATGGACTCGATGTTGGTCCAGGTTGGAGGAGAAGATGAGGATGTCGTCAAGGTATACAACCATGCAGGTGAAGAGCAAGTCTCTAAAAATGTCATTGACAAATTCTTGGAACACAGCAGGTGCGTTGCAAAGACCGGATGGCATCACTAGGTATTCGAAATGTGTTAAAAGCTGTCTTCCACTCGTCACCCTCTTGAACTCGGATCAGGTTGTAAGCTCCTCGCAGATCCAACTTGGTGAAGATCCTAGCCCCACGGAGACGGTCGAGGACCAATCCAGGATGGGGCAGTGACGCTGAAGCCATGGCAAGCCCAGGAGGAGTTCCGAGGAGCGGTATGGAAGGACCAGGAACTCCAAAGTTTCTGTATGCGAAAAGCCGATGTCCATTTGTAAAGGCAAAGTGCGGTACTGCACTGTGGCAGAAAGTCTCTCTCCGTTGACAGTAGAAATGAAGAATGGCTTGGGCAAACGGACCACATGGATTCGATGCTTGTCAATCAAGGAGGCATGGATGAAATTGCCGGCAGACCCAGAATCCAAGAAGGTGGTGGCAGTGAAGATAGACTTGGGGGAAACGGTAAGCTGCACTGATACGACAAGACGTGGAGAGGAGGAATCCACACCTAGCAACGCCTCTCCCACGTTTACTAGGTGCGAGCGTTTCCTGAACGCGGTGGACGAAGAGGACAGTCTCTGAGGAAGTGCTCGGTACTGGCGCAGTACAGAGACAAATTCTCTTCTCTGCAAAGGCTCCGTTCCTGCGGGGTCAGGCGAGACCGGTCCACCTGCATGGCTTCCACGGCGGGAGGCTCAGAGACGGGTTGCGATGGACGCTGAAAAACAGGAGCCAAACGAGGATAGCGTCTTGGACGAGCTCTCTCCTTCTCCTGAAGGAGTTCCTCTTGTCACTCCGCGAAAGGTTTGTCAATCCTAGTGGCCAATAGTATAAGGTCACTGAGGGTCGCTGTTATCTCCCGTGCAGATAATTTCACTGTTTAGTCCCTTCTTGAAGGTGGCACAAAGGGCATCATTGTTCCAATTCAACTCGGAGGCAAGGCTGCGGAATTGGATGGCGCATTCACCCACGGTAGAGCCTCCTTGGGTCAGGTTCAGCAAAGCAGACTCTGCAGAGGAAACCCGGGCAGGTTCCTCGAATACACTCCGGAACTCATGACAAAAACTCTGGACAGAGGTAATGGCTGGATCAAAGCGGTCCGATAAAGGAGTAGCCCAGGCCTGGACCTTCCCGGAGAGAAAGCTGAGAATGAAGGCCACCTTGGCTCGTTCAGACGGGAACTGGTCGGATAGTAACTCGAGATGGAGTGAGCATTGTGACAAGAACCCTCGGCACTGCTTAGGATCACCGTCATACTTGTCCGGCAAGGACAAGCGGATTCTGGCACCGGAGACGACTGCAGGCTGTGATGAAGCAGCGGGTGCTGGCAGAGGTGATGGCTGTTGCTGGGCAGGCAGGAGTTGCTGCATCATGGCGGCCAACTGGGCCAGCTGTTGACCTTGCTGGGCAATCTGCTGGGTCTGTTGCGCCACTACAGTGGTAAGATCCACAAGGCTAGGAAGTGGCATCTCAGCGGGATCCATGGCCGGATCTTACTATTACGTACCGGTCAGGAGGCAGGTGGTGGATCCACTGGGCCAGAGAGGCTATGACGTGGGCCGTACCAGGGGAACAGAGTCTAAGGGGCTACTGGTCTTGCTGCGGCAGGTAGCCCCCAGGTCGTTCCACCCGATAGCGGCTCAACCCCTCTGGTTGCTGAGATGGACGCGGTACAGGAGGAGCAGGCAAAAGCGTAGTCAGACGTAGCAAAGGTCAGGGCAGGCAGCACAGGTTCACAGGCGATAGTCAGGCAACAGGTCAGGGCAGGCAGCAAAGGTTCACAAGGCGGTTATCAAGGGCCACGGGTCGGCAACGGGCAAGGGCAAACACAGAACTATGGGAACGCTTTCACTAGGCACAAGGCACTAAAGACCCCCCGAGGGCAGGAAGGGGCTGGGGACCTTTATAGAACAGTGAGGGCCAGGCACCAACCAATGGCCCTTTAAACTTCATGAAGCCGGCGCGCGCGCCCTAAGGAGCGGGGCCGCACGCGACAGGGGACAGAGGCAGCGCAGGAGGATGGAGCCGGGGGTAAGGAGATACGGGGTGCGGCGCGTGTGCGGGGAACGGCCGCCACGCTAACCGCATCCCCGACGGAGGAGACTCTGCGCTCCCGGTCAGTGTGTGTGACCGGGACGCGCAGGGACACCGGAGACTGGGGCAGGGACGACGAGCGCTCCTGTCCAGAGGAGGGGACCGGAGCGCTCACCGTTATCTATGCGTGTGTTCTTTTTTAAATATACACCACCAGCTGAGTACCCAGCGTTGCCCGGTTTTTCCTTCCTAATCCTTGTTGTGGAAAATCAACAGGAAGCTTTTGACTCCATATCCCGTCCTCATATATTGTTGTCATATCCCAACCTCATATCCCTACCTCCTATCTTGACCTCCTATCCCATCCTCCTTTCCCGACCTCCTTTCCGGTCCTCATATCTCGGCCTCCTATCCCGTCCTCATATCTCGACCTCCTTTCCCGTCCTCCTATCTTGATCTCATATCTCGACCTCATATGCCGACCTCCTATCCCCACCTCCTATCCTGACCCGTAATATGTGTACCAGGTATCGAAATATCTCCAGCCGTACAGAGGTTATGTGGGAACATACATTTCCCATTGATTTGCATGGGACTTTAAACAAAAACCTGACCCTCAAAAATGGGCCTCATTTACTAACATGATTCGGACTCTTTTTGTCGGGTTTTGCGCCTAAATTCTGTTGCAGGGACCAAGCGACAGAATGGCCCTCATTTACTATTGCAAACCTGACATGTTTTGTTGGGTTGTGCGCCAGATTCTATCGCATTGCGCCAGAAATTGTGTCTGCACCTGATTTTCCGCCAGAATTTGCACCAGAATTGGAAAAAAAAAACAACTGACTCTCCATTTTGCTAAGAAAACCCAAAAAGGGGGAGTGGCTGCTGGGAAAAGGGGACATGGTCTCTGAAAAGCGGCGTGTTCCCGACATTTTCACAAAAAAACAACATATTTACTAAGGTTTCCACATAAAATGTGGTGGATTTGAGCTGAGGAAAACCAGACAGATCAGAGCATGTGTAAAAAATGCAAAATGTAGGGAAAGTGGAAAATGTAGGGAAACCTTAGTAAATACTGTGGAAAATAAATTGTAGGGAATTAAAACCCAAAAAGAAACCTACACTCCACTCTTAGTAAATAAGGGCCAATGTGCGACAGAAAAAACAGACCGAATCTGAATCACTCTGAGTGAAGAAAAAAAACCTACAATATGGGCGTTTTTTTTCGGGAAAGTGGTGTGTTCCCTACATTTCATCCAAAATCACTCATCTTTTCTGAAAATCACTCCAAAAATCATGTGAATTTTCTGGGAAGAAAACCCGACACTTTAAAGCAGCGGTCTTCAAACTGTGGCCCTCCAGATGTTGCAAAACTTCAACTCCCAGCATACCCGGACAGCCGTTGGCTGTCCGGGCATGCTGGGAGTTGTAGTTTTGCAACATCACAGGTTGCCCCTCTCCAGCCCCCCCCCCATCACAGGTCCCCCCTCTCCAGGGAGTTGTAGTTTTGCACATCACAGGTCCCCCCTCTCCAGCCCCCCCCCCCCACATCATAGATCCCCCCCTCTCCAGCCCCCCCCCCCACATCACAGGTCCCCCCTCTCCAGCCCCCCCCCCACATCACAGGTCCCCCCCTCCAGCCCCCCACATCACAGGTCCCCGCTCTCCAGCCCCCCACATCACATGGCCCTCCAGATGTTGCAAAACTTCAACTCCCAGCATACCCGGACAGCCGTTGGCTGTCCGGGCATGCTGGGAGTTGTAGTTTTGCAACATCACAGGTTGCCCCTCTCCAGCCCCCCCTCCCCCCACATCACAGGTCCCCCCTCTCCAGGGAGTTGTAGTTTTGCACATCACAGGTCTCCCCCTCTCCAGCCCCCCACATCGCAGGTCCCCCCTCTCCAGCCCCCCCACATCACAGGTCCCCCCTCTCCAGCCCCCCACATCACAGGTCCCCCCTCTCCAGCCCCCCCCCCACATCACAGGTCCCCCCTCTCCAGCCCCCCACATCACAGATCCCACCTCTCCAGCCCCCCCCCCCACATCACAGGTCTCCCCCTCTCCAGCCCCCCCCCCCCACATCACAGGTCCCCCCTCTCCAGCCCCCCACATCACAGGTCCCCCCTCTCCAGCCCCCCACATCACAGGTCCCTCCCTCTCCAGACCCCCACATCACAGGTCTCCCCCTCTCCAGCCCCCCACATCACAGGTCCCCCCTCTGCAGCCCCCCACATCACATGTCTCCCCCTCTCCAGCCCCCCACATCGCAGGTCCCCCCTCTCCAGCCCCCCACATCACAGGTCCCCCCTCTCCAGCCCCCCCCCTACATCACAGGTCCCCCCTCTCCAGCCCCCCCCCACATCACAGGTCCCCCCTCTCCAGCCCCCCCCCTCTCCAGCCCCCCCCACATCACAGGTCCCCCCCTCTCCAGCCCCCCACATCACAGGTCCCCCCTCTCCAGCCCCCCACATCACAGGTCTGACCATCTCCAGCCCCCCCCCCCCCACATCACAGGTCCCCCCTCTCCAGCCCCCCACATCACATGTCTCCCCCTCTCCAGCCCCCCACATCACAGGTCTCCCCTCTCCAGCCCCCCACATCACAGGTCCCCCCTCTCCAGCCCCCCACATCACAGGTCCCCCCTCTCCAGCCCCCCACATCACATGTCTCCCCCTCTCCAGCCCCGCACATCACATGTCTCCCCCTCTCCAGCCCCCCACATCACAGGTCTCCCCTCTCCAGCCCCCCACATCACAGGTCCCCCCTCTCCAGCCCCCCACATCACAGGTCCCCCCTCTCCAGCCCCCCCCCACATCACAGGTCCCCCCTCTCCAGCACCCCACATCATAGGTCCCCCCTCTCCAGCCCCCTACATCACAGCCCCCTACATCACAGGTCTCCCCCTCTGCAGCCCCCCCACATCACAGGTCTCCCCCTCTCCAAACCCTCATATCACAGGTCTCCCCCTCTCCAGACCCTCATATCACAGGTCTCCCCTCTCCAGCCCCCCCCC
Organism: Hyla sarda; assembly: GCF_029499605.1. Classification (NCBI taxonomy): domain Eukaryota; kingdom Metazoa; phylum Chordata; class Amphibia; order Anura; family Hylidae; genus Hyla; species Hyla sarda. The sequence continues at coordinate 300,956,447 of NC_079191.1, forward strand.
CCCCCCACATCACACACTTCATAACAGGACTCCCACCCTTTCCCTTACATAGTAATAACATTTGGTTCCCTTTTCCTCTCACCCAGTACAGTAGATCTTCCCCCGAGCAGCTGCAGTCACTGTGTGCCGACAGGAGGAGGGGCCAGGAGCAGTGAGGAGGCAGAGAGTAGAGGTGAGTGTACTGTCTGTACAGCTCCCATTGCAGACTCTGTAGCCACCAGTCCTCCGGACCTCCGCTCACTGTATCAGCCTGTCAGGACCTGTGTGTAATGCTGCAGCTGCCGAGCACACAGGTCCTGACAGACTGATACAGTGATTTGTCGGGACTCAGGCAGCCTGTCCTCCAGAGACTGCCGGGCCAGGGGGCGCATAGCGGGAATTATCCCGGTATCCCGCTAGGCCAGTCCGGCCCTGCTTGGGGACGGAGCCCATTATGACTCTAAGGACGGGAGCATTTTTTGCAAATCTGACCACTGTCACTTTAAGCATTAATAACTCTGGGATGCTTTTACTTATAAATTTGATTTTGAGTGTTTTTTCGTGACATATTCTACTTTATGTTAGTGGTAAATTTTTGTCGATACTTGCATCATTTCTTGGTGAAAAATTCAAAAATTTCATGAAAAATGTGAAAATTTTGCATTTTTCTAACTTTGAAGCTCTCTGCTTGTAAGGAAAATAGACATTCAAAATAAATTATATATTGATTCCCATATACAATATGTCTACTTTATGTTTCTATCATAAAGTTGACATGTTTTTACTTTTGGAAAACATCAGAGGGCTTCAAAGTTCAGCAGCAATTTACGGCAAAATTTTCTAAATCAGAATTTTTCAGGGACCAGTTCAAGTTTGAAGTGGATTTGAAGGGTCTTCTGGTTAGAAATACCCCATAAATGACCCCATTATAAAAACTGCACCCCTCAAAGTATTCAAAATGACATTCAGTAAGTGTGTTAACCCTTTAGGTGTTTCACAGGAATAGCAGCAAAGTGAAGGAGAAAATTCAAAATCTTCATTTTTTACACTCGCATGTTCTTGTAGACCCAGTTTTTGAATTTTTACAAGGGGTAAAAGGAAAAAAATCCTCTCAAAATATGTAACCCAATTTCTCTTGAGTAAGAAAATACCTCATATGTGTATGTCAAGTGTTCGGCGGGCGCAGTAGAGGGCTCAGAATGGAAGGAGCGACAAGGGGATTTTGGAGAGTGAGTTTTTCTGAAATGGTTTTTGGGGGGCATGTCCCATTTAGGAAGCCCCTATGGTGCCAGGACAGCAAAACCCCCCCACATCGCACACTATTATGGAAACTACACCCCTCAAGGAACGTAACAAGGGGTACGGTGAGCCTTAACACCCACAGGTGTTTGACAACTCTTTGTTAAAGTCAGATATGTAAATGAAAAAATAATTTCACTAAAATGCTGTTTTTTCCTCAAATTTTACTTTTTCACAAGGGGTAATAGGAGAAAATGCCCCCCAAAATTTGTAACCCCATTTCTTCTGAGTATGGAAATACCCCATGTTTGGACGTCAAGTGCAGGTTCTGACCGCTGTTGTTTAATTTATTTATCAATGATATAGAGGATGGCATTAACAGCTCTGTTTCTATCTTTGCAGATGACACCAAGCTTTGTAGCACGGTACAGTCTATAGAGGAGGTGTATAGGTTACAAGATGACTTGGATAGACTAAGTGTCTGGGCATCCACTTGGCAAATGAGGTTCAATGTGGATAAATGTAAAGTTATGCATCTGGGTACTAATAACCTGCATGCGTCGTATGTCTTAGGGGGGATTAAACTGGCAGAGTCACTGGTAGAGAAGGATCTGGGTGTACGTGTAGATCACAGACTACGTAACTGCGAGCGAACTACAATGCTCAGAAGAGAAGGAGCGTCATTGAGCTTTTAGAGAGATAATTTGTTTGAAATGGAAGTCGGGGGCCATGTGCATTTACAAAGCCCCCCGCGGTGCCAGAACAGTGGACCCCCCCCACATGTGACCCCATTTTGGAAACTACACCCCTCATGGAATGTAATAAGGGGTACAATGAGCATTTACACCCTACTGGCGTTTGACAGATCTTTGGAACAGTGGGCTGTGCAAATGAAAAAATTACATTTTTCATTTTCCCTGACCACTGTTCCAAAAATTTGCCAGACACCTGTGAAGCGTAAATGCTCACTGTACCCCTTATTACATTACGTGAGGGGTGTAGTTTCCAAAATGGGGTCACATGTTGGTATTTATTTTTTTGCGTTTATGTCAGAACCGCTGTAAAATTAGCCACCCCTATGCAAATCACCAATTTAGGCTTCAAACGTACATAGTGCGCTCTCACTCCTGAGCCTTGTTGTGCGCTCGCAGAGCATTTTACGCCCACATATGGGGTATTTCCGTACTCAGGAGAAATTGCGTTAAAATTTTGGGGGTCTTTTTTTCCTTTTACCTCTTGTGAAAATAAAAAGTAAAGGGCAACACCAGCATGTTAGTGTAAAAAAAAAATTTTTTTATACTAACAGGCTGGTGTAGACCCCAACTTTTCCTTTTCATAAGGGGTAAAAGGAGAAAAAGCCCCCCAAAATTTGTAACGCAATTTCTCTCGAGTACGGCAATACCCCATATGTGGCCCTAAACTGTTTCCTTGAATTACGACAGGGCTCCGAAGTGAGAGAGCACCATGCGCATTTGAGGACTAAATTAGGGATTGCATAGGGGTGGACATAGGGGTATTCTACGCCAGTGATTCCCAAACGGGGTGCCTCCAGCTGTTGCTAAACTCCCAGCATGCCTGGACAGTCAGTGGCTGTCCAGAAATGCGTGGAGTTGTTGTTTTGCAAGAGCTGGAGGCTCCGTTTTGGAAACACTGCCGTACAATAAGTTTTTCATTTTTATTGGGGGGACAGTGTAAGGGGGTGTTTATGTAGTGTTTAACCCTTTATTATGTGTTAGTGTAGTGTTTTTAGGGTACATTCGCACTGGCGTGTTACGGTGAGTTTCCCGCTAGGAATTTGCGCTGCGGTGAAAAATTTGCCGCAGCTCATACTTGAAGCAGGAAACTTACTGTAAACCCGCCCGTGTGAATGTACCCTGTACGTTCACATCGGGGGGTGGGGGGCAAACCTCCAGCTGTTTCAAAACTACAACACCCAGCATGTACTGACAGACCGTGTATGCTGGGAGTTGTAGTTTTGCAACAGCTGGAGACACACTGGTTGGAAAACCTTCAGTTAGGTTCTGTTACCTAACTCAGTATTTTCCAACCAGTGTGCCTCCAGCTGTTGCAAAACTACAACTCCCAGCATACACGGTCTGTCAGTACATGCTGGGAGTTGTAGTTTTGCAACAGCTGGAGGCACACTGGTTGGAAAACCTTCAGTTAGGTTCTGTTACCTAACTCAGTATTTTCCAACCAGTGTGCCTCCAGCTGTAACAAAACTACAATTCCCAGCATGTACTGATCACAGAAGGGCATGCTGGGAGATGTAGTTCTGCAACAGCTGGAGGTACGCAACTACAACTCCCAGCATGCCGAGACAGCTGTTTGCTGTTTGGGCATGCTGCGATTTGCAGTTTTGCAACATCTGGAGTGCTACAATTTAGAGACCACTGAACAGTTATCTCCAAACTGTGGACCTCCAGATGTTGCAAAACTACAACTCCCAGCATGCCCAGACAGCAAACAGCTGTGTGGGCATGCTAGGAGTTGTAGTTTTGCAAGATCTAGAGGGCAGTATAGAGATCACTGTGCAGTGGTCTCTAAACTGTAGACCTCCAGCTGTTGCAAAACTACAACTCCCAGCATGCCCAGACAGCAAACAGCTGTGTGGGCATGCTGGGAGTTGTAGTTTTACAGCATCTGGAGGGCTACAGTCTAGAGACCACTATAGTGGTCTCAGACTGTAGCCCTCTAGATGTTGCTAGGCAACTCACCGGCTTCCGTCGCATTCCGTCGCATCCTCTTCTGCCGCACGCCGCCTGCAGATCTCCATCGCCGCCAGCCAATCACCATCGCTCCGCTGCCTCCGGACGGGTAAGTGATCTTCGGCGCCGCTCCTCTTCGTTTTCCCCATTCTGGCCCGCCTATTGTGGGTTGGCAGGACGGGGAAAACTAAAGTAAACCCCCCCGCCCCTGATCTGCTATTGGTGGTCGTGTCTAGACCACCAATAGCAGAGATAGGAGGGGTGGCACCCCTGCCACCTCACTCCTATCGCTTCAGGGGATCGTGGGTGTCTTAGACACCCGCGATCCCCCTTATATTCCGGGTCACCGGGTCACCATAGACCCGTAATGACCCGGAATCGGTGCAAATCGCAAGTGTGAATTCACTTGCGATTTGCGCCGATCGCCAACATGGGGGGGGTCTAATGATACCCCTGGGCATTTGCACAGGGTGCCTGCTGATAGATATCAGCAGTCACCCCCGTCCGGCACGCGGCGGGGACCGAAATTCCCACGGGCGCATGGATACGCCCTTTGTCCTTAAGTACCAGGACCCAAGGGCGTATGCATACACCCTTCGTCCCCAACAGGTTAAGGACACATGATGTACTGGAACGTCATGTGTCCGCTCCCGATCTATAACGCGGGGCCACGGCGTGGGACCCGTGGCTAATAGCGCGTGGCATTGATCGCGGTGACACGCGCTATTAACCCTTTAGACGCGGCGTTCAAAGTTGAACGCCGCGTCTAAAGTGAAAGTGAAACCATGCCGGTTAGCTCAGGGACTGTTCGGGATAGACGCGGTGAAATTGCGACATCCCGAACAGCTTACAGGACAGCTGGAGGGTCCCTACCTGCCTCCTCGCTGTCCGATCGCCGGATGACTGCTCAGTGCCTGAGATCCAGGCATGAGCAGTCAAGCGGCAGAATCATCGATCACTGGTTTCCTATGAGAAACCAGTGATCAATGTAAAAGATCAGTGTGTGCAGTATTATAGCCCCCTATGGGAGCTATAACAGTGCAAAAAAAAAGTGGGAAAAAAAAAGTGAATAAAGATAATTTAACCCCTCCCCTATTAAAAGTTTGAATCACCCCATTTTTCCCATAAAAAAAACCAGTGTAAATAAAAATAAACATATATGGTATCGCCGCGTGCGGAAATGTCCGAATTATAAAAATATATCATTAATTAAACCGTCCAAAATAGTGCATTTTTGGTCACTTTTTATATAATGAAAAAATGAACAAAAAGTCTGATCAATAAGTCCTATCAATGCAAAAATGGTACCGTTAAAAACTTCAGATCACGGCGCAAAAAATGAGCCCTCATACCGCGCCATACATGGAAAAAAGTTATAGGGGTCAGAAGATGAGTATTTTAAACGTAATAATCTTCGTGCATGAAGTTATGATTTTTTCCAGAAGTACGACAAAATGTCACCTATAAGGCAATACAACAAAGGATATGTTGCCGAGGCCACCCACTGGGAAAATTCAACACCAACAACAAAAGCGTCAGCAACAAAAGTGTATGAAACATTACAAAAGTTTATTTATTGAGAATCATATAAAAAATGCATCATAGCAATTAAAAAGCACAGTGTACACAGCTGGAAGAGAAGGCAGAAACATACAGGCTCAAGGTGAGGGGTATTTGAATGCGCTTCGTCGTGAAACGTGCGTTGGGGTAGGTGCAGGTAACTACATGGCTCGGTTGTGGTAATATACATCTGTCATTGTTTCTGACCGCTGTTGTATTTGTACTCAATCTATTGAACTTTATTGCATAAGTTTGCATCTCTTTATGTGAGTCCCTTGTTTATACAACATTTGTCAGTGTTCCCTTCATTCTAATACCCCTCACCTTGAGCCTGTATGTTTCTGCCTTCTCTTCCAGCTGTGTACACTGTGCTTTTTAATTGCTATGATGCATTTTTTATATGATTCTCAATAAATAAACTTTTGTAATGTTTCATACACTTTTGTTGCTGACGCTTTTGTTGTTGGTGTTGAGAAGTACGACAAAATCAAACCTATACAAGTAGGGTATCATTTTAATCGTATGGACCTACAGAATAAAGATAAGGTGTCATTTTTACCGTAAAATGTACTACATAGTTACATAGTTAGTACGGTCAAAAAAAGACATATGTCCATCAAGTTCAACCAGGGAATTAAGGGGTAGGGGTGTGGCGCGATATTGGGGAAGGGATGGGATTTTATATTTCTTCATAAGCATTAATGTTATACGTAGAAACGGAAGCCCCCAAAAGTTACAAAACAGCGTTTTTTTTAAAAATTTTGTCTCACAATGAATTTTTTTCCGTTTCACCGCAGATTTTTGGGCAAAATGACTGACCATTACAAAGTAGAATTGGTGGTGCAAAAAATATGCAATCATATGGATTTTTAGGTGCAAAATTGAAAGAGTTATGATTTTTAAAAGGGAAGGAGCAAAAAACGAAAATGCAAAAACGGAAAAACCACCGGTCCTTAAGGGGTTAATGCAGGTACTACAGCTCCCAGTATGGAGCAGACTGTGCTCCATGTTGGGAGTAGTAGTACTTGCAGTTAAGGACAGATCACAGCGGGTATCACTACTGACACCCAATGTGATCGTCCCATCTATTGAAGGGGTGTGGAAATTTTTTAAAAAACTACTTGTCCAGGGGACTAAAATGGAGCAAAATCTACTTGTCCCTCATGACGATCCACCTATACGGGCCAATTTTCGCTTTTATGCTCTCATTTTTTCCTCCTTGCCCTATAATAGCCATAACTACCTACTATAAGGATATCTTTAAATTTTTCAATAACATATTCTCCGAACCAAAAAAATAAAAATATATATATATATCAAGGGAAGTGAAACTGAAAAAGTAAAAGATAATTTAGCAGATTTGGTGGTTTTCTTTTCTGCGCCATTTACCTTGTGGTTGAGGTAACATGTTAGTTTTATACTTTAGGCCGCCTGATTACAGCAGTACAAGATTTGTATAGTTTACGTCATGTTTTACTAATTCTGAACTTTTTCTAATTTTTTTAATTGCCATTTTTTAACCCATGCAGCTTTATTTTTTTTCTGCATACCAGGCTGTATGAGGGCTCCTTTTTTTGCGCCATAATCAGTTTTTTGTATAGGTACCATTTTGGTATTGATCTGACTTTTTAATCGCTTTTTAACTTTTTTTTCTGGGATATTATAAAAATTGCAATTCTGTGGTTTGATATTTTTTTTACATTTACCGTAAGGGATACATAATGTTATATTTTGATAGGTTGTACAATTACACACAAAGCGATACCAAATATGTTTATATGTTTTTATATAAGAAAAGGGGGTGATTTGAACTTTTAACATGGAAGGGGTTAATGCAGCGGTCTTCAAACTGTTGCCCTCCAGATGTTGCCAACCTACAACTCCCAGCATGCCCGGACAGCCAACAGCTGTCCTGGCATGCTGGGAATTGTAGTTTTGTAACATCTGGAGGGCCACAGTTTGGAGACCACTGGGTTAATGTGTGTCTTTCAAACTTATATTAAAACTTTTTTTTTTTTTACACTTTATTAGACTTATAGGAGGAATCATTAGATTCCTCAGACAGATGAATAGAGTTCTATTGAACTCTATTAATCTGTGTGCTCTGTGATCCATTAATAGAGCCTAGTCCAGCCAGGCTCTATCAATGACAGAGCCGGGACAGGAGGAAGCCAAGGTAAGCCCTCCGGCTACCTCTATAGTGGATCTCCCCCCGCGATCACGCTGTGGGGGGGGCGATCCACCCCACTAGCCCACCAGGGAGCAATCACATGTCCCTTTAGACGCCGCTGTCAGCTTTGACAGCGGCGATCTAAAGGGTTAACAGCCAGCCGCGGCGATCGCCGCATGCTGGCTATTAGCGGCGGCCCCCGGCTACTGAGAACAGCCGGGGGCTGTAGAGTATGGAGCGGGCAGGAGTCCGGAGCCCACTCCATACACATTGCAGAGCGCGGCATGCATCTCCGCGTGCAGATGAGCCTCCTCCCCTCAGCTCTCCGAAGCTACAGCTGGGGGGGGAGTGAAGGCAGAGGACTCAGGTCTGCACGGGTAGCAAGAAGCAACGCCCCCTCATCTCCCCCCGCACGTCTGCAGAGCAGGGGAGAGAAGACAAATACACAGCTTCTCATCTCCCCTGCTCTGCTTCGGAGAACACAGGTTTTTACAGCCGGGGGCTGCAGAGTATGGAGCGGGCAGGAGTCGGGAGCCCGCTCCATACAGTCTGCAGAGGTCCGCATCGCTTGTCAGGTCCGGCCCTGCTTGCCCGAAGCTGGGCTAAGGGCCGGACAAATTCACCTGCCCGGCGCCCAAAACCGCTTGTCCCGGGCGTCGGGCGATAGGAATTCCACATCCCTGTATTGCAGAGATGCAGAGCGGCTGTATACAGCGCTCGCATCTCTGCACTATACTCTGGCCACTCACTCATTCATATTTCCCTCAGAGCTGTAATTGGCTGCAACCATCCGGCCAATCACCACTCTGGGCGGAAAATATGAATGAGTCATGTGAATTTGTTGTATGGGGATGCTTTGGTCTTTAGCAGCGCTGGAGTCCTTCCTTCTGGAGCCCACTCTGCTGTACCAGATCTACAGTGTGGGCCATTTATATGGATACACCTTAACCCCTTAAGGACAATGGGCGTACTCCTACGCCCCCGTTTCCGAGTCCTTAAGGACCAAGGACGTAGGAGTACGTCCTGTCCATTCCCGCCCCCCCGCCGCTAGCCGGAGGGGAGTCGGTGCCCGATGCCTGCTGAAATCGTTCAGCAGGCATCGCGGCATATCGCCCAGGGGGGTCATTATGCCCCCCCATGTCGGCGATGGCCGCAGATCGCTGGACAATTCAGTCCAGCGATCTGCGGCGATTCCAGGTCAATTGAGTCTCCAGTGACCCGGAATTACAGGCTGATCGGGGCCTTCAGAGATGGCCCCGAACAGCCATAGCCAGCAGGGGTGAGTTGGCACTGGTGCCACCTCACGATCGCCCTGATTCGTCGGCCGATTTACTGACGGACGTGAGCGGGAAGAAGACCCCAGGAGCTGGGGACCCTGATCCCCGGCGTCAATGTTGGGATCGGGTCCCCAGGAGCAGCGGTGGCGGCGAGGGACTGACCTGTGTCCCGGAGCAGCAGCAGGAGGTGAGTGACAGCCTCCTGCTGTTGCTTAGCAACAGCTCCCAGCATGCAAAAAGGGCATGCTGGGAGCTGTAGTTATGCAACAGCAGGAGGCAGACCACCACAACTCCCAGCATTCCCTTATGGGCATGCTGGGACTTATAGTTTTGCAACAGCTGGAGGCGCATTTTTTCTATGGAAAAGTGTACCTTCAGCTGTTGTATAACTACAACTCCCAGCTTGCACAATCAGCTAAAGTGCATGCTGGGAGTTGTAGTGGTGCATCTGCTGGTTGCATAACTACAACTCCCAGCATGCCCGTTGGCTGTCGGTGACTGCTGAGAGTTGTAGTTTTGCAACAGCTGAAGGCACACTGAGTTAAGTAGCAAACCAGTGTGTCTCCAGCTGTTGCATAACTACAATCCCAAGCATCCCCAGCCAAAGTAGTATGCCTCCAGCTGTTGCATAACTACAAGACCCAGCATGCCCTTCCGCTGTCCGAACATGCTGGGGGTTGTAGCTTTTGCAACAGCTGAAGGCACACTGGTTGCAAAACACTGAGTTTGTTACCGAACTCGGTGTTTCACAACCAGTGTGCCTCCAGCTGTTGCAAAATTACAACTCCCAGCATGCACTGATAGACCGTACATGCTGGGAGTTGTAGTTTTGCAACAGCTGGATGTTTCTCCCCCCCAATGTGAATGTACAGGGTACACTCACATGGGCGGAGGTTTACAGTAAGTATCCGGCTGCAAGTTTGAGCTGCGAGATATTACTGTGAACCCCAGCCCATGCGACTGTACCCTAAAAACACTACACTAACAAAAAATAAAATAAAAAGTAAAAAACACTACATATACACATACCCCTACACAGCCCCCCTCCCCAATAAAAATGAAAAACGTCTGGTACGCCAAAACAGAGCCTCCAAATGTTGCCACTGACTGTCTAGGCATGCTGGGAGTTTTACAACAGCTGGAGGCACCCTGTTTGGGAATCACTGGCGTAGAATACCCCTATGTCCACCCCTATGCAAGTCCCTAATTTAGGCCTCAAATGCACATGGCGCTCTCACTTTGGAGCCCTGTCGTATTTCAAGGCAACAGTTTAGGGCCACATATGCGGTATCGCCGTACTCGGGAGAAATTGTGTTACAAATTTTGGGGGGTATTTTCTGCTCTTACCCTTTTTAAAAATGTAAAATTTTTGGGAAAACAAGCATTTTAGGTAAAAAATAATAATTTTTTTTTTACATATGCAAAAGTCGTGAAACACCTGTGGGGTATAAAGGTTCACATTACCCCTTATTACATTCCCCGAGGGGTCTAGTTTCCAAAATGGTATGCCATGTGTTTTTTTTTTTTGGCTGTTCTGGCACCATAGGGGCTTCCTAAATGCGGCATGCCCCCAGAGAAAAATTTGCTTTCAAAAAGCCAAATGTGACTCCTTCTCTTCTGAGACCTTTAGTGTGCCAGCAGAGCAATTTTCACCCCCCATATGGGGTGTTTTCTGTGTCGGGAGAAATTGGGCTTCAAATTTTGGAGGGTATTTTCTGCTATTACCCTTTTTAAAAATGTAACATTTTTGGGAAACCAAGCATTTTAGGTAAAATTATATTTTTTTTTTTACATATGCAAAAGTCGTGAATCACCTGTGGGGTATTTAGGTTCACTTTACCCCTTGTTACGTTCCCCGAGGGGTCTAGTTTCCAAAATGGTATGCCATGTGGTTTTTTTTTGCTGTCCTGGCACCATAGGGGCTTCCTAAAGGTGACATGCCCCTCAAAAACTATTTGTCGCTCCTTCCCTTCTGAGCCCTCTACTGCGCCCGCTGAACAATTAACATAAACATATGAGGTATGTGCTTACTCGAGAGAAATTGGGTTTCAAATACAAGTAAAAATTTTCTCCTTTTTACCCCTTGCAAAAATTCAAAAATTGGGTCTACAAGAACATGCGAGTGTAAAAAATGAAGCTTTTGAATTTTCTCCTTCACTTTGCTGCTATTCCTGTGAACCACCTAAAGGGTTAATACACTTACTGAATGTAATTTTGAATAATTTGAGGGTGTAGTTTTTATAACGGGGTCTTTTTTGGGGTATTTCTAATATGAAGACCCTTCAAATCCACTTCAAAACTGAACTGGACCCTGAAAAATAGTGAGTTTGAAAATTTTGTGAAAAATTTCAAAATTGCTGCTGAACTTTGAAGCCCTCTGGTGTCTTCCAAAAGTAAAAACTTATAAATTTTATGATGCAAACTAGGGATCGACCGATTATCGGTATGGCCGATATTATCGGCCGATAATCACGATTTTGGGCATTATCGGCAATTACATTGCCGATAAGCTGATAATGCCCCGCCCCCCGCGACTGCCCCCCCCGACCCGCCACACCGCACCGCGACCGCCCCCCCCCCCCCCCGACCCACCGCACCGCGTCGCACCCCCCACCGTAGTGCTGGGCGGTATACCGGTATGGATTTTTTCCCATACCGCTATACCGGTCGGGCCCCTCCCCCACCCTCCGAGTCAATAAAAAAAAATTTTACTTACCCGTAATGGGGGTGGTCCGGGCCATCCATCCTTCCTGTAGTGTCCGGCGGCATTCCGGGTGGAGGGTGAACCGCTCCGGGCTGTCCTTCTCCGGGGGTAATCTTCTCCACTTCGGGCAGGCTCCGGCCTAGTACGCTGCATAGACGCCGCTACGCCGTGACATCAGGTGCATCGCTGCGCACAGGCGTCACGGCGCAGCGGCGTCTATGCTGCGTTACTAGGCCGGAGCCTGCGCGGAGTGGAGAAGATGACCCCCGGAGAAGGACAGCCCGGACCGCTTCACCCTCCACCCGGAATGCCACCGGACACTACAGGAAGGAAGGAAGGATGGCCCGGACCACCCTGACAGGTAGGGGGATAGAAGCGGGTGGTGGCGGCGGCGGTGGCCTATGGCCCCGCAAAAGCCACTGCAGTGCATTGATTTAAAGCGCCCGATGCAGCGGTGTCGCGGGGTGATAAATAGCCGATAACTTATACCGGAATATCGGTATAAGTTATCGGCTATCGGCCCTAACCTCCACCGATTATCTGTATCGGCCCTAAAAAACTGATATCGGTCGATCCCTAATGCAAACATAAAGTAGACATATTGTATATTTGAACCAAAAATTTTTTATTTTGAATATCCATTTTCCTTACAAGAAGAGAGCTTCAAAGTTAGAAAAATGCAAAATTTTCATTTTTTCAGCAAATTTGGGGATTTTTCACCAAGAAAGGATGCAAGTTACCATAAAATTTTACAACTAAGTTAAAGTAGAATATGTCACGAAAAAACAATCTCGGAATCAGAATAACTAAAAGCATTCCAGAGTTATTAATGTTTAAAGTGACAGTGGTCAGATTTGCCAAAAACGCTCTGGTCCTTAAGGTGTAAAATGGCCTTGGTTCTTAACCCCTTAAGGACCGGGGTTTTTTCCGTTTTTGCATTTTCGTTTTTTGCTCCTTGCCTTTAAAAAATCATAACTCTTTAAATTTTGCACCTAAAAATCCATATGATGGCTTATTTTTTGCGCCATTAATTCTACTTTGTAATGACGTCAGTCATTTTGCCCAAAAATCTACGGTGAAACGGAAAAAAAAAATCATTGTGCGACAAAATTGAAAGAAAACGCCGTTTTGTAAATTTTGGGGGCTTCCGTTTCTACGTAGTACATTTTTTGGTAAAAATGACACCTTATCTTTATTCTGTAGGTCCATACGATTAAAATGATACCCTACTTATATAGGTTTGATTTTGTCGGACTTCAGGAAAAAATCATAACTACATGCAGGAAAATTAATACGTTTAAAATTGTCATCTTCTGACCCCTATAACTTTTTATTTTTCCGTGTATGGGGCGGTATGAGGGCTCCTTTTTTGCGCCGTGATCTGAGGTTTTTAATGGTACAATTTTTGCATTGATAGGACTTATTGATCTTTGGAATTTTTTTGCGCGCACGCCATTGACCGAGCGGTTTAGTTAATGATATATTTTTATAATTCGGACATTTCCGCACGCGGTGATACCATATATGTTTATTTTTATTTACACTGTGTTTTTTTTTATTGGAAAAGGGGGGTGATTCAAACTTTTAATAGGGGAGGAGTTAAATGATCTTTATTCACTTTTTTTTGCATAGGGACCTATAACACTGCACACACTGATCTTCATCATTACTCACTGGTTTCTCATAGGAAACCAGTGATCGACGATTCTGCCGCATGACTGCTCATGCCTGGATCTCAGGCACTGAGCAGTCATTCGGCGATCGGACAGCGAGGAGGCAGGTAGGGGCCCTCCCGCTGTCCTGTAAGCTGTTCGGGATGCCGCGATTAGCCGCGGCTATCCCGAACAGCCCAACTGAGCTAGCCGGCAACTTTCACTTTCGCTTTTAGCCGCGTGACTCAGCTCTGAGCGCGCGGCTAAAGGGTTAATAGCGCGCGGCGCCGCGCGCTATTAGAGGCGGGTCCCCGCTTCACTATGACGCCGGGCCCGCCGTGATATGATGCGGGGTTACTGTGTAACCCCGCGTTCTATCAGGAGAGCAGGACCAAGGATGTACGGGTACGTCCTTGGTCCTTAAGGGGTTAATAAAATGGCACATTAGTATATGTGAGGGGGGGGGGGAACTTTTCAAGATGGGTGGTGACTAGGGATCGACCGATATCGTTTTTTTAGGGCCGATACCGATAATCGGTGGAGGTTTGGGCCGATAGCCGATAACTTATACCAGAATATCGGTATAAGTTATCAGCTATTTATCCCCCCACGACACCGCTGCAGATATTGATTTAAAGCGGGCGCTTTAAATCAATGCACTGCAGTGGCTTTTGCTGTGCCATAGGCCGCCGCCGCCGCCACCACCCGCTTCTCTCCCCCTACCTGTCAGGGTAGTCTGGGCCATCCATCCTTCCTGTAGTGTCCGGCGGCATTCCAGGTGGAGGGTGAACCGGTCCGGGCTGTCCTTCTTCTCTGGGGGTGATCTTCTCCACTCCGGGCAGGTAACGCAGTGTAGACGCCGCTGAGCAGTGACGCCCGTGCGCAGCGATGCACCTGACGTCGCGGCGTAGCGGCGTCTATGCAGCGTACTAGGCCGGAGCCTGCCCGGAGTGGAGAAGATGACCCCCGGAGAAGGACAGCCCGGAGCGGTTCACCCTCCACCCGGAATGCCGCCGGACACTACAGGAAGGATGGATGATCCACGACCACCCCCATTACGGGTAAATTACATTTTTTTTATTGACTCGGAGGGTGGGGGAGGGGCCCGACCGGTATAGCGGTATGGGCAAAAATCCATACCGTGGGAGAAAAAAAAAACGGTATCCGGTTCATACCGGTATACCGCCCAGCACTACGGTGGGGGGTGCGACGCGGTGGGTCGGGGGTGTGGTGCGGCGGGTCGGGGGGGGGGGGGCGGTCGCGGTGTGCCGGGGGCGGTGCGGGGCATTATCGGCAAGGTAATTGCCGATACCGATAATGCCCAAAATCGTGATTATCGGCCGATAATATATATATATATATATCTGTTCGTAATACCTCAACATCATATAGTCAATATAATGTCACCCGCACCAATTAACCCTACCCTGGACCTATATTATAACTCTGCCAAATAACTCCTTTTTCCCACTACACAACGCCCCCACTCCAAAGAAAACTAGGGGGAACTCATAAAGTGGGCTTGAACTCCAGGTCTCCAGCACTACATAAAAATCGAACTCTCTATAATATACCATTGCGATCCACATAACTAACCGTGTGAATCATGAATGAGATACCATGTGCAGCAAGGTGGGCCAGATCTAGAGGATCCCCAGCGCTGCAAAGATGCGAAGACTCCGGCAGACAAGAATCAACATGACACCTGTCGATTCCAAACCAAGCTAACCTGCAAGGTTTCCTCATATCCCTTCACCATGATCCAGGGAGACCCCATCGGAATGTATTAGAACCAGAGCTGTCTTCTTTGTTCATACATTAAGAGATTGCAGTATATACAAGTGCATCCGCAGACCGAGATTGCGTTCCTCATTGTGCACAAATGTATCTGCAAACAGCTTGTTACAATGAAACAAAACTCCAGCACTTCTCTCAATTTGATTTGAACTAAATATAGATCTGGTACAGCAGAGTGGGCTCCAGAAGGAATCCCCATACAACAAATTCACACGACTCATTCATATTTTCTGCCCAGAGTGGTGATTGGCTGGATGGTTGCAGCCAATCACACCTCTGAGGGAAATATGAATGAGTGAGTGGCCGGCCGGAGTATAGTGCAGAGATGCGAGCGCTGTATACAGCCGCTCTGCATCTCTGCTATAGACAGGACGGCAGCAGCGGGTGTCAGGAGTGACATCCGCTGTGATCTGTTCTGAAATGCAAGTAATACTACTCCCAACATGGAGCACACTCTGCTTCATGCTGGGAGCTGTAGTACCTGCATTAATAGAGAGATCACAACGAGAGTAACTTCTGACACCTGTTGCGATCTGTCTATAAATGCAGGTACTACAGCTCCCAGCATGGAGCAGAGAGTGCTTCATGTTGGGAGAAGTAGTACCTGCAGGTAAAGGGGTATTCCAGGATTTTTTTAATGTGACTATGCTACAAGGGGCTTTAAAGTTAGTGTAGTTCATAATATAGTGTGTGTACCTGTGTATGATGGTTTTCTCACAATTCTTCTGTGATTTTCACGCCAATATTTATTTTTACCAGCATACAAAATGCCTGTTGTCTCAGATTTTTCCCAGGTTGCAATGCGGCCGGGACCTAACTCACTAGTCAGCTGATGACAGGGAGCCTGTCTACTTCTATGGAGGGATCGATCTGCAACTAATGCAACAGCTGTAGGCACCCTGATTGAAAACCACACTGATTTGAATGGATGCAGCTCATTTATGTTTCAATGGGTTGGGTGGCTGATGTGTGGGAGGGAGGAAGATGGAATTGTGGGATTTGTAGTAAAAAAAAAAAAGAAAAGTCAAACAGGAAATACCAGTTCACAAAAAGCTAGCCACAGTGTTATGGTAATCTCACAACATAGCCACCACAACCACAGATCCTTCCTAACCATGTCCATTAGTGTTGCTCGCGAATATTCGCAATTCGAATATTATTCGCGAATATCGCATATTCGCGAATTCGCGAATTTCGCGAATATAGCGCTATATATTCGTAATTACGAATATTCGTTTTTTTATTTTTATTTTTTTTTTCACAGTACACATCACAGTGATCACCCCTCTCTGCTTCCAGCTGGTGTGGTGTAAAGAAGGCTGTAATACTACTGTGTGAGACTGGCGTGCGAAAATTCGCATATGCGAAAATTAGCATATGCGAAAATTTGCATATGCTAATTTTCGCATATGCGAAGTTTCATAATTGCTAATTTTCGCATGCGTGTATTTTCGCATACGCGAAAATAAAACGAGGATATAACGAATATGCGAATATTCGCGAATATATGACGAATATTCGTCCATATATTCGCGAATATTCGCGAATTCGAATATGGCCTATGCCGCTCAACACTAATGTCCATTACTGCCTGCCAGGTACGTGCTAAGATCAACTTATGGTGGATGGGATAAGGAAAGATCACAGTGGATGTCACTCCTGACACTCGTTGTGATCCTCCTGTATAATGAATAGATGCAGGCGGCCGCTCTTCTATGGTCTCCTTCACTGACGTATATATACACATATTCATATTTCCCACAGAGAGCTGTGATTGGCTGGATCTGGCCAATCACAGCTCTCTGCGGGAAATATGAATATGTGTATATATACGGCAGTGCAGGGACAATAGAAGAGCGGCCGGCCGCATCTATACATTATACAGGAGGATCGCAACGGGTGATCTGTCAATTAGTACAGGTACTACTACTACCATCATGGAACACTGTGTTCCATGCTGGGAGTAGTAGTACTACCTAAAAAAAAGAAGAAAAAAAAAAAAGAACCCCCCCCCCCACACACACACACTACATTTTTATTATTGTTGCCTACATTTCTAGGTCCCCGCCCGCCCTCATAAATTGATCCCTGTTTTAAAAATTAATAAAAATGTTATAAAAAAGATAAATTTCATTAGATACAATTTTTTCCTTCACTACTGTATCTTTTATTTTTGTCTTTTAATGGTACCCTACGAAATTTTATTAACTCCTTGGGGACGAAGGGCGTATGCATACGCCCTCGCATCCCATCACTTAAGGACGGAGGGCGTATCCATACACCCTCGGCATTTCCGATCACTGCCGCTCGCCGGGCGGTGATCGGACCGGGATGACTGCTGATATCTATCAGCAGGCATCCCGTGGCAATGCCTAGGGGGTCCTGAGACCCCCCCCCCCCCATATTGGCGATCGCAGCAAATCGCAGGTCAATTCAGACCTGCGATTTGCCGCGATCCGGGCAAATCAGGTCACTGGTGACCCGATCTCCCGGAAAATAAGACTGATCGGAGCTGTCAGAGCCAGCTCCGACCAGCCTAAAGGATAGGAGCGAGGTGGCAGTGTTGCCACCCCCTCCTATCCCCTACCATTGGTCGGTCCGGCTGACCACCAATGGCAGGAGGGGGGCGGGGGGGTTAGAGTTCATTTCCCCCGCTCTGGCCACCAATCGGAAGTCGGTACAGAGCGGGGGAACACGGGCGGAGAGGGGGGAGCATGGCCCGGCTTACCCGGACCTTCGGAGGCGGCATCGGCGGCATCCACGGAGCAGCGGCTGCAGCAGGAAGAGCGGCGGCCGGAAAGTGCGGCGGAGAAGGCTGCAGTGAAGATCGCGATAAGTGATCTTCACTGTGGCCTTCTAAAAGCTGCAAAACTGCAACTCCCAGCATGCCCACACAGCCAAAGGCTGTCTGGGCATGCTGGGAGTTGTAGTTTTGCAACATCTGGAGGGTCACAGTTTGGAGACCACTGTGTAGTGGTCTCTAAACTGTGGTCCTCCAGATGTTGCAAAACTACAACTTTCAGCATGCACTGACTGTCTGGGCATGCTGGGAGTTGTAGTTTTGCAAAATCTGAAGTGGCACAGTTTGGAGACCACTATATGGTGGTCTCCAAACTGTAGCCCTCCAGATGTTGCAAAACTACAACTCCCAGCATGTCCAGACAGTCAGGGATGCTGGGCGTGTAGTTCTGCAATATCTGGCCCTTCAGATGTCGCAGAACTACAACTCCCAGCATGCCTGGACAGTCTGGGCATGCTTGGAGTTGTAGTTTTGTAACATCTGGAGGGCTACAGTTTGGAGGTCTCCAAACTGTTCTTCCCCAGTTATTGCATTACTACAACTCCAAGCATTCCCAGACTGTCCAGGCATGCTGGGAGTTGTAGTTCTGCAACATCTGAAGGGCCAGATATTGCAGAACTACACGCCCAGCATCCCTGAATTGTAGTTTTGAAACAGCTCTAGGCACACTGGTTGGGAAACACTGAGCTAGAGTCTGTTTCCTAACTCAGTGATTCCAACCCGTGTGCCTCCAGCTGTTGCAAAACTACAACTCCCAGAGTACACTGACAGACCGTACATGCTGGGAGCTGTAGTCTTGCAACAGCTGGAGGCACATGGGTTGGAATCACTGAGCTAGAGTCTGTTTTCTAACTCAGTGGTTCCCCACCAGTGTGCCTACAGCTGTTGTAAAACTACAACTCTGTCAGTGCATTCTGGGAGTTGTCATTTTGCCAGAGCTGAAGGTTTGGGGCGCCCCCCACCCCCATGTGAATTTACAGGGTACATTCACACGGGCGTTTACAGTGGGTTTCCTTCAAGGAAACTTACTGTGAACCCCTGCCTGTGTGAATGTACCCTAAAAACACTACACTACACTAACAAATAATAAAAAGTAAAACACTACATACACACCCCCTTACACGTCGCCCCCCCCCCCCCAATAAAAGTGAAAAACGTCTCATACGGCAGTGTTTCCTAAACGGCGCCTCCAGCTGTTGCAAAACCACAACTCCCAGTGTTGCCGGACAGCCATAGACTGTCCTGACAGGCTGGGAGTCTTGCAACAGCTGGAGGCACTGTTTGGGAAACACTGCTGTAGGGTTTTGGTGGAGACAAGCCCCGTCCTTGTAACCGGGTCACACCCTATTGCAAATTCCTTATTCAGGCCTCAAATGCGCATGGAGCTCTTTCACTTCAGAGCCCTGTCGTATTTCAAGGCAACAGTTTAGGGCCACATATGGGGTATCGGGAGAAATTGCGTTATAAATTTTGGGGGGATTTTTCTCCCATTACCCTTTGTAGAAATGGTAAATTTGGGGAAAAAAAAAATGCACTTTAGTGAAATTTTTTTTTTTCATTTACACTTCCGAATTTAACGAAAAGTCGTCAAACACCTGTGGGGTGTTAAGGCTCACCGGACCCCTTGTTACGTGCCTTGAGGGGTGTAGTTTCCAAAATAGTATGCCATGTGTTTTGTTTTTTTGCTGTTCTGGCACCATAGGGGCTTCCTAAATGTGACATGCCCCCCCCCCCCCCATTTCAGCAAAATTCACTCTCCAAAATCCCATTGTCGCTCCTTCCCTTCTGAGCCCTCTACTGCGCCCGCAGAACACTTGACATACACATATGAGGTATTTCCATACTCGAGAGAAATTGGGTAACAAATTTTGGGGGGCTTTTTCTCCTATTACCCCTTGTAAAATTTCAAAAACTGGGTCTACAAGAACATGCGAGTGGAAAAAATAAAGATTTTTAATTTTCTCCTTCACTTTGCTGCTATTCCTGTGAAACACCTAAAGGGTTAACAAACTTACTGAATGTAATTTTTAATACTTTGAGGGGTGCAGTTTTTATAATGGGGTCATTTGTGGGGTATTTCTAATATGAAGACCCTTCAAATCCACTTCAAAACTGAACTGGCCCCTGAAAAAATTCCGATTTTGAAAATTTTGTGAAAAATTGGAAAATTGCTTCTGAACTTTGAAGCCCTCTGATGTTTTACAAAAGTAAAAACATGTCAACTTTATGATGCAAACATAAAGTAGACATATTGTATTTGTAAATCAATATATAATTAATTTGGAATGTCTTTTTTCCTTACAAGCAGAGAGCTTCAAAGTCAGAAAAATGCAAAATTTTCCATTTTTTCATCAAATTTTGGAATTTTTCACCAAGAAATGATGCAAGTATCAACAAAAATTTACCACTAACATAAAGTAGAATATGTCACGAAAAAACAATCTCGGAATCAGAATGAAAAGTAAAAGCATCCCAGAGTTATTAATGCTTAAAGTGACAGTGGTCAGAATTGCAAAAAATGCTCCCGTCCTTAGGGTTATAATGGGCTCTGTCCCCAAGGAGTTAAAAAAGGTATCTCCATCACTTTTTTGGATCGCTAATGTCCAAAAAAGAATAGAAACCGCCTGCAAAAACGCCCACATGTTGTTTTTCTCTCCTATCCCCCCCTCCCCAAAAAAACTAGTAGAAACTTAGCCTTATGGATGAAACAGATTTTACCATGCGACAGAAAACCCTGTGTCAAAAATTACTGTGCAACAGAACCATGCGCCAGAAATTACTGTGCGACAGAATTTTTCCCTGTGACAAACAATATCGGGAAAAGTGCGACAGATTAGTAAATACCAAGTTAAAAAAATTTAGAAACCAGAAAACAGAAAACACAGTGTCAGAATTTCTGTGACAAAAATACTAGAATGTGCATTTCCACCTATTGTCGCTTTCCCTCAGGACCAGCAGAGGGCACTACTTAGAGCCAAATTTCACCAACTGCAACTTACTGGAGGAGGGAGGTACACAAAGGGTTACTATTTTTTTCCTCCACCTTTCCCCTTCCTGCCTTGCTAGCTGGTGGGTACGTTAGAAAGAACTGCTTGATAACGCAGCGTAACTTCGCTCGCTATTTCCTGCTATATGATTTAAAGGTGTCATGTCTTCAGGCAGTAGACCGACGCAACAAGCCATCATGTCTAACGGAGAAAGCCCGGCTGCCCCCGCTCACCCTGTAGCAGCAGCCGCCCCCCCAAACCGGGTGAGCGTGGTGTTAGGAGCTCAGTGGGGCGATGAAGGAAAGGGCAAGGTGGTGGATCTGCTGGCACAGGACGCCGACATTGTTTGCCGCTGCCAGGTGAGTCAGGGGCCTGGGAGGGGAGGGATCTGGTTTTACTCTCCGCTTGTCTTCAGGATCCAGGGGGATGGCGCGGGATAGCCATAATGCAGTAGCTGCGGATAATGACAGGCACCCGCTGTGCTGACACGTGGGGCGTCCTAGACTACTACGCGCCAAATGTTGCTGTGTATGAGGGTGCGACTGGCGAGTTTCTAGTCAAGGTTATAGTTGGTCGTAAGCTGCTCCGTTCCCGCGCCATCCCTTCTTCGTGTGAATGGCGCACTCTTGCCCGGGCCTTTAAGGCCACTAGAAGCCGGGCTGGTGAAGACCTTCATGGCTGAGCGCATGACTTCCTCTTCCAGCTTTTCGTGTAACTACCGGGTGCATGGTGCACAAGGACGAACGATTCACGGGTCACCCGGCTATGGCCGCCAGAACCTTAGTTATGCTTAAAGCCTATTCATAACGTTTTGGGTAAAATAAAAGGTATGACCATACAGAGCGGGGGTCATACGTGGAAAGCTGATACTTAATGGCTGGTGATTCTTAAATCAAATTAGTATAATTTTGACTTAAAAAGTTAACCTTGCATAGCAAAATAGGAATTCACCTGTTCAGCATTCCAGTAATATTCCTGTATTGCTCCAGTCGCTTCCTGTTACCTCAGGCTGGGCTCGCACATTGTGAAGCTTTTGCCTGATGTTGAAACATCCTAATTGAATTTAGTAACTACCTTAGGGTGGGTTCACACCACGTTTTTTAAATAGTTTTTCAGGTTTTTGATAAAAAAAATCATCCTGACTAAACTGTATCAAAACGTGTGTACAAAGTTTTATCTGTATATGGTTGAAAACCGTATGCGGTTTGAAAAGTGATGTCGGGTTGCATACGTTTTGAACTTTTCACTTTTCACATTATGAATAAAGTTTCACTTGTTTGATTGAAATTCCAAGAAAAAAAAACTGCAAAGTCAAAAACCGTATGGAACCGTACACACATACAGTTCTGTACGGTTCCCATTGACTCCCATGTTAAAAAAAAAAAAAAAAAAAAACTATATGGGTCTATACGGTTTTTCACCTGGACCAAAAACCGTGGTAGGCCACGGTTTTCTGTCCAGTAAAAAAAAGTGTGGTGTGAAAGAACGAAGACAACTGTATGCAATATGGTGCATACGGTTTTGAATAAAAAGTCTATGGCCACGGTTTTCTGTACAGTTGCATAGTTTTTTTTTTTTTTTTTTTTTTTAAAACCGTATCCAAAAACTGTAAAGAAAATTGTGGTGTGAACCCACCCTTAGTGTTTCCCAACCAGGGTGCCTCCAGTTGTTGAAAAACTACAACTCCCAGGAGGAGGCTCCCGGCACAGGCGTTGTCATGTGAAGCTACTACAGTAGTTCCATTGTATGTTGAGTCCATAACTGATAACTGGTTCTGAAAGACCCCAAAATGTCAACCAGAATTAAAAGTATGAAAAATAAGGGCTAAAATAGTGCTGATATCACAAGGCTGAAGTTGGTTTCTTGTTCACCGAAGTTTTTCTTTTGAATTCCTATTATAAAAAAGTTTCATTTTTATTTATTTTTTCCATCTGCAGTGAACCTGATTTTGTACACAGATGTTAAATATTAAATGGGAACAATTATTCAGATTTTTTTTTATATAGAAATTACAGTGAACAATGCATTAAAAAAATATTGATCATGGAATTTGAGGGGTTAATGGCGGACAATAGCGCTATCACTGATGTCTGCAATTACTGACTTGCCCCTGGCTGCTAACAGTTGAGACCCGCGGTCTATGATGTAAGCACCGCTCCTGCGCTCTTTTCCTGGCCGTGGAAGCATGTACATGTACGTCCTAGTGTGCAAAGTCCTAGGTGTCTGTACCTGTACACCCTACATTCTCTAGGGGTTGATGCATGTTTTTATGAATGATTGTTCCCACATAATTATCATTTATGTATAAAAATAAGTTTACTGTAGATGAGTAAAAGTAGCAAAGTTTTTGTAATAGCAATTTATAAGAAAACACTTAATAAGAAACAAACTTCAGCCTCATCCTGGTCTCTGAAAATATCACTTGGGGCACAACTGATTTAGTCATGGCCGTAAATGTTGGCACCCCTGAAATGAAGTATTTCTCACAAAAAAGGATTGCATTAAAGGGGTATTCCAGGCCAAAACTTTTTTTTTATATATCAACTGGCTCCGGAAAGTTAAACAGATTTGTAAATTACTTCTATTAAAAAATCTTAATTCTTCCAATAGTTATTAGCTTCTGAAGTTGAGTTGTTGTTTTCTGTCTAACTGCTCTCTGATGACTCATGTTCCGGGAGCTGTACAGTTCCTATGGGGGTATTCTCCCATCATGCACAGCTCCCGGGACGTGACATCATCATTGAGCAGTTAGACAGAAAACTTCAGAAGCTAATAACTATTGGAAGGATTAAGATTTTTTTTAATAGAAGTAATTTACAAATATGTTTAACTTTCCGGAGCCAGTTGATATATAAAAAAAAGTTTTGGCCTGGAATACCCCTTTAACACATGTTTTGCTATTGTTGCAGAATATCCAGACTTGTAATAATTCGAGCTCAGTTGTGTCTGCCAGGATAGCGAATTCGCAATAGTTGAAAAAACAGTCAGTGGTCCAGCAACTGATTTCCCCTCCAGCATAGAAAGAAATCCCTCGAAGAGGTCAGTGTTCAGTTTATGTACACAGCAAAGAGGGAGGGGTTACAGTAGCCACTCCCACATATACAGTATCAGGTGTCACACCTACAGCCACTGAATCAAACACTCCCACAGTGGATACAGACAAGTTACAATATGGTGATCCAGGCACTGTGAACTGAGGCCTATATGTCACTGACCACCAACATATCTGCAGCTGTGCCAATAGCCAATAACGACAAACCACACTGCACAACATTACGCTCACCATGAAGGCAATGTGACAAACCAGAAAATATTTCCTCGACACTATTCACATGTTTATTCCCTTTGTGTGTATTTGAACTAAACCAAAAATGGGAGGAAAAAAGCAAATTGGATATAATGTCACATCAAACTCCAAAAATTTTCTGGACAAAATTATTGGCACCCTTAACTTAATATTTGGTTGCACACCCTTTGGAAAAAATAACTGAAATCAGTCGCTTCCTATAACCATCAATAAGCTTCTTAAACCTCTCAGCCGGAATGTTGGACCACTCTTCCTTTGCAAACTGCTCCAGGTCTCTCTCTTATTGGAAGGCGCTTTTTCCCAACAGCAATTTTAACATCACTACACAGGGGTTCACTGGGATTTTAATCTGGACTCATTGCTGGCCACTTCAGAACTCTCCAGTGCTTTGTTGCCATACATTTCTGGGTGCTTTTTGACGTATATTTGGGGTCATTGTCCTGCTGGAAAACCCAAGATCTTGGACACAAACCCAGCTTTCTGACACTGGGCTGTACAGTGCGACCCAAAATCCGTTGGTAATCCTCAGATTTCATGATGCCTTGCACACATTCAAGGCACCCAGTGCCAGAGGTAGCAAAACAACCCCAAAACATCATTGAACCTCCACCATATTTCACTGTTGGTACTGTGTTCTTTTCTTTGTAGGCCTCATTCCGTTTTCGGTAAACAGTAGAATGATGTGCTTTACCAAAAAGCTCTATCTTGGTCTCATCTGTCCACAAGACTTTTTCCCAGAAGGATTTTGGCTTACTTAAGTTCTTTTTGGCACAAGGTTGTCTTGCTTTTTTTTTGTCTCTGTGTCAGCAGTGGGGTCCTCCTAGGTCTCCTGCCATAGCGTTTAATTTCATTTAAATGTCGATGGATAGTTCACGCTGACACTGATGTTCCCTGAGCCTGCAGGACTGCTTGAATATCTTTGGAACTTGTTTGGGGCTGCTTATCCACCATCCGGACTATCCCGCGTTGACACCTTTCATACATTTTTCTCTTCCTTCCATGCCCAGGGAGATTGGCTACAGTGCCATTGGTTGCAAATGGAGATGAGTGAAGTTAGTGATTCAATTCGTCACAAACCTCTCGGCTCGGCAGTTGCTGACTTTAGCCTGCATAAATTAGTTCAGCTTTCAGTTGCTTCGGTGGGCTGCGGAAGGTGGATACAGTCCTGGGAGACTCTCTTAGGTCTGTATCCACCTTTTCCACTAAGACTAAGCGAACTTCTCCCCTTTTTATCTGCTTTCAGGTGTGATTTTTTTTTAAATTTTTTTTATTATATTGCCCACACTTGTTACTTGCCCTAGGTGAGTTGAAAGGAGCATCACATGCATGAAACAATCTTATTTTTCCACAATTTTGAAAGGGTGCTAATAATTTTGTCCAGCCCATTTTTGGAGTTTGGTGTGACGTTATGTCTAATTTGCTTTTTTTTCCCTCCCTCCCTCCCATGTGTATAGCAAAACATGTTACTGCAATCCTCTTCTGTGAGAAATACTTAATTTTCTTGAAAAATTTCAGGGGTGCCAACATTTATGGGCATGTCTGTATGTCATGAATTGCCTCTTGTAATATACCCTTAAGTGATGCTTTACTGCAAATCTTTGCAGGTTGGGAAGGTCTCCAGCAGTCATGGCATGCTGGGACATGTAGTTTTCCAACACTGGAAGAGGACAATTGTGGAGTGTATTGCAAACACTATTTGAGAACTGTAAATGCCTATTTTGGATGGTCGGGGTGGAAGACTGCACAGCTTGGTGGGACTGCTGAGTACGGCTAGGATTCCACTGAGATTTTTGGCCCTCTTTTTTTTTTTTTTTTTTCTTGCTTAACCCCTTAAGGACTTTTCACCTTAATTTGTAGAGAAAAGAAAGGACCGACGGACGGCGCCTTGTGTATTTACACTCAATAGATCGGGTGGTGGGTGGGGGGGCAACCCCACGTGGCTTATAGATGGCCGCTCACCTTGCGATCTATGCAAAAAAGCATATCACCCACAATATAATTGGGGTACTGTAGTGCGAGTCGCTGCTATGCCGATGGGTTGCAGGAGGAAACAAATCGTCCTGGGAGTCAATATTAGAAGTAGAGCAGGAAAAAACCCTCAGGTATGGCGCTGCAGACTCTTGTAGACGGATGAGGCGGATGCCAAAGGTAATAGGAAAGTCCTCAGCAGGACATTTTATTAAAAAAACAACAAAATGGACAAGATTGTCCTTATCCGATCCTCAGATCAGGATAAGGACAGTACAACAATAGCAGGTTTGTATAGCCCAATAATGGGATCCCATGTGTTTTTGGCGCCCATTATTGGGCTATATAAACTTGCTATTGTTGTACTGTCCTTATCCTGATCTGAGGAAGGGAGGGATCCTCCCAAAACACGTAATCTTGTCCATTTTATTGTTTTTTTTAAATAAAATGTCCTGCTGAGGACTTTCCTATTACCTTTGGTATCCGCCTCATCTGTCTACAAGAGTCTGCAGCGCCATACCTGAGGGTTTTTTCCTGCTCTACTTCTAATATTTTTCACCTTAAGGACTCGGACGTTTTTTGCAATTCTGAACGCTGTCACTTTAAACATTAATAACTGGAATGCTTTTAGTTATCATTCTGATTCCGAGAGTTTTTTTTTCGTGACATGTTCTACTTTAACATAGTTTGTGGTAACTTGCATCCTTTCTTGGTGAAAATATGAAATTTTCTCTGCTTGTAAGGAAAATGGATGCCCGTATTCCCCCCCAAAAATTTTATTCACATATACAATATGTCTACTTTATGTTTGCATCATAAAATTGACATGTTTTTACTTTTGGAAGACATCAGAGGGCTTCAAAGTTCAGCAGCAATTTTCCAATTTTTCACAAAATTTCCAAACTCACTATTTTTCAGGGACCAGTTCAGGTTTGAAGTGGATTTGAAGGATCTTCATCTTAGAAATACCCCATAAATGACCCCATTATAAAAATTGCACCCCCCCAAAGTATTCAAAATGACATTCAGTCAGCGTTTTAACCCTTTAGGTGTTTCACAGGAATAGCAGCAAAGTGAAGGAGAAAATTCACAATCTTCATTTTTTACACTCGCATGTTCTTGTAGACCCAATTTTTGAATTTTTACAAGGGGTAAAAGGAGAAAATGTATACTTCTCTCGCGTAAGCGCATACCTCATATGTCTATGTAAAGTGTTCGGCAGGCACAGTAGAGGGCTCAAAAGCGAAGGCGCGACAAGGGGATTTTGGAGAGTACGTTTTTCTGAAATGGTTTTTGGGGGGCATGTTGCATTTAGGAAGCCCCTATGGTGCCAGAACAGCAAAAAAAAAAAAAAAACATGCCATACCATTTTGGAAACTAGACCCCTTGAGGAACGTAACAATGAATTCAATTAAGTGAGCCTTAATACCCCACAGGTGTTTCACGACTTTTGCATATGTAAAAAAATAAATAAATTTCACAAAAATGTTTCCCCCCCCCAAATTTCTCATTTTTGCAAGGGTTAATAGCAGAAAATACCCCCCAAAATGTGTAACCCCATCTCTTCTGAGTATGGAGGTACCCCATAAGTTGACCTGAAGTGCACTACGGGCGAACTACAATGCTCCGAAGAGGAGTCATATTTGGCTTTTTGAGACCAAATTTTGCTCGGGGGGGGCATGTCTCATTTAGGAAGCCCCTATGGTGCCAGGACAGCCAAAAAAAACACATGGCATACTATTTTGGAAACTAGACCCCACGGTGAACGTAACAAGGGGTTAAGTGAACCTTTATACCCCACAGGTGTTTCACGACTTTTGCATATGTAAATTTTTTTTTTTTTTTTTTTTACCTAAAATGCTTGTTTTCCCAAAAATTTTACATTTTTAAAAAGGGTAAAAGCAGAAAATACCCCCCAAAAATTTGTAACACAATTGCTCCCGAGTACGGCGATACCCCATATGTGACCCTAAACTGTTGCCTTGAAATACGACAGGGCTCCAAAGTGAGAGCGCCATGCCCATTTGAGGCCTAAATTAGGGACTTGCATAGGGGTGGACATAGGGGTATTCTACGCCAGTGATTCCCCAACAGGGAGCCTCCAGCTATTGTAAAACTCCCAGAATGCCTGGACAGTTAGTGGATATCTGACAATACTGGGAGTAGTTGTTTTGCAACAGCTGGAGGCTCCGTTTTGGAAACGGTGGCGTACCAGACGTTTTTCATTTTTATTGGTGAGGGGGGCTGTGTAGGGGTATGTGTATATGTAGTGTTTTTTACTTTTTATTTTGTTAGTGTAGTGTTTTTAGGGTACAGTCACACGGGCGGGGGTTCACATTAGTTTCTCGCTGGCAGTTTGAGCTGCGGCAGAAAATTTGCCGCAGCTCAAACTTGCAGCCGGATACTTACTGTAAACCTCCGCCCATGTGAGTGTACCCTGTACATTCACGTTGGGGGGGGGGGGGGGGGGGGTGGGACATCCAGCTGTTGTAAAACTACAACTCCCAGCATGCGCTGACAGACTGTACATGCTGAGATTTTTAGTTTTGCAACAGCTGTAGGCACACTGGTTATGTATCACTGAGTTTGTGACCTAACTCAGTGTTTCACAACCAGTGTACCTTCAGCTGTTGCAAAACTACAACTCTCAGCAGTCACCGACAGCCAACAGGCATGCTGGGAGTTGTAGCTATGCACATTCACAGGGGGGGGGGGGACCTCCAGCTGTTGCAAAACTACAACTCCCAGCATGCACAGTCTCAGTGCATGCTGGTAGTTATAGTTTTGCAACAGCTGGAGGCACACGGGTTGGGAAACTCTGAGTTAGGAAACAATGTTTCCCAACCAGTGTGCCTCCAGCTGTTGCAAAACCACAACTCCCAAACATTCTCAGGCATGCTGGGAGTAGTAGTTCGGCAACATCTTTAGAGCCAGATGTTGCCGAACTACAACTCCCAGCATGCTTGGAGTTGTAGTTTTGCAATATCTGGAGGACTACAGTTTGCAGACCACTAATACAGTGGTTCCCAATCTGTGCCCTTCCAAAACTACAACTCCCAGTATGCCAAAACTGTCCACGCATGCTGGAAGTTGTAGTTCTGCAACATCTGAAGGGCCAGATGTTACAGAACTACAACTCCCAGCATGCCTGGACAGTAAGGGCATGCTGAGGATGTGTAGTTTTGCAACATCTGGAAGGGCACAGTGGTCCAAAAACTGGACCTCCAGAAGTTGCAAAACTGCAACTCCCAGCATGCCCAGACGCCAAGGGCTGTCTGAGCATGCTGGGAGTTGTAGTATACAGGGTCCCAATACAGCAATGCATGTCGCTTTACGGCGAAGTGCGTTGCTGTAAAGGGCCCGACCGCGGCTGAAGATCTACTCACCTGTAGCCGTACGAGGTAAGTACCGGGGCCGGTCCCCAGCACTCCCCCGTCGTCCTCCGGTCTTCCTCCCATCCTCTCCGGACTTCAAGGGGCAGGGCGGGAGGAAGTAACCGCGCCCCCCCCCCCCCCACCCCTGCGATTGGTCGGTTAACAAACCGACGGATCGCAGGGAATAGGAGGAGGTGACAGGCTTGCCACAATCGCTCCTATTCTTTAGCATGGTCCTGGCTGTCTGTGACAGCCGGGATCATGCGAAATTACCGGGCGGTCGGGTCCCAGAGACCCGATCAGCCCGGTATCACCGCAGATCGCATGGGCGATTTCCCTTGCGATTTGCGGCGATCGCTGACATGGGGGGCCTATATGGCCCCCCTCGGCGTTTGCCCTGGATGCCTGCTGAAGTATTTCAGCAGGCATCCGGTTCCGATCTCTGCCCGGCGCGCGTCAGGGACCGGAAAACGCCAGGACGTACGGGGACGTCCTGGGTCCTTAAAGCCCAGGGTGCTGGGACGTCCCCGTACGTCCTGGGTCCTTAAGAGGTTAAATAGACCTGGGAGGCTGCTTCCTCACTGTCAAGGCCTAGTATAGCCTCTACCTGTGTAGCCAGGACTTTAGGAGCTTAGTTGGACCAGCTGGAATACCACCTCCAGTCTGATACCCCTAAGGGCCAGATTTTGGAGTCCTTACCCCTGCTTAATATGACATCTAATTTTTTTTATCAGATGCCTCTGCAGAATCGTTAAAACTGGCTTCTCGTACTGCTGTTTTGTCCAATACCACTAGGCGTGTAAATATTGGTCGGGAGACATGACTTCAAAAAGAAAACTCTGCTCCATTCCTTCCTTTCCATGGAAAATTTTTGTTTGGTCCAGAGTTGGATTCTATTCTGGAAAAAGCAGCAGACAATAACAAAAGATTGCCCTTAGATAAGGTCCATCCTAAAAAGCAGGGCTGTGGAGTCGGACGAAATTTTGGGTACCTGGAGTCGGCAAACAATGCTCCGACTCCTACTAAATTTAGATTGAAAAAAAAAGCAAGTTTAAATGTCCCAATTCACAAAAAGTTATAATTAATGACTTCTCTACTTTAAGAATAAAGACCAATGCATGTAGTTTCTTACGTAACCGTAAAACAAAACGAACACGTTAAGTGACCATGAAGAAGCATGCTTTTCATGTGATTTACTATATGGCACACAACGCACAATTATTAGCAGCGAATACTTATACTTTCCATAGTGTTGTGTTCTGCTGTTACAGGGAACCCATGGGTAACCTAGCCTCTCACTGATAAGGGGTTAAGGAAATATGTTTTTTGTAGGACTAGAGACACACTTGTATAAGTGAAGGGAATGGAGGGTCAATCGTTCAAGACTGAAGCTGTAAACCATTGGAAAAACTGCTGCCATTCAGCTAAGGCTATAAAAACTTGTAAACTCGATTGTTAGCTTAAAGGGGTACTCCGCACCTAGATATCTTATCCCCTATCCAAAGGATAGGGGATAAGATGTCAGATCGCTGGGGTCCCGCTGCTGGGGACCCCCGGGATTGCCGCTGTGTGTAATGACGGGCGATACAGGGGTTGGAGCACCGCTATGTCATGACTCTGCCCCTTGTGATGTCACGGCCAGCCCCCTCAATACAAGTCTATGGGAGGGGGCGTGGTGGCCTTCACGCTCCCTGCCATAGACTTGCATTAAGGGGGCGGGCCGTGATGTCATGAGGTACGGAGCTATGACATTACGCTGCTCCGTCCACTGTATCGCTCTGTATCCGTCCCCCGAACTCTCTCTGTATCCGTCCCCCGAACTCGCTCTGTGTAGTAATGAGAGCGCGGTGCCGCAGCAGCGATCCCGGGGCGGAGTGGAGTACCCCTTTAAACATGACTATGGGGTTCTACTAGGGAAATAATGTTTTATAATAAATGCCCCTTTCTGGATCCTCCCACTGCCCTATCTTCAGCCGCAGATCAGCACACAAACTGTTCAATACAGTAGACTGTTGGCTTCCCAGCCAGTAGTCCTGTGGTAATGACAGGTATGTTACCTTTCTTTCCTTCAAGGAATGTATAAAATACATTCACATATTAATACAGAGGAGTCAGTCGGGGAGTCGGAGTTGGAAGTACAGAAAACTCCGGAGTCGGAACATTTATCTACCGACTCCACAGCCCTGCTAAAAAGTCTCCTTTTCATCTTTTTTTCAGACCAATCTTTCAGAGGGGGCAAAGGGAAACAGGATAGGGGTAGAAATATCTTTACTAACCCCGGTCAGTCCTCTTCCAACCCTAAGCAATGACGCCAGGCTAGTGGGGGCAAGGCTTTCCCATTTTGCCCCAGTTTGGGAGTCACTACTATCCAGGAGGTTCCTCTTCTTCAGAGGGGCCTAGGTCATTATTCTTCCCTGTTATTGGTTTCCAAACCAAATGGGAAGTTACGTACAATTATAAACCTAAGACCCCTGAACAAATTTGTGGTTTACAAAAAATTCAAGATTGAAACTGTGAAGTCTGCAGTTCAGTCAATAAAGGAGGGGACAGTGATGGCGACTATCGATCTTCGCAATGCATATTACCACATTCCCATCCATTAAAATTACCAAAAATATTTGAGATTGCCATCCAGTGGGGGTCCAGGGTCCGCCACTTTCAGTTTGTCTGTCTCCCATTCTGCCTGTCATCTGCGCCTCAAATTTTCTCAAGGTCTTAGCAGAGGAATTTTTTACTCTCAAAACTATATTTTTAATCACCATCACTACAGCTAGGAGAGTAGGTGAAATTCAGGCTCTATCTATCCGAGAGCCTTATCAGAATTTTGGATGACAAAATAATTTTTAAGCTTGATCCTAACTTCCTCCCTAAAGTTGTCTCTACCTTTCATAGATCACAGGATATTGTGGTTCCATCCTTCTGTTAATATCCAAAAATGACTTAGAAAAATCATATAGTCTGTTGGATGTTAGAAGAGCTGTCCTCATCTACATTGAAAGAACTAGTCAGTGGAGGAAGGATGACAATCTGTTTATTCAGTTTGCTGGCCCTAATAGAGGCAAGTAAGCCTCTAGGAGTTCTATAGCCAGATGAAGACCGCAATTTCAGAGGCTTATTTGGCCAGAGGTAAAGCCCTTCCTATACAATTGAAGGCCCATTCTACTAGAGCAATTTCCTCATCATGGGCAGAGATAGCCGGAGCTTCTGTAGAACAGATTTGCAAAGCTGCCACTTGGAAATACTTTTTCCAGACATCATAGAGTTCACATCTTGTCTTCTGAGGATATGGCCTTTGGATGTAAAGTTCTCAGTGCTGTAGTCCCTCCCTAATAAATTCTTTGGTATTTCTCATGGGTGCTGTTGTGGAGACGTGGGGGGAAATGGTGAATTATACTCACCGATAATTCCTTTTCTGGAAGTCTCCACGACAGCACCCATACATCCCACCGTTTGGTTTTTTATTGTAGTGTTTTGGTGCAC
Source organism: Hyla sarda (assembly GCF_029499605.1). Taxonomy (NCBI): domain Eukaryota; kingdom Metazoa; phylum Chordata; class Amphibia; order Anura; family Hylidae; genus Hyla; species Hyla sarda. The sequence goes on from NC_079191.1 coordinate 300,989,449, forward strand.
TTTTTTCCTTTCCTTCCAGTGTTCTTTATAAATACACTGGTGTGGACGGGAAGGGGTGGGGAATTTAACCTGTGTATTTTCCTGTCCCAATCAGGAGGAGGAGATAATCTCATGGGTGCTGTCGTGGAGACTTACAGAAAATGAATTATCGGTGAGTATAATTCACCATTTCTGCTCTTTTGTTTTCTTCCTCGTCCTATAATATCCATAACTCTGCGGCCCCCTCCACTGCAAGGGCAAGATGAGGAGGCCCACCTGGAGGACACCCCCGGCAAGGCAAGTGCAGTAATGCCTGCAGCTTAACACCCTGAGGGGAAGCAGCACTGTCCGGTCCACTCCGTCCTTTAGCTGGGAGATTGGGGCGGGAGCCTCGGTGGACAACGGCTCCCGCGCCATTTTGGAGTGCCCCGGCATATTCCCTGCTAACTCCGGCAGCTCCTGCAAGGGAGCAAACAAAGTTGGAGATGGGGACAGGCTCCTGCTGGGACGTCTGCTGAGATTTGCAGTTCCTTCCCGACCTTCTAGCTCCCATCTGGACAACTTTAATTCCCCCAAATACTGGCCGTGGGTCTGGAGCTCAAGTCACCTGCAACTGTCTTCTCACATGGCTAGCCACACCTTTTTAATGCCTTTTATCTTTTTTTTTTACTGGGAAATTATAAAAATTGCAATTCAGTGGTTTTTATTTTTTTAACCAAACTAGCCCACCCGGGAGCATTCACATGTCCCTGTTAGACGCTGCTGTCAGCTTTGACAGCGGCAATCTTGCATGCTGACTATTAGCGGTGGCCCCCAGCTACTGAGAACAGCCGGGGGCTGCAGAGTACGGAGCTGGCGTGAGTCCAGAGCCCGCTCCACACAGACTGCTTGAAGCAGGACTAAGGGCCGGAAAATTTCACCTGTCCAGCACCCAGAACTGCATGTCCCGGGTGTCGGGCGATAGGAATTCCACATCCCTGCCCTTCCCTAATAAGTTAGAATTACCCCCCCCCCCTCTTTCCCATTTCAAAAATGTAAATAAAAATATAGAGATGAGCGAAGTGACAGTAATTCGATTTGTCACGAACTTCTCGGCTCGGCAGTTGCCAACTTTAGCTTGCATAAATTAGTTCAGCTTTCAGGTGCTCCGGTGGGCTGGAAAAGGTGGATACAGTCCTAGGAGAGAGGACTCCTAGGACTGTATCCACCTTTTCCAGCCCACCGGAGCACCTGAAAGCTGAACTAATTTATGCAGGCTAAAGTCAGCAACTACCAAGCCGAAAAGTTTGTGAGGAATCGAATTGCTTTAACTTCGCTCATCTCTAAATATAAACATGTGGTATAGCCGCGTACGTAAAAGTCCAAACTATAAAAATATATCCTTAAATAAACTCCAGTCAATGGCGTACACGTAAAAAATAAAATTCCAAAATAGCGTATTTTTGGTCACTTTTTTAATACCGATTTAAAAACTTCAGATAAAAAAAGAGCCTCCAAACTTATTTTTGCTCCTTGATCTGTACTTTTTTATCGGTACTATTTTTGTTTTGATGGGACTTTTTTTATAATTTTTTTTTTCTGGTTTTATGAAGTGATCAAAAAATTTGCAATCCTGGTATTTAGTGTATTACCGTATGTTTATGCCAATGACCGAGCTGTTTCATTAGTTATATTTTAATAGTTTAGACATTTTTTTGCGAAAGCACATGTTTTATTTACATTATTTTATTAAAAAAATTGGGAAAAGCGTGGGCGATTTAGGGTAGGGTCATACGCCACTCCGAGCAGTCACACAGGGCGAATCACCGTGCAAGTCACCGCACGCGGTGTACGCAGACATTGTGTCTGCTCCACTATGTCTGTGAACTGACTGCAAGCTTACGCGTCAACTCGCAGGCCCCTGTGTGACCGGAGCGGCGGATTGTCGCTACAAGCAGGGAGAAACAGCTGGAGGCACACTAATGGTCGGGTCTATTTTTTATTTTTTTGGGGCAGTGTTTTACCAAACAGGGTGTCTCCAATTGTTGTAATACGCCCAGCATGCCCAGACAGCCAAAGGCATGCTTGGAGTTGTAGTTTTGCAACAGGAGAGGAGGGAAAAAACAAACGCAAAAATTAAAACCTTAATCTCTTGGACGCAGGGCACATGGGTACACCCTGCTTTTTTCCAGTCCTTGTTTGGGAAACGCTGCCGTTGGGTATTTTTGGCAGAGGCAAACGCCATGCTTGCACCCTGGTGTCACGGGGCAAGGGGCACGGGCATAAAGTATGCACAGTTAACCCCTTCCCGCTAACGGCCAGTGCCGGGGGTTGCACCTTGTGTCCAGGTCCCCCTATTTTCCCTGCTCGTCCCGCTGACTCAGCCTGACGTGATGCAGATGACTATAGCTGGCTGAAGACATCTTAGGTGGTGATTATAGGACCTAACGTGTGGGAATTTTGGCCTCCTTTTATTTGGATCCTCACAGGAGGAGAGCAGTGCTGCAGGTCATATATGACTAGTTCCCAAGCGCACTGCGGCTAATTTATTCAAGGGTGTTAGAGGGGGCGGGAATATGAGTGAAAAAATATATCGTCGAACCGCCATAAGTTTGAAAAATACCGTGATACACATTTTTGGTCATACCGCCCAGCACTACCTGATCATATGTTTGGGCGATCTCTAAAGCGTCCTCTCTGGAACTCGGGACAGGCGCTCTCCTCATAGTTTTCTGGAAGCGCACCTGATCTTGGGGTCGCTCTCCTGGTCGCTGCCCTAGGTCTCCAGATCTGCGTACCAGGTCAGTTTTGCCTTCATCCAAGACTGCCTTAACCCGCTCCCACTCTCCTGGGGAACTGGAAGATGAGGCGTCAGGTTCTGCCTCTCAGTTAGAGGGTCGAACCGGCATGTCTGACATGGTAGACAACTTTGTCTCGACCATCAAGGACACCTTTCACCTAGAGGATCCAGAAACTTCAGAACCAGCTCCAAAAGTTTCCTTTCACTTCTCCCTTCCATCTCCTAAGGTTTTCAGCTCTCCTGCTGAATTTGACACCTTACTGGAAACAGCATAGAAGCATCCTGACAAGCGCTTTCAAGGGACTAAAAAGGTTCAGGCAAAGTTTCCTTTTGCCCTCATTGCAAGATGGACATCTCCCCCAACCATGGATCATCCGGATTCTCAGCTGTCATTGGCGACTACTCTGCCTTTGGCGGATGCAGTGTCTTTTAAGGACCCGGCGGACAAGAGGATTGAAAATCTGGCAAATTTTGCCTTTGAAGCAGCGGGTTCATCTTTACTTCCTGCCTTCACTTCTGCTTGGGTGTCAAAAGCCCTTTCTGTCTGGGCTTCTCAACTCCGCCAGGGCATTTTGTCCATGGCCCCTTCGGAAGATTTGGCGGATCTTGCACTTAAACTCTACAATGCTAGAGACTTTTTGTGCACTGCTTCTAGGCAGTCGGCCCGTTCTACGGCTTTTGCCACAGGTAATCTTGTCTCTCTCGTTCCATGTGGCTCAAGGCTTGGGACACTGATGCCGCTTCCAAGAAATCTCTCACTAAGCTTCCTTTTACTGGGTCTCGACTTTTTGGGAAACACCTGTATGAGATTATCTCAAAGGCGTACTGGAGGTAAGAGCTCCTTTATTACCACAGAATAAGTCTCGCCGTACCGACTCCCTAAGGAAGTTGACCTCCTTTCGGTCCTATGGTTGGCTCGAGTAGGGTGACCAGATCGGCACCCTCACAGGATAAGAAGGCTCCTTCTTTCAAGACTCGTCCTTCCTGGAAATCGGATAACCATTCCGTAAGCCTCTCTGCCTGAAGGGATGCCCTCACCAGAAGATTGTTCTCAGTCGGAGGGTGTTTGTCCCTTTTCCGGGACGTTAGTCCGCACACGGGCAGGACTCTTGCGTCAGAGATGTTGTTTCCAACAGCTATCTGTCTACTTCCTTTCCAAGGGATCGCTTTTTTTATTCCCTTTCTTGGCAGCAGCCTTTCGAGTTGCGCCTTGGACCCTTCTCGCTTAGGGAGTGATCGTCCCAATTCCTCCCAAGGAGCGTTTTTCGGGCTTATATTCTAACCGGTTTGTGGTTCCCATGAAACGGGGTTCCGTCCACCCGATCCTGGATCTGAAGCTTCTCAAGTCACCTTCTCCTGTCACTTCCGTATGGAGTCTCTCCGTTCTGTAGAGGCATTAATGGATCAAGGGGAGTTTATGTCCGGTGGATATCCGAGACGGCATCCTCCACATCCCCATTTTTCCATCACATCGGCGATATCCTCTTTGCTATTCCAGTGGGCCGTTTTCAATTTGTGGCCCTTCCCTTTGGTCTGGCCATGGCTTCACCAAGGTCTTGGCGGCAGTGATAGCCATCCTGCGGGCTCGTGGTGTGTCCGTAATTCCCTACCTGGAAGACCTCCTGGTCAAGGCTCCAACCAGGGCCAAGAATCAAGTCTGTCTCACTCTTCAGACCTTGTCCTGTTTCGGCTGGGAGGTCAATCGGGACAAGTCCGACCTGACTCCCACCCACTCTCTAATCTTCGGGCTCCAGTTTGACATGGCGACCGCCTTGATTCGGCTTCCGCCGGACAAGCGCCTTGCTCTATTATCAGGAGTTGGGATTCTCCGGCATCCTTTTTCAGTTCTGCATGGAAGTCCTGGGTCAGATCGTGACGACCATGTAATCTGTTCCTTTTTTGCCCATTTTCATTATCTCCCTCTTCAAATTTCTCTTCTGTCCCAGTGGGACAAGTCTCTGCTATCCCTCGATCACAGGATCATCCTTCCTTCCAGGACTCGCCAGTCCCTCCTGTGGTGGCTTCGGTCTCTTCTTCTTCAAGGGCGATCCTTTCTGCCCCTCCACTGGCAAGTCATCTTGATAGATGCCAGTCTCCGTGGTTGAAGAGGACTCTTCAGGGACTGGACAGTCCAGGGCCTTTGGTCCTCCTGGAAAGCTCTTCTCCCCATCAACATCCTGGAACTCGGGGCAATCTTCCTTTTGCCTCCGCCATTGGGAGTGTCCAGTCGTAAAACTCCACAGCTGTGGCGTTTGTCAATTGCCATGGCAGCACATGCAGCTTAATGGCGATGGCAGAGTTCTCAAAAATCCTTCTCTGGGCGGAGCTCAGAGTTCCCTCCATCTAAGTGATTCACATACCAGGGGTGAAAAATTGGGAGTCTGACTTTCTCAGCCGCTCCTCAGCTGACCTTGGCGAGTGGTCTCTTCATCAAGAAGCGTTTGCATAAATCTGCAACCTCTGGGGCTCTCCGGATGTTTACCTGTTTGCTTCCCACCACAACCAGAAAGTTCCTCACTTTGTGGCGAAGTCCCGGGATCTCTTTGGTTTAGTTGTGGACGTCCTGGTGCTTCCCTGGTTGCACCTCGCCCTCCCTTATCTCTTCCCCCCCCCCCCCCTCCCCCTTCCTTCCTCTCCTTCCCAGGGTCCTGAGGAAGCTCAAAGCGGAGGGCATTCCCGCCATTCTCACACATGGGCCCAGGACGGACGGGCCCAGGCGGTGGTGGTACGCAGACGTGGTTCATCTAGTGGACGATGTGCCACTGCACCTCCCAGTTCGCCCCGACCTGCTCTCTCAGGATCTCCTTTGCAACCCTAATTTACAGTCGCTGCATTTGACGGCATGGCGGTAGAGACCGTGGTTCTGAGAGACAGGGGGTTCTCTCCAAGTAGTTCGCACTATGATCAAGGCGCACGAGCCCTCCTCTGCGAGGATTTACCACCGTACTTGGCGGTCTTATTTTCGTTTGTGTGAATCTCACTCCTCCAGTTACATTCTATCTCCCACAACTTCTTTCCTTTTTACAGTCGGGGCTGGAACAATGCTTGGCTCTGTTCTCTTAAGGGACAAGTTTCCTCTCTCTCCATCCTCTTCCAACGTCACCTGGCGTCCTATCCTCACATCCGGACTTATCTGCAGGGTATTGCTCATGCGGCTCCACCTAACAGATCACCCTACTCTACCTTTTGGGATCTAAATTTGGTTCTCGATGCCTTACAGGGTACTCCCTTCGAACCTCTCATGGATGTTCCTCTTCGTATCCTTTCCTGGAAGGTGGCCTTCCTCATTGCTTTCACTCCCTCTCCTGCATTCTCCCTACTTGGACTTAAACCAGGACAAGGTTGTTTTTTCGTCCGGTCCTGCACTTTTTGCCTAAGGTGGTCTCCGCCTCTCGCCTAACTGAGGCCCTTGTCCTTCCGTCCTTTTTGTCCTGCTCAATCTCATTCCACCCATTTGTTCTGGTGTTCCTGGTTTGGTTACCTGTCTGAGGGTGCTTTCAGTTAATTTTTATTCTGTGGTTTCCCCAGACAGTTACTGTTTTCTCTTTACCTGTCGGTCCTCTCCTACTAAACTGATTAGCTCAGGTACCTGTGGGCGGGTATATCCTGCTGGGAGGGGCTGACTTTTCTGGTGCCTAGTGTTAAGCTTCCTAGTGGCAGCTGCATATACCCACGGTTTCTGTGTCCCCCAATGGATCCTCAGAAAGATTTTACGGTAAGCATAAAAATCTACTTAGCAAGTTTAAAAAGCAAGTTTAAATGTCCCAATTCACAAAAAGTTATAATTAATGACTTCTCTACTGTAAGAATAAAGACCAATGCATGCAGTGCCTCACGTAACCGCAAAACGAACACGTTAAGTGACCGTGAAGAAGCATGCTTTTCATGTGCTTTACTATATGGCACGCAACGCACAATTAGGAGCGGCAATACTTATACTTTCTATAGTGTTGTGTTCTGCTGTTACAGGGAACCTATGGGTAACCTAGCCTCTCACTGATTTTGGCAGGACTAGAGGGAATGGAGGGTCAATGGTTCAAGACTGAAGCTGTAAACCATTGGAAAAAGGCTATAAAAACTTGTAAACTCGATTGTTAGCTTAAAGGGGTACTCCGCCCCTAGACATCTTATCCCCTATCCAAAGGATAGGGGATAAGATGTCAGATCGCTGGGTTCCCGCTGCATAATGTTGGGCGATACAGTGGCCGGAGCAGCTTTATGTCCTGGCTCCGCCCCTCGTGACGTCATGGCTCGCCCCCTCAATACAAGTCTATGGGAGGGGGCGTGGCGGTCATCACGCCCCCTGCCATAGACTTGAATTAAGGGGGCGAGCCGTGATGTCACGAGGAGCGTAGCAATGATGTCACCCTATTCCGTCCCCTGTATCGCCCGTCATTACGCACAGAGCGAACTTGCTCTGTGTAGTAATGAAAGCGCGGTGCCGCAGCAGCGATCCCGGGGGTCCCCAGCAGCGGGACCACGGCGATCTGACATCTCATGCCCTATCCTTTTGATAGGGGATAAGATGTCTACGGGCGGAGTACCCCTTTAAACATGACCATGGGATTCTACTAGGGAAATCATGTGTTATAATAAATGCCCCTTCCTGGATCCTCCCACTGCCCTATCTTCAGCAGCAGATCAGCACACAAACTGTTCAACACAGTAGACTGTTGGCTTCCCAGCCAGTAGTCCTGTGGTAATGACATGTATGTTGCCTTTCTTTCCTTCAAGGAATGTATAAAATACATTCGCATATGAATACAGAGGAGTCGGAAGTACAAAAAACTCCGGAGTCGGAAAATGTATCTACAGACACCACAGCCCTGGTTTGTCCTATATTGTTTTGACAGCTGTCCATCCCCAATGCACACATTATGTACCACACCGCATGGGTTGGTTTTATGGCTTTATGACAAACTGATTGTGAACAATAGTTTCTAATCTTTCTCCTGTTTAATTAATCACCACTCAAAGAGCAAGTCTTGCTGGCACTGTCTACTTTTCCATTTGTGATTTTTAGTCCATAGGCTGAGTACCTGTCACCAAACGAAACTTTTAATATATTGTTCTTTATGTAATTATAAGACACTTTTCTGTTTACTTGCTGTTAAAATGCTCAACATGGTTTTTATGTTTTTAAACACTCAAGGATTCAGGGCGTACCTGTATGCCTGCTCCCGTTCTATAACACGTGGCCCCGCATCATAGCGGGTCGGGCCCAGCCGTTGTAAACAACGGTCGGTACCTGTGGCTAATAGCGCGCGGCACTGATCGCGGTGCCGCGCGCTGTTGACCCTTTAGACGCGGCATTCAAAGTTGATTCAAAGTTAAACTAAACTAATGCCAGTTAGTTCAGGGGGCTGTTTGGGACCGCCGTGGCTTCCCGAACAGCTGTAGGACACAAGGAAAGTCCTCTTACCTGCCTCCTAGTGTCCGATCGCCGAATGACTGCTCAGTGCCTGAGATCCAGGCATGAGCAGTCAAGCAGCAGAATCATCGATCAATGGTTTCTTATGAGAAACCATTGATGGAAAAGATAAGTGTGTGTAGTGTTATAGCCCCCTTTGGGAGTTCTAAAATTGAAAAAAAAGTTAATAAAGGTCACTTAACCCCTTCCCTAATAAAAGTTTGAATCACCCCTTTTCCGATTTAAAGTGTAAATAAAAATAAACGTGGTATTGCCGCGTGCTGAAATGTCCGAATTATAAAAATATATTGTTAAACCGCATGGTCAATGGCGTAGGCTAAAAAAAATTCCTAAGTCCAAAATAGCATATTTTTGGTAATTTTTTATATAATTAACACTTTTGCGCATCTTGGCTTATATATACATGACACGCAGTTAACCCGGCGATGCGCGGCATCGCAGGGGTTAACAGGCTGAACTCCCGCTGTCACCGGCGGGAGACCATTTCTGCCTGACATCCCAGGACCATCTGTGATTGGTCCTGGGCAGGGAGCTCTGTGATTGGTCCCTGAAGACCAATCACAGCGTCTTGGCTACTTTGTAACAATAACGCCGGCTCCGAAGCTCTCACTTCAGTCTGTGTAGCGATCGGAGCCGGCGATATTGTTACAGAGAAGGAAGAAAGAAGAGAGTGTTAAAATATCTTTTTTAAAAGCTTCTAAATAACTAAAAGTGAAAGAGCTGTGCCCCTGCAGCTGCTCCGTCCACCTGTCCCTATTGCTGTAGCCTGTGGATCTGACCGGCTACAGTGAAGAGTTTGTCAGTGTGACTCTCCGCTAAATAGCTAAAAAAAAGATTTGTGGTGCCCTTTACCCCTGCTGCTGCTCCTGTCCCTATTGCTGTAGCCTGTGGATCTGACAGGCTACAGTAAAGAGTTAAAAAAAAAAAAAGTTGTGGTGCCCCTTACCCCTGCTGCTGTGCCCCTTACCCCTGCATCCTTCCATCTATCCATCCCTCCATCCAACCATCCATTCATCCCTCCATCCAACCATCCCTCTTGCTGTAGTGAGGCTGCAGTGAAGCACTTTCCCTCATTCATTCCATTCATTCAGCTGCTGTAGCCTGTGTAGCAGAAGATTGAAGAATACAGTTTATAAAAGCTTTTATAAAAGCTAAATAAAAAGTTATAATAAAGAGCTGTGGTGCCCCTTACCCCTGCTGCTGTCCGCCATCCATCCATCCCTAGTGCAGTAGCGAGGCTGCAGTGAAGCACTTCTTCCCGTTCATTCCAGTCCATTCGTTCATTCCAGTCCATTCGTTCATTCCAGTCCATTCGTTCATTCCAGTCCATTCGTTCATTCCAGTTCATTCCAGTCCGTTCGTTCGTTCATTCCATTCCTTCAGTTGCTGTAGCCTGTGTGTAGCAGAAGAAAGAAGATACAGTTTATAAAAGCTTTTATAAAAGCTAAATAAAAAGTTGTAAAAAAAGAGCTGTGGTGCCACTTACCCCTGCTGCTGTCCGCCATCCATCCATCCCTCCATCCATCCCTCCATCCCTAGTGCTGTAGCGAGGCTGCAGTGAAGCACTTCTTCCCATTCATTCATTCCAGTCCATTCATTCCATTCATTCATTTATTCGTTCATTCCATTCCTTCAGTTGCTGTAGCCTGTGTGCAGCAGAAGAAAGAAGATACAGTTTATAAAAGCTAAATAAAAAGTTATAAAAAAGAGTTGTGGTGTCCCTTACCCCTGCTGCTGTCCGCCATCCATCCATCCCTAGTGCTGTAGCGAGGTTGCAGGGAAGTGCTTCTTTTCATTCATTCACCAGCTGCTGTAAGCTACAGTAAAGAAATCTAAGGCTGGGTTCACACTACGTTTTCTCCCATACGGGAGCGCATACGGCAGGGTGGAGCTAAAAGCTCGCGCTCCTGTATGTCACCGTATGCGCTCCCGTATGTCATTCATTTCAATGAGCCGACCAGAGTGAAACGTTTGGTCCGGTCGGCTCATTTTTGCGCCGTATGCGCTTTTACAACCGGACCTAATACTGTGGTCAACCACGGTTTTAGATCCGGTTGTAAAAGCGCATACGGCGCAAAAATGAGCCGACCGGACCAAACGTTTCACTCCGGTCGGCTCATTGAAATGAATGACATACGGGAGCGCATATGGTGACATACGGGAGCGCGAGCTTTTAGCTCCCCCCTGCCGTATGCGCTCCCGTATGGGAGAAAACGTAGTGTGAACCCAGCCTAAGTCTGTCACCCTTTCATTCCATCACCACCTTGTACACCTCCATGCTACCTTTTTACATGTTTACCTAGTCCGTCACTGATTTGTGATAGTAGTGACAGTTTGCCATTTTTTTTCTATACTGGTATCACCGCCAGCTTAGTTCAAGAGATCTGTTCAGGACAGTGGTGACAGTTTGCCACAGTGTTGTTTGCACTGCAGTTACATCTTGTTGTTTTTTTCCGTTAAAAAATAAAAAATAAAAAAAATATATAAAATACAAAAAAATATATAGTACTATTGTTGGTACATCAGAGACAGTTTGCCACTTTTTTTTTTATCTAAACTAAAAGTGTCTTCTGAAAATGTCAAGGCATCACACATACACCAGTGAGGAGGCATATGCCTTCTTGGCATCTTCCTCAGGTTCAGACAGCGGGGAAGAGTTGCTTTATTTGCCGCCTTCTTCCTCATCCTCTACCGATTCTGTCACCGTCCTAGGCATAGTACTGAGCCAGGTCCTAGTACCAGTACTAACCAAGGTCCTAGTACCATCTGAGTGGGCTCCGGCTTCTGGCTTTATACCCAATTTGCCTGAGTTTGTGGCCACTGCAGGCATTCGTGTTAACACCACAGGGTTTAACCCCTTGGGGACGGAGCCCATTATGACCCTAAGGACGGGAGCATTTTTTGCAAATCTGACCACTGTCACTTTAAGCATTAATAACTTTGGAATGCTTTTACTTATAAATTTGATTCCGAGATTGTTTTTTCATGACATATTCTACTTTATGTTAGTGGTAAATTTTCGGCGATACTTGCATCCTTTCTAGGTGAAAAATGCAAAAATTTCATGAAAAATTAGAAAATTTTGCATTTTTCTAACTTTGAAGCTCTCTACTTATAAGGAATATGGATATTCCAAATAAATTATGTATTGATTCACATATACAATTTGTCTACTTTGTTTGCATCATAAAATTGACGAGTTTTAACTTTTGGAAGACAAAAGTTCAGCAGCAATTTTCCAATTTTTCGCAAAATTTTCTAAATCGGAATTTTTCAGGGACCAGTTCAGGTTTGAAGTGGATTTGAAGGGTCTTCTGGTTAGAAATACCCGATAAATGACCCCATTATAAAAACTGCACCCCTCAAAGTATTCAAAATGACAATCAGTAAGTGTGTTAACCCTTTAGGTGTTTCACAGGAATAGCAGCAAAGTGAAGGAGAAAATTCAAAATCTTAATTTTTTACACTGGCATGTTCTTGTAGACCCAGTTTTTGAATTTTTACAAAGGGTAAAAGGAAAAAAATCCTCTCAAAATCTGTAACCCAATTTCTCTCGAGTAAGAAAATACCTCATATGTGTATGTCAAGTGTTCGGCGGGTGCACTAGAGGGCTCAGAAGCGAAGGAGCAACAATGGGATTTAGGAGAGTGAGTTTTTCTGAAATGGTTTTTGGGGGGCATGTCCCATTTTTAGGTAGCCCCTATGGTGCCAGGACAGCAAAAAACCCCACATCGCACACTATTATGGAAACGACACCCCTCAAGGAACGTAACAAGGGGTACGGTGAGCCTTAACACCCACAGGTGTTTGACAACTTTTTGTTAACGTCGGATGTGTAAATGAAAAAAAAATATTTTTCCACTAAAATGCTGGTTTTTCCCCAAATTTAACTTTTTTACAAAGGGTAATAGGAGAAAATGCCCCCCAAAATTTGTAACCCATTTCTTCTGAGTATGGAAATACCCGATATGTGGACGTCAAGTGCACTGCGAGCGAACTACAATGCTCAGAAGAGAAGGAGCACCATTGAGCTTTTAGAGAGATAATTTGTTTGGAATGGAAGTCGGGGGCCATGTGCATTTACAAAGCCCCCCGTGGTGCCAGAACAGTGAACCCCCCCACATGTGACCCCATTTTGGAAACTACACCCCTCACGGAATGTAATAAGGGGTGCAGTGAGCATTTACACCCCACTGGCGTTTGACAGATCTTTGGAACAGTGGGCTGTGCAAACAAAAAAATAAAATTTTTCATTTTCACAGACCACTGTTCCAAAAATCTGTCAGACACCTGTGGGGCGTAAATGCTCACTGTACCCCTTATTACATTCCGTGAGGGGTGTAGTTTCCAAAATGGGGTCACATGTGGGTATTTATTATTTTGCATTTATGTCAGAACCGCTGTAAAATCAGCCACCCCTGTGCAAATCACCAATTTCGGCCTCAAATGTACGTAGTGCGCTCTCACTCCTGAGCCCTGTTATGCGCCCGCAGAGCATTTTACGCCCACATATGGGGTATTTCCGTACTCAGCAGAAATTGTGTTACAAATTTTGGGGGTCTTTTTTTCCTTTTACCTCTTGTGAAAATAAAAAGTAAAGGGCAACACCAGCATGTTAGTGTAAAAATTTATTTTTTTTACACTAACAGGCTGGTGTAGACCCCAACTTTTCCTTTTCATAAGGGGTAAAAGGAGAAAAAGCCCCCCAAAATTTGTAGTGCAATTTCTCCCGAGTACGGAAATACCCCATATGTGGCCCTAAACTGTTTCCTTGAAATACGACAGGGCTCCAAAGTGAGAGAGCACATGCGCATTTGAGGACTAAATTAGGGATTGCACAGGGGTGGACATAGGGGTATTCTACGCCAGTGATTCCCAAACAGGGTGCCTCCAGCTGTTGCTAAACTCTCAGCATGCCTGGACAATCAGTGGCTGTCCGGAAATGCTGGGAGTTGTTGTTTTGCAACAGCTGGAGGCTCCGTTTTGGAAACACTGCTGTACAATACGTTTTTATTTTTATTGGGGGGGACAGTGTAAGGGGGTGTATATGTAGTGTTTTACTCTTTATTAGGTGTTAGTGAAGTGTAGTGTAGTGTTTTACTCTTTATTAGGTGTTATTGTAGTATAGTGTTTTTAGGGTACATTCACACTGGCGGGTTACGGTAAGTTTCCCGCTAGGAATTTGCGCTGCGGCGAAAAATTTGCCGCAGCTCATACTTGAAGCAGGAAACTTGCTGTAAACCCGCCCGTGTGAATGTACCCTGTACGTTCACATGGGGGGGGGGGGGGGAAACCTCCAGCTGTTTCAAAACTACAACTCCCAGCATGCACGGTCTGTCAGTACATGCTGGGAATTGTAGTTTTGCAACAGCTGGAGGCACACTGGTTGGAAAACCTTCAGTTAGGTTCTGTTACCTAACTCAGTATTTTCCAACCAGTGAGCCTCCAGCTGTTGCAAAACTACAACTCCCAGCATGCACGGTCTGTCAGTACATGCTGGGAGTTGTAGTTTTGAAACAGCTGGAGGCACACTGGTTGGAAAATACTGAGTTGGGTTCTGTTACCTAACTCAGTATTTTCCAACCAGTGTGCCTCCAGCTGTTGCAAAACTACAATTCCCAGCATGTCTGATCACAGAAGGGCATGCTGGGAGATGTAGTTATGCAACAGCTGGAGTGCTACAATTTAGAGACCACTGAACAGTGATCTCCAAACTGTGGACCTCCAGATGTTGCAAAACTACAACTCCCAGCATGCCCAGACAGCAAACAGCTGTGTGGGCATGCTGGGAGTTGTAGTTTTGCAAGATCTAGAGGGCAGTATAGAGATCACTGTGCAGTGGTCTCTAAACTGCAGACCTCCAGCTGTTGCAAAACTACAAATTCCAGCATGCCCATACAGCAAACAGCTGTCTGGGCATGCTGGGAGTTGTAGTTTTGCAACATCTGGAGGGCTACAGTCTAGAGACCACTATAGTGGTCTCAGACTGTAGCCCTCTAGATGTTGCTATGCAACTACTCACCGGCTTCCGTCGCATCCGGGAGCCGTCCTCTTCTGCCGCACGCCGCCACAGATCTCCGTCGCCGTAAGTGGACTCCGGCGCCGCTCCTCTTCGTTTTCCCCGTTCTGCCCCGCCTATTGTGGGAGGGCAGGACGGGGAAAACGAAAGTAAACCCCTCCGCCCCAGATCTTCTATTGGTGGTCGCGTCTAGACCACCAATAGCAGAGATAGGAGGGGTGGCAACTCTGCCACCTCACTCCTATCGCTTTAGGGGGATCGTGGGTGTCTTAGACACCCGCGATCCCCCTTCTATTCCGGGTCACCATAGACCCGTAATGACCCGGAATCGGCGCAAATCGCAAGTGTGAATTCACTTGCGATTTGCGCCGATCGCCGACATGGGGGGGTCTAATGACCCCCCTGGGCATTTGCACGGGGTGCCTGCTGATAGATATCAGCAGTCACCCCGGCCCGGTCCCCGCCCGGCGCGCGGCGGGGGCCGAAATTCCCACGGGCGTATGGATACGCCCTTCGTCCTTAAGTACCAGGACGCAAGGGCGTATGCATACGCCCTTCCTCCCCAACAGGTTAAAGAAGCTGATTTTTTTTTTTTCAGCTCTTCTTTTCAGAAGAGTCAATTAGCCTGATTGTGGAAGAAACCAACAGATATGGAGAGCAGTTTATTGCAGCCCATCCACAGGCATATCATGCCAGGCCTGACAAGTGGACGCCAACCAATCCACTGGAGTTAAAAATATTTTTTTTGCCCTTTCTCTAAATATGGGCATAACTAAAAAGCCCACAATTCGATCCTATTGTAGCAATGATATAATTTACCATACTCCCTTGTACCGTGCAGTCATGCCAAGGACTCTGTTTGAAGTCCTCCACAAATTCCTTCATTATGCTAATAATGAAAATTGCCCACCCCAGAGAGATCCTATTTTGATGTCAACTATTTAAACCAAAAATTTGCAGAAGTGTACACCCCTGAAAAAGAAATTGCAGTTGACGAGTCTCTTGTGCACTACAAGGGAAGGTTGCACTGCCTAACAAACGGGCCAGGTATGGGGTAAAACTTTATAAATTGTGCGAAAGTGCAACAGGCTACATGCACAAATTTAGGGTCTATGAAGGAAAAGACTCAACATTAGAGCCCCCAGAGTGTCCCCCCCCCCACCCCCCCCCCCGGACTAAAAACGGGAAAAATTGTATGGGATCTAGTTCACCCCCTGTTAGATCAAGGATATAACATAACATATACCTTGACAATTTTTATACTAGTGTCCCACTACTTCAATGCCTGTTTGCCAAGGGTACTAATGCCTGTGGTACCATTATGTGAAACCAAAGATCTTCCCAAAAATTTTGTATGGCAAAAATTGAACAGGGGAGGGAAGCAAGGCTGTGTACAAGGACAACATGATGCTTGTCAAGTACAGGGACAAGCTTGATGTACTTGTACTAACCACCATACACCCAGACAGATCCACCCCTGTCCAAGTCCATGGTACCACAGAGAGCCCTAAAACCTGTGTGTATCCAGGACTATAACAAGTTCATGGGAGGGGTGGATCTGTCTGATCAGGTCTTGCAGCCATACTCTGCCCTTCGCAAAACCCGGGCCTGGTATAAGAAATTGGCGCTGCACCTCCTCCAAATTGCCCTGTACAATGCATTTGTGCTGTACAAACGTGCAGGAAATACAGCAACATTCCTGTAATTTCAGGAAAATGTTATAAAGGCCTTTCTGTTTGGGGATCAGGAAGGGGAGGGAAGCAGTGCCACAGGATCCGAGAACAGCATAGTACCAGGGCAACATTTTCCTGGGGTAGTTCCCTGTAGAGAATCGGGGAGTAGGCTACAGAAGAGGTGTCGGGTATGCTCCAAACGTGGCATTAGAAAACTCGAGACATGTCCCCACAAGCCCGGTCTGTGCATCGAAGACTGTTTCAAAATTTATCACACGGCTTTTGATTTCTGAATTTGGCCCCTTTAATTATTTTTACAATTATATTATTACTTATTAGTGAGCAATTCAGTAATTTCCCCTTTTTCTCCATTACATTTTATTTCTATAAATCAAATTGGCAAATCCCTAACAAAACTAAAAATTCATATTATACCCCTAGATGAATACTTTGTCCGATGTAGTTTTACATTTTTACCATCTTGCTATACCCCTAACAAAACTAAAAACCATTCTCATTATACCCTGTGAGAAGGTAAAAGGGATGGTGATTGATGGACGCTATGTGTCACCTAGGTTCCTGGCCTTGGTGAAGTAAAGCCGAATATTCTTCCAGTATCTGTGCTACTCTGCAGCCTGATACTATGTCTGTAGTGTGGCTGGAAGGCCAACATGGGACGGCTTTACTGGGAATGACTGTAGGGTGGGGGTCATTCCCCACAATCCAGGCAGACTTTTCTTGGTCTTAAAGCTAGGCTCCCTCAACAAGTGAGGGGGATTGTCTTTTGAAAGCTAACACAGCCAGGAGAAGCTGTGTGAGGAGCTTTGATCTGGATATCAGGAAAAGCCATTGCTATCTCTCCACACTTCTAAACTGCTAACCGCACCTCACTGCAAAAGCGAGTTGTCACATCCCCTAGTTCAATACTTTTAACTACCTGGTATAGTTTTATATTTTTACCACCTTGCTAAACCCCTAACAAAACTAAAAAGAATTCTCATTACACCCCTAGATGAATACCTTGGCAGGTTTAGTTTCATATTTATGTGAAAGTGAAAAAAATTGGTGCTAAAAGTGCAAAATATGCCTCCAAATTTGAAATTTCATTTTCACTGCTGAGTTCTACAGACTTTCCTCAAAAACCTGAAGAGTCAAAAAAAATTGCTACACCCCAAAATGATATGGGGTGTATTTTCCAAAATGGAGTGCGACATGCTCCCAGAGCAAAATTTGCTTCCAAAAAGCCAAAATGTGACTCCTTCTTTTCTGAGACCTTTAGTGCGCCAGCAGAGCACTTTTCACCCCCATATGGGGTGTTTTCTGAATCGGGAGAAATTGGGCTTCAAATTTTGGGGGGAAATTTCTGCTTTAACCCTTTGTAAAAATGTAAAATATTTGGGAAACCAAGCATTTTAGGGAAAAATTTTTTATTTTTTTTTACATATGCAAAAGTTGTGAAACCCCTGTGGGGTATTAAGGTTCACTTTACCCCTTGTTACATTCCCCAAGGGGTCTAGTTTCCAAAATGGTATGCCATGTGTATTTTTTTTTTTTTTTTTTTGCTGTCCTGGCACCATAGGGGCTTCCTAAATGCGGCATGCCCCCAGAGCAAAATTTCCTTCCAAAAAGCCAAATGGGACTACTCCTCTTCTGAGACCTGTAGTGCGCCAGCAGAGCACTTTTCACCCCCATATGGGGTGTTTTCTGAATCGGGAGAAATTGGGCTTCAAATTTTGGGGGGTAATTTCTGCTTTAACCCTTTGTAAAAATGTAACATTTTTGGCAAAATAAGCATTTTAGGTAAAAAATAATAATTTTTTTTTACATTTGCAAAAGTCGTGAAACACCTGTGGGATATTAAGGTTCACTTAATTCCTTGTTGCGTTCCTCAAGGGGTCTAGTTTCCAAAATGGTATGCCATTTGTTTTTTTTTTTTTTTTTTTTTTTTTGCTTTTCTGGCACCTCAGGGGCTTCCTAAAGGTGACATGCCCCCCAAAAACCATTTCAGAAAAATGTTCTCTCCAAAATCCCCTTGTTGCTCCTTCCCTTCTGAGCCCTCTACTGCGCCCGCCGAACACTTTACATGGACATAATTGTTACTCGAAAGAAATTGGGCTACAAATACAAGTAAAAAGTTTATCCTTTTACCCCTTGTAAAAATTCAAAAATTGTGTCTAAAAGAGCATGCGAGTGTAAAAAAGATTTTGAATTTTCTCCTTCACTTTGCTGCTTTTCCTGTGAAACACCTAAAGGGTTAAAACACTGACTGAATGTCATTTTGAATACTTTGGGGGGGGGGGGTGCAGTTTTTATAATGGGGTCATTTATGGGGTATTTCTAATATGAAGACCCTTCAAATCCACTTCAAAACTGAACTGGTCCCTGAAAAATAGCGAGTTTGAAAATTTTGTGAAAAATTTGAAAATTGCTGCTGAACTTTGAAGCCCTCTGGTGTCTTCCAAAAGTAAAAACTCATCAATTTTATGATGCAAACATAAAGTAGACATATTGTATATGTGAATAATAAAAAAAATATTTGGAATATCCATTTTACTTACAAGCAGAGAGCTTCAAAGTTAGAAAAATGCTAAATTTTCAAAATTTTCATCAAATTTGGGGATTTTTCACACAGAAAGGATGCAAGTTACCACAAAATTTTACCACTATGTTAAAGTAGAATATGTCACGAAAAAACTCTTTTGGAATCAGAATGATAGATGAAAGCATTCCAGAGTTATTAATGTTTAAAGTGACAGTGGTCAGAATTGCAAAAAACGCTCCGGTCCTTAAGGCCAAAATGGGCTGTGTCCTTAAGGGGTTAAAAATGTATAAAAAGCGATCAATAAGTCTGATCAATACAAAAATGGTACCGCTAAAAACTTCAGATCATGGCGCCAAAAAACTAGCCCTCATACCGCCCCATACGTGGAAAAATTAAGTTATAGGGGTCAGAAGATGACTATTTTAAACATATAAATTTTCCTGCATTTTTTTTTTCCAGAAGTACGATAATCAAACCTATACAAGTAGGGTATCATTTTAATCGTATGGGCCTACAGAATAAAGAGGGTAATTTTTACTGAAAAATGTACAGTGTAGAAACGGAAGCCCCCAAAAGTTGCAAAATGGTTTTGTCGCACAATGATTTTTTTTTTTTTTTTTTTCGCTTTGCTGTAGATCTTTGGGTAAAATGACTGATTTTCATTACAAAGTAGAATTGGTGGCACACAAAATAAGCTATCATATGGATTTTTAGGTGCAAAATTTAAAGAGGAAAAATCGAAAGTGCAAAAAAACAAAAACACTGGGTCCTTAAGGGGTTAATGTGATTGAAAAACGGTCACTGGGTGGCTCTGTTCTGTTCCCTGCCACAATTCTAACATTTAGTTTGGTTTCCTCCTGGCCTGGCAGGAGTTGAAACTCAGGAAGTACGTTCAGGGTATGGCGAGACACAGCTCTCACAGGCTTCAGTGATGTTGTGCCTGCTGGGGAAGCCCACTTTCTCCTGCTGGGAGCTCACACAATGTGAGCAAGGGGAAAGGTATGATACAGAGCTTTTTAGGAGTAATTAGGGAATATGTTTGTTTAGAAAATATGGTTTGATGACAGGCACTCTTTAACATTCCATTGAGAATATCACTTTCGGCTACCAGGACGATTACCCCAGATACTGATGTCGATCACATTCCACATTCAATTGGCCCCCACGACATCCGAGCCACTGACAATGAGGAGAACTGGCAGCTGCTTTTTACTGAATCGAGATGTAGGAAGTGACAGTCTGGAAGCAAGGTAGGAGGGTCAGAATGTTGCAGAGGGAGCCGCTGGTTTCATTGTATGGCCTGGTAAGCTGTGAGGGCCTGGTATTGGAACCCTTCCCATTGTCGGGGTGACAGGCGTGAGTCCGTGATGTGTGCAAGTGAGTTTATACATTTAATAAGTGACTTTGGTACTTACACTAACCGGGAGTTAGTTTTGGGTGGAGCCAGTAGAAAGTACAGACTTCAACATTAAAATATATTACTATAAATATTACATTTTAATGTTATGTACTTAGTAGGTTAATTTTCATGAAGATGTTACCATTTACTGCAGTTAATTTGTTATTACTAACTATTATACAGGAGTCTTATGAAATTTCAACTTTACAGCCCTTTGGAGCTGCAGACTGATTGGCATACCCATTCTGACCCCTATCAACTGCTGACAGTTAAAAAACAGTGAAAACCTGAGCATTAGTTATGGAGTATTGGAAGAACATGGAGGGATAAAACATTTATCAATGTTTGCTTATGTATTCCTTTTTTTTTTTAGTAATTTTTTCCTTACTTTTTTATTGCTTATGTGTGACTTATTTATCAACTGGTTTCAGCCTGTTGATGATTTTTCTTTCACATAAGCAATTTCTTCTTTTTTTACTTTGGTAGTAGCTTTTTCTGCTCCATGTTTGAGCTGGAGTAAATTTAGTCCATTTTTAACCTTGTTGCGACTTTTTTTTGCGCAGTTGCGACTGTCGCAGTTAATACCTGACTACCCGTAGTCCATTTTAAAATGATACCTTCATAGTTAAGTTTTTGAAAACTTGCTTTTCTCGCTTTGCAGTCAAAATGTTGCACGGAAAATCGCGTAGTCGCAGGTGCGACATTTTTAGTAAAGAAAAATTACTAAATAACAATGCTTATGAAGAAATATAAAATCCCATCCCTTCCCCAATATCGCGCCACACCCCTACCCCTTAATTCCCTGGTTGAACTTGATGGGCATATGTCTTTTTTCGACCGTACTAACTATGTAACTATGTAACTAAATCGCTTGATAAATGCCTGTCATGGTTCAGGCACAATGAATGCACTATGAAAGGCAGTGTAAAGTGATGTTAGTCAGGTGGGCAACATTTTCAACACTAAACAACATTAAGGTGAGCTTCTTGAGGACAGAAACCTCCCGTGGAGCAGATTTTCTGCTCCACGGGAGCTTTCTGTCCTCACTGAGCTCGCCTTAGTGTTTAGTGTTGAGAATGTTGCCCTCCTAAACTTTGTTGCAGATGGAGTATCCCCCTCATTGAAATTAAGTGTTGCTGTCAGAAGAATAATCGATGGTTTGAGGAACATGAGTTCAAAGTATTCCTAGACCTCCATCTAACCCAAATACCTGTCTAATCAAGCTTCTGTGGAATCTGATGCAAAAATAAGTCTAGTCCTTAGATGCCGCACCTCTCAATTTGAGGACGCAGGAATTTTTCATCTTTGCAATTTCGTTTTTTGCCCCACACATTTTAATAACTTTTAGGGTACGTTCACACGAGCTGACCCACAGCATTTTTTACGATGCAGATCCATCGCTGAAGGAACCCTGCATGGTGGCTTTGCATGTGCCTGCTCGGAGCAGCAATACGCTGCTACAAACAGACAGAGTGCTATATGCGAGTTGTAGCGCGCATGCGCAATATACTTGCACATCACGGCAGCTCTCTGCCTAGCTCATGGAGCAGAGGGGAGTGGCTGCGATGTGTGCGAGTACACCACGCATGCGCTGCAACCCGCACATAGCAGTGTGTCTACTTGTAGCTGCGTATTGCCGCTCCAAGCAGGCACATGTAAAGCCACCATGCAGCTGAAGGACCTTCAGCGGCTGATCTGCAGCGTAAAATACATTGTAGCTCCACTTGTGTAAATGTACCCTTAACCCCTTAAGGACGCAGGACGTAAATGTACGTCCTGGTGAGGTGGTACTTAACGCACCAGGACGTACATTTACGTCCTATGCATAACCGCGGGCATCGGAGCGATGCCCGTGTCATGCGCGGCTGATCCCGGCTGCTGATCGCAGCCAGGGACCCGCCGGCAATGGCCGACGCCCGCGATCTCGCGGGCGTCCGCCATTAACCCCTCAGGTGCCGGGATCAATACAGATCCCGGCATCTGCGGCAGTTCGCGATTAAAATGAACGATCGGATTGCCCGCAGCGCTGCTGCGGGGATCCGATCATTCATAACGCCGCACGGAGGTCCCCTCACCTTCCTCCGTGCGGCTCCCGGCGTCTCCTGCTCTGGTCTGTGATCGAGCAGACCAGAGCAGGAGATGACCGATAATACTGATCTGTTCTATGTCCTATACATAGAACAGATCAGTATTAGCAATCATGGTATTGCTATGAATAGTCCCCTATGGGGACTATTCAAGTGTAAAAAAAAATGTAAAAAAATGTAAAAGTAAAAGTAAAAAAAAAGTGAAAAATCCCCTCCCCCAATAAAAAAGTAAAACGTCCGTTTTTTCCTATTTTACCCCCAAAAAGCGTAAAAAACATTTTTTATAGACATATTTGGTATCGCCGCGTGCGTAAATGTCCGAACTATTAAAATAAAATGTTAATGATCCCGTACGGTGAACGGCGTGAACGAAAAAAATTTTAAAAAGTCCAAAATTCCTACTTTTTTAATACATTTTATTTAAAAAAAAATTATAAAAAATGTATTAAAAGTTTTTTATATGCAAATGTGGTATCAAAAAAAAGTACAGATCATGGCGCAAAAAATGAGCCCCCATACCGCCGCTTATACGGAAAAATAAAAAAGTTATAGGTCATCAAAATAAAGGGATTATAAACGTACTAATTTGGTTTAAAAGTTTGTGATTTTTTTTAAGCGCAACAATAATATAAAAGTATATAATAATGGGTATCATTTTAATCGTATTGACCCTCAGAATAAAGAACACATGTCATTTTTACCAGAAATTGTACGGCGTGAAAACAAAACCTTCCAAAATTAGCAAAATTGCGTTTTTCGTTTTAATTTCCCCACAAAAATAGTGTTTTTTGGTTGCGCCATACATTTTATGATATGAGTGATGTCATTACAAAGGACAACTGGTCGCGCAAAAAACAAGCCCTCATACTAGTCTGTGGATGGAAATATAAAAGAGTTATGATTTTTAGAAGGCGAGGAGGAAAAAATGAAAACGTAAAAATTTAATTGTCTGAGTCCTTAAGGCCAAAATGGGCTGAGTCCTTAAGGGGTTAAAGGGGGTTATCCAGGAATTAAAAAACAGCCACCCAATCTGTCTCCAGGTTGGGTTTCGTTCTGCAGCTTAGTTCCATTGATGTGACCGGAGCAAAGTTGTAATACCACACCCATCCTGGAGACGGAGCAGTTTTTAAAAGAAATTGGCACTATTGTCTGCATCTGAATTTGTGCCAGAATTGAAAAAAAAGCATGACACTCCGTTTTACTGAGAGAACCATAAAAAGGGCATGGCAATCAGGGTAAAGTGAAAAGGTCACCGAAAAGGGGGGGGGGGGTGTCCCCGACATTTCCACAAAAAACCAACATATTTACTAAGGTTTCCACGGAAAATGTAGTGGATTTGAGCTGAGGAAAACCTCACAGATCAGAGCATGTGGTAGTAGTAAAAAAAAGAGGGAAAAGTGAAAAATGTAGAGAAACCTTAGTAAATACCGTGGCAAAAAAAATTGTAGGGAATTAAATCCCACAAAGAAAACTACACTCCACTCTTATTAAATCAGGGCCTTTTATATCACGTTTTTTTTTTTTTTTCCCCTGAATAACCCCTTTAATTTTCTTCCACCTACAAACCCAAATGAGAGCCTGTTTTTTGTGACACCAAAATGTCAGTCAAAAAAAATATTTGCTGGGCAAAATAAAATAAACACCATTTTGTAACTTTTGGGGGCTTACGTTTCTTCACAGTGCACTCTTCAGTGAAAATGACGTGTTATCTTTATTCTGTAGGTCCATATGATTACAGCAAATTAGGTTTTACTTTGTTTTACAACTTTTAAATAAATTTTTTTTGTATAAATAAGTTGAAAATTGGCCTTGTTATCCCATATGTTTTGTTTACATAATTTTATTTAAAGAAAAGGGGTGATTGAACATTTTTTAGTGCCCATAGGCAACCATTAGCATAGCATAGCAAAGCATTGATCACTGTTATCAACACTCCATCGCTCCTGGCTGCCATGGCTTCCTGGAGCATTGGAACACTTATAGGCCGTTGGACAATGAAGAGACAGGTAAGGGCCCTCCTGCTGATCCGGATCCTGTGATTTCACTGCACCTGCCCAGATGAGGAATGCTGAGCAGCCGGAGGTAGTGTTTATTTAAAAAAAAAAAATTATATTTTAGCAGGGCTGTGAAGTCGGTAGATAAATGTTCTGACTCCGGAGTCTTTTGTACTTCCGACTCAGACTCCCCGACTCCTCTGTATTAATATGCAAATGTATTTTATACATTCCTTGAAGGAAAGAAAGGCAACATACCGGTCATTACCACAGGACTTCTGGCTGGGAAGCCAACAGTCTACTGTATTGAACAGTTTGTGTGCTGATCTGCTGCTGAAGATAGGGCAGTGGGAGGATCCAGGAAGGGGCATTTATTATAAAACATGATTTCCCTTGTAGAATCCCATAGTCATGTTTAAAGGGGTACTCCACCCCTAGACATCTTATCCCCTATCCAAAGGGTAGGGGATAAGATGTCAGATCGCCGGGATCCCGCTGCTTGGGACCCCCTGGACCGCCGATGCGACACCGCGCTTTCATTACTATACAGAGCGAGTTCGCACTGTGCGTAATGATGGGCTATACAGGGGACGGAGCAGCGTGACGGAGCTAGCTTCACCCCTGTGACATCACAGCCCGCCCCTCAATACAGTAGACTTGTATTGAGGGAGGGAAGCCATGATGTAACTATGCTCCGGCCTCTGTATCACCCGTCATTACGCACAGAGCGAACTCTCTCTGCAGTAATGAGAGCGTGGTGCCGCAGTAGCGGGACCCCGGCGATCTGACATCTTATCCCCTAACCTTTGGATAGGGGATAAGATGTCTAGGGGCAGAGTACCCCTTTAAGCTAACAATCGAGTTTACAAGTTTTTATAGCCTTTTTCCAATGGTTTACAGCTTCAGTCTTGAACTACTGAAGGGTCTTTATTGCCTTCACTTATACAAGTGTCTGTAGTCCTGCAAAAAACATATTTCCTTAACCCCTTATCAGTGAGAGGCTAGGTTACCCATGGGTTCCCTGTAACAGCAGAACACAACACTATGGGAAGTATTGCCGCTCCTAATTGTGCGTTGCGTGCCATATAGTGAAGCACATGAAAAGCATGCTTCAGTCACTTAACGTGTTCGTGTTTTGCGGTTACGTGAGGCACTGCATGCATTGGTCTTGATTCTTTCAGTAGAGAAGTCATTATTTATAACTTTTTGTGAATTGGGACATTTAAACTTTATTTTTTTATTCCAATCTAAATTTAGGAGTACAGGGGTGTGGAAATTTAACAAAAAAATACTTGTCCAAGGGACTAAAGCGGAGCACAATCTACTTGTCCCTCAAGAAAATCCACTTGTCCTGGTAGATAAAATAATTTCAACCAAAATAGTACGATCCCCCCCCCCCCCCCCCCCCCCCACTAGACCACCAGGGATGGTTATAAGATCCCTTTAGACACTGCTGTCAACTTTAACAGCAGTGATCTAACGGTTTAATGGGCGGCCATGGCGATCGCAGAATGCCAGACTATTAGCGGCGGTAGAGCTGTAGCTAGCTCCTTTTACACCCGAGGCAAGCCCCCCCCATCTGACCCCTATAACTCCAATATTTCCATATACAGTGATGAGGGTAATCTTGTGTGACATGATCTGTAGTTTTTATCGGAACTTTTATTAGGAAAGGGGCTTGTTCACATATATACGCACTTCTTAAAATATTTTAATCACTATTTTTCAGTCTTCATAGGGACTTATATATGGAGTCTTCTTCTTGGAAAACACTGAACAACGCTGTGTTACTGGGGGGGGGGTACTGCTTCTCCAGTTCATGTGCTGCATTTTATTTACTCTAATTATGTGTCAGAAAATGCTGGAAGTTGCATTTAGTTACTAGATAACTACAACACCCAGCATGCCCTGATGCAGCCTATGGTTGTGCAGCATGTTGCACTGTATAGTAGTACAGTTAAGGTTATTGTGTAACATGCTGGGAGTTGTAGTTTTGGTTTGTGTCAGCTGCAGAGCCATAGGATGTGTCAAGGAATACTGGGAATTGCAGTTGGTAACTACAACACCCAGCATGCCCTGATACAGCTTATGGCTCTTCAGCTGACCCGAACCAAAACTACAACTCCCAGCATGTTACACTTTGTAGTTCTACAGTTAAGGTTATGGTGCAACATGCTGGGAGTTGTTGTTTTGGTTCGGGCGTGTTTGCGTGCATCCGTGGGGCTCTTGGTTGGTGGGAGAGTATGAAGGGGTGGGATTCTGGGGGTGCAATTTAATGCGGGCGGCCAGAAGACAGTGAAAATAAATAAAATTAGATAGCACAACTGGCAGCAGCACTTGTCAGTCCGCCCCTGTACAAAACATACATACATACACATATACCGGCCACTGCCCCCTATATTATACATTACATACATCATACATACACCCGCCGCTGCTTCCCCCCCCCCCCACATCATACATTACATACACACATCACACACATACCATACACACATCATATATACACATACACTCACACCATACATATGCACACATCATACATACACCCGCCGCTGCCCCCTATATCATACATTACATTCACACATAAACACATATATACTAGGGATCGACCGATATAGTTTTTTTTAGGGCCGATACCGATAATCGGTGGAGGTTAGGGCCGATAACTTATACTGATATTCCGGTATAAGTTATCGGCTATTTATCCGCCCGCGACACCGCTGCAGATCATTGATTTAAAGCGGGCGCTTTAAACCAATGCACTGCAGTGGCTTTTGCTGTCGCCACCGTCGCCACCCGCTTCTCTCCCCCTGCCTGTCCGGGGGTCCTGAGACCTATTGCCGCCACCGCTACCCCGCCGCACCGCGACCGACCCGCCGGACCCCCCACCGGCCCCATTGCCTCCCCCATCCCTGTTTTATAATTTCCTGTTCCCGGGGTCCACTCTGCGTCGCGCACGTCACGTCACTCGTCATTGCACACAGCGTAACGCAGGAGCAAGAAGTAGCGTGGGCCCCGGGAACAGGTAATTATAAAACCAGGGATGGGGGAAGCAATGGGGCCGGGGCGGTGGGGTGTGCGACTTGGGGTGCGGCGGGTCGGGGGGGCATGTTGTTATCGGCAAGGAAATTGCCAATACCGCCCAAAATCGTGATTATCGCCCGATAATATCGGCCATACCGATAATTGGTCGATCCCTAATATATACCCCTGCCACTGCCCCCTATATCATACATTACATACACCATACACACATCATATATACACATGACACATACACCATACATATGCACACATTATACATACACCCGCCGCTGATACACCCCACATCATACACACATCACACATACACGGACACCATACACATATACACTTCATATATACACGACACATACACCATACATATGCACACATCATACATACACCTGCCGCTGCCCCCTATATATCATACATTACATTCACACATTACACAGACACCATACACACGGACACCATACACACATACACTTCATATATACACATGACGCACACATCATACATACACCTGCCGCTGCCCCTATATCATACATTACATACACACATTACACATACAGACACCAAACACAGATCATATACACCTGCCACTGCCCCTATATATCATACATCACATACACACATCACACATAGACACCATTCACACATACACGGACACCATACACATATACACTTCATATATACACATGACACACACCATACATATGCATGCATGCATACATACATACATATACAACCACCCTTCCCGCTGCCTGCATGCTCGGCCTCCTCACCTGAGCCGGTGTGAGGTGAAATCCCCAGCCCGTGCCGTGCAGTCTCCTCACATACGTCCTCTCCCCGCTCTGTATTTTCCCCTGTGAATACTTGAAACCTCCCCATGATAAATTATACTGCCAACCCTGTGTATTCTGATTTAATTCCTGTGCTGGCACTTTGAGGGGGAAAAAGTTGGCGTGCATTACGGTTCGGGCACTCGGGCTCAAAAAGGTTCGCCATCACTGTTTTAGACACTGCAATCAACTTTGATTGCAGTGTCTAAAGAGTTTTTAGATTTGTGTTTTGATTGTATTAGCTGCAGGTCCCAGCTGCTGATAGCTGCTGGGAACATCCCGATATGGGCCCAGATTTATCAAACTGTGTGAGCTAAAAATAGAATGATTTTCCCACAGCAACCAATCACAGCTCAGCTAATGAGCTGTGGTAAAGTGAAAGCTGAGCTGTGATTGGTTGCTGTGGGAAAATCATTCTATTTTTTTTTTGTCACAGTTTGATAAATCTGCGCCATGAAGAGCACTCACCTGCAGGCGCATGGTGTACATATATGCCCTGCATCCTTAAACCATCCATGACAAAGGGAGTACGGGTACGCCCTCGCATCCTTGTACTTAAGGACTGAGACTTCCCCTCTCCTCCCCGCATATAGTCGATGGCCATGATTCCAGGAATAACATAACTTGAGAGACCATGAATGCAAAAAATGTGAATATTTTTATGATTGCGTGCATTTTTTTACCTGTTTAGGACAAAGGGCGCACACGCCCTTGCGTCCTGGTACTTAAGGACGCAAATGAACCCCATGTCGGCGATCGGCGCAAATCGCAAGTAAATTCACACTTGGGATGTGCGTCGATTCCGGGTCATACGGGATCTATTGTAACCTGGTGACCCGGAATATAAGGACCGCGATTGTCTAAGACACCTACGATCCCCCTGAAGGGATAGGAGTGAGGTGGCAGGGGTGCCACCCATCCTATCCCTGCTATTGGTCGTCAGAAGCGACGACCAATAGCAGATCGGGGCCGGGGGGTTAACTTTCATTTTCCCCATCCTGCCCCCCCACAATAGGTGGGGCAGAACGGGAGACCGGGTTCCGAAGATCCACTTACCCATCCGACGGCAATCAGCAGGAGGCGATGTTGTGCGGCAGAAGAGGACGGTTCCCTTTATCCTACGGAAGCCGGTAAGTTGCCTAGCAACATCTGGAGGGCTACAGTCTGAGACCACTATACAGTGGTCTCTAACCTGCATCCCTCCAGATGTTGCAAAACTACAACGCCTAGCATACCTAGACAGCTGTTTGGGCATGCTGGAATATGTAGTTTTGCAACAACTGGAGGGCTACAGTTTGAGGCCACTATACAGTGGTCTCTAAACTGTATCCCTCTAGATCTTGCAAAACCACAACTCCTAGCATGCCCAGACAGCAAACAGCTTTTTGGATATGCTAGGAGTTGTAGTTTTGCAACATCTGGAGGGCCTCAGTCGGAGATTACACTGTCCTCCCCCAATAAAAATTAAAAACATATTGTACGGCAGTGTTTCCAAAACAGTCTCCTGCTGTTGCAAAACAACTCCCAGCATTTCTGGATAGCCACTGACCAGGCATGCTGGGAGTTTAGCAACAGCTGGAGGCACCCTGATGGGAGTATTCTACGGCAGTGATTCCCAATGTCCACCCCTATGCAATTTTGCCCCTAATTTAGTCCTCAAATGCGCATGGCGCTCCCTCACTTCGGAGCCCTGTCGTATTTCAAGGAAACAGTTTAGGGTCACATATGGGTTATTTCCATACTCGGGAGAAATTGCACTACAAATTTTGGGGGGGCTTTTTCTCCTTTTACCCCTTTATGAAAAAGAAAAGTTGGGGGCTGCACCAGCCTGTTAGTGTACAATTTTTTTTTTTTTTTTTTTTTTTTTTTACACTAACATGCTGGTGTTACTTTTTATTTTCACAAGCAGTAAAAGGAAAAAAGACCCCCAAAATTTGTAACGCAATTTCTCCTGAGTATGAAATACCCCATATGTGGGCGTAAAATGATCTGCGGGCGCACAACAAGGCTCAAGAGTGAGAGCGCACCATGTAAATTTGAGGCCTAAATTGGTGATTTGCACAGGGGTGGCTGATTTTTACAGCGGTTCTGACATAAACGCAAAAAACATAAATACCCACATGTGACCCCATTTTGGAAACTACACCCCTCACGGAACGTAACAAGGAGTATAGTGAACCTTAACACCCCATAGGTGTTTGACGAATTTTCATTAAATTTGGATGGGAAAATTAGAAAAATAAAAATCACAAAAATGCTGGTGTTACCCTAAATTTTTAATTTTCACAAGGGAAAATAGGAAAAAAAGCCCCCCCAAATTTGTAACCCCACTTCTTCTGAGTAAGAAAATACCCCATATGTGGATGTGAAGTGCTCTGCGGGTGAACTACAATGCTCAGAAGAGAAGCGCCATTGGGATTTTGGAGAGAAAATTTGTCCGGAATTGAAGGCCACGTGTGTTTACAAAGCCCTCATAGTGCCAGAACAATGTGACCCCATTTTGGAAACTACACCCCTCATGTAATGTAATAAGGGGTACAGTGAGCATTTACGCCCCACAGGTGTCTGACAGATTTTTGGAACAGTGGTCTTTGAAAATGAAAAATTTACCGTATTTATTGGCGTATAACAGACATTTTTTTAGGCTAAAATTTTTAGCCTAAAGTTTATCTGCGCGTTATACGCCGATAAGCCGCTGCAGTTCAATGATTTGATGCAAGTATCGACGAAAATTTACCACTACCATAAAGTAGAATGTCACGAAAAAACTCTCTGAATCAAATTTATATGTAAAAGCATCCCAGAATTATTAATGCTTAACCCCTTAAGGACCTAGCCCAAATATAGCTTAAGGACTTGGCCATTTTGTGCACATCTGACCACTGTCACTTCAAGCATTAAAGGACAAGTCTCACAGTAAACAATTGTTCAGCTTTTAGTGCTGAAGGCAAAGTTATACAGGTTTGTAAATCACTTCCATTACCAATGCTGCTTAGGAACAAGCTTTATCTGCATTCTTCTGTCTGACAGGAAATTCAGCTGTTCCAGGTTTTCATGACTTTCGACCCCCTATTCAGGCTGTTATCCGCAGCATCCAGGGGCCGTGACGTGACAATTACCCAGAAAACCCCTGTGCTGCAGAGAGCTCCCTGTGCTCGGCCTTAGCCCCTCCCATCTGATGAATATTCACACTGTCCCCCCTCTGTTCTGCAGTGATTGGCTGAGCAGCACTGCCTATATGCCGGCTGATTCAGATCATAGTTCTCTCCCCTCTCCTTGCTAATGTTTTTACACTGAGAACGGAGGAGAGGGGGGAGGGGAGGGAGCTGCCAGTGTAGGGCTGTCACACTGAGAATGGAGAGGAGGAGGGGGAGGGAGTGATTTTACAGTGTAAAACTGCAGCTTCAACTCCAGGGTCCCTCTCTCTGAGCACTGAGATTACATTTTGTTTCCTCGTGGCCACCCTGCTGTATAGGGCTATGATTGGAGCTCAGTGTTATATGGGAGTGGCTAACATAAATTAGGGGTGGTAACAAGCTCTCTGCTCAGGCAGCTGAGAGCAGGAAATGTGAGCAGTGCATGCAGGGAAATGTAGTCTTTGAGATCACAGGCAGAGCCACCATAACCAGGAAGTAACTGCAATTTATGAGCTGAATAGCCGGTGAATGGGGGCCGGAAAAAAAATCACAAACATGTCAGAGAGGTGGTAGGTGAATATACTATGGAATGGCTAGGTATTTTTTTTTTCTTTGCTGCATGGGATATCTTCTTTAATAACTCTGGGATGCTTTTACCTTTCATTCTGATTCCGAGAGGTTTTTTTCGTGACATATTCTACTTTGTTAGTGGTAAAATTTTGCCGATACTTGTATTTTTTCTTGGTAAAAAAATTCTCAAATTTGATGAAAAAATTGAAAATTTTGCAATTTTTTTACTTTGAAGCTCTATGCTTCAAATATATTGATTCACATACACAATGGGGGAGATTTATCAAAACCTGTTCAGAGGAAAAGTTGACCAGTTGCCCATAGCAACCAATCAGATCCCTTCTTTCATTTTGCAGAGGCCTTGTTAAAAATGAAAGAAACAATCTGGTTGCTATGGGCAACTGGTTAACTTTTCCTCTGGACAGGTTTTCATAAATCTCCCCCAATATGTCTACTTTGTTTGCATCATAAAGTTGACCTGTTTTTACTTTTGGAAGACATCAGAGGGCTTCAAAGTTCAGCAGCAATTTTACAACTTTTCACAAAATGTTCAAAATCGGAATGTTTCAGGGACCAGTTCAGTTTTGAAGTGGATTTGAAGAGCCTTCATATTAGAAATACCCCACAAATGACGCATTTATAAAAACTGCACCCCTCAAATTATCCAAATTGACATTCAGTAAGTGTGTTAACCCTTTAGGTGTTTCACAGGAATAGCAGTAAAGTGAAGGAGAAAATTTTAAAATCTTCATTGTTTACACTCATGTTCTTGTAGAACCAGTTTTTGAATTTTTACAAGTGGTAATAGGAGAAAAAGCCCCCCAAAATTTGTAACCCAATTTCTCTCCAAGTAAATACCTCGTGTATGTCAAGTGTTCGGCGGGCGCAGTAGAGGGCTCAGAAGGGAAGGAGCAACATTGGGATTTTGGAGAGTGAATTTTGCTGAAATGGTTTTTGGGGGGCATGTCACATTTAGAAAGCCCCTATGGTGCCAGAACAGCAGAAAACCCCACATGGCATACCATTTTGGAAACTACATCCCTCAAGGCACATAACAAGGGGTCCAGAGAGCCTTAACAGCCCACAGGTGTTTGACAACTTTTTGTTAAAATCGGATGTGAGAAAAATTTGCCGTAGCCCAAACTTGAAGATGGAAATTTACTGTAAACCTGCCTGTGTGAATGTACCCTGTACGTTCTCATGTGGGGGCAAACCTCCAGCTGTTTAAAAACTACTACTCCCAGCATGTACTGACAGATCGTGCAGGCTGGGAGTTGTACTTTTGCAACAGCTGGAGGCACACTGGTTGGAAAACCTTCAGTTAGGTTCTGTTACCTAACTCAGTATATTCCAACCAGTGTGCCTTCAGCTGTTGCAAAACTACAACTCCCAGCATGTACTGATCACCGAAGGGCATGCTGGGAGATGTAGTTATGCAAAAGCTGGAGGTACGCAACTACAACTCCTAGCATGCAGAGACAGCTTTTTGAGCATGCTGGGATTTGCAGTTTTGAAACATCTGGAGGGCTACAGTTTATAGACCACTGCAAAGTTATCGCCAAACTGTGGACCTCCCAGATGTTGCAAAACTACAAATCCCAGCATGCACAGACAGCAAACAGCTATGTGGGTATTGCAAGATCTGGAGGGATATAGTTTAGAGACCACTTTATAGTGGTCTCAAACTGTAACCCTCCAGCTGTTGCAAAACTACATATTCCAGCATGCCCAAACAGCTGTCTGGGCATGCTGGCAGTTGTAGTTTTGCAACATCTGGAGGGCTAGAGTTTAGAGACCACTTTTTGCGCGGGGTGCCTGCTGATCGATATCAACAGTCACCCCGGTCCAGTCCCCGTATGGATACGCCCTGGATCCTTTAAGTACCAGGACGTCAAGGTGTATCCATACGCCCTAGGTCCTTAAGTGGTTAATCTTTTTCTTTTTTTAAATCAACTGGTGCCAGAAAGTTAAACAGATTTGTAAATTACTTCTATTAAAAATCTTAATCCTTCCTGTACTTATTAGCTGCTGAATACTACAGCGGAAATTTTCTTTTTGAAACACAGAGCTGTCTGCTGACATCATGAGCACAATGCTCTCTGCTGACATCTCTGTCCATTTTAGGAACTGTCCAGAACAGCATATGTTTGCTATGGGGGATTTCCTTTTACTCTGGACAGTTCCTAAAATGGACAGAGATGTCAGCAGACAGCTCTGTGTTTCAAACGGAAAATAATATATATATAAATTATTTTATTTTTTTTCACCGGAGTACCCCTTTAACCCATTCAGGACCCATGACGTAACGTTACGTCCCGACACGCTGGGTCTTAAGGACACATGACGTACAGTTACGGGCGGAGATCAGACAGGGATGCCTGCTGAAATCGTTCAGCAGGCATCCCGTGCAAATGCCCAGGAGATTCATCAGATACCCACCCCCCCTCCCCCCCCATATCGGCGATCGCCACAAATCGCATGTGAATTCACACAAGCGATTTGCGGCTATTCCGGCGATTTCGTCCCCCCCACCCAGGATAAATGCTATCGTCCAGCCAATAGCAGCCGGGAGGGGTTAACAGCATCTTCCCTCAGCTCCCGCTGCTGGCTGAGTTCAGTCAGCGGTCAGAGCTGCTGGAGGAAGACCGGGACCCCCCTCTGCCGAGATCGGAGCCCCCACAGAAGAAAAGAAGCCCCCCCCATAGATCAGGGAAAGAATACAATCCAGGGAAAGGTAGGGTAAAAAGTATAAAAAAGCAAACCTTTCCCCCCCCCCCCCCTGACCCCCTAATAGGTCCCCAAGGGTCTTCTGCAGTTTTTCAGTGTGACCCGGGCCCTATTAGGGGTTCAGGGCGCTGCATTAGCCCCCCATTTTTTGGGGGGGCTGCAGCATATTTTTTCCCCCCATATAAAGGTGTGTGATTTCTAATCACACACCGTTATACATAGTTACACCAAGCACACACACAGTACAAACCCCCCCCCCACACACACACACACACCGCCTCCCCGCCACCGTAGAAAAAGGGCGATGGCTCGCCGGGCATTTTCGGTAGCGGGGGCATATGCTTTTCTTGCCTCAGACTCCGAATCTGCCTGTGAGGACGATGAAGATCTAACATTCCTGTGTTCTTTATCGTCCTCCTCATCATCTAGTACTGATGATGAGCCCCCTGCACGGCGGCGGAGACGCCGCCAGGCGAGGCCACGCACCCCCCATGATAGTGGCCCAGTGGCCGACACTAGTGCGAGTGGTGATGCCGCTCGTACTAGGAGTCCGACCCCCCCCAGACGAGTTTACCGGAGCCCCCTTCCAATGAACCTGTCTGGAGACCCCCAGAGGCTTATCAGCCACAGATTGCGGAGTTTGTTGGCGACTCCGGAATCCGGATTTACAATTCTGGATTCACTGAAATTGACTATTTCAGTTATTTTTTCAGTGACAGTTTTGTCAATCTGATGGTGGAGCAGACGAATCTGTACGCCAGGCAGTTCATAGCCTACCACCCGGATTCTTTTTTGGCCAGGTCCAATAAATGGTACGCCTTCAGTGCAGCAGAAATGAGGACATTTTGGGGCCTCTTGCTGCATATGGGCCTGGTCAAAAAGTGTCACAGTACTGGAGCGGGGACGTCCTATACCAGACCCCGCTTTACAGTATGGTCATGACACGGAAGCGGTTCGAGGCCATTTGGAAATGCCTGTATTATACAGATAATGCGGCATGTCCACCCCGAAGTGATCCCGCCTATGACCGGCTTTACAAAGTGAGGCCGGTCATCGATCACTTTGGGGCCAAATTTTTGGAGGCCTACCTACCGCTTAGGGAGCTCTCGGTTGATGAGTCTCTTATCAGTTTTAAGGGGAGACTCATCTTACGCCAGTATATTCCCTTGAAGCGGGCGCGATATGGCGTGAAGCTATATAACCTTTGTGAGAGTACCTCCGGGTACACCCTCAAGTTTAGACTATATGAGGGACGAGATTCCCGTATTGAACCCCCAGATTGTTCCCCCACTCTGGGTGTTAGCGGGAAAATCGTTTGGGAGCTTGTGCACCCATTGCTGGATAAGGGTTAGCACGTGTACGTGGACAACTTTTATACCAGCATCCCTCTGTTCACATCCCTTGCTGCCAGATCGACGTCCGCTTGTGGGACAGTCTGGAAAAACCAGAGAGTCCTCCCTCTAAATTTTAAGACGCCTATTCCCAAGGGTGAGTCCCGTGCCCTTACCCATGAAAACCTGTTGCTGGTCAAGTATAAGGGATAAGAGGGATGTCCTTATGCTGACCACTATTCATGGGAACGGCAGCTCACATGTCTTTGTGCAAGGTACCACAACAACGGTCCTCAAGCCCGATTGTATTCTGGACTACAATTGGTATATGGGGGGAGTTGATCTTTCTGATCAAGTCCTCAAGCCATATAACGCCATGCGGAAAACACGGGTATGGTACAAGAAAGTTGCGGTCTACATGGTACAGCTTGCCATGTACAACTCTTTTGTACTGTCCCAGTACGCTGGCAACGCAGGGACATTCCTCCAGTTCCAAGAAGAAGTCCTAAAGGTCCTGATCTTTGGCGACCGGGAAAGAGCAGGCCGGACTTCCCAAGGAACTGGAAATATAGGTGCCAGGATTGTCCCAGGCCAACACTTTCCAGGTGAGGTCCCCCACAGTGGAAAGAAGGGACGAGAGAAAAGAAAAGATGCAGTGTGTGTTACAAGAGGGGGGTTCGGAAGGACACCATCACTCAATGTGACACTTGCCCTGATCAGCCGGGCCTCTGCATTAAGGATTGCTTCAGGGAGTATCACACTTCCATGGAGTACTACATTTTCCCTCTTCATTTTAATTCTCCACAATTTGACCCCAATGTATCAAATCCAGAGTACATTCCAAGTTTTAACCCCATAAAACCACTAAATTGCCCCAAAAAAGTTTAATAAAATAAATTTTAAAAAACTAAGACCTCTGGGGGCATTTTTATAAAAAAAAATGGGTCATGGGTCACTGGGTCACTATCATCGGGGAATTTTTATGTTGCCTCAAATGCGCAGCGCTCTCTCCACCTGAGCGGGGTGCGCATTTGAGGCCACAGGTTAGGGAAGGCCACACATCACATTCCCAAAATGATGAATCAGAGCATAGGGTTTGGGGCGGGCATATTTTTTTAGTTTTTGGCTAGGCTCTGAATCATCATTCTGGGAACGTAACCTGTTTTATAATTTTATGTCCCACTGTACCCCATTTTAGTTATTTAGTGTACCCCAGTTATTTACCCCATGTAATGCCCCTTGAGGGGGGTCCCACTGTTCTGGCTCCATAGGAGAAATACACAGCTCAAGGACCCTGACTGATCTCCGGCACCTCTGAGACCGGTGTGCATGCTGTTTACGCCCAGACATGAGGTACCGTATTTATCGGCGTATAACACGCTCTTTTAAAACTTAAATTTAAGGCAAAAAGTCTGCCTGCGTTTTATACATCGATAAATCTTCTGGTCACTGATTTAAATCGGTGACCAGCGGTGTCTCCTCCCCGCACTGTCACTTGTTTTCTCCTGCACTATCCACAGGTACTGGTGTGGTGGATAGTGCGGGAGACGCTGATTAAAATGAGCCTTACCTTGCCCGGATCTGCGCTACCTTTTAATCAGCATCTTCCGCACGATCCACCAGTATCTGTGGATAGTGCGGGAGAAAACAAGTGAGTTTCACTTTTACTTCATTCCCCCTCCCTCATCATTCCCTCTTTCCTGCTTTTTATAGTTTTATTTTCCTTACCTGTCTGCGCTTTGTCAGGTCAGGCGGGGGTCTTGCGGGCAGTGAAGCAGATGAGTTACGTCCTCTCCTGGCATCACTCACGTCAATTTTCATTTCCTGTAGTCTCCGCCGAAAAGTGACACAGAGAAGCCGGGAGAGGCCGTAACTCATCTGCTTCACTGACCCCGCAAGACAGCCGAAGCGCAGACAAGTAAGGAAAGTTGGCTGTCCGGGCATGCTGGGAGTTGTAGTTTTGCAACATCTGGAGGTCCGCAGGTTGAAGACCACTGGATGCCATAGGAGGAACATGATGGGGGGATGATGAGACAGGGGGAAATGGTGAGGGGGGAGAATGATGGGGGGATGAGACGGGGAAATGATGGGGGGGATGAGACGGGGGGGGGGGGATGATGAGACATGGTGGGGGAGGCACTAAAAGCTTAATGTCTGTATTGCTAGTGGTGGTCTATGACAGGGGGGAAAGGAAGAAACATGGGTGGCGATGAGAGGGGTAAATGTGGCACAGGAACTAATAAAAGGGAAGGAATGATGTGGCACTGGAGGGGACGGGACCAAACTGAGGTGCAGAAGAAAAGGAAGTTGGGGGGATGATGTGGCATTTAGTCTAAGTCATTTATTTTACATTTTATCTGTTTTACTTAAATTTCCCTGTTAAAATGGGGGTGCGTGTTATACGCCGATAAATACGGTATGTCCTTACTCCAAAAAAATGTACTTACAAATTTACAGTGACATTTTCTCCTTTTACCACTTGTGAAAATGAAAAACTTGGGGTAACCCCAGCATTTTAGTGTAAAAAAAATAAATTTTTTCCTTTTCACATCCCACTTAATGAACATTTATCAAACACCTGTGGGGGGGTTAAGGCTCACTACACCCCGCAAGGAATGTAACAAGGGGTACAGTTTCCAAAATAGTATGCCATGTGCATTTTTTTTTTTTTTTTTTTTTGCTGTCCCCCCCCCCCCCCCCCCCCCACTTCAGCAAAATTTGCAGATGTGACTCCTTCTCTTCTAAACATTGTAGTGCGCCTGCAGTGCACTTGACGTCCACATATGGGGTGTTTCCATACTCGGAAGAGATGGGGTTACAAATTTTGGGGGTCATTTCCTCCTATTACCCCCTGCAAAAATTGTAAATTTGGGGGAAAACTAGCATTTTAGTGGAAAAAAAGGAAAAAAAATGTACATATCCAACATTTAACGAAAAGTCGTCAAACACCTGTGGGGTATTAAGGCTCACTGTACCCCTTGTTACGTTCCTTGAGGGGTGTACTTTCCAAAATAGTATGCCATGTGGTTTTTTTGTTTTTTTTTGCTGTCCTGGCACCATAGGGGCTTCCTAAATGGGACATGCCCCCCAAAAACCATTTCAGAAAAACTCTCTCCAAAATCCCACTGTCGCTCCTTCCCTTCTGAGCCCTCTAGTGCACCCACCAAACACTTGACATACACATGAGGTATTTCCTTACTTGAGAGAAATTGGGTTACACATTTTAGGAAGATTTCTCTCCTTTTACCCCTTGTAAAAATTCAAAAACCGGGTCTAAAAGAACATGCGAGTGTAAAAAATGAAGATTTTGAATTTTCTCCTTCAATTTGCTGCTATTCCTGTGAAACACCTAAAGGGTTAACAAACCTTTTGAATGTCATTTTGAATACTTTGAGGGGTGCAGTTTTTATAATGGGGTCATTTGTGGGGTATTTCTAATAAGAAGGCCCTTCAAATACACTTCAAAACAGAACAGGTCCCTGAAAAATTTCGATTTTGAAAATTTTGCGAAAAATTTGAAAATTGCTGCTATACTTTGAAGCCCTCTGATGTCTTCCAAAAGTAAAAACATTTCAACTTTATGATGCAAGCATAAAGTAGACATGTTGTATATGTGAATCATTATATAATTTATTTGGAATATTCATTTTCCTTATAAGCAGAGAGCTTCAAAGTTAAAAAAAAATGCTAAATTTTTAATTTTTTCATCAAATTTTGGAATTTTTCACCAAGAAACGATGCAAGAATCGACAAAATTTTACCACTAACATAAAGTAGAATGTCACGAAAAAACTGTCTTGGAATCCGAATGAAAGATAAAAGAATCCCAGAGTTATTAATGCTTAAAGTGAAAGTGGTCAGATGTTCAAAAAATGGCCGTGTCCTACAGTGAAAATTGGCTGGGTCCTTAAGAGGTTAAAGGGACAGTGGTCAGATTTGCAAAAA
Organism: Hyla sarda; assembly: GCF_029499605.1. Taxonomy (NCBI): domain Eukaryota; kingdom Metazoa; phylum Chordata; class Amphibia; order Anura; family Hylidae; genus Hyla; species Hyla sarda. The sequence goes on from NC_079191.1 coordinate 301,028,928, forward strand.
ATACTCCCGTCCTTAGGGTCATAATGGGCACCGTCCCCAAGGGAATGAAAAATTATTTGATTAGGAGTAGTACCTTACTTATAATATTCTTAAAAATATTTAAAAAAAAATTATCTTTTTTCATTATAGGGAGGAAATAATGCAGGCCATACAGTTGTAGTGGATTCTGTTGAATATGATTTTCATCTCTTGCCAAGTGGAATCATAAACCCAAATGTTACTGCCTTTATAGGTAAGTCTAGCAGTAATTTTTTTTATTTTTTAAACCTTCCAGAAATGTCTGCCTTCTTTTAGGCTGGCTGGGGCAACGTGAAATTGGTGGTCTGAAATTGCATAATTTTATGATGCATTAGTTTTTTTGTGTGATAAAAATATTTTTACTCTTTATTTCATTTTTTATTTACTTTAGAGGAAAACTATTTTTATTTAATGTTTTTGGAAATAAAAATATTCTGGCAATTTTTTTTTTTTTTTTTTTTTTTAAACAGCATTCACTGCAAAATAAATAACCTTTTAACCACTGAGGACAGTGATTTACATTTTTTTTTTCCTCTGTCTTTTTTTAATAGGCTTAACTCATTAAATTTTTCACCTACATACCCATATAATGGCTTGTTTGTGGAGCCAATTGGACTGTGTAATAACATCACTAATTTTTCTATAAAATCTTTAGTGAGGTGAAATTGCAAAAAAACTAAAAGAAATCACGCCATTTTGCAAATTTTTGTGGTTATTTATGACTTAAGTACAATTTATGATTAGAATTACATGTGATCTTCTACAGGTCAATGCAATTACAGTGATAACCCATTTATAAATGTTTTTTTTTTTTTTTTTACAACTTTAAAAAAACTTTTTGTAAAAGAAAAAAGAAAAAAAATTTACAGCCCCATATATGGAGAATTTATTTATTCATTTTTTTTCTGCGCATTGAGCTGTATTTTTTGTCAGTGCCACCTTTTCCGGCCAACCGGAGCACCTGAAAGCTGAACTAATTTATGCAAGCTAAAGTCAGCAACTGCCGAGCCAAGAAGTTAGTGACAAATCAAATCACTGTAACTTCGCTCATCTTAATATAATATTACGATTTTATTAATTATTTATTGTGTTCATAGGGGACTATTCTGTATTATTACATACTATTTTGACTATCGCATACAATTGCTGAACAATGCTGTGCCATTGCACAACATTGGCCAGTGTTATCGGCTCTCCACTTTCACAGTCAAAGCTGCCTGCACACTTGGAGCGCTGATTGGACTGCACAGGGGCTGGATAGGGGATATCTAATCATGGGGGGCCGATCGCTGGGATAGGGGATAAGTTGAGTTCCCCAAAATACACCTATAATCATGACAGGAAAAAAAATCGCATACCCAAGAATAACTAGCCCTCGTGGAGCTAGGTTACGCTGGCACCACAAACGTAGAAAAAAGCATCTACAATAGAATAAGGAAAGAGTGGGTAAGGAAGAGGACCCCTTCAGTCAAAGGTGCTTAAGAAAGGTCTAGACTAACTATGGGATCAGCACTCAAGGGGAAAAACAACAAGAGAACCCACCCCTAGGACAGAAATGGTTGTCCTTAACTCAAGGAAACAACCTTGTGGATACCCAGGAAAAAAAAGTTGGAAGAGCGGAACTGCAACCATGAGATCCAAACTACCATTTGAGTGGTAGAAATTTCCTAGTCAGATTATGAGCAGAGGACTCCCAAGATGAACACCTTTTATAGATGTTACTTTGCAATGTGGCAACCAATCAAGCATTTTGTGATGGAGTCATGGTTTATGGTTGTGCCTGTTATTTTTATTTTTTTTAAGGAAATGGTGTTGTAATCCATCTACCTGGTTTATTTGAAGAAGCAGAGAAAAATCTGAAAAAAGGACAAGGTAAGCAAACTATTATTTTTGTATCTATTAATATACATGATTGTAAACCTAGGAGCAGTGTAGCATATGGGTTGTTAATTATTCTGCAGACAACCATTACTTACCATGTTCACTCGTTCTAAACACCCTCTCCTTTAAATATGTACAGCTGTGCCCTTTAAATTACACAATTTAAAATCACTGTGGAATATATATAACAATTAGTGTTTGGTACCCGAACCAGCAATCCTCTGCGCTATAGCGCATTATGCCCATATCCATGGAGACTGATAAACACATCTATGCAACTGCGCTAACAGCGTATCATGCCCGTGTCCCATGGAGACGGACATACGTACCGGTGCTGATGACTCAATGCAGGTATCGGAATGATAGCGGCCATGTGACCATCACTGGTCATGTGATAGATTCTGGTCACATGCTTTGTTTACCTCTGTCTATACTAGTCGCTCTGGAGCGTCACTAAGGACGCTTCAGACTCGCAATTCGGAACGAGGCTATACAGCAGTCATGTGATCAGGGGTGTGGAAATTTAAAAAAAAAACTACTTGTCCAAGGGACTAAAGCGGAACACAATCTACTTGTCCCTCAAGAAAATCCACTTGTCCTGGTAGATAAAATAATTTCAACCAAAATAGTCTGATCCCCCCCCCCCCCCCCCACTAGACCACCAGGGATGGATATAAGATCCCTTTAGACACTGCTGACAGCGGTGATCTAATGGTTAATAGGTGATCGCAGTATGCCGGGATATTAGCGGGGGGAGAGCTGTAGATCCTCTTACCCCCCCCAGATAAGTCCAGATGTAACTTTTTGATCACCTTATAAAAAATTTCTAATATGAAGTGACCAAAAATGAGCAATTCTGGACTATTCTTTACATTTACACCGTTCACCGTACGGTTTAATTAACATCATATTTTAATAGTCTGGACATTTCCACATGTAGCGATACCACTTATGTTTATTTTTGTACATTATTTTTATTTAAAGAAAATTGGAAACTTTTATTAGGAAAGGGGCTTATTCACATATATATGCACTTTTTAAAATATTTTAATCACTATTTTTCAGTCTCAATAGGGACTTGTGTTACTGGGGGGGGGGGGGGGGGGGTTCTGCTTCTCCTGTTTATGTGCTGCATTTTGTGTCAGAAAATGCTGGAAGTTGCATTTAGTTAGTAGATAACTACAACTCCCAGCATGCCCTGATACAGTCTATGGTTGTGTGGGTGTTGCAGCATGTTGCACTGTATAGTATTACAGTTAAGGTTATTGTGTAACATGCTGGGAGTTGTAGTTTTGGTTTGTGTCAACTGCAGAGCCATAGTCTGTGTCAGGGAATACTGGGAATTTCAGTTAGTAACTACAACACCCAGCATGCCCTGATGCAGCCTATAGCTCTGCAGCTGACCCGAACCAAAACTACAACTCCCAGCATGTTGCACTTTATAGTTCTACAGTTTAGGTTATGGTCCAACATGCTGGGAGTTGTAGTTTTGGTTCGGGCGTGTTTGTGTGCATCCGTGGGGCTCTTGGTTGGCGGGTGAGTATGAAGGGGGGGATTATTCTAAATAAAATTAGATGGCACAACTGCCCTAATGCCCGACGTGACAGTCCGCTCCTATACAAAACATTCATACATACACATCATACATACACCAGCCACTGCCCCCCCACATCATACATTACATACACACATACACTCACACCATACATATACACCATACATATGCACACATCATACATACACCTGCCGCTGCCCACCCCACATCATACATTCACATACATACACATCACACATAGATATCATACACACATACACTCACACCATACATATCCACCAGTGTTTCCCAACCAGGGTGCCTCCAGCTGTTGCCAAACTACAAGTAGTTTTGCAACAGCTGGAGGCACCCTGGTTGGGAAACACTGATATACACCATACATATGCATACATCATACATACACCTGCCGCTGCCCCCCCATCATACATTACATACACCTGCCGCTGCCCCCCCATCATACATTACATACACACATCGCACATACACTCACACCATACATATACAACCACCCTTCCTGCCGCCGCCTGTATTCTTGGTCTCCTCACCTGAGCCGCCATGAGTGGACATCAGAGCTGTAGTCCCGGCCGGTGTGAGGTGAGATTTCCGTCCTCTCCTCTCTCCCCTCCCCCCCTGCTCTGTGTTTTCCCCGTGCAAACAAGCAACCGCCCCGTGGTGGATTAGGTCCTGTCTAGACAGAGACGGGGAGGGGGAGGTGTAGAGCTGTGTGCGGGGGAGGAGCTGTGCACGGAGCTGTCTACATCCTCTCTCTCACCCTGCTGTGTCTCTGAGCTCCGTCCATCCTCCGGGAGGGGAGATAAGGGGGGCTCTGCAGTCAGCTGGAGGCCCCCGCCGCCCCCCTCCATACACTCTGAGCGCCGGTGTGAGGTACAGACTTATATCCGCTCCTGCACCTCACACCGACATTAAAGAAAAATAAGGGGGATGGAAGTCTGTCTGTCCCTGCTAGCCCGATACAGGGCTAAATCTATAAACAATTCACTTGCCCGAAGCCCAAAACTACTTGTCCCGGGCGTCGGGCTATAGGATTTCCACATCCCTGTGTGATGTATGCGTCATATAGATCACGTGACCAGACACGGAATGATTGTCTGACCCGGAGGCCGTGTGTATATGGCGTCTGACGCCAGTTCCGGATACACAGGTAGGAAGTTCACCAGATCTATTTATCCAATACCTGCTTATCATATGCTCGGGTCTATGCAGGATTGGCTGTACATTTAGGAGGGAGGTGTCTCCTTTGAAGATAAAAACCGGAACTTCCCGGTAAGGGACATGGTCCTTCTACAGTTACCATCTATACTGCTCCTCCATCAGCCATCATCACTGACTATGCATATACCCCCAATTGTCCCCTGATGAACGGGGGGGGGGGGGGGTGCGTGAAACGCGTTGGGACATTCCTAATCAACATCCACATCGGATAAGTACAACCTTGACCTACATTTATATTTATATTGTGATTCTCCATATATTTGCACCTATATTTTAGGTTTGTTTTTGGACTCTATCTCCTGTTTTACGAGACCTATGTGATTTGGGTATCTGGGCTTTTAAGTTGCTTTATCTATAACTGGCACAGATTGTACCTGCCAGTTTGTAATATTACAGGTACTATATAGGTGATGTGACGGTACTTTGGCTGTTCATTTTACAATGATCATGACCGGTAGGAACACTCTACAATTATGTGTAGTCCTCTGTTTTGATCCTGACTGCCAGTAACACCTTGTTAATATACAATATTTTTCGGCATTGTTCACACTCTTTCTCCAGTATCATAATTTGGTTCCTCCCATGAGAAGGCAGAAGTGTGAGTTTTGGTCAAATAGGGTCTCAGTTGGAGATATAGCTATTTATTCATCAGGGCATCCAATATTTTATGGAGATCACAATTTCCAATACTGTACCTAGTCTGTTATAAGATTGATAGAACTAATCTATCTTTTTCACCCAAGGGTGAAGTCTCACATTATCAGCCTGGTAATATATCTAGATAGGGGCATCTATCCCTGTCCCTCTAGCTATGCAGGGCACCCCAGTGAGACAGAGTTTTTTTTTCCTAATTGTTCATATTGTAGGGCATCTAGGTGACTTAAACGGGCTAGGTTACGGTGCGGGGCCGCCCTTATCAGGGCGTCTACTCCGCCTAGGATTAGGTATAGAGTAGGGGATTTACAGGGAAAGTGATAGGTAGCGGCCTATCATCTCCATCGGCCTATTACCTTCCTAGGTCCTTTCCTCCATCTACCCCCACCTATATCCCCTCCTTTATTTGTGGTTTATACTCGAACTATTGACCGATTGTGGCTGTTGACAGGGACAACAATATATTTTGAAAAAATGATCATCTATGAGCTGACTCTGACCCTTATTGGGTCCCTATTGTCACTTCATAGTAAGATATCTCCTCTTTTATTATGATGGATTTTTTTTGGCCTCGGGGTTGCAGTCCCCAGATTTTTTAGCGCAAATTATTTAAAGTTAAGTATAAGTGTTTATTTTGGTTATTATTGTAGAAGCCAGTTTTGAGATGTAACCTATTAAAGGGGTATTCCAGGAAAAAACTTTTTTATATATATCAACTGGCTCCAGAAAGTTAAACTAATTCGTAAATTACTTCTATTAAAAAATCTTAATCCTTTCAGTACTTATGAGCTTCTGAAGTTAAGGTTGTTCTTTTCTGTTTAAGTGCTCTCTGACACGTGTCTCGGAAACTGCCCAGTTTAGAAGCAAATCCCCATAGCAAACCTCTTCTAAACTGGGGCGCGTTCCTGAGACACGTGTCATCAGAGAGCACTTAAACAGATAAGAACAACCTTAACTTCAGAAGCTCATAAGTACTGAAAGGATTAAGATTTTTTTAATAGAAGTAATTTACAAATCTGTTTAACTTTCTGGAGCCAGTTGATAGATAAAAAAAAGTTTTTTTTCCTGGATAACCCCTTTAAACTGTCCCGTATCTGTCATCAAAAACATATAATGTAGAAAATAACATTATATTATAGTTTGTAATATACATTGGTTTAAAAAAAATGTGTGTATTTTTGTCCCTGCAGCTCTTGCCTGTGTGTCTCAGTGAAGAGACCAAATACAGGAAGTGTGGATGGACAAGCAGAGCTCTGTGCACTTAGGCTGTGACATGCCCCTGGCTCACACAGCAGGATGACTGACAGGCCAGGAGCCTGCACAGAGCCCTGCTTGTCCCGCCCTCACTTCCTGTAGTTGGTCTCATCACAGAGACACATAGGCAATTCCTGCAGAGATGCATTTTTTTCACCCGTAAATATCCTAACTTTTTTAACCAATGTATATTACTAATATATATATGGTATTATCTATTTTACAGAAAGTTTTTGCTAAGGACAGGTACACTTTGCTAATCGGCCAACTTTTGGAGCAAGGTTTTGTTTTTTTCCTCCTCCCCTTCTAATAGCCATAATGCTTTCAATTTTACACTTACAGACCCATATGACTGCTTGTTGTTTGCACCACCAACTTTACTTTGTAAGGACACAACTAATTTTGCCACCAAATCTACAACAAAATGAAGAAAAAAATGTGTGGGGAGAAATTAAAAGAAAATTGGGCAACTTTTGAGGGTATTTTTTGATACAAAGGACACTTTCTTTATTCTGTGGGTCCATGTGATTACAATACCCAACTTGTATAGATTTTATTTTATTACTTAAAGCAACAATGATAAAAGGCCCCCATATTTTTTTGAGAGTTCTGTCATTTATTTAATTTTTGGTTATGTCTAACATATTTATCAAAACAGCTAGTGCTAACCCCCAATTATTACCCCGGTACCCACCACCACAGGGGTGCCGGGAAGAGCCGATACCAACAGGCCCGGAGCGTCAAATGGCAATCCTGGGCTTAGGTGGTAACAGGCTGACATTTCGGCTGGGGAGGGCCAGTAACAATGGGCCAGTTTCATTCTCTGCCATTTTTTTACGTTCCAGGACTGTGGGTACCGGCTCTTCCCGGCACCTATGTGGCGGTGGGTACCAGGGTAGTAATTGGGGGTTAGCGCTAGCTGTTTTCTGGGGCTAACTCTAAGCCCTGGCTTAGCAAGGGATTCTATCTATAAGACAGCTTCCACTACTAACCAGTAAATACATTTTAAAAAAGGTTAAAAAAACACAACACATTTAAAAAAAACACAACCCCCCCCCCCCCTGCCCAAAGCCCTCGTTAACCATTTTATGAAATGAATATGAAATTACAGTGCTGTTATTTCACATTCTTGTCGGCCAGCTGTGCTCCCCAGACCGCTCGTATTTACCACCTGCCCACAAGCTGTTGTAACTAGAACTCCCAGCATATCCACACTGTAAGGGCATGCTGGGAGTTGTAGTTCTGCAACAGCTAGCGGGTGGGTGGTAAATTTGGGTGGGTGGCTGGGGAGTGGAGCTGCTCCAAAAATATCATTTATGACTTTTTGTGCAACTTTTTAAAAATTGCTTTCAAAGGCAAGTTTGTAAGCTAGGTCAGACCTGACTTACAAACTTGCCTTTGAATGCAAATTTTTGAAGGAGGTTTGCAACTTTTTTTAATTTTTACTTTTTCTTCTTACGTGAGTTTTGCACTTGATAAATTCTGGACCACTGCAAAGTGAAAACTGAAAATTGCTTCGTTAGGGCAGATTTTTTGCTTTCAGTGCCATGGTCTTTTTTTTTTTTTTTTTTGTTTTATGATTTTGTTTTGATGGGACTTTTTGACCAATTTTTTTTATAAAAAAAAAAAATTGATTTCATGAAGTGACCAAAAATACACAATTCCTTATGTTTTTTCTTTTTTATTTATAATTTTTACTTTTTTTACGCTATTGTCTGCAGTTTAATGTTATATTTTAATAATTTGGACATTTAGGCACACGGCGATACCAAATGTTTATTTTTGTTTACATAATTTAACCTCTTCAGGACATAGGGCGTATGGATACGCCCTGAATCCCGAGTCCTTAAGGACCGAGGGCGTATCCATACGCCCGTGGGAATTCCGGCCCCCACCGCTAGCCGGTTGGGGACCGGAGCCGGATGCCTGCTGAAATCGTTCAGCAGGCATCCCGGCATATCGCCCAGGGGGGTCATTATGCCCCCCCATGTCGGCGATCGCCGCAGATCGCTGGACAATTCAGTCCAGCGATCTGCGGCGATTCCGGGTCAATCGGGTCTCCAGTGACCCGGTGACCCGGAATTACTGGCTGTTCGGGGCCGTCTCTGACGGCCCCGAACAGCCAGAGCCTGCAGGGGTGAGGTGGCACTGGTGCCACCTCACGATCGCCCTGATTCGTCGGCCGGATTACCGGCCGACCAATCAGGGCGCCTGCTGCGGGTGTCACTCCCGCAACCCGCTCCGCCCCTCTTCCGGAGGACGTGAGCGGGTGCGGGACGTGCACCCCGGGTGCTGGGGACCCCGATCCCCGGCGCCCCTGTTGGGATCGGGGCCCCAGGAGCAGCTGCGGCAGCGGGACTGACCTGCAGCGTCTGGATCGTTGGAGGTGAGTGACAGCCTCCTGCTGTTGCTTAGCAACAGCTCCCAGCATGCAAAAAGGGCATGCTGGGAGCTGTAGTTATGCAACAGCAGGAGGCAGACCACCACAACTCCCAGCATTCCCTTATGGGCATGCTGGGACTTATGGTTTTGCAACAGCTGGAGGCACATTCTTTCTATGGAAAAGTGTACCTTCAGCTGTTGTCTAACTACAACTCCCAGCTTGCACAAACAGCTAAAGTGCATGCTGGGAGTTGTAGTGGTGCATCTGCTGGTTGCAATAACTACAACTCCCAGCATGCCCGTTGGCTGTCGGTGACTGCTGAGAGTTGTAGTTTTGCAACAGCTGAAGGCACACTGGTTGTGAAACTTAGAGTTTTTTTTTTTTTACCTAACTCAGTGTTTCACGACCGGTGTGCCTCCAGCTGTTGCAAACTACAACTCTCAGCAGTCACCGTACACCATGCACCGTACATGCTGGGAGTTGTAGTTTTGCAACAGCTGGAGGCACACTGATTGTGAAACACTGAGTTAGGTCACAAACTCAGTGATACATAACCAGTGTGCCTACAGTTGTTGCAAAACTGCAACTCTCAGCAGTCACCGACAGCCAACGGGCATGCTGGGAGTTGTAGTTATGCAACAGCTGGATGTCCCCCCCCCCCCCCCCCCCCCCAATGTGAACGTACAGGGTACACTCACATGGGCGGAGGATTACAGTAAGTATCTGGCTACAAATTTGAGCTGCCGCAAACTTTCTGCTGCAGCTCAAATTGCCAGCGAGAAACTACTGTGAACCCCCGCCCGTGCGACTGTACCCTAAAAACACTACACTACACGAACACAAAAAATAAAATAAAAAGTAAAAAACACTACGTATACACATACCCCTACACAGCCCCCCTCCCCAATAAAAATGAAAAACGTCTGGTACGCCACTGTTTCCAGAACGGAGCCTCCAGCTGTTGCAAAACAACTCCCAGTATTGTCGGACAGCCGTTGACTGTCCAGGCATGCTGGGAGTTTTGCAACAGCTGGAGGCACCCTGTTGAAGCCCTCTGGTGTCTTCCAAAAGTAAAAACACGTCAATTTTATGATGCAAACATAAAGTAGACATATTGTATATGTGAACCAAAAAAAATGTATTCGTAATATCCATTTTCCTTACAAGCAGAGAGCTTCAAAGTTAGAAAAATGCTACATTTTCAAATTTTTCATCAAATTTACGGATTTTTCACCAAGAAAGGATGCAAGTATCGACAAAAATTTACCACTATGTTAAAGTAGAATATGTCACGAAAAAACAATCTCGGAATCAGAATGATAACTAAAAGCATTCCAGAGTTATTAATGTTTAAAGTGACAGTGGTCAGATGTGCAAAAAACGCTCCGGTCCTTAAGGCCAAAATGGGCTCCGTCCTGAAGGGGTTAAAAATGGGAAAAACGGGGTGATTCAAACTCTTATTAGGAAAGGGGCTTATTCATATTTATAATATATTAACCCCTTAAGGAAACCTGACGTACTGGAACGTCATGTGTCCACTCCCAATCTATAACGTGGGGCCCGTGGCTAATAGCGCGCGGCATTGATCGCACTGCCGCGCGCTATTAACCCTTTAGACGCGGCGTTCAACTTCAAAGTGAAACTGAAACCATGCCGGTTAGCTCAGTGGGCTGTTCGGGATAGCCGAGGTGAAATCGCGGCATCCCGAACAGCTTACAGGACAGCAGGAGGGTCCCTACCTGCCTCCTCGCTGTCCAATCGCCAAATGACTGCTCGGTGCCTGAGATCCAGGCATGAGCAGTCAAGCGGCAGAATCAATAACACTGCAAAAAAAAGTGAATAAATATAATTTAACCCCTTCCCTATTAAAAGTTTGAATCACCCCCCCTTTTCCCATAAAAAAAGTGTAAATAAACATATATGGTATCGCCGCGTGCGGAAATGTCCGAATTATAAAAATATATCGTTAATTAAACCGCACGGTCAATGGCGTGCGCACAAAAAAATTCCAAAGTCCAAAATTGTGCATTTTTGGTCTCTTTTTACATCTTGAAAAAATTAATAAAAAGCGATCAATGCAAAAATGGGACCGTTAAATATTTCAGATCACGGCGCAAAAAATGCCGTCATACCGCCCCATACGCGGAAAAATTAAAAAGTAATAGGGGTCAGAAATGACAATTTTAAACGTATAAATTTTCCTGCATGAAGCTATGATTTTTTCCAGAAGTACGACAAAATCAAACCTATACAAGTAGGGTATCATTTTAACCGTATGGACCTACAGAATAAATATCAGGTGTAATTTTTACCGAAGAATGTACTACGTAGAAACGGAAGCCCCTAAAAGTTACAAAACGGCGGGTTTTTTCAATTTTGTCTCACAATGATTTTTTTTTTTCCGTTTCACCGTAGATTTTTGGGCAAAATGACTGACGTATTTACAAAGTAGAATTGGTGGCGCAAAACATAAGCCATCATATGGATTTTTAGGTGCAAAATTGAAAGAGTTATGATTTTTTAAAGGCAAGGAGCAAAAAACGAAAATGCAAAAACTGAAAAACCCCCGGTCCTTAAGGGGTTAAAGGGGTATTCCTGTGAAAAACCTTTTTTTTATTTTTTTTATCAACTGGTGCCAGAAAGTGGAAACTGTTTTTTTACTCTTTACTATTCTGTTACTATTTACTATTCACTATTCTTTTCTATTACTACTTTTTACTTCACTATTTTATAGTCCTCATACGGGACTCTTCAGATTGCAAATACTGAACAATGCTGTTCTTTAAAACATTGATCAGTGTTTTCAACAGTCCATTTCTGCATCCTTACAGCTGATCAGGACACTGATTTCACTACGGTTGGTCCCGTTCAGCTACCCTGAGCTACTGGCATTAGATTTTGGCACTTTTAGATGCCGTGATCAACTTTGATCGCAGCGTCTAAAAGGTTAATACCAGACATCGGCCTGATCAGGGGGACAAGGAGTTAAACTGTTTTTTATATCTTTTATTGCATTTACATTGCAAGATAGTAAAAAATATTCATGCACTATTATACATATACTAATTATATTTATATTCTAGAGAGGGATATTACACACATACACACACACACACACACACACACACACACACACACAGAACTGATATAACTACAAGATGCACAAGGGCACAGTCCGTCAGCACATTTTTCTTTGTTCTAAATTTTATTTTATCTCTTTCTGGATTTTAATAATTAAACAGTTAGCAATCTCTATAAATGAGGCCACCTTGACTTTGTCAGTCCTCTCCCAACCCTCTAATATACTGTAATTACCCTTTTGGTCCCTCACTACCACCTTGTATGTTCAGGGGTGTGGAAATTTTATAAAAAACTACTTGTCCACGGGACTAAAATGGAGCAAAATCTACTTGTCCCTCATGACGATCCACTTGTCCGGCCAATTTTCGCTTTTACACTCTCGTTTTTTCCTCCTCGCCCTATAATAGCCATAACTACCTACTATAAGGACACCTTTTAATTTTTCAATAACATATTCTCCGAAACAAATATATATATATATAATATATATATATTTATATTAAGGGAAGTGAAATTGAAATAGTAAAAGATAATTTAGCAGATTTGGTGGTTTTTCTTTTCTGCGCCATTTATCTTGTGGTTGAGGTAACATGTTAGTTTTATACTTTAGGCGCCTGGTTACAGCGATACCAGATTTGTATTGTTTACGTCATGTTTTACTAATTCTGGACTTTTTCAAAATTTTTTAATTGCCATTTTTTAACCCCTGTAGCTTTATTTTTTTCCCCACATACCAGGCTGTATGAGGGCTAATTTTTTGCGCCATAATCAGTTTTTTGTATCGGTAACATTTTGGTATTGATCTGACTTTTTAATCGCTTTTTACCTTTTTTTTCTGGGATATTATAAAAATTGCAAATCTGTGGTTTGGTATTTTTTTACATTTACCATACGGGATACATAATGTTATATTTTAATAGGTCGTACAATTACGCACGAAGCGATACCAAATATGTTTATTTTTATTATGTTTACATGTTTTTATATAGGAAAAGGGGGTGATTTGAACTTTTAACATGGAAGGGGTTAATGCAGCGGTCTTCAAACTGTGGCCCCCCAGATGTTGCAAAACTACAACTCCCAGCATGCCCGGACAGCCAACGGCTGTGCTCTGTGATCCATTGATAGAGCCTGGTCCAGCCAGGATCTATCAATGACAGAGCGGGACTGGAGGAAGCAGAGGTAAGTCCTCCGGCTACCTCCATAGTGGATCTCCCCCCCCCCCGCGATCGCGCTGCGGGGGGGCGATCCACCCCCACTAGCCCACCAGGGAGCATTCACATCTCCCTTTAGACGCCGCTGTCAGCTTTGACAGCTGCGATCTAAAGGGTTAATAGCCAGCCGCGGCGATCGCCGCATGCTGGCTATTAGCGGCGGCCCCCGGCTACTGAGAACAGCCGGGGCTGCAGAGTATGGAGCGGGCAGGAATCCCGAGCCCGCTCCATACTCCCCTGTGAGCGCCGCATGCATCTCCCCGTGCAGACGTGCGGGGAGTAAAGGCAGAGGACGCAGGTCTGCACGGGGAGAAATAAGCCACGCCCCCTCATCTCCCCCCGCACTTCTGCAGAGCAGGGGAGAGAAGACAAATACACAGCTTCTCATCTCCCCTGCTCTGCTTCCGAGGACACAGGCTGCAGAGTATGGAGCGGGCACAAGTCGGGAGCCCGCTCCATACAGACTGCAGATCGCCACTGCGCTTGTCAGGTCCGGCCCTGCTTGACCGAAGCCGGGCTAAGGGCCGGACAAATTCACCTGCCCGGCGCAAAAAACTGCTAGTCCCGGGCGTCGGGCGATAGAAATTCCACATCCCTGATGTTACAAAATGTACACCACAAACACTGTGTGAACCTGGTTAAAAAGCATCCTAAGATCCTGATCTATATGGATATTAGTGTTCTATCATATAGCTGCACAGCACCATGACTACTTCTGTTGGTGCCATGAACAGGCAGATATCTCTGTGGATGCTGACTCAAAGGTAAAATAGAGCATATTCACAAATTTTTTTTTTTTCAATGTCAAATATGTTTAAAAAAAAGGCATCACTCACATGCTTTTCATTTCATTTGAATATGACTAAGCACAGTTTCATTTAGTTAGCTGATATTATATAGTAATCATTGTTTGACAGGCATTACCAGGGTGGCAAGGGACATTTATTTGGGCTGTTGCAAGCATAGTCAGGGGTGTGGAAATGGGGGAAAAAATGCTTGCCCAAGGGACTAAAAACAGAGCCCAATCTAGTCGTCCCTCAAGACGATTCACTTGTCTGGGCCAATTTTAGTTTTTACACTCGTTTTTTTTCTTCCTCGCCCTTTAATAGCCAAAACTCTTATTTTTCCATCTACAGACTCAAATAAGGGCTTGTTTATGCGGAACCAGTTGTACCTTTTATTTTTCTAGAACATGTGCTCCGAAGCAAACAAAATAATTATTGGTGAGGTGAAATTTAAATAAAAAAAGAGTTTCAAATTTGGTGGTTTTCTTTTTCACCCCATTTACCTTGTGGTCAAGCTAACATGTTATTTTGATACTTTAGGTCAGCCTGATTACAGCAATACCAGATTTGTATAGTTTCTTTCACATTTTACTAATTTGAAATAAGTTCTGAACTTTTTAAAAAAACAATTTGCCTTTTTCTGACCCCTGTAACTTAGTTTTTTTTCTTATACCAGGCTGTATGAGGGCTAATTTTTTGCACCATAATCTGCTTTGTTTTGGTACCATTTAGGTATTGATCTGACTTTTTAATCTCCTTTTTACTTTATTCGGGGATATTATAAAAGAATTGCAATTCTGGGGTGCAATCCACTCACTAGCCCACCAGGGAGAATTCACATGTCCCTTTTAGACCCCACTGTCAGCTTTGCTGGCTATTAGCGGCAGCCCCCGGCTACTGAGAACAGCTGGGGGCTGCAGAGTATGGAGCGGGCACAGGTCCAGAACACCTCTGAGCAACACTGTGCTTGTCGGGGTCTTTCAGGCCCAGCCCTGCTTCCCCGAAGCAGGGCTAGGGACCTGAGAAAATCGCCTGCCTGGCACCTGGAACTGCATGTCCCAGGCATTGGGCGATAGGAATTCTACATCCCTAATGATACTAGCCTTCTACCAGCCAGTCCCTTAGCATCAATCCTAATGGGACCTGGCTCTTCCCAGTACCCCTGCTGCCAGTAGGTACTTGGGTACCATTCAAGTTCAACTGGTGCAAGAAAGTTAAACAGATTTGTAAATCACTTTTATTTAAAAATCTTAACTTTTCCAGTACTTATCAGCTGCTGTATACTAAAGATATACCGTACTACAGAGAAATTTGTGAAGTTCTTTCCAGTCTGAGCACCGTGCTCTCTGCTGACAACTCTGTTCGTGTCAGAAACTGTCCAGAGCAGGAAAGGTTTTCTATGGGGATAAGATTCTATTCTGGAGAGTTCCTGAAAGGACAGGTGTAAGCAGAGAGCTCTGTTGTCAGACAAAAGAAATTCACAAATCTGTTTTATACAGCAGCTAATAAGTACTGGAATTAAGATTTTTTTAATAGAATGAATTTACAAATCTGTTAAGGTTTAAACCTTTTAAGGTTTATGGCAAAAGCTTTCTGCTTCTATGTGGGAAAAACCCCATTGCTTTTGGGTATTGGCAGCAAGCAAAAATTGTGTAGAGCAACTTTGGTTTGCTAGGAAAAAATCCCTTGTCGTGACCCAAGGAATCTAAGGGCTCGTTCACATTAACATCTGGCTCCATTAAGTCATGCCTGTTAGTAAAATCCGTTCCTGCCTTTTGCAAACTGATTTAAAAGGATCCCATGGATATCAATCATTTGCACCAGTTTTGTTTCTATTCCGTATTTTTAATTTTTATTTTTTACTGGAAAACAAATTGTGCATGCAGTATTTTTTATTTTTTTTTGTCAAAAAAAGAGAATTGGATCTAATTTAACTTTGAAGTCTATGGGAAACGGATGAGACCTTAATGTCATCCAATGTGTTAAAGGAACAGATGCAGTCCACTATACCACCAATCCACTCCGGTAAAAAGGACAAAATACAACAATCCAGTCTGTGAGCACTCCAGGGTGCTTAACCCATAAAGCCCAAAACAATCAATAACATATGACATACAAGAAATAGGCAGCACTCACCAGGTCTTTTGTGCAAAACGGGCTTTATTCAATCTTGGCGTAACACAGCATGGAGCACGGTCGTGCAAGGCAGAGGGCACAGATGCCAATGTAATCCATTGCCATTTGTTTTAGCCTGGTCTGTTTAGCTTCAATAATGGGAGAATAGCAGGAAGGGAGAGAACAGCAATGTGAACCTAGCTTAACACATTTTCATAGCTAGAGATTAGCTTTGCAGCAGTCTGCTTATATTCTGAAACAGTTTTACTGTGTGTTCCTGGCTTTTCTTTCTTTACCCTGTGATATCTGTGCCTTCTTAACCTCTTAAAGACCACTGACGTGTATACACGTTAATGTATCGTTAAGGGTGTATGGTGCAGGCTCCTTACTCGAGCCCGTGCCATACCTGGCGACCATCAGCTGATTTCTTTAGCTGAGGGCCGCCACTGATAGCTAACATGTGGTGATCGCCATGGTCAGCTATTAACCCTTTAGATATAGCCGCTAAAAGCAGCATCTAAAGGGACATTTAAATAGACCCTGGTGGTCTAGTGAGGTGGATGATATGGGGGGGGAAATGGGGTGGTACACAAGTGTTTTTTTTTTTTTTTTTTCAAATAAAGCTTTAACCCTTTTATGTTTAAATATTTTTTAAACCTATTTGGTATTGCTGCATGCATTATTTTCCGAACTATTAAAATACAACATTATTCATCCCGTATGGTGAATGGTGTAAATGTAAAAGATACCAAACTCCAGAATTGCATTATTTTTTATCACATCATACCCCAGAAAAAATGGAAGTAAAAAAAAAAAAAACAATCAAGTATGATCAATACCACAATGGTACTGATAAAAACTACAGATCACGGCGCAAAAAAATTAGCACGCTAAACAAAAAAGTTAGTGGTTAGAAAATGACAATTACAAAAAACTTTGCTAAAAAGTTTCAATTTTTTTTAAACTTACTAAAACATAATGCAAACTATACAGATTGTTTTAATCTTGCTGACCTAAAGTATGAAGATTACATGTTAGTTTGACAACACGTTGAAAGGCATAAAAAGAGCAAGCCCCCCCCCCCAAAAAAAAGCCCTTATGTGGGTGTGTAGATTAAATAAGAGTTATGGTTGTTTAAAGGGGGAGGAGGAAAAAACAAAAGTGCAACAGTTAAAATTGGTCTCGTACTTATGGGGTTAAAAAGATGAATGCCTTATGAAAGCACTCTTTTGTTATGTATTGTATCTGGAACTATTTAATGCAAATTTGTCATATAAATATCTGTGTTTAATTTCAGGATTGGGTGGTTGGGAAAACAGGCTTGCTATATCTGACCGAGCACACATTGGTGAGTTCCTTCTTTTGAAGATTACACCTTTTTAATAGTGCTTTAAATAGGCACTGTGATTTCAACAAGGTTTGTATAAAGAGTACATGCGAATGTAAGAAACTTTGTAACATATTATGTTTACACTTTTTCACTGATTTTTTTTGCTGGACGTTTAGCAAAGCTTGCAAATTAACATAGTATGCGTTTAATGGGCCACTTAACTATGAATTTGTATAACGTATTCCTTATGCATATTCTTGAAGTAACTTTTCCTTTTTATTTAAAGTTTTTGACTTTCATCAAGCTGCTGATGGTATCCAAGAACAGCAGAGACAAGAACAAGCTGGAAAAAAGTATGGATACTACACGTTATATCGTGATACTGTATTATTTATTGCTCGGGGTACATGCTGTGTTTTTTTTTTTATATCATTTTTTTTATTTTTTTCGTTTTGTGTTCAGTCTTAAAGGGGTATTCCGCCCCTAGACATCTTATCCCCTATCCAAAGGATAGGGATAAGATGTCAGATCGCCTCGGTCCCGCTGCTGGGGACCCCCGGGATCCCCGCTGCGGCACCCTGCTATCATTACAGCACAGAGCGAGTTCGCTCTGTGGGCGATACGGGGGACGGAGCAGCGTGACGTCATGGCCCCGCCCCTCGTGACATCACGGCCCTTCCCCTTAATGCAAGTCTATGGGAGGGGGCGTGACGACCGCCACGCCCCCTCCCATAGACTTGTATTGAAAGGGGCGGGCCGTGACATCACGAGGGGCGGAGCCGTGACGTAATGATGCTCCGGACCCTGTACCGCCCATCATTACGTGCAGAGCGAACTCGCTCTGTGCTGTAATGATAGCATGGTGCCGCAGCAGGGATCCTGGGGGTCCCCAGCAGCGGGACCGAGGCGATCTGACATCTTATCCCCTATCCTTTGGATAGGGGATAAGATGTCTAGGGGCGGAATACCCCTTTAAATTGGTATGCATCCAGGACATGTTAAGTTTTTTGATCGTCCAGGGCATGCATGGTTGATCCTTTCTTGAGTGGTAAGACGGAGGTTGCAGTGCACCACACAAATCTTATCCCCCTATCCAAAAGATAGGGGATAAGATGTTAGATCGCAAGGTTCCAGCTGCTGGAGACCCCCGCGATCTCTAGGCCGGCATGCCTGTCATTCGGGTCACGGAGCGAACTCCACTCCGTGCCCAATGACTAGTGATGAAGGTTGCCACGCCCCTCCCATAGACATAAATGGCACCCCGGCCTGGAGATCGCGGGGGTCCCTAGCGGTGGGACCCCCGCAGTCTAACGTCTTATCTACCATAAGGATAGGGGATAAGAGGTGTGCGACGGGGTACCCCTTTAACCCCCAAATTAATACCCCCATGAATATTTATAATAATCTATTGGCCCCGGTGTGCATATCCTTATTCCCCCCCCCCCCCCCCCCCCACTCTCTAACATTGGTGTAGTAGTGACCCAAACTGCGGCAATGCCAGACCCACAGGGAAATGACCTAGTGGCCAGGCAGCCCTGCTGCTGCTTGACCCAAGCGCCTTGGTTCTGGGCCACCCCACCTCAGACAAATCACAACAATAACAATGGCTGTCACACAGCACCACAACCAGCATGAACATCTACTATCTGCTCCCTGCCAGAGGGTTGGGAGAATGCTAGGAGGAAACCCTTATGCAGTGTCCTGCTGATTAAAATTGCCTGGGCCGAATGGGTGGAGTGGAGTTCTCTCCATGGAAAAACAAAGTAAGAGGGGACAGGATACAAATATAACTCCCAAATAGAGAAATAGAACATGGCCGTACATCCTTAAAGGGGCACTCTGCTGCCTGTGTTGTTTTTTGACCATGTTCCCTTGTTTCTCCTAGCTATGTGTTAGGGTGGGTTCACACCACGTTTTTGCAATACAGTATTGTATCAGGTTATTGATAAAAAAAACGGATTCCTCAAAACCTGACTAAACTATTAAAACGTGTACAAATTTGTATCTGTATACAGTTGAAAACGGTATACGGTTTGAAAAATGGTTGCATCCGTTTTTTTTTTAAGTAAAAACCGTATACGTTAACTTTTCACTCCATTATGAATAAAGTTTTACTTGTTTAATTGAAATTCCAAGAAAAAAAATGCGCACAGCCAAAAACCGTATGGTGAAAACCAGATGGAACCATACACCTGTACGGTTCCCATTGACTCCCATGTGTTTAAAAAAAAAAAAAAAAAAACTTAAATGGTTTAATAGTTTTTCACCCGGACCAAAAACCGTGGTAGGCCACAGTTTTCTGTACGGGAAAAAAAGTAAAAAAAAAACATATGGTTTGATAAACGGAGACAACTGCATACGGTTTTGAATGAGTCTATGGCACGGTTGGATACCTTTTTATTTTTATTTTTTTTCATGAAACCGTATGCCGAAAGCGTATAGTAAAATCGTGATGTGAACACACCCTTAGCCTGTGTTTGGTTTCATTATTGCGGAGGGTTTAGTGAGAATCCTACCTTTATTTTTGCCGGATGTTTGATAGTTCTGTTTAGACCTCTTTAATGTCGACCACTTTTTTTTTTTTTTTTCTTCTGGCTTGTCCTCCATGTTGCGCTCATGACGTGGTTTTCCTGGTTTGTGACGTGCATTGTGCTGTCCCACCATGTGATTAATTCTGCTCGGCCCCTTCTTGAACATTCATTTGTTATTACTCTTATCTCCTCCTTTCTTTCGCCCGTCACTACCTTCTCATCTAATCAGGTAGTTTCTGTGACGCAGGCGCGCGTCCGCATCTCAGTGTCTTCTTCCTGTGTAGTTAGGTTGGCATGAGTGTTATTGCTACGATCCTGCAGTTATGATTGGTTTAGTTTGCGCATGTGCACACCATGTTTCTCGGCTTCATGACAGTATGTTACTGCCGGTAGGTGCGCACACAATAGCAGGAGAATGACACAGCCTTAACGATCCCTGATTGGCCCACTCCTCACAGACTTCAGTGCTAGCAGGTTAGACTGCAATTAACCTGTTGAATGCCAGAGGGATAAAAAGGGAGGTGTCGCTAGGATATTGAAATAAGCAAAGGAGGCGAGGGTACACAAATGAAATGAAGTGTAGAGGAAGGGTGTATAGAGGGCGGAGAAGGAGAACCAGAGGGCAGGAAACAAAAAGCAAAGGGACAGATTTTACTAAGACACCATGACCGCAAAGACTACTGGGAAATGTAGTTCCAAAAGGAAAAGACAGGAAGTCACAGCAGAAAGCACAAACTAGCATAACACAATGGGGAAGCTACACAGCAGTGGGTACAGCCCAGGTCACAACGGAAGGATTAGGTAATCTACAATGTAGAAACATACTTGGGGCACAAAAAACACTGACCCAGCGGAGAACCCCTTTAACTTGTACTGTGATTTAATTGCGTCTCAGCATAAGTGGCGAGTGTGCTTGCACGTTTTAATCAGAGGGTGTACTTGAACCATTTTGATTGGTATTATGCTAAGAAGCAATTATCATTGTATAAGTTATGAATGTGCGGTCATGTTCTGTTTTCTCTTTTTTGTCGGTTAGGGTATATTCACAAAGCAGAATTTCCACACATCCGCCCCACTTCCGCGTCCTAATTCATTTGGGTGGTTTCTAACTTGTGCAGATTTTGTGTGCAATTGGTGAGGATTTCGTACTTAATCAGTGCGGAATCCCCATGCTGAAATTCTGAAGTGTGAATGGGAGTGCAGAATCCCATTGAAGTCTATTGGGCTTTAATTTGATGTGGAATCCGTGCACAATTCCGCATGCGGAAATTCTGCCATGTGAGTATACCCTTAAATCCCTAGAAAACTATCCTATGGATGAAGGTCCAGTCTATTGTGGGAATGTACATGGGGCTCCATGCACGGATTACTGTCGACCAGCGCTGTATCTCAGAGACTCCCATACAGATACATGGAGGGGATAAGTACTTATGTATAGGGGTTCCACTTTAAAGGGGTACTCCGGTGCTCCAGCTTTGAGCAATGATGTGTAGGTTAGTCAAGGTTTATTGTTTTGATGCTGACATTCTGGAGAAGTATTAATAAAAAAATAAAAAAATAAAGTATTAAATGAGACAAACCCTTTAACAATCAGATTACTTTTATCCACATTCAATCTGAAAACCATTCTGACATGCACCATGGCTGCTTTAGATATTTAAGAAGCATTACAAGTACTTTTTTTTTTTCCTCCCTTACAGTCTGGGTACGACAAAGAAGGGAATTGGACCAGTGTATTCCTCAAAAGCTGCAAGAAGTGGCCTTAGAATGTGTGATCTTGTTTCAGATTTTAATGAATTTTCTAAGAGGTTTGTACTGCTGTAAAGTTTTAACCTCAATAGTACAACAAAATTGACACTCCACAGTTTCATGTGGTGGACGTCTCTCCAATCTGTAACTTGTTAAGTTATCTAATGACAGACAGCACTCCAAGAAATCTAAGTAATTCGGCCAGCCCAGCATATTAACCCCTCAAGGACTAAGGGCGTGCAGGTACACCCTTGCGTCCTGGTCCTTAAGGACCTGTATGCCCGGGCCTGTTACCAGGGTTTGAAGTGTGTGTGTGTGTGTGTGTGTGTGTGATGTGTTGTGCACTCTTCATACCCGGTGGGTCCTGGGTACTATGAGTACCCAGGACCCACGGTTAATGCCGGGCATCGCCACTCGGGTCGGTACCTGGCATTAACCCTTAAGATGCCACAATAAAAGTTGATTGCGGCATCTGAATGCAGTAGTTAATGTGCCGGTTAGCTCAGCGAGACATCTGCGGCGCAATCGTGGGTCCTGATCAACTGAGTGGACGGTGGGAGAACCATTACTTGTCTCCTTGCTTTCTGATCGATGCTCTGGCCAGCCATGGCAGGCTACAGCAGCTCTACATTGAACAGTGTATGCAATTGAAAGATTGCATGTTATAGCCCCCTATGAGGACTAGAAAAAATGCGTAGAAACAGAAACCCCCTAAATTTACAAAATGGTGGGGGTTTTTTTTCACCCTACAAACTTTTAAGGGTTTCGCCATAGATTTTTTTGGGCAAAATGAATGTCATTACAAAGTACAATTGGTGACGCAAAATTGAATGCCTTATGGTTTTTAGTAGGGGTGGAGAAAAAAAATAGAAGTGCAAAAATTTGAATTGGCCTGGTCCTTAAAGGGGTACTCCAGCGCTAACCATCTTATCCCCTATCAAAAGGATAAGGGATAAGATGTTAGATCGCGGGGATCCCGCAACTGATCTCTCCTGCAGCTCCCCCTCGTGAGGTCCCGCCCCTCAGATGTTTAGTGCCGAGTACCCCTTTAAGGCCAAAATGGGCTTGGCCCTTAAGGGGTTAAGGAAGTTCATTTATCTTGATTTATTGAGGGTATTGTAAATTGCTGATATCAGTATTAAATCTTGTAGATGCTAGCTTTCGTGCCTCTGTCCCCTTGAAAATAGTCAAACCCATGTCCTCTTTCCACTGTTTTGGGGATTTGTCTCTACCATAAGTTATGGGGCTGAATAGAAACTTTTCTTGTAGTTGGAATGGTTCAGTTTGCCAATAGTGTTTTATTTCCCTGTCTCTTAGATTTGAAGTTCTGGCTAAACAGTATAAATCGATGTACCCTTCACTAGAAATCAACATTGAAGGAGAACTTGACAAACTCAAGGTATTTCGGTTATACTTGTAAGGCAAAAAATTTACATCACTGGAAAAGGAAAAATCTGGTCTTGCTGCATACTGCAAGTATCACCTGTACATGGATCTCTCTGGGAATGGGGCGTGTCGACCCCCACAAGATGAGACTGCTGAAACCCCCCCTCCATTTATCACTATGGGAGAGCTGTTTGGCTCTCTTTAGCTCTCCCATAATGAGATATAGAGAGGGGGGTGGGGGGGGGGGGTTGGGGGGTTGGACACCGCTTTGTGCAGGGGTCGACACGTTCTGTTCCCGTGGAGAGCTGGGCCCCCATTCAAGAGATTGCGAGGGGGGGGGGGGGGGGTCCTAGGGACCCCTGCGATCTAAAGCTTATGCCCTATCCTGCAGAATTTTTTTTGTACATTTTATTTGTACATTATAATACTTCTCCTTTAACTTATAAGACACACATAACAAAAATAAATCAGATCTATAACCTAATCTAAACTGTTCATGTCTGTTGTTAATACAGCTAACAATAGGGCGGAGTAATGAATCTCTGTTGTTGAAGCTATAATTGATGTGGTCTAATACATATTGGTGAAATGTTAATTTGTTGCGTTACTAGTAAAGCTAGGCTTACACCTATCCAATATGAATTTCTGTGATATATCTGCAACGTAGGAGAATTACATATAGTAGAGCATGTCTCTACTGTTAAGATTCATTTGAAAGTGAAAAGCTTTGGCACGTTTCTAAACTTATAAGGGAAGATTTCTCCAAGTAAAAGCATAAACTTGGGTATATATGATAATTTCTTGGGAAGATTAAAGTTGTTTTCCAGGATTATTTATTGTATAATTTGACTGTGCTTCAGGGGCTGTAAAGTTAGTGTAGTTTATAATAGTGTCTCGAAATTCTTATGTGATCTTTGCCCTGATGTTTGTTTTTATCAGCATACAAAATGTTGTCTCAGGTTTTCCCAGGTTGTAGTGCAGCCTGAGACTTTACATCACTAGTCAGGTTTTGAAAGGAGCCTGTCTGCTTCAATGGCTGGATGGGGCAGGGAGATCATTCTTTTCAGCTCTGCAGGGAATTGTAGCTCATGTGGGGTGGCTGATGTGTGGGAGTGAGAAAAGTGACCTCACACTTGCAAACAAGGAATGCTGGAACTTGTGGTTGGGGGGGGACGAAACTCCAACAGGAATTAGCGATTTCGCAAAAAGAATGCAGCAGTGTCGGTCCAGTACTAAAGTCACCTTATGGTGCTTAACCGATTTCATTTATGAATTAATGTGGGATCCCACACTATGCATCTGATGTAAAAACTACTTAGATAGTGCTGTGCTGAATGTGAATCTGTTTCAGGATTTGGGTGAGCCCATGTCCGGACCAAATTTTGCCATAGTTACATCACAATCATGTGACTTAGCACTAGGGATCGACCGATTATCGGTTTGGACGATATTAACGATTTTGGACGTTATCGGCAATTACCTTGCCGATAATCCAATGATGCCCCGCCACCCGTCCAGAGACCACTTCCGCCGCTGCCCCATTGACTACCCCATTCCCGGTTTTATAATTACCTGTTCCCGGGTTCTGGCTCCTGCGTGTCCTATGTTACGTGACGTCACCGTCAGTGCGCACAGTGACAGCTCAGGAGGACGCCGCAGGAGCCTGAAGAAGCGTGGACCCAGGGAACAGGTAATTATAAAACTGGGGATGGGGGAGGCAATGGGGCACCGGCGGTCTCTCGCCGGTGTGGGGGGGGGGGCTCGGTGGCGGTGATAGAACTCAGGACCCCAAAACAGGCAGGGGCAGAGTAGCGGGGGGCGGCAGCGGTCTCTGGCACCGCAAAAGCCGCTGCAGTTCATTGATTTAAAGCGCCCGCTTTAAATCAATGTAAGGCGAATCAACAGCCGTGATGAAGATTTTGTGGTGCAAGCGAGGGAATTGCAGGCCCATCTGAGCCAAAGAGGCTACCCTAAGAAAATTTTGGATGAAGCTTTTGAGATGGATTATAATTGTGACAGAACCGAGTAATTGAAAAATAAGCATTTCCGTAAAAAACTGCTAAATCAGAGGGGTAACAAGACAATAAAAGACCGGTTTTCTTTCTCCTTTACATATAGTCCGGTAGCAGAGAAAATAAAAAAGCTATAAATAATAATTGGTTTCTCTTACAAAATGATTTAGATTTACAGAGATGGACCATTAATCGGCCCCTAACCACCTTTATAAAAAATTAAAAATCTGAAAGACACTAATCTAAAAAGTCACTCCAGAAAACTGGTTAACTAAAAACACCTTGAAAGGAACGCATAAATGCAAACATTGCAATTGGTGTAGCTATTGTTGCACAGAAAAATTTATTAGCCTTGGAGGAGTAGAGGCATATTGTAGAGATTGTAGGCCTTATATTTGGACATTAAGTGCTCTGGTGGCGCACTACAGGTCTCAGAACAGAAGGAGCGCCACTGGACTTTTGGAGAGAAAATTTTGCTGGAATTGAAGTCTGTGGCCATGTGCATTTACAAACCTCCCATGATGCCAGAACAGCAGAACCCCCCCCCATTTGACACCATTTTCAAAACTAGACCCCTCCAAGGGTTAAAGTGAGTACTTACACCTCACAGGTTTTTTGAACAGTGAGCCGAAAAAGTGGAAAATTTTGATTTTTAACACTAAAATGGTGTTACCAGGGCTGTGGAGTCGGCAGATAAATGTTCCGACTCCGCAATTTCTTGTACTTCCGACTCAGACTCCACTGTATTAATATGGTAATGTATTAAAGTTTAAGCTAACAATCTGAGTTTACAAGTTTTTATAGCCTTAGCTGAATGACAGCAGTTTTTCCAATGGTTTACAGCTTCAGTCTTGAGCTATTGACCCTCCATTCCCTTCACTTATACAAGTGTCTCTAGTCTTGCAAAAAAACTAATTTACTTAATCCCTTATCAGTGAGAGGCTAGGTTACCCATGGGTTCCCTGTAACAGCAGAACACAATACTATGGAAAGTATAAGTATTGCCGCTCCTAATTGTGTGTTGCGTGCCATATAGTCAAGCACATGAAAAGCATGCTTCTTCACGGTCACTTAACGTGTTTGTTTTGCGGTTACGTGAGTCACTGCATGCGTTGGTCTTTATTCTTACAGTAGAGAAGTCATTAATTATCACTTTCTGTGAATTGGGACATTTCAACTTGCTTTTTCTTTCAATCTAAATTTAGTAGGAGTCTGAGTCGGTGCATTGTGTGCCGACTCCAGATACCCAAAATTTCTTCGGACTCCTCTACTCAGACTCCACAGCACTGGGTGTTACTCCAAATTTTTCATTTTCACATGGTGTAATAGGAGAAAATGGACCCCAAAATTTGAAGCCCAATTGCTCCCAGTTAAGAAAACGCCCCATATGTGGACATGAATTGCTCAGAATAGAAGGCGCGCCATTGGAATTTTGGAGAGAGAATTTTGCTGGAATAGAAGTCGGGGCCATGTATATTTACAAACCTCCCATGATGCCAGAACAGCAGAACCGACCCCCCCCCCACCCCACCCACGTGACCCCATTTTGGAAACTACACCCCTCACAGAATTTAATAAGGGGTGCAGTGAGCATTTACACCCCACTGGCATTTGACAAATCTTTGGAACAGTGGGCTGTGCAAATGAAAAATGAAATTTTTCTTTTTCACGGACCACTGTTCAAAAAATCTGTCAAACACCTGTGGGGTGGAAATGCTCACTGTACCCCTTATTACATTCCTTGAGGGGTGTAGTTTCCAAAATGGGGTCACATGTGGGTATTTTATTTGCGTTTGTCAAAACCGCTGTAAAATCAGCCATCCCTGTACAAATCACCAATTTAGGCCTCAAATTTACATAGTGCGCTCTCACTTCTGAGCCTTGTTGTGCGCCTGCAGAGCATTTTACGTCCACATATGGGGTATTTCCTTTGGGGGTATTTTTTTCCTTTTCCTTCTTGTGAAAATGAAAAGTACGGGCCAACACTAGCATGTAAGTGTAAAAAGAGAAAACGGTCACTTATAAAACACATTGAGTGCTAAGTTTATTAATTCCGTAGAATATACAATACAGTAGTGGTAAAATTACGTAATATCAGAGGAATACAGCAACAAAAAAATGGTGGAATCACCGATTTTGCACATCAAACATAAGCTATAGTATATAAAGTATATTGATATCCGTATCAGCAACAATGGATAAAAATTATATAGAAAGGCACACTAATTGCACGTATCCAAGTGATTTGCACTATAACATATCAATGATACATATATTTCAAAATGAGACCAAAGTGCTACATGAAGAAAAAAGTGCAAGGTGCATGTATACAAAGGAAGTATATTGCAGAGATACAGACCAATGTAAGGATATTCAACAGTACAGCAGCAGAGGCCAGGATAGCACCACTCCAACGTACGTTTCGGTACACAACCTCCCAGACGAAGGTTACGTACCGAAACGTACGTTGGAGTGGTGCTATCCCGGCCTCTGCCATCTGCTGCTTTACTGTTGTACATCTTTACATTGGTCTGTATCTCTGCAATATACTTTATTTTTATTCTGTAGGTCCATACAATTAAAATGATACCCTACTTATATAGGTTTGATTTTGTCATACTTTTGGGGAAAAAAATCATAACTACATGCTTGGGCTTGGCGGTATACCGGTTCATACCCAATACCGAAATTTTTGTGCTTTACGATATGAATTTTAACCCATACCGCAATACCGGTTTGGCCCCTCCCCCTCGAATGAATGAATTATCAGCCCAGCGCTGTCCCCACATCGGGGAATTAATCATATGTGATCTGCGAGCGCTGTTCTGTTAATATACTTATATACATTTATCATATCCGCCCTTAAACGTCTCTTCTCAAGACTAAACAATTGTAACTCCTTTAATCGCTCCTCATAGCTAAGATGTTCCATGCCCCATATTAGTTTAGTCGCGCGTCTCTGCACCCTTTCCAGCTCCACAGTGTCCCTTTTATGGACTGGTGACCAAAACTGAA
Source organism: Hyla sarda (assembly GCF_029499605.1). Lineage (NCBI taxonomy): Eukaryota > Metazoa > Chordata > Amphibia > Anura > Hylidae > Hyla > Hyla sarda. The sequence continues at coordinate 301,057,124 of NC_079191.1, forward strand.
CAGCATATTCCAGGTGAGGCCGTACCAATGCTTTATAAAGGAGGAGTATTATGTCCCTGTCCCTCGAGTCCATGCCTCTTTTTATACATTTCTAAAAACAGGAGAGAAGGCGCTCCATAGGGTAATACCACCGGAGATGGGGGGAGGGGAGAGTAAAAACTAATTTTAAGCTGCTCACCCTGGGTGGTTGTGTAGCCTCATACACAACAATGGAAATCGCTTGGATACAATGGTCCGTCTGCGGCCCTCCTGGTGTGGATTCCACAACGTATAGATACAAGACAAGGCTTCAGTATAGGGTGCAGGAGTACATCGGCGCTGAACGGACCCAGGACACAGCAGGTAAGAAGGTAAAATCTAATTTATTTGATGCAACCTGTTTCCCTGCGCAAGTGCAGATTCATCAGGCCTGGGTCCGTTCAGCGCCGATGTACTCCTGCACCCTATACTGAAGCCTTGTCTTGTATCTATTTTTTAATACATGTCCATATCCTGCCGGCCTTGGAAGCAGCAGCCCTACATTGCATGCTATTCTGTAGTCTGTGATCTACAAGTACACCCAGATCCTTCTCTACAAGTGACTCTGCCAGTTTAATCCCCCCAAAGACATACGACGCATGCATGTTATTAGTACCCAGATGCATAACTTTACATTTATCCACATTGAACCTCATTTGCCAAGTGGATGCCCAGACACTTAGTCTATCCAAGTAATCTTGTAACCTATACACCTCCTCTATAGACACTACCGTGCTACAAAGCTTGGTGTCATCTGCAAAGATAGAAACATAGCTGTTAATGCCATCCTCTATATCATTGATAAATAAATTAAACAGTGGGCCCAGTACTGAACCTTGGGGTACACCACTAATAACCGGGGACCAATCAGAGTATGAATCATTGACCACCACTCTCTTGGTATGATCCATGAGCCAGTGTTCAATCCAGTTACAAACTAAAGTTTCCAAACCCAAAGACCTTAACTTACCTGTCAGACGTCTATGAGGGACAGTATCAAACTCTTTAGCTAAATCCAGAAACACCATATCCACAGCCATTCCTCTGTCAAGGCTTCTACTCACCTCTTCATAAAAGCAAATTAGATTGGTTTGACAACTTCTATCCTTAGTAAACCCATGCTGGTTATCACTTATAATACAATTATCCCCTATGTATTCCTGTATGTAATCCCTTATAAGTCTTTCAAACAATTTACCTACAATGCACGTTAAACTTACCGGTCTATAATTGCCTGGGGAAGACCTAGAGCCCTTTTTGAAGATTGGCACCACATTCGCCTTGCGCCAGTCCCTTGGCACAATACCAGACACCAGAGAATCTCTAAATATCATGAACAGGGGTACAGATATTACTGAACTTAGTTCTCTAAGAACTCTTGGGTGCAATCCATCTGGCCCTGGAGATTTGCTTACATTTATATCACTTAACTTACCTTGTACCATCTCTACATTAAGCCAGTTCAGTACATTACATGATGTGTTACCAGCACTGACCTGTCCAATGTCTGCTCCTTCTTCCTTAGTATATACAGAACTAAAGAACCCATTCAGTATCTTCTTTCTCTTTATCGCCATTGACATCCTCCCCATGATCATTATTAAGGGGTCCTACATGCTCTGTCCTTTGTTTTTTTTTTTTTGTTTTTCTTCATTTATATATCTAAAAAAAATATTTAGGACTAGGTTTGCTTTCTTTGGCCACCTTGAATTTTTGTTGTTTTTATTACATTTTTACAGATTTTATTAAGCTCCTTGTACTGTTTAAATGTTATAGCTGACCCATCAGATTTGTATTTTTTGAAAGCTATTTTTTGTTTATTGCTCTTTTAACATAATTTGTCAGCCATGTAGGATTTAGTTTTAATTTTTTATATTTGTTCCCCCTTTGGTATATATTTAGCTGTATAGTTTATTTAGAGTTGATTTAAAGATGTCCCATTTACCTTCTGTATCAGTATTTGATAACACCTCCCCCCAGTCTATGTCCTGTAGTGCAGCCCTCAGCCCAGGGAAGTTTGCCTTTTTAAAGTTATATGTTTTTGCCTTCCCTGCCTGTCTTTGTTTTCTACATTTTAAGTCAAGAGTAACTATATTGTGGTCGCTATTACCAAGGTTTTCCTCCACAGTTACATTACCAACCAGCTCTGCGTTGTTGGAAATGATCAGATCCAACAAGGCATCACTTCTTGTTGGGTCCTCACAAACTGGCCCATAAAATTATCCTGCAATAAATTTAGGAATTGTCGCCCCTTTGTAGTTTTAGCCAGCCCCCGACCCCAATCTATATCTGGATAGTTAATATCTCCCATTATTACCACTGTACCTGCCTGGGCGGCCCTCTTTATTTGTTTATGCAGCTGACCTTCTATCTCTTCAGTGATATTAGGGGGTCTGTAGATTACACCAAAGATAATTTTTTCAGTATTTCCCTCCTTTTGTAATTTTACCCACAGTGATTCCACATCCTCAGAATCATCAATCATCATTGGTGTGTTTAAGCATTTTTTTTGTTAGTTTTTTTACACTTTTAGTCCCCTTAGGGGACTTTTAGGAGGAATAATTTGATCCCTCATACAAATCAATGTGGTTGTATAAAACCACATTGATCTGTGTTGATAAAGCCTTGCCTTTCCAGGCTTTATCATCATTCTGAGCGCTGGAGCCGACAAAGGACTTGAGGTAAGCCCTCAGGCTACCTCAGCAGGGGGTGTGTGTGTCCCACTACGGGAGGGTTTGGTCGGCCTATTCACACCACTAGACCACCAGGGATGGAATAAAGGCACCTTTAGACGCCGCTGTCAGCTTTGACAGTGGCGATCGAAAGGGTTAATAGCCAGCCACGGTGATCGCCTTATGTCGGCTATTAACGCTGGCCCCCCAGCTACAAGAGTCAGCTGGGGGCTGGCCGGCATGACGCGGGCTCGAGCACCATACCACCTTAACGGCACATGGACGTGTATACACGTCCATGGTTAAGGGGTTAAAGGGGTACTCTTTTTTTTTTTTTTTTTTTTTTTTTTTTTTTTAAATAAACTTGTGCCAGAAAGTTAAACATTTGTAAATTTCTTCTATTTAAAAATCTTAATCCTTCCAATACTTATCAGCTGATGTATGCTCCAGAAGAATGTTGTTTTTCATTTTGGATTTCTTTTTGGTTTGACTAGAGTGCTCTGCTGACACCCCTGTCCATGTTCCTGACTCAGCCAGAGGTATCAGCAAAGAGCACTGTGGTCAGACAGAAAATAACTCTACTTCCTCTGTAGTATACAGCAGCTGATAAGTACTGGAAGGATTAAGGTTTTTAAAAGTAATTAAAAAAATTGTTTAACTTTCTGGCACCAGTTGGTTTAAAAAAATAAATAAAAATTATTTCCACTGGAGTACCCCTTTAAGGCATTAATTTCTCAGCTGGCGTGGACTCCCCCTCTAAATGGGGCACATGCTTTGGAGCCTATATTTTTGCTTCTGAATTTCCCTAAAACAAATTTCCGCAGTGCAAGCACTAAATTAAAGCTCTTTTGGTCACACCTATTTATTTTTTCTTTTTTTGAGGATATCCCTTTTCTTGCCCCCATGGCTACACTTTTGTGTTTCTTTTGTGTCTTCGGCTTGCTGATATTTCCGTGTCCTTCTGTGGACTGTTGTTCCATCTCTCTGCTATTCTGGGGTCCCGGTCAGTTTTTGCTTGCCCAGGCACTCTTACCCTATGCTCCTGCTGATGTTTTCTACTCCCTCCCTAAGGTTGTTCTTATGGGTGGTGGGCTACATTTCCCCATTTTTCTCTCTCATATTTTCTAGGCGACTTTGGTCTGGGCAATGATTCTTATGATGGAAACTCCGCATGATGGGGGTTTCTCGCTTTTCTTAAACATCTGGCCTCCCTAGCTTTAGAGGAGTACCGTACTCTTGCCTAATCTGCTGACGTTACAGTGTTCTCCGCATCAGTTTCCAGAGGTCATGTGGTGGTGTCTCCCTATCACTCACGATCCTGTTGAAGACTTCAAATCTGTGGTTTCTCTGTATTTGTGTGTTCTTTACCTCCATAATGACCAGTAATCCTGTCTATCTTGTATCTTTGGGGTTTCCAGTTGCCCTCCTAAAGAGTCCCCCACCTCTACCTTTTACAGATTGCTTCTGAGTCTGGCCTTAGTTTTCCATTCCTGATGTGTTTTTGAGTAGGCCATCATGGATACTGTTACACTGTATCAGAAAGACTTTGGTACTGAACCTGCCAAGTTTGGACCTCCTAGATTCCAGCATGTTTCACCAGTAACAGGCCAGTGAAATGAAACACCATCAGAGTGGGTGTAAACAACGGGACATGTCTGAGTAAAGACAGAACCATAATTTGGAGCCGGCAGGGTGCCCCTCCAGCAAAATAGAAACAGTACAAGTAGAGCTAAGCAGGTGCATCAACTGAATTTTTTGCATTTCAATTCTATGGAGGAAACTTATGCACTGTTCACGGAAGGCACTTTTTTTTTTCTACAAACTGATTCTCAGTGTCGGCAAGAGAAGTATAGTCTGTGCAGGAAGAGCTAACCCTTTTGGCAAATGTGCCTTCTAGTTACAGCAGCAACTAGGAGGAAGTAACCTGCTGCACAGTACTGCAGTGACATCCTAAGTGAATGGTGTAATTGTGAAATATTGCTGCTACTGAAAGTATGACAAAATTGGCTGATCAGAGTATAAGTAATTCAAAAGACTGGAGAAAACTTTAAGATGTGCAATTAGAATCTATTAAGTTATGAACATGCTAATTATTGGCAATATCACTGCAAACTATACAAGAAATATAAATGTTTATTTTAATATTGTGTCCTTGTTATGCAATTGCAATCCTAAAGGACTATGCTGAGAAAGTGAGACCCATGGTGAAAGATGGTGTTTACTTTATACATGAAGCTCTTCATGGCACTCCAAAAAAAATTTTGGTTGAAGGTGCAAACGCAGCACTCCTGGATATTGACTTTGGTGAGTAGTTTTCCTTTTTATTGTCAGTCAAACTCCAGACTTTGGTTTAGGGTGGGTCAGTCAGCAAGCTATCGGAGCTCTGCTGTGATGAAGCATAAGTTAAAAGCAGTCCGCACTGAAGAAAATAAATAGCAGGTTAGGATCACCCATGGGAAAATGACTTGGGTTTCCTCTTACAGATAATTTTAGGATGTCAGTCAGCATTGCAGAAACCCTTGCAAGACAGTAAATATGTGGGGAATTTGAATTTAATACCTGTATGGCAAAGAACTAAATTTGCTGCAAGAATCCAGAAAATGACTGCGTTTATATAGAGAACCTGCAGCCTAACCTTTAAATCTGCACTTGTTTTTTGATAGCATGTGAGTGAGATTTTAGTAACCACTTCATTAATCAGCATTGTTGCAGATTTTGCAAATGCCTTATGGATCACCTTGGATAAAACTTTAGTGTTTCAAAGTTACTGGCCATGTTAACCCCTTAAATGGGCACTGTCACCAACTTTATTTTTTGAGATGTTGTAGTACTTATGTACTACAACCTATCTCTAATATACTTTTATTTATTATTTTTTCATTAAAAAGGTTTAATTTACATTTAAAAACCGGCCACTGTAAAAGGACTGATTTTGGAGTGGCAATCAGTCCTTTTTCAGTTAGGCTGCACTCGCTCCCTGTCTGTCAGACAGGCGGAAGCGAGCGCATTGGCTCCCCGGCCACTGGCTGGGAGGCCACTCCTCCCGCACATCGCCGCCACCGCCTCGTTGCCGCCGCTGTCCCTGCACGCCCGCTGCCGGACTCTGCAGTAACTGCAAGTGTAATGAGGGAACGGGGTATGCGGGGCGGGGGAGGAGGAGGGAACGGGCTAGTGCCGTAGCGGGGGTGGGGGCGGGAGGGGTGGCAAACGGGCTAACAAAAAAAAAAAAAGGATGGTGGGAGCTACCCTTTAACGACCACGGACGTATATTTACATCCGTGACCAACTCCGGTTATGTGAAGCGTGCTTCATACCTAGTAAGTCCTGCTTGCTAGACCCGCGGCTAATACCGGACATCACAGATCTGGCTGATGTCCGGTATTAACCCTTTAGACTCCACAATCAAAGTTGATCACGGCGTCTAAAACGGGAGAAAACAGTTGCCGATTAGCTCAGCGGGCTGTTCGTGACCGCTGCAGTGAAATCTCGGCATCCCGAACAGCTGAGAGGACAGCGGAAGGGTGCTTACATTCCTCCTCGCGGTCTGTCTGTGTTCTATTGCTCCAAGCCTGCCATGCAGGCTGGAGCAATCGAGCATAGACAACACTGATCAGTGCTATGCTATGGCATAGCATTGATCAGTGTATGCAATCAAAGAATTGCATGTAATAGTCCCCTATGGGGACTAAAAATAAAGTGTAAACCTTTTTTATAAATAAAAATAAACGTGGTATCGTCGCGTACCTAAATGTCCAGATTCTAAAAATGTTATGTTTATTTAACCCCCTTAAGGACCAAGGTCATTTTGGCCTTAAAGACAAGAGCATTTTTTTTCCACATCTAACCACTGTCACTTTAAGCATTAATAACTCTGGCATGCTTTTACTTAAGAATTTCATTCAGGCATAGTTTTTTCGGGACATATTCTACTTTATCATAGTTGGAAATTTTCTTCGATACTTGCATCATTTCTTGGTGAAAAATTTACAAAACTTCATAAAAATATGAAAATTTAGCATTTTTCTAACTTTGAAACTCTCTGCTTGGGAGGAAAATGGACATACCAAATACATGTTATATTTATTCACATATACAGTATGTCTACTTTATGCTTGCATCATAAAGTTGACATTTTTACTTTTGGAAGACCTTCAAAATTGTGCAACAAATTTTTCACAATTTTCTAAATCAGAATTTTTCAGGGACCATTTCAGTTTTGAAGTGGATTTGAGGGGTCGTCATGTTAGAAATACCCCATAAATTGCCCCATTATAAAAACTGCACCCCTTAAAATATACATAATGATATTCAGAATGTTTACTTTGCTGCTATTCCTGTGAAACACCTAAAGGGTTAAAGGAGAAAATTCAAAATCTCAATTTTTTTACACTAACATGTTCTTGTAGACCCATTTTTATAATTTTTACAAGTGGTAAAAGAAGACGCCCCCCAATGTGTAACCCAATTTCTCTCGAGTAAGGAAATAACTCTTATGTGAACGTAAAGTGCTCTGTGGGTGCACTAGAGGGGTCAGAAGGGAAAGAGCGACAATGGGATTTGAGTGAATTTTGCTGAAATGATTTTTGGGGGGCATGTCGCAATTAGGAAGCCCCTATGGTTCCTTAACAGCACAAAAAAATATACGATTTTGTAAACTACACCCCTCAAGGCACGTAACGGGGTACAGTATGTCTTAACAGGTGTTTGATGACTTTTCGGTAAAGTCAGATGTGTAAATTATTTTTTTTTTCTTTCACTAAAATGCATTTTCCCCAAATTTACCATTTTTAAAAGAGGTAATAAAAGAAATGTCCCCCAAAATTTGTAACTATTTCTTTTGAGTATGGAAATGCCCCATATGTGGACGTTAAGTGCTCTGCTGGCGAACTACAATGCTCAGAAGAGGAGCCACGTTTTGGCTTTTTGAAAGCAAATTTTGCTGGGGCATGTCACATCTAGGAAGCCACTGTGGTGCCATAACTGCAGAAAAAAAAACGTGGCATACTATTTTGTAAACACCACCACTCAAGGCATGTAACAAGGGGCATGTAAGCCTTAACACCCCACAAGTGTTTGACGACTTTTCGTTAGTCAGAAATGTAAATAAAAAATTTTTTCACTAAAATGCAGTTTTTTCCCCAAATTTACTGGTTTTGCAAGAGGTTATAGGAGAAAGTGCCCCCCAAACTTTGTAATTCTGAATATGGAAATATCCCATATGTGGATGTAAAGTGCTCTGCTGGCGCATTACAATGCCCAGAAGAGGAGCACCATTGGGCTTTTGGAGAGAGAATTTGTTTGGAATGAAAGTCGGTGGCCATGTGTGTTTACAAAGTCCCCATGGTGCCAGAACGGTGGACCCAACCACATGTTACCCCATTTTGGAAACTACACCCCTCACAGAATGTAATAAGGCCACACTACAGGAGAATATATGGGAGGGAAACGATAATGTGGAGTCATTATGGGTAGAAATATATAGAGATAAAAATAATAAAATTCTGATAGGGGTTTGCTATAAGCCACCAAACATAATGGAAGAGGCAGAAGATCAATTATTGAGGCAAATAAACAAGGCAGCAAATCAGAATGAGGTGATAATAATGTGGGAGTTTAACTATCCTGTTATAAACTGGGAGACTGAGACCTGTGAATCTCATAAAGGAAACTGGTTTCTGACTATAGCTAAAGACAATTATCTGTCCCAAACTGTGCAGATCCCGACCAGAGGGGGCGCTCTGTTAGACTTAATATTAACCAACAGACCTGACAGAGTAATGTACAAGTTGAAGGACACCTAGGAAATAGTGATCGTAATATAATACATTATAACTTGTTCTTCAATAAGGGAATCTCTCGAGGGGCCACAAAAACAATGAACTTTAGGAAGGCAAAGTTTGAGCAACTCTGAGAAGCCCTTAAAGGGGTACTCCGGTGCGTGTTCGCTCCGGGTCTGATTACGGTCGACCGCAGGGCCGGTGACGTGTGATGGCACGCTCCGCCCCTCAATGCAAGCCTACGGGAGGGGGCGCGATGGCTATCACACGCCGTCACACGCCGCCGGCCCTGCGGTCAACCGTAATCAGACCCGGAGCTCCGGGGACTAATTACAAACGGGGTGCCGCGTGCATGATCCCGGGCGTCCCCAGCTGCGGGACTCCCACGATCAGGCATCTTATCCCCTATCCAAAGGATAGGGTATAAGATGTTTAAGCACCGGAGTATCCCTTTAACAATATAAATTGGGATAATGTCCTCAAAAACAAGAATACTGAGACTAAATGGGAGACTTTTAAAAATATCTTAAACTCTCACTGTAAGATGTATATACTTTATGGGAATAAAAGGGTCAGAAATAAAAGAAGACCAATATGGATGAATAAAAATGTTAAGGGGGCAATAAATGACAAAAATAAAGCATTTAAACTACTAAAAAAAAGGACAACAGTGAAGAAGCATTAAAAAGCTATAGAGAAAAATGTTAAATATGTAAAAAAAAACAAACAGATAAAAGCCGCTAAAATAAGGACAAAAAGGCTCATTTCCAAAGTAAAACTAACCCCAAAATGTTTAACTATATGAATAGCAAAAAGGTCAAAAATGAAAGTGTAGGCCCTTAAAAAAATTATGAGGAAGAAATTATAAACGGGGATCAGGAATAAGCAAATATATTAAACAAATTCTTCTCCACTGTATTCACCAAGGAAAATGAAATGCCAGGTGAAATACAGCGAGATAAGGTAAACTCCTCTTTACAGGTCACCTGTCTAACCCGGGAAGAAGTACAGTGCCGCCTACAAAAAATCAAAATAGACAAATCACCAGGTCCAGATGGCATTCACCTGTTTTCTAAAGGAATTAAGTAATAGACAGACCTCTATTTTTAATATTCATGGACTCTATAGTAACAGGGACTGTTCCCCAGGACTGGCGCATGGCAAATGTGGTGCCAATATTTAAAAAGGGGACAAAAGGTGACCCCGTAAATTATAGGCCTGTTTAACCTCTGTATGTAAATGGTTTGAGGGTTTTCTAAGAGATGCTATTTTGGAATATCTTGATACCAATAAATGGCTTTATGAGGGATCGGTCATGTGAAACTAACCTGATCAGTTTTTATGAGGAGGTGAGCTCCAGACTGGACCATGGGCAATCGCTGGATGTCGTATGTCTGGATTTTTCCAAAGCACTTGATATGGTTCCACCTAAACGGTTGGTGCATAAAATGGGCCTGGGGGACAATGTGTGTAAATGGGTAAGTAACTGGCTCAGTGATGGGAAACAGAGGGTGGTTATTAATGGTACTTATTCTGATTGGGTGACTAACTAGTGGAGCACCACAGGGGTCAGTATTGGGTCCTGTCCTATTTAATATATTCATTAATGACCTTGTAGAGGGGTTGAATAGTAAAGTAACAATCTTTGCAGATGATGTTAAACTCTGTAAAGTGGTAAACACAATAGAGGACAGGGTACTGTTACAAATGGATCTGGATAGGTTGGAGGCTTGGGCTGGGAAGTGGCAGATGAGGTTCAACACTGATAAATGTAAGGTAATGCACATGGGGAGGAAAAATCCGGCCTGGGATTATGTATTAAATGGGAGAACACTAGGGACGACTGACGTGGAAAAGGACTTGGGAGCTTTAGTGAACAGCAAGTTTAGCTGTAGTGACCAGTGTCGGGCAGCTGCTGCCAAGGCAAATGAAATCACGGGGTGCATCAATAGGGGCATAGATGCCCACGACAAGGAAATAATTCTACCGCTGTACAAATCACTAGTCAGACCACACATAGAATACTGTGTACAGTACTGGGCACCAGTGTACAAGAAAGATATAGTGGAGCTGGAGAGGGTTCAAAGACGGGCAACCAGGGTAATACGGGGAATGGAAGGACTACAGTATCCAGAAAGATTATCAGAATTAGGGTTATTTAGTTTAGAAAAAAGGCTTAGGGGAGACCTAATAACTATGTATAAATATATCAGGGGACAGTACAGAGATCTTTCCCATGATCTATTTATACCCAGGACTGTATCTATAACAAGGGGGCATCCTCTCCGGTTAGGGGAAAGAAGGTTTCTACACCAGCACAGACGGGGGTTCTTTACTGTAAGAGCAGTGAGACTGTGGAATTCTCTCCCGGAGGAGTTGGTCATGGGGAACTCTGTAAAAGAACTTAAAAGGGGTCTGGATGCATTTTTGGAGAGTAAGAACATTGCTGGTTATGTAAATTAGAATTATAGGGACAGAACGTTGATCCAGGGATTTATTCTGACTGCCATATTTGGAGTCGGGAAGGAATTTTTTACCTCTAGTATGATTTTTTTATTTTTTTATTTTTTTTGGCCTTCCTCTGGATTAACTCAGTAGGGACTCATTAGGGATATAGGTTGAACGTGATGGACTCTGGTCTTTTTTCAACATTTACACACCACTGGTGTTAGACAGACTTTTGGAAGAGTGGGTTGTGCGAATGAGAATTTTATTTGGGGAGGAGGGGAGAGGTAACTGTGTAGGGCTGTGTGTATATGTAGTGTTTTTACTCTTTATTCTGTGTAGTGTTTTAAGGGTACATTTAGAAGGGCAGTGGAAAATTAGCTGCCTCTCAAACTTTCCGCAGAAAACTCGCACACTGGTTGCAAAACAGAGTGTTACTTAACTCAGTGTTTTCCAACCAGTGTGCCTCCAGCTGTTGCAAAACTTTCAATCCCAGCATGCCCAGACAGCTGAAGGGCATGCTAGGAGTTGTAGTTTTTCAACAACTGGAGGAAAACAGTTTGAAGACCATTGTGTAGGCGTGTCCAAACTGTAGCCCTCCAGATGTTGCAAAACTTCAACTCCAAGCATGCCAAGGCATGCTGGGAGTTGTAGTTCGGCAACATCTGAAAGGCCAGATGTTACAGAACTTCAACTCCCAGCGTGCCTGGACTGTCTGGGCATGCTAAGAGTTCTAGTTTTGCAACATCTGGAAGAGCACAGATTGGAGACCACTGCACAGTGGTCTCCAAACTGTGGCCCTCCAGATGTTGCAAAACTACAACTCCGAGCATGCCAGGACAGCCAAATGCTGTCCGGGCATGCTTGGAGTTGTAGTTTTGAAAATCATAGAAGCAGCAGTGAAGATCACTTTACAGCATCTTCACTGCTGTTTCTGATGCTGCCGCCTCCACTTGCCTGCCGCCTCCACTTGCCTGCCTATTCCCCGCAGGTATGTGCCGCAGACTCCCCGCAGCTCTTGGGGTCCTCTTCCCCTGCTCTACCCGACTTCTAGGGGCGGGCAGAGCAGAGGATCTGAACTTTCACCCCCCGTCAGCTGAGGCACTGTGATTGGTCCACAGGGACCGATCACAGTAGTCGCTGACCAGGACCATCCACAGATGGTCCTGGGGGGGCTAGCAGAAGTTGTCTCCCGCTGATAACAGCCTGACTTCTGCCAGTTAACCCATGCAATGCCGTGCATCGCTGGGTTAACTGAATGCCTTATATAAACGGCAGAATGCGCAAAGGACCTTCATAATCCGCCGTTTATATAAGGCATTCTGCGGGAAGGGGGTTAAACCGCATTGTCGATGGTGTTCATGTAGAAAATAAAAATTCCAAAATTGGAAATATTTGGTCACTTTGTATACCCAAAATTTTTTTATAAAAAGCGATCAAAAAGTCCAATCAAAGCAAAAATGGTACCAATAAAAACCTTCAGATCACGCCACCAAAAATGAGCCCTCACATGGGTCTGTAGTTGCAAAATTGAAACTTTCATATTTTCCACCTCACCTTCTAAAAATCTGAATGTTTTGTATTTTGCAAGTGCAAAAAAAAAAAAAAAAACTGTGGTCCTTAAGAGGTTAAAGAGGTTGTTCTCCTTGGCGTCCTTGTTGGTGAGAATGGCTTGGCTTTCCATATGCAAATGCAGCATCTTCATGTTGTCTTATGCAACTAGGACAGCTACGTCAGTGTTGACTAAATGAGGATGCTGCACACCCCTGGGACCACGTACGGTGCTGTAACAGATTGTGCATAACAATTTTAAAAGTACTTCTTCTCACCAACAAGGAGGACAACAGAACATGGTGAGAAAGCTGACTTAACCGTATATAATGTGTTGCCACCAGTTATAAAGGGTAAAATCTGAGTAATCCATAATCTTAATCATCGAAAACTATTTCCGTTATCAATTTTTATCGATAAATCCATTAATATTTGCAGCCCTACTTTCAAACATGCAGTTCAAGATGCAGGCAGAATATTATAAAGCTGAAAATGGACAGAATTAGCTCTAGTTTTTTCTTAAAAATAAATATTTTATCAATTTAACCTGTTGCTGATGAAGGGCGTATGCATACGCCCTTGCGTCCTGGTACATTAGGACGAAGGGCGTATCCATACGGGCGGGGACCGGACCGGTGTGACTACTAATATCGATCAGCAGGCACCAAGCGCAAATGCCCAGGAGGGATATGAGGCCCCCATGTCGGCGATCGGCGCAAATCGCAAGTGAATTCACACTTGCGATTTGCGCTGATTCCGGGTCATACGGGATCTATGGTGACCCGGAATATAAGGGGATCGCGGTTGTCTAAGACACCTACGATCCTCATGAAGGGATAGGAGTGAGGTGGCAGGGGTGCCACCCCTCCTATCCCTGCTATTGGTTGTCAGAAGCGACGACCAATAGCAGATCGGGGGCAAGGGTTAACTTTAGTTTTCCACGGCCTGACACCCCCCCCACAATAGGCGGGGCAGAACGGGGAACCGAAGGGGACCGGGCGCCGAAGATCCACTTACCCATCCGACGGCAGCGGGCGGCGATGTCGTGCGGCAGAAGAGGACGGCTCCCTGGGTCCTACGGAAGCCGATAAGTTGCCTAGCAACATTTGGAGGGCTACAGTTTGAGACCACTATACAGTGGTCTCTAAACTGTATCCCTCCAGATCTTGCAGAACTACAACTCCTATCCTGAAGGGATAGGAGTGAGGTGGCAGGGGTGCCACCCCTCCTATCCCTACTATTAGCCTTCAGAAGCGACGACCAATAGCAGATCGGGGCTGTTAACCCCATATCGCGTGGGTCCCGGCGCTAATCAACGGCCGGGACCCGCGGCTAATATCACACATCGCCGATCGCGGCGATGTGCGGTATTAACCCTTTAGAAGCGGTGGTCAAAGCTGACCGCCGCTTCTAAAGTGAAACTGAAAGTATCCCGGCTGCTCAGTCGGGCTGTTCGGGACCGCCGCGGTGAAATTGCGGCGTCCCGAACAGCTGATCGGACACCGGGAGGGCTCTTACATGCCTCCTCGGTGTCCGATCGACGAATGACTGCTCCGTGCCTGAGATCCAGGCAGGAGCAGTCAAGCGCCGATAATGTTGATCACAGGCGTGTTAATACACGCCTGTGATCAGAATGAGAGATCAGTGTGTGCAGTGTTATAGGTCCCTATGGGACCTATAACACTGCAAAAAAAAGTTAAAAAAAAGTGTTAATAAAGGTCATTTAACCCCTTCCCTAATAAAAGTTTGAATCACCCCCCTTTTCCCATAAAAAAAATAAAAGTGTAAAAAAAAAAATAAATAAACATATGTGGTATCGCCGCGTGCGTAACTGTCCGAACTATAAAAATATATCATTAATTAAGCCGTACGGTCAATGGCGTACGCGCAAAAAAATTCCAAAGTCCAAAAAAGCGTATTTTGGTAACTTTTTATAACATTAAAAAATGAATAAAAAGTGATTAAAAAGTCAGATCAAAACAAAAATCATACCAATAAAAACTTCAGATCACGGCGCAAAAAATGAGTCCTCATTCCGCCCCGTACGTGGAAAAAAAAGTTATAGGGGTCAGAAGATGACATTTTTAAACGTATAAATTTTCCTGCATGTAGTTATGATTTTTTCCAGAAGTGCGACAAAATCAAACCTATATAAGTAGGGTATCATTTTAACCGTATGGACCTACAGAATAATAAGGTGTCATTTTTACCGAAATATGCACTGCGTAGAAACGGAAGCCCCCAAAAGTTACAAAACGGCTGGGTTTTTTTTCGATTTTGTCGCACAATGATTTTTTTGCCCGTTTCGCCTTGCATTTTTGGGTAAAATGACTGTCACTGCAAAGTAGAATTGGCGACGCAAAAAATAAGCCATAATATGGATTTTTAGGTGGAAAATTGAAAGGGTTATGATTTTTAAAAGGTAAGGAGGAAAAAACGAAAGTGCAAAAACGGAAAAACCCTGAGTCCTTAAGGGGTTAAGCTGTTTGCTGTCTGGGCATGCTGGGATTTGTAGTTTTGCAACATCTGTAGCCCTCCAGATGTTGCAAAACTGCAAATCCCAGCATGCCCAAACAGCAAAAAGCTGTCTCGGCATGCTGGAAGTTGTAGTTGCGTACCTCCAGCTGTTGCATAACTACATCTCCCAGCATGCCCTTCGGCGATCAGTACATGCTGGGAGTTGTAGTTTTGCAACAGCTGGAGGCACACTGGTTGGTAAATACGGAGTTGGGTAACAGAACCTAACTGAAGGTTTTCCAACCAGTGTGCCTCCAGCTGTTGCAAAAGTACAACTCCCAGCATGCAATGTCTGTCAGTACATGCTGGGAGTTATAGTTTTGAAACAGCTGAGTATGGAAATACCCCATATGTGGGCATAAAATGCTCTGCGGGCGCACAAGGCGGCTCAGAAGTGAGAGCGCACCATGTACATTTGAGGCCTAAATTGGTGATTTGCACAGGGGTGGCTGATTTTACAGCGGTTCTGACATAAACGCTAAAACATAAATACCCACATGTGACCCCATTTTGAAAACTACACCCCTCACGGAACGTGACAAGGGGTATAGTGAGCCTTAACACCCCCCAGGTGTTTGACGAATTTTCATTAAATTTTGAATGGGCAAAGTAGAAAAAAATGTCACTAAAATGCTGGTGTTATCCTATATTTTTCATTTTCACAAGGGAAAATAGGAGAAAAGCCCCCCAAAATTTGTAACCCCATTTCTTCTGAGTAAGAAAATACCCCATATATGGATGCAAAGTGCTCTGCGGGCGAACTACAATGCTCAGAAGAGAAGGAGCGCCATTGGGCTTTTGAAGAGAAAATTTGTCCGGAATTGAAGGCCACGTGTGTTTACAAAGCCTCCATAGTGCCAGAACAATGGACCCCCCCCCCCCCCCCCAACATGTGACCCCGTATTGGAAACTACACCCCTCATGTAATATAATAAAAATGCAATTTTCAAATTTTTCATCCAATTTTTTTTTTTTTTCACCAAGAAATGATGCAAGTGTCGACGAAATTTACCACTACCATAAAGTATAAACTTGATTCAGAGATTGTCACGAAAAAAAAACATTCTAAGTAAAAGCATCCCAGAGTTATTTTGCAAAAAAATACTCCCGTCCTTAGGGTCATAATGGGCTCCGTCCCCAAGGGGTTAAAGGGGTACTTCGGAGGATAAACAATATTTCAAATCAACTGGTGCCAGAGAATTACCGACATCGGAGCAACGAGGAAACGTAGGCAGGTGAGTTAGTTTTGTGTCATTTTTGCAGCCGGGGCACAGAGGTTTAATAAAAAAAGGCACCATAGTACTCTAAGTCTTCTAGTATTTATCTGCTGCTGTATAGTACAGAAAAAGTTGTGAAGTTCTTTTCAGTCTGGCCATAGTGCTCTCTGCTGACACCTCTGTCCATGCCAGGAACTGTCCACAGCATGAGCAAATTCCCTTGACAAACCTCTCCTGCTTTAGACAGTTTGACACAGAAAGAGGTGGCAGCAGAGAACACTTTGGTCAAACTGGAAACAACATTCTCTTGAGCATACAGCAGCTAAGTACTGGACGGCTTGAAGGAGAACATTGGAAACAATTACCTTATCCCTATCCACAGGAAAGGGGATAAGTAGCTAATTGTGGGGGAATGGGTCCAACCACTGGGATCCCCCATGATGTTCTGGACGGGACCTAGTGCCCAGTGAGGACGGCGTGCTGCACGTGCTCATTTTATTTCTATGGGAGCGCCAAAAAGAGATGTATATTTTACAAATTTGTTTAAACCTTCTGCCACCAATTGATTTGACAGCAGGGGAGTAGGTGTAATGGCAATATCTCGACTAGTATATAAACAGTGAAAAAATAGGAGAACTGGCTCACTGCATAGGACTTGTAGTCCAAAGTGGGTGCTCTGTTCCTCAGGTCATGACTCTCAACCGTGCATTCAGCATATTCCAAAGTAATAGATGCGGCACTCGAAAATAGTAAAAAGCTCTGTCTTTATTCACCCATCAAATTTACAACACGTGCAACATTTCAGCCTTACAATTAGGCTTTTCTCAAGCTTGAGAAAGGCCTCATTGTTAGGCTGAAACCTTGCACCTGTTGTAATTTTGGGTGAATAAAGACAGAGCGTTTTGCTATTTTGGAATATATTGACTAAAGTATATTTTTCTTTTGTTTCTTGTTGAAGAACGTTAAAACTTTGTGTAGTCGAACAGCTAATTTTTATATTTAGGTTGTGGTACAGATACTTTTAGTTTTACACTGTAAGAAATTGAATGCATTTTTTAACACCAGGAGATTGAAACTTGTAATGGAACTTTACAATTTCATAACCTTTTTCAGGCACCTATCCCTTTGTGACTTCTTCAAATTGCACTGTTGGTGGAGTTTGTACAGGCCTTGGCATTCCACCTCAAAGCATTGGGGATGTTTATGGAGTGGTTAAAGCTTACACTACTCGAGTTGGTATTGGTGCCTTTCCGACTGAGCAAAATAATGTAAGTTCCTAGATATATTTACTTGTTAGTTGGCTCCTTGGGAGTAAATTGATATAATTTGGGGGGGCTGTAAGAAGTATGGAGTTGTTTGTTTCTCTTTCAGCTCCATTGGGGGACACAGACCTTGGGTATATGCTGTTGTTGCTAGGAGACTTGACACTATGGAAACCAAAATGTCAGCTCCTCCCAGCAGGATATACCCGCCTACAGAGCCTGAGGTAATCAGTTTAAGCTTAGTGTCGCAGGAGATGGACACTAGTCTAACTTTTTTATTTATTTTTTCAGATAGGGACGTTTAGTTTCTTATTTCCTTTTATTTTCCTGTTTTCAGGTGGGGAACATAGCGTTCACTGTTTCCCCATTTGCGATTGAGGGGGCACAGACATCGTGGATGTACTGTCAACCCCCCTCTCGCCAACGGCCAGCGCCTGGGGTTGAACCTCACGGGTCCGGGTCCCCCACTTTTCCCTGCTTGTCACGCTTTTCAAGCCCGGCATGATGCAGGTGACTAAAAGCTGGCTGAAGGCTTCATCAGGAAGACTTCATTAGGTAAGTTCTTCTGACTAAGGTGAGTATATTTCCCCCCTTTTTTATTAGGTACTAGACTCTCAACAGCTGGAGGCACCCTTTTTTCTATAAGGGTTTATGGGACTGGCCAGGAGGGGTTCTACCCTCCCTTTTTACTCTATGGGGGGGAAGTTTTTATTGGGGTGAGCAGTGGCATTTATATATTATGCGGGCATGTGTGTGTTTGGTGCACAGTAAGTATGAGGCGGCTGTCCTCTGCAGCCGCGGCGTATCTGTTCGGCGGTCCTTCAGCCCGGCTACATAGACATTTTTACTTTCATTTTCGGCAGTGTTCTGCCGACGGCGTTCGCCCGCTCTGCTTTTCGCAAGCGTAATAAGGGTGTTCCTCTGAATCATCCCCGGGGGCCTTCGGACAAGTACGGGCGTTCCCATCATAGGTCTCGCCCTGCTACCTCAGCTTATCACAAGCATCCCTCTTCCAGAGGACGCTCCCACAGTCACCACTCTGTATCCAGAGCTGCATACCCTGGTCAGTCTCTTCCTCATCTAGGGCCACTTCTACTTGTTCCCATTCAACTGGAGAGCTTGTGGATGAGGTTTCCGAATCAGCAACAGTCTCAGAGGACCGATCGGATTCTGCCGACACGGTGAACTCATTGGGTTCGGCCATAAGAGACACCTTTCATCTAGAGGACCCAGGAACTTCGGACGTGGCTCCAGAAGTTGCCTTTCATCGTGACTGACCTCTTCCAGGGCTGCCTCACCTCGTTCTCATTCACCTGGAGAACTTGTGGTCTGCTTCCATGCGCAGCCGCTGTGCTGCCTTTGCCACAAGCTACCTGGTAGCCCTCCTTTGCTCCATGTGGCTTATAGCCTGGAATGCGGACATAGCCTTCAAGAAGTGAGGCGACGGGCAGAAAGAGTTCCTTATACCTCTGGATAAGGCTCGAAGAACCACTCTCCATCGGAAGTCCTCCTCCTTCCGGTCCTGCGGACCTTTGGTACCAACAAGGGTCCAGCCAGGTGCCTTCTCCGGGAGAGGGCTTCCTCCTTCCTGAACCGTCCATCCCGAAGGTCGGCTAACCGTTCCGGCTGTTTGACGGCCCCAGCAGGCACCCGTAGGCCTACCTCGGCCTGAGGGGTCGCCCCCACCCGGGTGGCTGGTCGTCTTACTCTTTCGGGATGTCTGGACACGCACTTTTCCCTTCCAGTCAGGTTTGTCCCAAGGGCTGGCTCTAAGCTCACCTTTAGGGTCAAAGTTCGGCCCTTTTTTTTCATTTTTAAAAGTCCTCTGGCGTTCAATTCTCAGGTCCAGACCTGCCTTAGGGAGTGGCACACACTGCCCCTCCTTCTCGGTCCCCTTCTCCCCCTTGGGGCTTACACTTGGTCTTAAGGCGCTCCTTTTGTACCTCTCAAGGACGTTCCTCTTCGCCTCCTTCCCTGGAAGGTGGCGTTCCTTATTTCTATTACCCCTGTTAGGTGGGTGTCAGAGTTGGCAGTTTTCTCCTACCGTTCTGCCTTCCTGTATACCAGGACAATTGGTTTTCCGTACAGGTCCGTCCTTTTTACCTGAGATGGTTTCGATTTTTTTCATCTCAATGAGCACATCGTCCTGCTGTCTTTTTGTCCGACTCCTTCTCATCCCAGGGAGTTTGCTTCACAAACTGGTTGTGGTGAGGGCTGTTCGGACTTCTGTCACTTCCTTTCAGCAGTGTGACTCCTTTTTTTGTTTCTTCCGCAAGGTCGTCATACAGGACGACCTGCTTCTACTGCCACCATTTTTCGGTGGATCCGGTCTGCTTACCACTACAAGGGGAAGATTCCCCCTTCCAGGTTTTGGCTCATTTCGCCCGTTTTTCGGGGCATCCTGGGCCTTTCTCTTCGTGGCTTCGGCCTTGCAGTTCTGTACAGCGGCCCGTGGCCGTCTTTGCTCTTTCACAAGGGTCTACCAGATTCAGCTGATGCTTCTCTGGGCCGTAAGGCGTTGCAGGCGGCGGTGGTCCATCCGTTCACCTGACTGATTCTTTACCCACCCAAGGGACGGCTTTGGTACGTCTCAAGGTCTGTGTCTCCCAATGGAGCCGAAAGAGAAAAAGGGATTTTTGTCTTACCGTAAAATCCTTTTTCTCGGACGATCCATTGGGGGACACACCTCCCGCCCTTTCTTTGGTGTTCCTGTGTTTGGTTACCTGTCCGAGGATGTGTTCAGTTATTTTTTGTTCTAGTTGCCTCGGACTGGTCTTGGTTCTCTACCTCTTGGTCATCTCCTCCTACTGCTTGGTGACTAAACCGATTACCTCAGGCTCTGTAGGCGGGTATATCCTGCTGGGAGGAGCCGACTTTTTGGTTTCCATAGTGTCAAGTCTCCTAGCAACAGCAGCATATACCCAAGGTCTGTGTCCCCCAATGGATCCTCCGAGAAAAGGATTTTATGGTAAGACAAAAATCCCTTTTTATATACTGTCCATTTTTCTTATTAGGAAATTGGAGATATTCTCCAAACTCGAGGCCATGAGTTTGGAGTTACCACTGGAAGGAAGAGAAGATGTGGATGGTTAGATCTAGTTTTGCTCAGATTTGCACACATGATCAATGGATTTACGGCGTAAGTAGTTTGTACAAAATGCACATTATCATACGTGCAAAAATGTTGTTAATTAATAAATGTTTCATTGTAGGTTGGCACTTACAAAACTTGATATTTTGGATGTCTTTACGGAAATTAAAGTAGGGGTTTCCTACAAATTAGATGGTGTAAAAATACCTCACTTCCCAGGTAAGCTTGCCTTTCACTCAGAAAATAAAATATAATGGCAAACTATGACAGAGAAATGAACCTGAGAGGTGTGTGTTCATGGATCACATGTGAAGAAAAGCTGCCCTGAACTAATTGATAGTTATAAGTCCCTAAGATATTTGTGGGCTTAGGGTATCACATTGGCTGGCATTTATCATTGTAGGTGTAAGTGAAGCATTTTTCTACACTTTTTTTTTTTTGGTGTGTTTGTGTGCGCGCTGGTAATGTGTAGGAGCATCAAATTTATTAAACGGTCGCAGAGCATTTGATAAATTTTGTGCAGGTATGCATTTTCTGAAATTTCTCTCTTCACATACACCAAAAAAGCAGAGTCTGGGCTGGTGAAGTTTGAGACTTTTCAGTGGCTTTGCGCCTTTTTTGCACCTTTTCACAAAAAGGCGCAGTTCATAAACTCTTCCATATCATGTGTATTGCAACTCAAAACCAGCAGAAATGTATAAACCAAAAGGCACAAATAAACCCTACTTGCGCCTTTTTGTAGACACACAAAAGTCTAAAGACAATGTTAAATGTCGGGCATTAAAATTGCTGCATTTCTGCAACCTCATATACATTCAATAATTGCAAGAATTAAATCAATAGGGGTGCATTTATCATTGCTGGTAAATCATTTACTGAAAATTCTATAATATATATATTTGGCCACCAAATTTGCAAGCTAAGTACCTCACTGTTTCATAATTTCATATTTTCATTATGCTTCACAAAAAAAAAAAAAAGAAAAAAATGCAAGTCCGTGGTTAAGAATAACTACTGTCATGCCAAGAAGTGATAGATTTGCTTACGGTCACTTTAAGTACATGGAGCATTTAACTACTCTGTGCTACTGTAGTACAACCCAGTGACACTTGAAGTATAAATTTCCAGTGTCAAATGCAGCTGAGTTAACAAATAGCCAGTTACTCTACTCACGACAAGTTTGGCATCAGCAACCTAAAAAAAATTAGTCTGAGAATATATATTGTGTGTAAATATAGAGCACTTTACAGTTTTGTTTCTGGAAGTCCTAAGTTTTTTATACAATTAATAATTTGCATAATTAACATATTTCTCCCATTGTATAAATTCCCTGTCAACAGATCGATTTCTACATGACACAAGCAACCTTCCAATATAGGTTTACAAAAAGATTGTTTTATTGATAATTTACTATTTTAATATTCCAGTAGGTCAGTTTTTACATACACAAAGTTGCTTGTGTGTGCGCATTCATTGTGATGGCTTTAGAAGCTTCTGATGGGCTAATGTCAATTAGCCTATCAGCCAAGATAATAAATAAGCATAGACATCAGAAAAAGAATTGTGAACCTTTACAAGTCTGGAACATCCTCCTCATGAACAATTTTCTGATAACTTCTTAAGCTACCAACCTTCATTCATGTATTCAAATAATGGGATTCAACATCATGGGACCTCAGAGCCATCATGCCTTTCTGGAAGAAGGTGTTCTGTCTCCTAGAGATGAACGAGCTTTAAGTGCAAAAATACGAATCAGTTAAAGAACTACTCACTATGTGCAGACGCTGGAGAAAACAGGTACACTGGTAGTTACAGTATTAGTAAAACTGGTCCTATGACCTGAATAGCCTTATGGCAAGGAAGAAGCCACTGTTCTGGAACCACCCTTAAAAGCAAGGTTACAGTTTGCAGCTTCCTATGGGATAAAGATATTTCTTTCTTGAAACATGTCATCTGAACTTATGGAATTTAAAACTGATCTGTTTAGTCCTAGTGACCATAATGTATGGAGGAGTTTACAAGACAAAAAACACCATCCCAAAACAACCATCCCAACCCAAGCCTGAGGGTTGCAGCATCATGTTGTGAAGGTGCATTGTTGGAGGAGAGACTTGTTTACTATACAAAATTAGATGGCATTATGAGGAATGTAATGATCAGCAGATACTGGCTGCGGAGTAAAGCAGTTTTGGAAACAGACCGCAATATTGAAGGTACTATGTGTCGTTTTACTATAACGGATATTGAACAGTGTCTGCAGATCATAACTTCATGATGAACAGGTTTCTTTTAAGGACAACAAAATGAAGGTAATGGAGTAGCTGTCACAAATCCCATAGAAAATGTATGGGCAGAACTAAAAATGCATGTGTAAACAAGACCTAAAAACCTTTCTTTCACAAGGTATGGGTCAGAATTCCATTGTGGAAGACAAAGCTACCAAATATTAAAGTTCATGTAAACTTTTGATGCACTGGGAAATCTCTAGTAGCATTCTGACACTTATGTTAGTAATCTAGAAACAATCTATGATTAGTCAAAAAAAGACAATCTGGTCCATCTAGTCTGCACTTTATATTTTACTTTTGGATAAAATATTTTCTCATATTGATTCTGATATAGACACCACAACCCCCCCCCCCCCCCCCTTCCCAAACTAACCTTCGGTTTTACCCTCTTTGTTCTTGTGTGTGGTTAGTTATTAAAGATGTCTAATCGTGGTGGTCCTGCTGCTGGGGACACCCACGATCTCTCAGCTGCACCAACTTGTCATGAGCCTCACGGGGCAAAGATCGCTCAGTGTCAGACTCCCGATATAGGGGCCAGAGTATCGTGACATCACGGCTCCGCCCCCTTGTGAAGAGAAAAAAATCTGTATTTCAGGAATTATCAATAAAATGTATTACTTATTTCTATTATACTTATTCTTTTGGGTGTACACTTGTTTTTGGTTGGATATTTCAATACTAGGTAGCACCCCTGGTTACATACATGGTGTAGCAGAGCCCCCATATTTTTCTCTTTATCTTAGCTCTCAGCACTTTGGCCCCCACCTTCCCAAGACAAACTGGTTTTGCCAGGGACGGCCTGTTCAGGTAATCACCAGCTGAGGTGGGACATTGCTGTGGCTGGTGAGTGCCTGAGTGGGCCGTCACTGACGAGACTAGTTGGCCTAAGAAGGGGGTGGCCAGAGTGTTAAAAGTAAAATGAAAAAGACAAGCCATGTTCTGGAGATCGTGTGGGTAAGTGAATACATTTAACCCTTTCCCTTCCCAGGAGTACCCATATGTCCTGCCTATTCTCTGCTTTGCAGGACCCGCTGAAGGAGATTCATGTGGGAGCCAGCTGTCAGTCACAGCTGGGATAATGCAATGATCGAGATTGCACATGTCTTAGCAATTTTAACCCTATAGATCCTTTGGGCAGTACTGATCATTGCATCTATAGGATTGACAGGGGGCTCTTCTGTCCCCTATCAATGTGGGGTACTATGGCAGCAAGAGTTTTTATCCTGAATGTAGGCCCCTGCCCCTCTTCTTTTTGACACATGCATCCTGGGTTGTTACTGTCCGAGACGGTCTTAAAGGTCCTAACAGTATCCCACGCTGACTACTGGGTGCATAATGCTGAACACCCGGATACCCTGGTCCAGTGGGATGCATCTAAGGCGACAGTGAGGGGGGGCTTTCATTATAGGAGTGGCGTGACAGAGGATGGTGCAGGCAGCCAAGGAGAGGGCCCTTCAGTCAGATCAGTGCATTGGAGACGGAGGTAGTCCGAAATCTGTCTCCTCATACTAAACGTGCTTGGGCGAATGCGCAGAGGGCTTTAATAGCTTGCCCTTCCTTACGAGTTTATCACTTTCCCCTATCGGATGCCCAAGCTTCTGCTTTTGATGCCCCATGTACAGAGGAGGAAGTTGCCCTGGCCAATTGGGCCTTGCCACACGGAAAGACTCTGTGTTCCAATGGGTTGGATAGGGGTTAGTACAGGATGAACAAGGAGACTTAGGCGTCAGGCGATCCTACTTAACCGGTTAACGACCATGGACGTCTATACTCGCGTTAACTGGGTAAGGCCGGCTATTAACCCTTTAGATTGCCATTGTCAAAGCTAACAGCAGCATCTAAAGGTGCGTTTAATCCCATCCCTGGTGGTCCAGTGGGGTGGATGCCCCCCCAGGCTTTATCAATGGAGCGCAGAGCGCATAGATCAATGTGGTTTTATGGAACCGCATTGATCTGTATGAGGAATCAAATGGTTCCTCCTAAAAAAAAAATTATAATAATAATAAAAAAATAAGAAGTTATTAAAAATTGAAATCATCCCCCTTTTCCAAAATTCCATGTAAAAATATAAACATAATAAAAATATACACATGTGGAATTGCCACGTGCGTAAATGTCCGAACTATAAAAAAAAAAATCGTTAATTAAACCGTACGGTCATAAAAAATAGCTGTCACGCACCCTCTCATAGGCTTGCATTGAGGGGGCGGAGTGTGACATCACATGGGGCGTGGCCGTGACTTCACAATGCTCCGGCCCCCGTGATCGACAGTAATCAAACCCGGAGCGAACACACTCCGGGGACTGATTATAATGGAGTGCTGCGTGCAAGATCACAGGGGTTCCCAGTGGCGTGACACCTGTGATCAGGCATCTTATCCCCTATCCTTTGGATAGGGGATAAGATGTCTTAGCGCCGGCGTACCCCTTTATGTGTAGAGGACACTGTAGGGGATATTTTTAGTTTTTTTGTTCCATTGCTTTTTTCAGGAGTTAAAAATGCCTGAAGCAAGCAGAAATGCCCAAAAGAATTGACCTATCATTTTTATCAGGGTGGTTCCAGCTTATTGATTGATGTTTTTTTTTGTTTTTAAATGGAAGAGTGAAACATTTTTCTCGGTCGCTTTTCATTGGGGAACACCTTACTGATGGGTATATGCTCTTGCCACTAGGAGGCGCTGACACAAGGAAAAAGTAAGCTCCTCCCTGGCAGGATATACCCACTTTATCAGTTTTAGCTAGTGTCAGCAGGAGGCAAGACACAGGTCTGGGAGCTCCCCAGGCTTGGTCTTTTTTTTTTTTTTCCCTGGTTTCCCCCCCCCCCCCCCCCCTAGTTTCTGTATAAAGTTTAGGTTTTCTTTCCCTTTTTGTTGTTTTCTCTAGCATGGAGCAAATGGAGCATGGCGCTGCTTGATTCCCCTACTAGCGAGCTAGGCGCATGGTGCATTGCTGGATGGGCCGTTAACCCCTCCTCGCCAACAACCAGTGCCTGGTGGTGTACCCTGGGTCCAGCTCCCTTGTTTGCCAGCTGAACTGGCTTAAGGCAGGTGGCTCCTCTTCCACACTCTCACTCTCTGCGGGGGCCGGTGGAGCTCCGTTGGCACAGCTATTTTTGCTCCCGTGGAAGTAGCCTGGCGAGAGCTCATGTTTCCTGGCCTTCTACTGTCCCCCACCTCTGAGCTGTGCGGCAGCTTAGCAGGCGCTTCTACAGCACGCTGCTATGAGTTGTCGCTGCTCCAGGGGCTTTCTGTCTGCCTACATAAGAGGTTCCGTGGACACTTTGCAGGGCCCCATGCTCCCTTCCAGCTACATTATGGCATAATACTTTTACACAAAATACAAAAAAAAAATCTTCCTTGGTCACTCAGACCATTTGGTGTGGTTTAGCACCCTCTTGTGGCCAATATGTGTATTGCATTCTGATTTCTAGGGCCATATCTGTTCTCATCAGTTTAATGTCTGCGGGGTTCTTTCTTAGGGTCTATATTGGGGGCTGCTTCATTTGTCACCCTGGAAGGTGACCTGCTATACACAAGACATGAGCTGCTTTAGGTACTCTGGCATCCCTAATCCTGCATTGTTGCTCACTGTCATAGAGCATATACAAACCACCGTGGCGGGTTGTTGCCAGGGAGTCACGTACCCTTGTAAACTACCGGGGGATATATTCATGCAATCTGTTCTCTCCTACCACTGAGTGCCATACAATGTGCAAACTCTTTTGCATTCCTAGCAGAAGCTCAGATTTCTTTTGAGATTCCTCATCTGTCAGGTCTGCTGGCCACTCATCCTGGGGTTGTTCTTGGCATGTCATGCTATATGATTCCCTTCTCCACAGGCTACTGCTTCTGCGGCATCCAGCGCAAGGTCTCCATGGGAATGTTCCTGTGTGGGAATGGATTGGACCAGATATCATTATGCCAGACAGTGGAATCTCCTGTCACTCATTTCACAGCTGCCGCGTCTGGCACTCTGGTACCCCACTGCTGGCGCAAGGTGTCTGAAGGATATGGACCCATACCAGTAAGCCAGGCAGTGCTCTGCATGGTTTCCTACACTGCCTGCACTTTAAATGGTTAAGTTGCCCGCTGCCTAACGCTTTAAATTAATGAGATGCGAGCTGCGGCAAGCTGTCACCTCCCCCTGTAAGCACTAAAAGCCTGGCTTTTAGCGCTTGCAGGAGGAGGTGACAGCTTCCGGCTCGCAACTTAATTGTTTCCAGCACCACGGCCGGTGTGGGGTGGAATTTTGCAACCTCACACCGGCATCTCCTTCATTTAAAGCGCAGCGGCCGGCATCTAATTCATTTAAAGCGCAGGGGGGGGGATATACCGGTAACTTGCAAAAATACAGTGATATGCATTTTTGGTCATACTGCAAGCACTACCCCACTGCTGTGCACGGTATACCTAGAACTGATCCAGCGTGTCCTACAGACCCCATACGGGATGTCAGGGATGAATCCCACGGCTCCTCAGCCTCCCCCTATCTCCCAGGGAGGCGGGGTTTCTATCAAAGTCTCCTAGGCCTCCCACCTACGACAAGGGGCATAGTTATTGCCTCAAACACTTGGAGGTGTTCTTGTTCAGCCAGACTGTTGTCAGCAAGGTTTCCGCCGCCACCAGTCTCTGATCCCAGGGCCGCTGCGGACATAGCCAGGTTTCCCGTACCTCACTGCTGGGTGAGGGATCTGGAGGAGGGTCCCTACAGGTACACAGGATTGATGCCAGTCGGACAGTCATTCGTCTGTGTGGTTTTCTACACCACCAGGTCGTCCGTTGGATAGGCCGCACTCCAGTACCTCGCTTTCTGTGGAAGGTTGGATGGAGTGACCCTGTGTGCTCGGAATACCGTACCAGTCAGCCAGACAGTTTTCCGCATGGCTTACTAATACGTCAGGTCAACTACCATACACTTTCCACACAGTGGACGGTAGTTTAGTTAACCCACTGCCATGTGTAGTTCCGAGCAAGACACCCCATGTTGTTCCATGGGCCTTATACAATGCATCACATACTGGTTTGCAGGGTTCCCTACTTTACCAGGTCCCTCTCTGCATACCTGCTACTCTCTGATGGCAGGTATCTCACTTCACTGTGTGTTTTTGTTTGCAGGACCCGGAGGTGCCATGGTCCCTATGCCACATAGCCAGGCTGTGTCTGCATGGTTTTCTAATCCACCGGATCACCTCCCCTGTTTTTGCCAATGCCGCGGCTGCAGTCCGGTGTCTCTCTTTCCAGGTTATGTGCCGCTCAGTGTGTCTCTGTGGGTTCATGGGACCTTTTCTACCTGTAACTCAGACTGTCTGCATGTTTCCTGCTCCACATACATTCTTCATCTCTTGTCTGTGCCTGCAGCTCTGGTGTGTGGCACCATTAGGAGATGGGGTGTGGGTTTTTTCTGTAGGTTCCAGGGACTTTGTCAGCAACAGCACTCTGTTCCCCTTTCTAAGATTGCAATGTTGGTCTGCTAAGGGCATTCCTTCCTTCCTCCGGTCTGTTGGAGATCTGCGGTTTCCTTCATCTCTGCAGTCTTGCTACCCCACTGCTACCATGAGGTACCCATGTCTGTGTCCCTACATATGTCAAGGTCACTCTGCACGTGTAGAGCCCACCTTCCTTCTGTTTGGTGGGGTGTGCCTCAGGGCTTAGTGTGATTTTTTTTTGTTTTTTTTTTTGTTTCCCTCACAGGTCTCAGCGGTTGGCACCTCTGTTCTGGCATGGGGCCTGTTGAGGGGGCCACACAATCAGTGCAGCCCCTCCCTAGGGCTCCAGGTATCTTTCCAGGTTTCTGTCCAGAGTGGCTCAGGCACCTTCTCTGTTGCCTTAGTCATCATCCAGAAGAGCATTTGTGTGCTTGTTACTTGCGTTTGTAGTCACGTCTTGTACTTTTGCCCAGCTCCAGGGTGCAGGATTCTGATCCCTCTTGGGCACGATTTGGCTCCTCCATACCATGATGGGTTGTCACAGGGGCCCTGGGGTCTACATCCACCCAGTTCCTGTCCGTGGGGCGGTATCTCCCTGCCCCTACAGTGCCTGGCGCACTTTGCCAACCCCCTTTCCACAGGAGGTACGGGGATCAGGGAGCTTGGCAAGGTCAGTACCTGAGTTTCATCTTGACCACCTCTTGTTTCCCCTCCACTAAGGCGACAATTTCATTGAGCATTTTTCTTCTACCAAGACAGTGCCATCTCTCTGTTCCCACTATATAGGTGGGGTATCAGGCTGGCCCTTTTTTTTTTTTTTTTTTTTTTTTTTTTGCTGAGAGCACTCAGAGCTTTTTTTTTTTTTTTCTTCTGTCTAGGCTAGTGTGCTTACTGTCCACCATTGCAGCCTGGCTCTCTTTCTGTTTCTTGGTTATCTACTGCTACTCAAACACACTTGTCTCTCTCTCTCCTCTGTTGGAGAAGTATATCTTGTATGGCCGGAGACAGCTGGTCTAGCCACGGTCTGGGGTTTGGGTCCTACCGTTGCTCTTCTCCTCCCTCTGCGCAATCTGCGAAAGGTGTGTTCTTCCTTCCCTTTTGACAGTGTCAGTTGTGCTGCACTGCCACCATAGTCTTCTGGAGTAACCTTCCTGTGCCTAGCACCTGAGTGTCCCAGCTGGGTTCCCCTTTGTTGCCCTCTCCATTATCATTCTGGTGATATGTTTCTTTGGAGTGCTTTGGTCCGCCTGGACCTCTGGGTTCCTTGACCAGTTAGTCTTCTTGACTTGGATCCTGTCCTAGGATGCTGTGGCGTGCCTTCCTTTCAGGTGGCTCTCCTGGTTCTTTGGGCCTTAGTGATTGAGGTCTCGGGCATGTGCAGTGATCTGGCCCAGACTCCACCGCGTTCCCATTTGGTGGGGCGGTCTTTCTGTACTTCACTTCTCCACTTCATGTCTCAACATGGAAGTTTGTCGCCTGGTGAGTTTCGCGCACGTCTGTTTTCCCTTACTCTTCAGGTGTGAGTCTTCCAGGAGACTCTGGATCCTCTAATTTCCACGTTCGCTTCTTGTCTGTTTGATTTTACGGGTTTGTCTTCCAGGCGATTCAGACACCTCCAGTGTCCAAGTGGTTCTCTGGGGTCCAAGATGGCCCCTTTTCAGGGCATTCCATGCCATTCTTCCTTTGGGGTCCATGTCCTCCCAAGTTAGAGGGCATTCCGGTCATCCGGATTACTCCAGTCCAGCTACTGTCGCCTTCCGGGTGCCTACAGGGGCCCCCTGGGGGCTCGTCCACAGGCCTTGTGGACACATGAGTTCGGTCTCGGGACTTATTCCCTTTCTCTGGTGTTTTTTTTCCCAACCTAGGGGTCTGCTTTGGTACGTCCCATCAGTAAGGGGTCCCCTAATGAAGAGCGCCTGAGAAAAGGAGATTTTTTTTTTTTTGTACTCACTGTAAAATCTTTCTCGTAGCCTTCATTGGGGGACACCGCACCCACCCTTTCTTCAATTTTTGTCCGGATTTTCTTTTCCGGTTCTTGTTTTATTTATTTATTTTATTTTTTTCCTGGATTCCTTTCTAGGGTCCTTCGGACATATATTTGTTGGCTTCTCCTACTCCTTCTCCTCCTTTGTGAAAAAACTGATTACCTCACTGCAGGTGGGCGGGTATATCCTGCCAGGTAGGAGACGACTTTTTTCCCTAATGTCAGCGCCTCCTAGTGGCAGGAGCATATACCCATCAGTAAGGTGTTCCCCCGATGAAGGCTATGAGAGATTTTACGGTGAGTACCAAAAAATCTCCTTTTTTAGGCAAAACGTGCTTTCCTTCCTGGCTTCACTTGTTGACTCATTTTGCCCCTAAATCCTTCTATTTTATCATTAGCACAAAACTATTATGAAACTCTTCTAGCGATTGTGCTTTATTTCACATTTTGTCCTTTTTATTGTTTCAACATTTATCTAACAGATCCACAGAGCTTTCCAGGGATTAAGTGAACATCTCAATATCTTATCTATGAACTCTTTTATTTTGATACTGTTCATAGGCTTTGCTGAAGCACAAATCCACCTTCATCTGGTGCATTTGTAACATAGTAAAAGAAATTTAGATTGGCTTCACATGATCTGCCCTCAAAGCCATGTTGGTTTAGGTCCAACTAATTGTTGTTTTTTTTAGTGTTTCTAACAAACTAGGAGATGGAATGTGTACTAGGATTAAATGTCAAGAATTTTGAAAGATTTTACTGAATGTCAGACGTATGTAAACTTATGACTTCAACTGCGTATATATGTGTTGGTAGATATATCAATTGATTTAGCATTTTTTTCAGATACGGTTAAACCAGCTGCTGGGGATAACTCTACAAAAAAGTTAAATTGGAATAGAGTATTGATACAAACTGTGCTATGTAAAAGTAATATTAAAATGTTTAAGTCAGGATAGAAAATATTGCTCCGTAAAGTGACTGCTCTGTGGCATTAGTGTGTGCTATCAATATGTGCATGGTCTTCTATTCAATATAATGTATTTTCATCCATTCAGACTTAATAGTTCTTTCTTTGCAAATATTTATAGCAAATCAAGAAGTTTTAAATAGAGTTGAGGTTGAATATGAAACACTCCCTGGATGGAAAAGTGACACTTCTAATACCAGAACGTTTGAAGATCTGCCTGAGAATGCAAAGAAATATGTCCATTTTGTAGAAGAATCGCTTGGAATACCAAGTAAGAAGTGAACTAGATTTATTACGTCTACAGGTGGCCTAACTTAACTGCATTTTGACTTTCTGTGTTGGTTACAGTCTTTTTTTTAAAATGGTTATAGTAGTACCTTTCCAATACAGGGTACTACTACCTTTATATCTGAAGACAGAGTGCAGCGCTCAGAGGGGGCGGATAACTCCACGTCGCTAGGACGTGGAGTAGAACAAAATGCATGTGCAAGAAAGGCCGGTGGGTTTCGGGCGTCTGCCTCCGGAACCCAAAGTAAGACTGCCGGCGGGGGAACCCGCCTGCAGAGCGCAACAAAGGAGGTCAATTACAAGACTTTACAGAATGCTAACTGAGTGAACCCTTTTAGAAACTCTTGGTCACCCACACTATAACCCAGTGTATTAGGTTTAGTATGGGTGAACTCGGTGAGTTTTCCTTTAAATAACTGTGTACCATGCTGAATAATTGTTTTATAGTTGTTACAAACTTAGCACTACCTTTTTTTGTATACGTTTTTATTTCTGTGGCAACATCTGGTCCACGTGGTCGTGTTGCATGTCACGGATGAGGGCTGGGCGAGCCACTTCCCCTTGTCAATCCTAAAGATGCAGGGGTCAGTACGTCCCACAACATCTTTTGGGTTAAAACTACCAAGACCGTGATCTGTCTCGGCAGCTGCAGTGTGATTTTGGTTATGACTGACAGCTGGCTTCCTGCGCCGATCTTCTGTGGGGCGTCCCACACAGGTAGATATAGGTAGTACATATGGGCACATCTTGTCGCTGGAACGTACCCACTGGAAGGATATACCTATACATCCCATAGTATGAAGGTCTTAGTTTACAAGACTCACTCATATGTAAATTAAGATTTATTTTTTCAGCTTTAAGGCTCATTCACACAAGTGTATTTCCTTGCGTGTTTCCCGCTGCAAGTTTGAAAGGGCTGTGCTCTCCACAGCAGATTTTTTGGCAGCAGAATCTCCGCTGCTGAAAATCTGCCGCAGACCCTATTGACTTCTATGGGTTATGCGGCTAGTTTTCCACAGCAGAGGTTTTGCTACCAAAAACGTGCTGCAGTGAGCCCATCCCTTTCAAACTAGCAGTGGGAAACAGGCTTGTGTGAACGCATGTTCTGGGTAGGGTCACAAGTGCCGTATTTTGCTCTGTATGCGCTGCTGCATATTTTCTTACCCATTGAAGTCAATGGGTAGCACAAAACTGCTGATTTTGCTACCCATTGACTTCAATCGGTAGGAAAATATGCAGCAGCAAAATACAGCTCATGTGACCTTCTCTTCAGTGTTTTCACATGTACAGTATCTTGCCCATATTTGACACGCAGGATTTAAAGATGCAGATTTTATTCCACAGAGTTCAATGTAAACTAAATGGCTGAACACCGCAACAAATCTGCAGCTTCAAATGCCCTTAGGATGTAGTTACACCTAAGGTATCCTGCACATATTTGCTGCACAGGATTTGAAACTATAGATTTTATGCTGCATGGTTTTAAATAAACTAAATGACTAAATACACAGCTTTCAATCTGCAGCATCCAATCCTGCGCATCAAACATGTGCAGTACACTGTACATGCGAATAGACCATTAAACATTTTGTCCTCATTGCTATCATAAGACCTGCCCAATGCAACTTTTTTTTCTATGACACTTGAATAGGAAATGTGGTTGGTTTCTCACACACATTATTTTAACCCCGTAACGACGAGCGCCGTAAATGTACAGCGCTACAAAGTGTCACTTTGCGCACAGCGCTGTACATTTACGGCACTGTGTTCCTTGATCATTGCGTCTCCGGACGCAGTGATCGGAACGGGGTGACTGCTGATATCTATCAGCAGCCATCTCGTCATATTGCCCAGGGGGGTCAATTCTGACTGGCGAATCACGGCTTTTCTTGGCTGATCGGGTCTCTGGTGACCCGATAGCCCAGAAAATAGCTGTCAGACAGCCTTGATCATCCTAAAGGATAGGAGCGAGGTGGCAAGGGTGAATCGCAGGGTGGGGACAAAGTTGAGA
The DNA here is from genome assembly GCF_029499605.1 of Hyla sarda. NCBI lineage: Eukaryota > Metazoa > Chordata > Amphibia > Anura > Hylidae > Hyla > Hyla sarda. Next base: position 301,090,640 of record NC_079191.1, read on the forward strand.
TGCCCGCTCAGGAAATCCGGACAGAGCGGGGCAAAGATGACAGCGGCAGACAGCAGGGGGATCGGCGGCACAGAGTGCGAGTGGCTGTCTGGGCATGCGGGGAGTTGTAGTTTTGCAACATCTGGAGGGCTACAGTTTGGAGACCACTGTCCAGCATGCCAAGACTGTCCAGTTATGCTGAGCGTTGTAGTTCGGCAACATCTGAATGGCCAGATGTTGCAAAACTACATCTCCCAGCATGTCCTTCGGTTTTCCGGGCATGCTGGGACTCGTAGTTTTGCAATAACTGGAGTCACACTGTCAGTTTCCTAACTCAGTGTTACCCAACCAGTGTGCCTCCAGCTGTTGCTTAACTACAACTCGCAGCATGCACTGTCTTGTCAGTGCATGCTGGGAGTTGTATTTATGCAACAGTTGGAGGTTAACCACCGCTCCCCCCCCCCCCCCAAATGTGAACCGGCAGGGGTTTACAGAGAGTTTCCTGCTTTAAGTTTGAGCTGCAGCAAATTTTCCGCCGTAGCTCAAACTCCCAGCAGAAAACTCATTGTGAACCCCCCCCCTGTGTGAATGTACCCTAAAAACACTACACTAACACAAAATAAAGGGTAAAACACTACATATACACCCCCTTACACTGCCACCCCCCAATAGAAATTCTCTCATACGGCAGTGTTTCCAAAATGGAGCCTCCAGCTGTTGCAAAATAACTCTCAGTATTGCAAGACAGCCATTGACTGTCCAGGCATGCTGGGAGTTTTGTAACAGCTGGAGGCACCCTGTTTGGGGAACACTGCCGTGTCCGTCCCTATATAAATCCCTAATTTAGGCCTCAAATGCGCATGGCGCGCTCTCACTTCGGAGCACTGTTGTATTTCAAGGCAACAGTTTTGGGACACATGGGGTATTTCTGTAATCAGGAGAAATTGCCTAACACATCTTGGGGGGCTTTTTCTCTTTTTACCCCGTATAAAAAGGTAAAGTTGGGGTCTACACCAGCATGCTAGTGTAAAAAAATTAAGAGGTAAAAGGAAAAAAGATTTGTAACACAATTTCTCCTGAGTACGGAAATACCCCATATGAGGGTGTAAAGCGATCTGCGGGCACACAACAAGGCCCAGAAGTGAGAGCGCACAATGTACATTTGAGGTCTAAATTGGTGATTTGCACAGGGGTGGCAGAGGGGTGGCAGGATAGTTACAGCGGTTCTGACATAAATGCAAAAAAGAAATCACCCACATGTCATTTTGGAAACTTTACCCTTTGTTACATTCCATGTAGGGTGAAGTGAGCCTTAACACCCCACAGGTGTTTGACAATTTTTTGTTAAAGTTGGACGTGAAGATGAAAAATCTGGTGTTACCCCAAAGTTTTTATTTTCACAAGGGGTAATAGGAGAAAAAGGCCCCCAAATTTTGTAACCCCATTTTTTGAGGATGTAAATACTAGGGATCGACCGATTATCGGTATGGCCGATATTATAGGCTGATAATCACGATTTTGGGCATTATCGGTATCAGCAATTACCTTGCCGATAATGCCCCGCACCGCCCCCACCGCATCGCGACCGCCCCCCCGATCCACCGCGTCGCACCCCCCACCGTAGTGCTGAGCGGTATACCGGTATGGATTTTTGCCCATACCGCTATACCGGTCAGGCCCCTCCCCCACCCTCTGTGTCAATTAAAATAAATAAATAAACTTACCCGTAATGGGGGTGGTCCGGGCCATCCTTCCTTCCTGTAGTGCCCGGCGCCATTCCGGGTGGAGGGTGCACCGGTACGGGCTGTCCTTCTCCGGGGGTCAACTTCTCCACTCCGGGCAGGCTCCGGCCTAGTACGCTGCATAGACGCCACTACGCCGTGACGTCAGGTGCGTCGCTGCTCACGGGCGTCACTGCGTAGCGGCGTGTCTGCAGCGTACTAGGCCGGAGCCTGCCCGGAGTGGATAAGATGACCCCCGGAGAAGGACAGCCCGGACCGGTGCACCCTCCACCCGGAATGCCGCCGGACACTACAGGAAGGATGGATGGCCCGGACCACCCTGACAAATAGGGGAGAGAAGCGGGTGGTGGCGGCGGCCTATGGCACCGCAAAAGCCACTGCAGTGCATTGATTTAAAGCGCCCGCTTTAAATCAATGACCTGCAGCGGTGTCGAGGGGGGATAAATAGCCGATAACTTATACCAGAATATCGGTATAAGTTATCGGCCCTAACCTCCACCGATTATCGGTATTGGCCCTAAAATAACGATATCTGTCGATCCCTAGTAAATACCCCATATGGGGATGTAAAGTGCTCTGCGGGGGAACTACAATGCTTAGAAGAGAAGGTGCGCCCTTGGGCTTTTGGAGAGAGAATTTGGCTGGAATTGAAGGCCATATGCGTTTACAAAGCCCCCATGCTGCCTGAACAGTGTACCCTCCACTGTTCTGGTAACATGTGGGCTTTGCACATGCACAAGGCCCCAGACTTCTATTCCAACCAAATTCTCTCACCAAAAGCCCAATGGCGTTCCTTCTCTTCTGAGCATTGTAGTTCGCCCGCAGAGCACTTTACATCCACATATGGGGTATTTCCATACTCAGAAGAAATGGGGTTACACATTTTGGGGGGCTTTTTCTCCTATTAACCCTGGTAAATATGAAAAATTTGGGGTAACACCAGCATTTTAGTGCAAATTTTTTTTTTATTCTCGCGTCACACATTCGTTAATCACCTGTGGGGTGTTAAGGCTCACTATACCCCTTGTTACGTTCCTTGAAGGGTGTAGTTTACAAAATAGTGTGCCATGTGAGTTTTTTTAGTTTTTTTGCTGTTATGGCACCATGGGGGCTTCCTAAATGAGACATGCCCCCCAAAAAACATTTCTGCAAAATTCGCTCTCCAAAATCCCATTGTTGCTCCATCCCTTCTGAGCCCTCTACTGCGCCGCCAAACGCTTTACATCCACAAATGAGGTATTTCCTTACACGAGAGAAATAGGGTTACACATTTTGGGGGGACCTTTTTACCTATTACCCCTTGTAAAAATGAAAAAATGGGTCTACAATAACAGGTTAGTGTAAAAAAATTAAGATTTAAAATGTTCTCCTATTCCCGTGAAACACCTAAAGGGTTAACAATCTTTCTGAATGGCATTTTGAATACTTTAAGGAGTGCAGTTTTCATAATGGGGTCCATTATAGGGTATTTCTAACATAAAGACCCACAAATTGCAAAAATGCTGCTAAACTAAAAAGCCCTCTAATGTCTTCAAAAAGTAAAAACATGTCAACTTTATGATGCAAACACAAGCTAGACATATTGTATATATGTGAATCAACATATCGTTTATTTGGAATATCCATTTTCCTTACAAGCAGAGAGATTCAAAGGTCAAAAAATGCAAAATTTTCTAATTTTTCATGAAACTTTAAATTTTTTCACTAAGCAATGATGCAAGTATCAAAATGGTCTGCGTCCTTAAAGGGTAGCTCCCACCATCATGTTTTTTTTTTTTTTTTTCTGTCCCTGCCTATTGCCCTTCTATCCCTAACACCCTCCCTGCCTTTATTTATTTATTTTTACTATTTTAAAAATGGCATTTAGTCTGCCTGGTAGTGTGCTCACTACCAGGCAGGCACCACGTCACTGATGCCTGCTGGGGGGCCAACTTCCGCCCCTAGTTCTCCTAACAAGGTGCCTCCAGCTGTTTCACCACTACAACTCCCAGCATGCCCTGAAATCTATTGGCTGTCAGGACAAGCTGGCTGGGAGTTGTAGTGGTAAAACAACTGGAGGCACCCAGGACAGGAGCTTCATGGGGGAAGGAGTGAGTCGGGAGCTGATGCGGGAGGGACGGGTGCAGGGGAGCCTCTTCCTATCGCTCGGTGAGTAACACCCAAACACGCCCCCCATCCGCCCCCCATACCTTGCAGCAGCGCCCCCATCGCCCCCACCACCACCACCACCTTGCAGCAGCGCCCCCCCCCCCCCCCCTGTACCTTGCAGCAGCACCCCCCGTACCTTGCAGGAGCAGCCCCCCGCACCTTGCAGCAGGGCCGTCGGCGAGTGCGGGAAGCCGATGCGCAGCCCTGGCTGTTACTGCGCCTGTGCAAAATTTCGACTGATGCCCTGCCGGAATCAGTCGGAATTTTGCAGTGACTTCACTCCGCACTGCATTCGGCCACTAGGAGGGCGCCCCCTAGTTGCCTGGATTTCAAATTGCTTTTAAAATGTTTTAAAAGCTTTTTTTAAAAAATAAAAGTATATTAGAGATGTTATATTAGAGATGAGATGTACTTAAGTACTACAACATATTAAAAATAGTTTTTCATGACCGTGCCCATTTAAGGGGTTAAATTCACTCCTGGCTTTAACACAATTGGTAAGATTTGGTTGATGTCCAGTTTCAGCTATTATTCTACAGTTTTCTTAGAATATCTATGCTTACAATATAAACTTGCAGTAAATGCAACACTGTAATAAAACTCATGTTTTTTTTTTGTTTATTTTTTTTAAAGATTGCACCTTTTCTATTTGTAGCATAGCTTGAGAATATTGCAATATGCCTAGTCTTCAATGCCTTGCATAAGTTTTCACCCCCTTGGATTTTTCTACATTTTGTGTTAACATTTTAATCTGTGGTTAAACCATATTTCATTGTAATTTTATGTAATGGACCAACACAAAATAGTCCATTATTTGGTAGTGGAAGGAAATATTACATGGATTTTAGAAATATTTACAAATATCTGAAAGGTGTGAGTGCATACGTATTCACCCCCTTCACTGTTTTTGTGTATATGTGTGTTTGGTGGTTTGTTTGTGTTGCTTTAGTTCTGCTCCGGGGGTGGAGCAGTGTCTGCCTATTCCTGTGACTATTACCCCTACCGTGCAAGGGTGACATGAGGATGGCTAGTGTTATGTATGTTCCTTTTTTTTATTCTGTTAATTGCTGTTCCATGTTTCTTGCCTGGGCTCGTGTTGTTGTGGCCCCCCGGAGCCATGGTGTATGTTTTTATTGAAAAATGCAAAATAAATACTTAATAAATAAATACTTAATAAAATAAAAAAAAAGGCCAGCCCAGGTGAATGCATCCAGCAAATGTCCAATAAAGGGTATTTTACACTTACAATGTACTATAGTTTCTTTGAATTAGTTTGTAACAGTAGCTAAATGGCCAAAAAGTTAAAGAGGGTGAAAAATTATGCAAGGCACTTTAGTATAGATTCCTCAATACTCACCTACTTTGAGGCAGATTTATCAAAACCTGTGCAGAGGAAAATTTGACCAGTTTCCCATACCAACCAATTAGATTGCATTATTTTTATTTTTATTTTTCCTTCTCCACAGGCCTTTTTCAAATTTAAGTGGTTGCTTTCAAATTAGGTTGGTATGGGCAACTGGTCCACTTTTCTTCATTCACAGGTTTCAATAAAGCATTTATCAGCTACAACTGTATTCAAACTCTTAAAAATTGCAAGGGGAAGCAGGGTTCTCAGTTATAGTGATCAGTGTGGGCGGCAGCGGATAAGTGATAAAACACTTGCTGGAATGTTTAATTTTTTTTTTCTTTTCTTTGCAGTTAAATGGATTGGCGTTGGGAAATCTAGAGAGTCGATGATTCAATGTTTCTGAGAAAATTAACATTTCTTCTACATGGACCTCATTTTACAATCATAGATTTTGACTTGAACCATGGAGATCTAAGGGAATGGGCATGGGTTGGGAAAAGCAACTTCTTCTTTTTCTGTAACTATGTAATTGGGATATTAAATATTGATGTACTTGTCTTAAGATTGCTTTGTGTCAGTTTTGTTATTTGAATTTAACTTGTAAGGCTGAAAAGAACATATGTTCTTACAGCTCAGCTTGTTATCCTTAAATAAATCCTTAAATGTCCAGAGGAAGAAAAATAAGCCAATCTGTCAAAAAAAAGGAAAAAAAATTGTAATTAGAAATATATTTGCAAACAGGTGGCCATGCTGTAGAGCTGGTTTATAGCTTATGATTGCTGTGACCCCAGATGTAGAGAAGGGGATCGTGGACATGTGTGCTTATAATAACATTGTTCTTACCATTAACTTAAGAGAAAACTAGGTTTGCAGAATATTGCGCAATCCAATATGGCAGCCTAACCATGGTGGTACAGAAAGTCATCATGAACATGTGTGCTAATTTTCACATTGTTCTCGCCAGCAATTTCAAAGAAGACTGTTTGCAGGATAGCCACTGTAGAGGAAAAACAGGGGGTGGCACCACTGGATATATAACAGTCAAGGGGAACAAAATATGTAGCAAGAATGGGAAATATAAGCCAATGCATAAGCAGATGAGGGGTGCAAAAAGCTTTGGAAATCCAGTATGAAGCAAATATCACAAAATAGAGAAAAATAGCTCCAATGCACTCACCTCTAAAAAATGTTTTTCTTTGTCCATTAAAAACAGGCAAAATTCCAGCAGAGTAGAACGATAAAAATGCAGTGGTAGAGCCGGGCATGCACAAGGCAACGGAGCCATTTCGCTGTATTCCCCGCTTCCTCAGGCCAGAGGAAGCTGGGAATACCGCAAAACGGCTCTGTTGCCTCGTGCATGCTCTGCTTTGACACTGTTTTTATCGTTCTACTCTGACGGAATTTTACCGGTTTTTAATGGACTAATAAAGAATTGAAGTTTTAGAGGTGAGGGCATTGGAGCTATTTTTCTCTTTTGTTATGTTTGCAGAATATTGCACAATCCAATATGGCCGCCAAATCTTGTGATCACGTGGTACAGAATGGGATCACGAACGTGTGCTAATTTTCATTTTTTTTTTTATAATTTAGGAGAAAACTATGTATGCAGAATATTGCGCCATCTAATATGGCGGCCAAACCATGTGATCCATGGTGGTACAGAAAGTGATCACAAACGTGTGCTAATTTTCACATTATGACCAGCAGTCTGAGAAAACTGTTTGCAGAATATTGCGCAATCCAATATGGCTCACAAATCTAGTGATCAATTGTGGTACAGAAAGTGATCGCGAACATGTGTGCTAATTTTCCACTGTTCTGATCTGTTGTTTTAGAGAAAACTGTTTGCAGACTATTGCGCAATCAAATATGGCCGCCAAATCATGTGATCACGTGGTATAGAACGTGATTACGAACATGTGTGCTAATTTTCACAGTTTTTACCAGTAATTTAAGAGAAGATTATGTATGCAACGTATTCCGCAATCTAATATGGCCACCAAATCTGGTGATCAATTGTGGTACAGAAAGTGAGTACTCTACCACTGTGCAAAGAAACATATTTAGATTAACAATCTACAGATTACACACATTTAAAAAGTTAGATATTATTATTAATGCTATCTAAATCTTTTTGGCGAGCGGTGGCTCTATTGATTCTGCAAATGAGCCAACTTTAGCAACCTTGGTACAAGAAGTTACCATTAACATGTCTAGCAAATTATAAATTATTCGAACAATCATTTTGAGAGATGTTTGTAGAATATTGTGCAATCCTATATGGCTGCCAAATGTGATTTGTGGTATTACTCTTAACAAGTTAGGCTTAGTATCTCGTTGTGGAATTCTACATATAAGTACGGTTTCATAAACAGGTCAGAGAAGTAAAGTAAAAAAACAACTGACACCACCTGATAAGACACTGAACATGTTAACCTCTTCCTTACTATTTGTCAGCACACTATTTATTACATATGATATAATATGGACAAATAACTTAAAATAAACACTTACGATTCTACAGTACAGTAAGTTTACAGAGAAATTTGTAGATCTCAAAATTTTATGTTTAGAAAGTGGCAGATTTTTGTATATTGCACTAAATATTGTAACCTAAAACATCTGATCAACTAGATCATCTGACCTAGTACCATTATGCAAGAAAAGACTGAGCACAATATAGCACTTTACGATTGAGCCAAGTTTCATAATTTTGTAAATAAGTGAGCATATTAGTAATTTTTAATCCAGTGGTTTATTGGCTTGCAGTGATTGACTTATTGGTCATATTGATTATGCAAATGAACCAGCTATAACAAACATGGTACAGGAGATAGCCCTGGACATTTATGCCAAATTGTGAATGATTCTAATAAAAGAATTCAAAGAAGATGTTTAAAGAAAATTGTGCAATACAACATGGTGGACATACCAGGTCATCAATAGACTTGTGATGAACAAATAATTAACATGACAGTGTAACCAGGGCTGCCATCAGAAATTTTTGGGCCCCTTACATAGCTCAAGGCTTGGGGCCCCCCTCCCATGGCCCGCTACCAAGTCTGCCTCCAGTGCACACCTTCTATCTTACCCACTGTCTATGAAAAACATTTTTTAAACACACAACAAGAAAAATAGCCCTTTCATTTAAAGGGGAAGGAAAAAGAAAATATCACTAAAGATTACCATCTTAGGCTGGGTCCACACTACGTTTTGTCCCATACGGGAGCGCATACGGCAGGGGGGAGCTAAAAGCTCGCGCTCCCGTATGTTACCGTATGCGCTCCCGTATGTCATTCATTTCAATGAGCCGACCGGAGTGAAACGTTCGGTCCGGTCGGCTCATTTTTGCGCCGTATGCGCTTTTACAACCGGACCTAAAACTGTGGTCAACCACGGTTTTAGGTCCGGTTGTAAAAGCGCATACGGCGCAAAAATGAGCCGACCGGACCGAACGTTTCACTCCGGTCGGCTCATTGAAATGAATGACATACGGGAGCGCATACGGTCACATACGGGAGCGCGAGCTTTTAGCTCCCTCCTGCCGTATGCGCTCCCGTATGGGACAAAACGTAGTGTGAACCCAGCCTTACAGTTACTGACCAAATCCTGTGTACTGAGACCCATTTTACGAGTATGCAAGAAGGAAAATTATCACTATACATATTACCATCATACTGTTACTGACCAAATCCTGTGTATTGAGACCAATTATACCAATAATACCAGTATAAATATGAGAATAATACTGCCACACCATGACCACCACATAGTGATTGAAATAAAACCGCTGAACATAGACCAATATCCCCCCATACAAAGCCCACATAGTAGTGACCCTGGCTGTGCAGTCCCTGTGATTATAGTGCAGTAACATCTGCTGACTCACTGGAGGCGTCTTCTTGGAGTAGTCCTTTCCTTTTCTATCTTGCTCTGACAATCATGAAGTCTTCTTCCAACCATTACTCCTCTTCACAGAATCTGCTAGACAATAAATATATTATGTTCACACTTTTTCAGCACATTTCCCACATGTTCCCTACTCTAAGTGCCCCCAAATAATGCCTTACTTGGTGCCCTGAATTGTATAAGGAAGTAGTTAAGTGTGTTGGAGAAAAGGGTAGGGGGATAGGGTGGAGGGTAGGTTATTTAAGGTAGAACCCCACCAGTAGGTTGATTGATGCCCCTAGTATGTAATGCTCTCAGGTAGGTTATGTCCCAGTAGGTAGGCAGTAGGTAATTCAGCTAGATAGGTTATAGTTAATGCCCCCTATAGGCATTTAATAGATAATGCCCCCTGTAGGTAGTACGTTATTCCCCCAGGTAGGTAATGCCCCCGAGTAAATAATGCTCCCAGGAAAGTGTCGTTCCCCCCCCCCCCCCCCCCCCCCCCCCCCACAGGTAGGTAATTTCCTGGTAGGAAGTGCCATCAGTAGGTAGTGCCCCCAGGTAGGTCGCTCCTCCAATAGGTAGTTCCACCAGGTAAGTAATGCCCCGGGTAGATAGTAGCAGCCCCTGTGCTGATTGTAAAGGGCCCTCAGCCCATCCTGGTGTCTAAGTGAGTAGGGGGCCACGGGGGAGGGGTGTTAGCTGGAAAACCTGGAATAAAGGGCTGGCAGAGAGATGGATATGAGAGAGATAGATGATGGCTAGATAGGACATACAGATATATATGAGATAGATAGCTAGATAGATATGAGAGAGATATGAGATAGAGAGCAATAGGGAGGGAGGGGGAGATATAGGTAGATAGAGGTAGGTAGGTAGATGGATAGATATGATGTAGGTAGATATGAGGTAGGGAGGTAAGAGATAGGTAGGTAGATGAGCGAGTTAAATAAATATGAGGGATAGATGGATAGATATGAGAGATATGAGAAATCAGATGGATAAATAGATATGAGATAGCTAGGTAGATAGATATGAGATAGATATGAGAAATGAGATGGATAGATAAATAAATGAGAGAGAGAGATATCTATGAGATAGAAGATGGATATGAGAGAGGGAGATATATGAGAGAGATATGAGATGAGATAGATATGAGAGAGCGAGATAGAAACAATAGGGAAGCAGCACAATTCAATGTGAAAAATAAGTGGTGCATGCGGAGCCAGACCTTGGTCAAGGGTCCATATGGTATACAAAACTTTCGTAAATCCACAGCACTCATGATTCCATAAAGTGTAGTTTATTCCATAAACAAAAGTGTCACAGCAACTTTCTGCCAGCTCACCTGGCCTTTCTCAAGCTCAGTACAAACTGTGTTTAACAAACTTTATATAGGGATACCAATTAGGTATCAAAAGTGTAATTAGTGCATAAATTGCATGTAAACATTGTTTACATGTAATTTATGCACTAATTACTAGATAGATATGCACTAATTGATATAGATAGATATGAGATAGATAGATAGATAGATATGAAAAACACAGATGGCTTTGGCTGTCTGGGCATTCTGGAAGTTGTAGTTTTGTAACAGCTGGAGGCACCCTGGTTGAGAAACAATGAGATAATGTATATTTACCTCCAACTTATTGTTTCTCAAAAAGGGTGCCTACAGCTGTTCCAAAACTACAACTCCCAGCATCTCTTTGGCTGTGTGGGCATGCTCGAAGTTGCAGTTTTGGAACAGCTGGAGGCACCCTGGTTGAGAAACAATGAGATGGAGGTAAATATACATTATCTCAATGTTTCATTATCAGGGTGCCTCCATCTGTTGCATGAGATAATGCCTATATACCTCCCAATAGTCCCCAAATTGCAACCTGCACACACAACACGACCCCCCCCCCCCCCCCCCCCTCTCCTTCCTAGAAAGTTACTTTTTGATGGGCAGGACCCAGCTGTAGGCATTGGAAGGCTTCCTCTTCCCAACGGTGAGCTGGTATCAGAGTCTGTGGAGTAGGACATGTGCTCCTGCTCCACCAATAGTGTGAGGGGGAGAGGGGGGCCGTACCTCTCTGCTCTTCTCATCCCAGGCAGACAGTGCAGCCCCTGCGCTGATTTTACAGGGCCTGCATGCTGCAGGTGTAAAGGCTAAATTTGGCTGGCAGCAGCGGGCCCCCCCTCTGGCTCAGGAAGTGCACAACCGTCAGTCTGCCTCTCAGAGCAGGAGACTGCTTTACCAGCGGTCTCCTGCTTCTGTGCGGGGGGTGCAGCTGGGGTCCGGGCCCCTGGAAGCATGGGCCCCTTCTGTACTGGCTGTACCCGCCTGATGGCGGCCCTGAGTGTAACCATATGGAATAATTTTATACATCTGTATCTTTAGCAGTTGCAGAAATGCAGATGTTTGAATATTGTGCAAAATCTTGGCAAACAAAGATGGCTGCCTGCCTGTGACCTATAGTAGAAAACAGGAAAAAATTGAAATGTGTGAACGGGCGCCAAAATCCCAAGAATGACCAATATGCCAAAAGTATTCCTTTAAAAACAGTTTGGCTTTTATTGGCAACATATAGAAGGGTGCAACACAAAGGTTTCGAACCCGTGCCGCGTTAGTCAGGCATAGAGTATTACTGCTGCACGTATCCAGTGGTTTTAAGTATACCCTAGTTACATTACTGCCGGGTCATAAGGTCAGCAGTACATCTCATTTGCATACATTTGCATAAAGTGAACAGAGATTATTATTACATTATCAGATCTGTACATATAATTTTAGCCAGGTATGTTGTGGCTAACAACCGTAGTCTTTTTTTTATAAAAAATTTTTTATTATACACTGCGCACAGTTACAGGCGCATCTGCCGGCTATGGAGAGGTATGTCACAGCTGGTAGCTGTCAACTGTGTGCCTATATGTGGGAAACAATGTACATTATAGTGTTGTGCACTGCTGCGGGCCCGTCTGCGGATGGCCAGTGGGGCGAGTCTGCAGATGGGTGAAGTAGTGTTGCTGCCGAACTATCAAATGTTTTTCTCGGACCGATCCTGTTAGTCCCATACGGGCCTTGTAACTTTGATTGGCCCACTGGGTATTTCCACAGCCGTCTGAAATTTAGTAGTCCAGACGGCTTGGGGTAGAGGCGGTGATTTGTAGCACTGGAGACCCCCGTCGGGTGCCCAAGCTGAGTCTCTGTAACACGCGCACAGATCCATGTTGGAGTTACTTTCTGTCTATCCAAATTGGGTAGTAGATTCGGTCATGACTCTTTTTTTTCTTTGATGCAGATCTACGCTATTCTGATCTTAGCCTTGCTGGTGGGTTGAAATTAAAATGGAATTGAAATTGAAAATTCAGCCATGCGGAGATCGGCGTAATTATGTAGTAGTTAAATTACGGACCCAGGAGTACTGGTGGGATAACTGAGTCCTTTATTTTGGTTTGAGTATTAGAAGTTAAGTGGGGGAGCATTAAAGCTAGGTTTTGATATGTAGTAACAGCGGTGGGGACCTCTGAAAAGCGCCCACTTTGAGATTATGTAGGGGGATATAGCCAAAATGGTTTGTTTGGTGGGTGGGAGCGAGGTAGGTTGGGTTGGTGCCATAATGATGTAAGTGGCCACATAGTATAGGGACGGCTGGAACATAATGGAACTGCCGTATGTTTGATGCTGTGACTATTGATGTATAGGACGCAGAGGCTGCCTCCCACATATCAGGACTACAAGCACCAGCGAGTCTACAGGCGAATACAGGTGTTGTGCCCTTAGCACAACCATCCACGGTAAGGTGCAAAATCTTTGCGCATACCTTGCTCTTTCGTAATAATACTCCACTAGGAGCGCACCTCTTTTTTCCTTTTCCAATTCTTCCCTGCCTGTGACCTATGACCTTTATGTTACAACAGATTATGCATACCACAGGGCTCTACCTTTGGGCAAAATTTTGAGTTTTAATGTAACAGTGAGGCAATTGCAGGCATATGAAAAAGCCCCATAGAAATAATATAAATTTTTCTTGATATTTACAGAATTTAATATGCCTGCTGAACAATGTGGTTAAATAACGTGAAACAAACATGTATGAGTCTAGATCAGTGTTACTATACACAACTTTTTGAACATCTGAACCTGTAATGGTTTCAGAAAGACAGGTGTTTACATATGGAACTGAATATTGTCACCTAAGACAAGATGGCTGCCAGCTCATGAACTTAATGTTAAAATATATTTTGGGGGGCATTTTTTCCTATCACTCCTTATGGCAGCCAAACCATGTGATCAAATGTGGTACAGAAAGTGATCACGAACAAGTGCGTAAATTTTAACATTGCTCTGACTAGCAATTTCAGAGAAAACTATGATGCGGAATATTGCACAATCCAATATGGCTGCAAAATGTGGTGATCAGTTGTGGTACAGAAAGTGCTTATGAACATGTGTGCTAATTTTTTTACCGTTCTGACCTGCAATTTTAATGAAAAACTAAGTTTGCAGCAATTTGCGCAATCCAATATGGCCGCAAAATCTGGTACTCAACTGTTTTCGCACTGACAGTAATTTAAAAGAAAACAGGGTTTGCAGAATATTGCGCAATCCAATAGGGCCGCCCAATCTGGTGATCAAATGTGGTACAGAAAGTGAGCATTGACATGTGCTAATTTTAATTGTTCTGCAGAATATTGCGAAATGCAATATGGCCGCCAAATCTGGTGATCAATAGTGGTACAAAGTGATCATGAACATGTCTGCTAATTTAACTGTTTTGACCCGTTATTTGAGCTAAAACTGTTTGCAGAATATTGCACAATCCAATATGGCAATCCAATAACGGTGTTGAATTGTGGGACAGAAAGTGAGTAATCTAATATTGTGCTAAGCAACATCACTTTTAGATTAACAGTTACACACTTACCGTATTTTTCGGACCATAAGGCGCGCCGGGTTATAAGGCGCACTATCAATGATTTACTACTAATGGGTTTATTTTCATACATAAGGCACACCGGGTTATAAGGCGCATTAAATGAAACAAGACTCTGATAGCACAGCGGAGGAAGAGGAATCCGGCACGTTTCCGGCTAGAGGATGTGCGCGAGCCGCATGAAACAACTTGTTCCGGTCAAACCCCGTCATCCACCGCAACTCCCCTGCCTGAGCCCTGTATCTGAAGGACTGCAATAAACCTACCCTGCTTGGTGAGTGCCGCCTACTTGTCTGTCTTCTCCATTGGATTTAAAACTCTGATAGCGTTGAGTTTGAAATCCGCTTCGTAAGCATGTCTCTTAACAGGAGCCATTTTTGGGGCAGCTGGTATAGAAAATGAATGAATGCACACACCTCCTGACTACGATGGCCATAATGCCCAATCCAAGCAGTGCAGCTTTGTAGCATTACGGCCATCGTAGTCAGGAAGTGTGTGGATTCATTCATTTTCTATACCCGCTGCCGTGAGCACTGTGTACCACATATCAGTTCTAGGTCAGAAAACACAGCCATACATTAAGCGCACTGTAGATTTGTGAGAAAATTTAAAGATCTTAAGTGCGCCTTATCTTCCGAAAAATACGGTAACATTTAAATAGCATTAATAATGAAATGCAATTTTGTTATCGGCTTGCGGTGGCAATATTGAATATGCAAATGAACTTTCTTTAACAACCTTGGTACCGGAGGTTACCATGAACATGTTTGCCAAACTAAACGTTATTTTAACAAACCGTTTTAACTCCTTCAGGACGTAGGGCGTACTTGTACGCCCAGTCCCGGTATTTAAAACGGGGTCACAGGGACCCTGGGCTAATAGCGTGCGGCACCGATCATTGTGCCGTGCGCTATTAACCCTTTAGATGTGGAGATCGCCGCGTCTAAAAGTAACCGCTTCCCAGCGGCTCAGTCGGGCTGATCGGGACTATCACGATGTCCTGATCAGCTAGGACACGAGTGGAGGCCCCCTTACCTTGCTCGGTCGCGTACGATCTGCGTTTGATTGCTCCAAGCCTGAGCTACAGGCTTGAGCAATCGAGCCCCTAGAACGCTAATCCATGCAAAGCTATGGCTTTGCAGGGATCAGGGTAAAAGATCAATGTGTGCATGGGAGCTATAACAATGCAAAAAAAAAAGTGAAAAATAAAAAGTTAAAGGTCATTTAACCCCTTCCCTAATAAGTTTGAATCACCCCCTTTTCCCATAAAAGAAAACTGAAATAAAAGTAAACATATGTGGTATCGCCGCGTGCGGAAATGTCCGCACTATAAAAATATATTGTTAATTAAACCGCACGGTCAATGGCGTACGTGCAAAAAAATTCTAAAGTCCAACATAGCGTATTTTTGGTCACTTCTTATATCATGAAAAAATTAATAAAATGCAATCAAAAAGTCCGATCAATACAAAAATGGTACCGATAAAAACTTCAGAACACGGCGCAAAAAATTAGCCTTCATACCGGCCCATATGCGGAAAAATAAAATTTTATAGGGGTTAGAATATGACAATTTTTAACATAAATTTTCCTGCATGTAGTTACGATTTTTTCCCGAAGTACGACAAAATCCAACCTATATAAGTAGGGTATCATTTTATCCGTATGGACCTAAAGAATAAAGATAAGGTGTCATTTTTTACCGAAAAATGCACAGTGTAGAAACGGAAGCCCCCAAAAGTTAGAAAACTACATTTTTTCTTCAATTTTGTCGCACAATTAATTTTTTTTTCCGTTTGGCTGTGGATTTTTTAGTAAAATGACTGGCACTGCAAAGTAGAATTGGTGGCGCAAAAAATAAGCCATCATATGGAACTTTATGTGCAAAATTGAAATTGAGTTATGATTTTTAGAAGGTGATGAGGAAAAAATGAAAATGCAAAAACTGAAAAACCCTGCGTCCTTAAGGGGTTAAAGATGTTTGTATAATATTGCGCAATTCAACATGGCGGCTAAACCATCTGTTAACCAGACTTGTGATGAACAAGTCATAATTGTGATCACAGTGTAACCCAATATAACAATTCTTAAACCTGTATCTTTAGTGATTGCGGAAATGCAGAGGTTTCAATATTGTGCAAAAATGTGCCACACAAACCAATGTGGCGTCCTGACGATGTGACTTATGACATATATGTTACACCAGATTGTGCATAGTACTGGGCTCTACCTTTTGGTTAAATTTCATGAGTTTTGAAGTAACATTGAGGAAATTACAGGCTATTACAAAAAGCCCCATAGAAATAATAGGAATAATTGTTGATATTTACATATTTCAATATGGCCGCCAAACCATATTGTTGAACGACGTCAAACAAACCTGTATGAGTCTAGGTCACAGTGTCACCGTATAAGGCTATTTGTACATCTGTATCGTTAATGGTTTCAGAAAGATATGGCTTTGCATATAGCACTGAATATTGTCACCTAAAACAAGACAGCTGCCAGCTCGTGACCAATGACCTTTTAGGTTAGTCTTAAGCACAAAAGAGTACTACCATTCTGCAAAAAAATGCAAGTTTTTAACAGTGTACATATTACATCTAAAAAAATTGTGCATTAATATTAATGCAATCTATTGTTGGGGAGTGGTGGCCATATTAATTATGAAACTGAACCAGCTTTAACAGCCTTGGTACAGGAGGTTACCATGAATGGGTCTGCCAAATTATGTTAAGTTATTCTAACAAACTGTTTGAGAGAAGATGATTGTAGAATATTGTGCAATCCAATATGGCGGCCTCACCATGTGACCAAAAGTCTTAAAATGAACAAATTACCTTGGGAGAACAGTGTAACCACATACAGTGATTTATATATCTGTAGCGGTTTTAGAGAAGATTTTTGAATATCGTGCAAAAATTGCCAAGAAATCAAGATGGCGGCCTTACCATGTGACCTATGACCTTTATAAAACACAAGATTATGCACAGCTCAGGGGTCTACCACTATGCAAAGTCACATGTTTTACAGTTTCAGTGCAGTAGACATAAAAATTATCTGAGCAATAACAATGTGTCCCGAGCAACTTTGTTGCTTGGCCACCTAATAAATCAGACTTGTGGAAAGGGTCATAGATCCAGAGACTAAGTAACCTGCATAAATATATCAAAGCCTCATTTTGCCATGATAACTTCCTCTGGACTCACTCCTTTTACAGTAAAGATTACCTTTGTATCGAAGTGTAATAACTTTACTACTCTTGGCCTACAGTACATTAAGGTTTTAAATAACATAGTGATGGAAATTACGAATATCTGTGTACTTTGCTCCATTCAGCTTAACCTCAACTCTGACCAGTCATCCCTGTCCCAGCCACTGAAAAAACACCCCCACACCATAATGTTGCCAGCTCCATGCTTCACTGTAGGATGATATTGGACAGAAGAGGAACAGTGCCTGGCTTCCTCCAGACATGACACTTAGAATTTAGACTACAAAGTTCAATATTGGTTTAATCAGATCAGGAGATCTTGTTTCTCACAGTTTGAGAGTAATTTTGGTGCATTTTAGCAAACTCCAGTTGAGCTTTTATGTGTTTTTTATGGAGGTAAGGCTTCTTGCTGGCCACTGTGCCATAAATCAGATTGGTAGAGTGCTGCAGGGATTGTTAACCTTCGAGGTTTAATCTGCAAGCAGGATCTTTGGAGCTCTGCCAGAGTGATGGTTGGTCATCTCTCATATTGAGGCCCTTCTCCCCTGATTAGTTTGGTGAGGCGGCCAGCTCAAGCAAGAGTCTTTGTTGTTCCAAACTTCTATTTGCGTCAGCACTATCCACGGATTTGAAAAGCTGTATACTGGAAGACACTCAGCAACTTGAGAAACATGCAAAAATAAATGACCTCACTATGGTGCTCTGCTTTACAGTGGGTCAGAAGTTCACTCATTTTTTAAAAGCTGATATCACCTAAGGGGCACTAACTAGGTAGTTACGATCTAATGTTTGATTTCATGAGAAGAAAACATGAAAAGGTGTGGAGGCAAAATAGCGTTTCGGATTATGATGATTTAGATTTGTATCTATTCTAATAAAGTGGGTAATGATTGAAGGGCCAGTTAAAGTGCTAGTTTGCCGTGAAACTGCCATGGCCCATGTCCTCTGCACCTTGCAATTTTATTTTATTTTTTCAAAATAAAGAAAACCTATCTGGCGAATGCCGCTTATGTTATATCCTGTTTTTTTAAACCAAAGAAATTTGTACCAGACTCTCTCTATGTATCCACACAATCCTGTCTCTGAGCTATGTACTATGTAACTATATGTAGCTCTACAGGCAGTACCGAGAGTTGTCAGCTGCTGCTAGCTGATGAAGATAAAGCAGACCCGACCCATGACGTACATGTATGTCATAGGTTGGGAAGCGGTTAATTCAAAGCTTATACTGCTCAGAGCTGCTCTATACTGTCCTCAATGCTGCTGCTACTGAGGGTGTGCTATATAGACATGGAGAAGCACAATTTTAATTTCTGTTTGTGCAGTGGATGGGAGACATAGAGGCAAGGCTTCATTCACTAGCCCTGAGACAAAGAACAATTGGAGGTGAAGCCTTTAGAGCAGGAACCTGGTGGAAATGCTACATATAAGTTATAGGATGTTCATACATGCATCTACTCCTGAAAAGTTAACAGGTTAACCTTATTGCTTTTGGCAAGATCTTGTTCTACAGGGTGGGCCATTTATATGGATACACCTTAATAAAATGGAAATGGTTGGTGATATTAACTTCCTGTTTGTGACACATTAGTATATGTGAGGGGGGGGGGACTTTTCAAGATGGGTGGTGACCATGGTGGCCATTTTGAAGTTGCCCATTTTGAATCCAACTTTGTTTTTTTCAATAGGAAGAGGGTCAAGTGACACATCAAACTTATTGGGAATTTCACAAGAAAAACAATGATGTGCTTGGTAACTTTATTCTTTCATGAGTTATTTACAAGTTTTTGACCACTTATAAAATGTGTTCAATGTGCTGCCCATTGCGTTGGATTGTCAATGCAACCCTCTTCTCCCACTCTTCACACACTGATAGCAACACCGCAGGAGAAATGCTAGCAAAGGCTTCCAGTATCCGTTGTTTCAGGTGCTGCAAAATGGACAAAACTAAAATTGGAACAGGACCCTCAGTTTACACAGAAGATTTTGTTCAGTGATGAGGCAAACTTTTATGTGAATAGTGAAGTTAACAAACAAAACCACCGTTATTGGTCTGACACTAACCCACATTGGATAGATCCCTCCAAGACTGTTGGAACACAAAAATTTATGGTATGGTGTGGTACAGTACAGACCAAAAGTTTTTTTTTTTTTTTTTTTTTCATGACTATGAAAATTGTAGATTTACATTGAAGGCATCAAAACTATGAATTAACACATTTGGAATTATATACATAAAAAAAAGTGTGAAGCAACTGAAAATGTCATATTCTAGGTTCTTCAAAGTAGCCACCTTTTGCTTTGATTACTGCTTTGCACACTCTCTTGTTGAGATTCAAGAGGTAGTCCCCTGAAATGGTTTTCACTTCACAGGTGTGCTGGTGTGGGGGTGCTTTGCATGTGACACTGTTGGAGATTTATTCAAAATTGAAGGCATACTGAACCAGCATAGCTACCACAGCATCTTGCAGCGGCATGCTATTCCATCCAGTTTGCGTTTAGTTGGACCATCATTTTATTTTTCAACAGGACAATGACCCCAAACACACCTCCAGGCTGTGTAAGGGCTATTTGACCAAGAAGGAGAGTGATGGGGTGCTGCGCCAGATGAGCTGGCCTCCACAGTCACCGGACCTGAACCCAATCAAGATGGTTTGGGGTGAGCTGGACTGCAGAGTGAAGGCAAAATCGGCCAACAAGTCCTAAGCATCTCTGGGAACTCCTTCAAGACTGTTGGAAGACCATTTCAGGTGACTACTTCTTGAAGCTCATCAAGAGTGTGCAAAGCAGTAATCAAAGCAAAAGGTGGCTAGAACTTAGACTATGACATATTGTCACACTTTTTTGCTATGTATATAATTCCACACGTGTTAATTCATAGTTTTGATGCCTTCAGTGTGAATCTACAATTTTCATAGTCATGAAAATAAAGAAAACTCAAAATGCGAAAGTGTGTCCAAACTTTTGGTCTGTACTGTTTTTGGGGTACAAAGATAGTGGGGCCATTCTTCATCAATGGAAACCTCAAGGCCACTGGATATGCGAAATTGCTACATGATGATGTGTTTCCCTCTTAATGCACTGAAGCTGGCACCTTCCCTGAGTTTTTCCAGCAAGATGGTGCACCACCACATTATGGGTGTCAGGTCCGAGCATTCCTAGATGAACAGTTTCCTGGAACGTGGATTGGTCGTCGTGGGCCAGTTAGATGGCTCCCAAGGTCTCCCGATCTGACCCACTTAGACTTTTATCTTTGGGGTCATCTGAAGGCAATTGTCTATGCTGTGAAGATACGAGATGTGCAGCACCTGAAACTACGAATACTGGAAGCCTGTGCTGGCATTTCTCCTGCGGTGTTGCTATCAGTGTGTGAAGAGTGGGAGAAGAGGGTTGCATTGACAATCCAACACAATGGGCAGCACATTGAACACATTTTATAAGTGGTCAGAAACTTGTAAATAACTCATGGAAGAATAAAGTTACGTTAAAACCAAGCACATCATTGTTTTTCTTGTGAAAGTTCCAATAAGTTTGATGTCACATGACCCTCCTCCTATTGAAATAACAAAAGTTGGATTCAAAATGGCCGACTTCAAAATGGCCACCATGGTCACCACCCATCTTGAAAAGTTTCCCCCCCCCCCCCTCACATATACTAATGTGCCACAAACAGGAAGATATCACCAACCATTCCCATTTTATTAAGGTGTATCCATATAAATGGCCCACCCTGTATTCTTTATTATACACCTTAGCTGCAATCACTCTTACTTATCTGGACACAGATGTGTGTGTAAATGTGTTTCAGGTTGCAGGCAACTATATTTACCACTATACCATGGTATAATACGGTTGTCTGATTTTAAAACAATCCTTCATACATGGATAGACTTTTAGCCCCTGGTATTTTGACTTGAGAAATTAGGGTTTCTTTTGCGGATGGTTTGGGTGGGGGCCTCCATGCAAAAAGAAAAATTAGTTTTTCAACATTTGTTTCAACATGTGGTAAAGTTTAATTTATTTTGCCTTAATAAAAGGATCCTTTAGTCCCACCTATTGGTATCATGAGAAACTGGTATCAAGGGATCCCCCAATTCAGGAGGATATTCAAAATGCTTGTAGATGCCTCGAAAAGCCATGCACCATGATGATGGGGACTTTATAACTTTATATTTTATAACATATAAAAAAAAGTGATTTTCACACAGCAGCAAATCACGGCTC
Source organism: Hyla sarda (assembly GCF_029499605.1). Taxonomy (NCBI): domain Eukaryota; kingdom Metazoa; phylum Chordata; class Amphibia; order Anura; family Hylidae; genus Hyla; species Hyla sarda. The sequence continues at coordinate 301,112,105 of NC_079191.1, forward strand.
TGGTTTCACTTTACCAGAGCTTGTTAGCTGAGCCGTGATTGGTTGCTGTGGATAAATCAGTCCACTTTTTCTCTCACACAGTTTGATAAATCTGGGCCTGTGTGTCTTTGACATGTGTGCCTTAAGTGCCCCTCGCCCATCTGACCATATGACATTCTCCCAATCCTCCAAATGCTCTCTAGCAAACGTCAGACAGGCCCGGACATGTACTGGCTTAAGCAGTCTGATGAGTCCCTGGTGGCATAATGTGTTACTGATGGTAGTCTTTGTTACTTTGGTCCCAGCTCTCTGCAGGTCATTCACTAGGTCCCCCCGTGTGGTTTTGGGACTTTTGCTCACCGTTCTTGTGATCATTTTGACACCACATTGTGAGATCTTGCGTGGAACCCCAGACCAAGGGAGATTATCAGTGGTCTTGTATGTCTTCCATTTTCTAATAATTGCTCCCACAGTTGATTTCTTCACACCAAGCTACTTGCCTATTGCAGATTCAGTCTTCCCAGCCTGGTGCAGGTCTACAATTTTGTTTCTGGTGTCTTTCGACCTCACTTTGGTCTTGGCCACAGTGGAGTTTGGAATTTGACTGTTTGAGGTTGTGGACAGGTGTCTTATACTGATAACAAGTTCAAACAGATGCCGTTAATACAGGTAACGAGAGGAGGAAACTCTTAAAGAAGTTGTTACAGGTCTGTAAGAGCCAGAAATATTGCTTGTTTGTAGGTGACCAAATACTATTTTCCACCATAATTTGCAAAAAAAATTAAAAAAAAATCCGACAATTTGATTTTATGGATTTATTTCTTCTCATTATGTCTCACATAGTTGAGGTATACCTATGATGAAAATTACAGGCCACTCTCTTCTTTTTAAGTGGGAGAACTTGCACAATTGGTGGCTGACTAAATACTTTTTTGTCCCACTGTATATCATAAGGCATATAGTTTGAAATAAAGGCGAGGAAAAAAGCCACAGAAAATATACACAGGAAATTCAATTACAAAAATAAATGGCACTATTCATAATGTATCAAACGTTCCTGTCTGATGTAAGGATGTACAGGTGTGCACGTATCAAGCATAAATTGCCACTAAGCTTCTCTATTGAGAAGTTTTTTATGTAGGTCCCCGCATCTAAATCCTGTCACTACTTGTTCAATGGCACACGTTTTTAAAGAATTTATGGAGCGACCATATTTCTCAATATAGGGTTTAATTGTGCACCTGATTTTGAGCGCGTGGAAATGTTGTCTGTCATATAAATGCTCCATTATGCATGTTTTAAATTTACGTTTGGTGCACCCTATACAGTGATCCTCCGACATACGATAATTTCAACATACGATGGCCTCTCAGTGGCCATCGCATGTTGAAGGCAGCTTCAACATACGATGCTTTCGTATGTTAGGGCCATCACATAAACTGCTATCTGGCAGTGCAGAATGCTTCAGCTTTTGCCGGATAGCCGTTTAATGTGCCTGTGACCTGTCCACGACGTTCCGGACCGTCACACAGACATTTTTGCATATTTTGCAAGCAGTCCTACCGCAACGGAAAAAATTGCTGTGGTGTAGCCAAGTGCCAGTAGAATGAGCATTCAGCATATTGGGAGAGAGTTGGTCTCCTAAGGTGGGGGCACGTTTGGAAACAATGGTGACCTGGTGACAGTATTTGAGATAGTATTACATCTTCCGTCAATAAATGCAAATGTTTATAAATAATTGTTTTAGCTGCATTAACATCTTAGGGATGCAGGGCATACCCGAGTCATTAAGGACTCGGGGCATACAGGTACGCCCTGCCATTTTCCGGTTCTGCCGGAATGGGATGTCTGCTGAAATCTTTCAGCAGGCATCCTGTGATATCGCCGAGGGATGGAAATTTGCAGCGATTCCGGGTCATTCCGGTCTCATGTGACCGTTGACCCAGAAAAAGAGGGTGATCAGTGATGTATGGCACACCACCAATCACCCTCCATACTGTACTGGGATACTGGGAGGGACAGCTGTGATTAGGCGGAACAACTGCACCAATTACGGCAGGGGAGGGGGGGTTAACAGCACTTTGCCCCGCTCTTCCCACCACAGTCTGTGAGCCAGTGAGCAGGACGGAGCCCCGTGCTACCCCCCCCCCCCCGCCCCCCCCCCCCCCCCCCCCCAGTGCAATCTGGTGCCATCTGGCACTGTAGACATTAGGGACTGCTTAGGTTCGGCAGTGGTGAAAAAATTGAATAAACAAAAATAATTCTGTGGCGTACCACCATTGTAGGTGCCAACAGGTCCGCAGCTCATTCAGCTGTGTGACCTAGGCCCTACAGGGTTGCTGTGGTCTGCCCCCAGCCTTTTTTGGGGTGCAGATCTTTTTTTTTTCCCCACTAGCTGTGTGGCTGGACTCTCTTCCGTATAAAAGAGCGACCAGCCACCGCTGATCAGTTTCGTAACACTGATCAGCATTTTTTTTGTGGTGCAGGCGCTTTTTCACCTTTTAGCGGTCCTTGCCACTAGCAGCAGGCCAGTGTTGTGTGGAAGGACCGTACCTTTGTGTGTGGCCTGCCCTAACAGCTGATTTATCACTGATCAACTTATTTTTTTTGGTTCAGGCATGTGCTTTTTTTCGTGTTTTAGTGGCTTTTTATTTCAGTTTAAGGGTTTTTTGTGTGGGGGTCTGTGTACATGCAACTAGCCACTGTTCTGGGCAGAGTGGCCAGACCCCCAACTGACTTCTGCTCCCCCTGCCGCCACCAAGCGCAAATCAATGTGCACACCACTGATTAGGTAAATGCTTTTTTGGGGGGGCTCAAGGCTTTTTGCGCTAGAAGTCCCCTTTTTTAGTTTAGTTTTATTTTATATTTTAGTTCTTTTAGGTGGTGGGTTAGGGCGGCTTAGGGTAGGTAGTCAAGCACCACACCACATGCAGCACACACACCAATAAAGTTTTCTCACACATGCATTTTAGGTCCTCGTGCTGCACTTTAGGTCCTCGTGCTGCATATAGGCCTAGTTAAAAAAAAAAATGTCAGGCAATACTGTAGTGGGGACGTCCTCTACCAGACCCCACTCTACGGTATGGCCATGACACGTCCCCAGTTTGAGGCCATTCGAAAATGTTTGCATTATGCTGATAAAGTGGCATGTCCCCCCTGAAGTGATCCCGCGTATAACTGCCTGTACAAAATCAATTTGCTCCTTCTCTTCTGAGCATTGTAGTGTGCCAGCAGAGCACTTTACGTCCACATATGGGGTATTTCCATACTCAAAAGAAATGGAGCTTTAAATTTTGGGGGGCATTTTCTCCTATTACCCCTTGTGAAAGTGAAAACTTTGGGGTAGCACCAACATTTTGGTGTTAAAAATCTAAATTTGCATTTTCACGTCTAACTTCAACACAAACTTGTCAAACACCTGTGAGGTGTTATGGCTCACTATATGCGTTGCAATAAACAACACCTGTTTTTTTTATCCTCGTGGTCTGGCTTTCTTCATACGTCCAGCGCCAAAAAAATTTCATGGATCTTCCAGTCACTACTTTCCATATATTCATTTAAGGAAGGCTGCGGACGCCACATTAAGTCCACGCACTACCCATTGTTGTGTGTGAGTTCACACAACCTTATCTGGTAAGCGGCTGTTGGTTCCCATCCCCCAACCCTGCCATCTTGAGATTCTAAACATGGAGCGTCTTCTGTTTCTTCTCTTTTCAGAAATACATCTTTGGTGTCTTTGAGAAACCCTGGCACATGCTGCCCCAAAGGCTGTAATAATTGGTCAAGCCAGTAGGAAATTCTCTCCATTAGAGACCCCCTGATGACACAATAGGTTGCATCAGGGGAGGAGAGACCCCTTTGTGTTTGTTTGGTAATAAAGCTAGCAGGGAAAAAAAGATCTGCACCCCAATAAAGGCTGGGGGCAGACCACAGCAACCCTGTAGGGCTTAGGTCGCACAGCTGAATGTGCTGCGGACCTGTTGGCACCTACAATGGTGGTACGCCACAGAATTATTTATTTTTATTCAATTTTTTCACCACCTAAAAACTGTCCCTGCCTAACCTAAGCAGTCCCTAATGTCTAAGGTGGTAGCATGGGGCTCTGTCCTGCTCACAGACTGTGGTGGGAAGAGCAGGGCAAAGTGTTGTTAACCCCCGCCTTCCCGCCCCTCACTGCCTTAATTGGTGCGGTTGTTCTGCCCATTCACATCTGTCCTGAGGGGTGGCAACACCGCCACCTCCCAATACAGTATAGAGGGTGATTGGTGGTGTCCTTTGGATAGGGGATAAGATGTCTAGGGGCGGAGTACCCCTTTAATGACTCAGGAACGGGGGCGTACAGGTATGCCCTGCGTCCCTAAGATGCAGCTAAAACAATTATTTACAAACATTTGCATTTATTGACAAAAGACACACTTTATTCATTACGGTAACCATACCGCCCTTACCGGATGTATTGATAAGATTTTTGTTGTTTTGTAATGTACTGTATGTATGGCTTGCTGTTCTGAATATGTCAAATTGCCACATTTCACTTTCCTACCATTTCCTGCACATTATTACTCAGAGCAGTAAAATTTCTGATGATACATTCTTGAAAATTATGACAAGATCTTATTAAGTTGGTCCAGTGGTCCGCTCTCTTTGGTCTGGAACCGGTTAGTCACATGGGTGGATGCCTACAATTGCCTGGATCCTGAGCCCGTGTGATATGCCTACGAGGAGGGGGGATATGTTATAAACTAACATTTCCCCCCACTGTGGAGTAAGTCCTCATCTATATGACACTGTGTATGTTAGTTCTGACACTTCTCTGAGCGCTTGGGGATTTTTTTTTCTCTTTTCTACATGTTTTATTCTTGAAACCGTGTCATGCATTCTGACCTGGATTGTATCGGGTAATAAGGATTATGGTTTGTATGATATTTTTAGGAACACTCCTTGCAAGTTCCAAATCCTGTAAGGACACTAAAGATTGTTGTTCTCTAAATCAAGCTCATACCCCTGAATTCATTCTCATACATACTTTTTTTTTACCAACTTTATGCATGCTATCTACATCAAAAAAATGTTTCTTTATGGTTAGGTTGAGCAGAAATTATTATTTTTTCAACTGTAAATTTTTATTAAATAATTTTGCGATACAAAACAAGAAAACAAAATAAAGAGAAAACAAGTGTGTACAAGACCTGGGGGTCAGCAAGCATAATGAACAGCATAGAAACGGCCTATGAGATTCCAAGGATAACCTGGCAGGGCAAACAAGAACCACATCAGTAGGGTGTTATACACACGAATTATAGTACATAGAACAGTAACAAGGGGGGAACAACAACACTGAACAAGACAGACATCCAACACCAAACAAAACACACAGCGAAAACAAAGGGAAAAGAGAAAAAAAAGGAGAGAAAGACTTAGAAGAAAAAGAGAGAGAGAAAGTCAAGGAGGGTTCCGGTCAGTGAAACAATCCATAGGCTCCCATACAGCAAGAAAGGAGTGTATAGAATCATGCAGAGAGGCAGTGAGAGATTCGAGAGCGAATTTCCCGCACCTGAGCAACTAGGTCAGCCTCAGACAATGGGATAGTCTTCCTCCAATACTTAGCAATGAGCGTTTTAGCCGCTAGAACCACATGCGTGAAGAGTCTGAATGGGATCCTCGATAGGCCCCTATAGGAAAGGTGTAACAGATTTACAAGAGGGTCCAAAGGGACAAAGACTTCCAGAACAGGAGAAAGTAGCCTCTGAACAACTTTCCAAAAGCTCACTAGAAGGGAACATGACCAAAAGATGGACAGAATGATAGACAGTGCCTAGTCCCACCCCGCAACGCCAGCATTGCGGTAAGATAGCTGGGTTCAGTTTATTCAGGAGTACAGGAGTGTGGTACCAACCCATAAGCATTTGAAATTGAGTCTCTTTGTAAGCTGTGCAGATTGACACTTTAGAGGCCAGCTCCCAAATCACCTGCCACTGGGGTAAAGTAATAGTGGTGTGAAGGACTTCATTGCACTTCTGCATATAACGATGAGACGGAGCAGAGCCATCGAAGGGCAAAAGAAGGACAGAGTAGATATCAGAAAGAAGTCCCTTTGCCAGAGGCCAGTTCCCACAGAGAGAGAGAGAAAGAAAGAAAAAGAGAGCGAGAACACCGTAAGGAGAGCATTGTCAGCAAAGAGACAAATTTTGAATGGAGGGACACCCCAGAGATATCCTGATCCCCCGGATCAAGGGCTCAATACATAAAGCAAAGATCAAGGGGGAGAGAGGACAGCCGTGCCTAGTGCCATTAAAGAGAGGAAAGGAAGGAGAAGAAGTATGAAGAAGCTTGAGGGAGGAAGTAGAAGACGAGTAAAGACTGTAAGAAAGTTCCCCGTAATGCCGAATTGTTGCAGGGTGGCAAAAAGAATAGGCCAGCCTAATCTATCAAAAGCCTTCTCGGCATCCAGGCTCAAAATCAAAGCTTGGTCGGACTTCCGATTGATAAGATCTATAAGACTCTCCACTCTCCTCGTGTTATTCCCCCCTGTCGACAGGGGATGAAGCCCACCTGGTCTTTATGGACAAGGGAGGGAAGAAAGCAGGAAAGGCGTGCTGCCAGAACCTTTGAAAAAAGCTTAAGGTCAGAGTTGAGGAGGGCAATGGGCCTATAGCTAGAACAATCATGAGGATCCATATCCGGCTTAGGGATCAAGGTTATCAAAGAGTGCAACAGAGTCTGCAGGAACTAGTTTAGGCAGGAGAATGGAAGAAAAAGTCTCATAGTATAGGTAAGTAAACCCGTCTGGCCTTGGGGAACACCCCGCAGGAAGAGCCTTGAGCACATCAGTCAATTCCTCTACAGTGATAGGTGCATTCAGAACAGCACGATACGACTCACGGCAGGCAGCAACGAGAAAGAGAAGAGTCTAAGACTGTGATGTCCTCCTCCGGGGCAGACGGGAGTTGAGGAGGGAGTAAAGCTTAGAGTAGTAGTCAAAGAAGAGTTGAGAAATCTTGTCAGGATGATAGTGAAGTACCCCTGAAGGGTCCTTCAGGGCAGAGGGAGACTGGGCCGTTCTGGGCTGGGCGTCTTGCCAGCATGGTATGAGCCTTGTTACCTTTTTCATAAAAGCGTTGCTCAGCATAGAGGAGCTGACGCTCCACCTTCCGCAAGGCCAAATCTGCTAATTGGGAACGAGCAGCAACCAAGCGTCTAAGCACCGAAAGAGAGGGAGAGGATAGCAGAAGAGCTTTCAAAGTAGAGATAAGAGTCCGAAGTTCCCAGGCCCGAGCCACAGAGTCACGTTTGAGTCTAGATCCCAGAGCGATACAATTGCCTCCCACAGCACGGCTTGGGAGGACACAGATCCCTCGTTAGTGGCAAAATCAGTTATGCACTGTTGAATCGAGTCCCGGGAAGAAGGATACTTAAGGAGAGAGTCATTGAGGCGCCAGTGGCAACATCTAGAGAAGGTAGTGAAAGGGGAAAAAGAAAGAACTGGGCTATGGTCACACCATGAGGGAGGCACCAGATGGCATACGAACCATAGGAAGGTTACAAAAGAAGTAGACAATACGAGTGTGAAGTTTTATGGGGGTGTGAGTAAAAAGTAAAGGAATAGGATGGCTAATGCGCCAAAGGTCATAGAGAGAGGAGGCTCGAATCAAGTGCCGAAAGATAGAGGAAAGGCGTAGTTGGGCAGAAGGAGAGGAGGCTGTCACAGAATGGCGATCCATAGTCGGAGAGAAGGTCAAGTTAAAGTCCCCCCTAGGAGCCATGCGGCAGGCAAGAACGTATGAAGGCGGGCAAGAACCTGTCTCAGAAAGGGGATTTGGGAGAAGTTAGAGGAGTAAAGGTTAAACAGAAGTTGTTTCCCCTCCAGAGAACCCTCCACAATAAAAAAGCGGCCCAGGGAATCAGCATAAGAGGAGGAAACCAGCAGAGGGCAGGAGCGAGAAATAAGGATAACTACCCCAGCAACCTTCCGAGGGAAGGAAAGCCTGAGGGTACAGATGACCAAGAAACTGAAAGGAACCCAAATGGTCAAAGTGTGTCTCCTGAAGATAGACAATATCGGCACACTGCTGCACCAGCTCTCGTTGCAAGAGCCGTCGTTTCAAGGGGGAATTGAGACCCTTTACGTTCAAGGAGACACACTTAGCCATGGGGGAGTAAGAGGAGAAGAGGAGCCCAAACTGGAGAGTACTAGCTCAGATCCCTGAGGAAGCCGTTCAGCCGTAGGAGTGCCACCATCCCAAGAAGAGGAAGCCACAGCCACACAGCGCCAAGATACATAGGAGACCGGAAGAAAAGGGAAGACACAAGAAGGACCCAACAAGGAACAAGACAAAAGATTATCATCAACCGACAGGGAAGACAATACAGCGGGACAACACATCAAAAAACAAAACACTTATTAGCTGCTGAATACTACAGAGGAAATTCTTTTCTTTTTGGAATGCTCTCTGATGACATCACGAGCACAGTTCTCTCTGCTGACATTATTATAATAATGCTTTATTTATTGTCGTCCTCAGTGGGATTTGAACCCAAGTCCGCAGCACTGCAAGGCAGCAGTGCTAACCACTTAGCCACCATGCTGCCCTTAGCATACATCTGCTATGCATGGTTGCTAAAAAATGGACAGAGATGTCAGCAGAGAGCACTGTGCTCGTGATGTCATCAGTGTTCCAAAAAGAGAGGAATTTCCCTTGTAGCATTCAGCAGCTAATAAGTACTGGAAAGATTAAGATTTTTTAATAGAAGTAATTTACAAATATGTTTAACTTTCTGCCACCAGTTGATTTAAAAGAAAAAAGGTTTTCACCGGAGTACCCGTTTAACTAAAGGACACCAAATAGAGCAGTAAAAAATAGTAGAGCAACATTAGTAAGCAACTCCAATGGGTAGGCATCCAGGCACCGACCCCTCAGGGAGAGGGGGTAGAAGGAAAGGGAAAAGTCCCAAGCAATCACAGGAAAAGTCCTCAGGGTGGGCCACAGGTGCGGCTCCGCCGCCCCTGGAAAGTGATTTTGGCTCCCGCAGCAGGGCATTTGGCCCAGACAGGCTGCCAAACAGGGGGTAGGTGAGGAGGTGACAGTGAGAGACCCCAGTCCATCAATTGCGGGACAGGTAAGTCCAGGGCAGAACAGAAGGCCGGCAGGTCAGTAGGTACGGAGAACAGCATAGCGTCCATCTTTATGGGCATAGAAAGCGAACGGAAAAGACCACCTGTAAGGGATGTGATGAGAGCGGAGGGTCCCCAGGAGGTGCTGGAGCATTTGTCACTTCCTCAAGGTCACCCAAGATAAATCCTGATAGAGTTGTAAAGGTGCACCATCAAAGTCAAAATGCCGCCGGGACCTGGCCTTGGCTATGATAGCCTCGTTCAATTGGAAATCAGCAAGACAGCAAATTACATCTCTCGGGGTACCATTGGATGGTTTCGGGCGGAGAGCACGATGGGCACGCACCAACGTGATCCGGTGAGATGGAGGCTCTCCCAGTAGCATGTTGAAGATTGCTTCAAGCGTGATAGGTAAGTCCTCCACCTGTGTCGCCTCAGGGAGACCACGAATCCGGATGTTGTTATGGCTGCCCCTGTTGTCAAGGTCCTCCACCTGGTCATGGAGGTCGCTGAGAAATTCAACCGTAGACTGAAAGTGGGCCACGTAGGCCCCAGTGGTGGCATGGTCTTGCTCAAGCCCCTCAACTCTATCAGAAACATTCTCAGGCAAAGGAGGCAAAATGAATCGCACTCACCACGTTTAAAGTCGCAGTTTGAGAAGTTGTTTTATTCCATAAGTGCTGGTGCAAACATTACAGCATCATGTGAGACCATGGAGCGGAGAGTAAGAGCAGCCGCTCTAAGACGCAGGGGCACACCACAGGTGGCAGCTAGTTTTGCGTCAGCCGCCGCTTCTTCTGGCCAGGTGTGTGCGTCTACTCCCTGTAGGAGTGACCCTTATATACACGGTGAGTAAAGTGTGAATGGTAATATAGAAAACAAGGTTAAGAAAAAATATATAAAGTGTGTTACATATATATATATATATATATATATATATATATATATATATATAAGGTTAAAACCATAATAGAGAAGAAGATTTTACACAGAGTGTGATTCACACAAAAGCGGAATAGTAATTTCTTTCATTTAGTCCCAATGGACCAGTAGCATCTAACTTTATTATCCATATAGCCTCACGGCATAATAGGAAAGCATGGCGATCTATTCCTTCAGGTACATTGTCTATGCGTTCAAGCCCGGCAAATTTTAACCCCTCGGTTTTGCCTTCATGACATTCAGTCATATGTGAGACAAAGCGGGGAGAACCTTTTTTGGTTTTTAAAGAATATATATGTTCACGTATACGAACAAACTATTTTCTTTTTGTTTTACCGATATAGTAGAAATTGCACGGACATGTTATGCAATAGACAATGTATGTAGAATGACATGCTATAAATTGGTTCAAAAAAATATTAGTGCCCCCTAAAATGATATTTCTTTTTGCTAAATTTAGGTGACAAAAATGTAAACTTTTACATGGGAAATTTCCCTTCGGTACACTGTTTTTTAACCATGTGTCATTTTTTTTCTTCTTGAGTTTTTTGTTTACCCTTTTTTATTTCATCTCCTATGGTATGGGATTTCCTAAAGGTGATGATCGGTCTTTCTTTTGCTTGTACTCCCAGTTCACTATCTTGTTCTATCATGAACCAATTCTTATGAATAATATTTTTAATATTATCGTTCATGGGAGAATTAGCAAAAGAAAAGGTGAAACGATTTTCGGCTTTTATATTTTTATTTTTGTTTTTTGGTTTCAACATTTCTGTCCTAGTTTTTTTTCTCAGCTTTTTTGAAAGCTGTATTAAGGATTTCTCTCGGATAACCATGTTCAAGGAGACACAGAGTCAGTGGGGGACATTTACTAATCTAGTCTATTCTGGGTATGCTTATAGACCAGCGTATGTGGTAGTCTCCTGTCTATTGTGCTCCTAATTTATCAAAGGTCTCACAGCCCTTGATGAATTCTGTGCTCAGACTTCAGGGTCTACAGCTTAAACTGCATTTAGACCTGCTCCAACATGGTCTGACATTTCAGCGTATTTTGGGCAGATGCGACGTGTCGCACAAAAGTCGCACTTGATAAATTCAGCACCAATGCATTTTCCAATGCATTTCCGTCTAAAATAGACTTGCATGCGTCATGTTCTAAATATCCTCTAGAGCAAAAGTCGCAGAAAAGTCGCACATATTTAGACTGCGACTTTCTGTGAGACAAATTTAGACAGGAAAAAACAGTCTAAATCCTTTGATAAATCTCCCCCAGTGTGTCTACTTGTTCTAGGTATCTCTCATGGTTACTGTTTGCTCTTTTTAATCTAAGATACTGACTGTATGGTACAATATTTTTTATGTAATATGGATGTGAACTTTGGTAGTGCAATAAGGTGTTTTTGGCAATTTCTTTTCGATAACCTGAAGTTTGTATAGTATTGTTGTTTACATCTAAATGTTAAACCCCCCCAAAGGACGAGGGGGCACTCCCTCCGTCTGGAGAAGAAAAGGTTTAGCCTTCTTTACCGTGAGGACTGTGAATTTATGGAACGGTCTACCTCAGGAACTGGTCACAGCAGGAACAATTAACAGCTTTAAAACAGGGTTAGATACATTCCTGAAACAAAATAACATTAATGCTTATGCAGAATTATAAAACTATATCCCTTTACCTTATCCGCTTACACCATTCACTTCGGTTCCCTGGTTGGACTTGATGGACGTATGTCTTTTTTCAACCATACTAATTATGTATGTGAAGAAATTCTATGGAATTTTCTCCAAATTGGCTTGTAAAAAACATGGGCTTGCCTGTACCAGTTTTCTTCATGCAGAAAAATGTTATTCTTTAATATGAAAAGTAAGGATTCTCTGACAAAAATAATAAAATTATGTGATTTATTGTTATCGGTAAGGAAGGTCTGCATTGCCTAAACACCCGCATCGTGTGGTATGCGCGTGTACAGGCTTTCTATGTCTAAGGAGACTAGTATGTAAGAGTCCTGCCATTTAAAGTCTTCTAGGGCTGTGAGTAATTCGCTAGTATTGTTTAATAAAGTTGGAATACTTTTTAATAATGGAGATATTAGCCATTCGAGATAGCTGGACAGTGCTTCCGTAGGGGAACCAATGCCCGCTATTATTGTTCTACCTGTAGGATTGAGAGGGTTTTTATGTACTTTAGGCAAAACATATATTTTTGCAGATTTTGGATATGTTGGGATTAGTTTTTCTGCAGTTTTTTCAATGATGGTAGATTTTTCAAAGTTTTCTTAATAGTGTTCTTAGTTTGTCAAGTGTGCGTTTTGTTGGATTAAACATTTAGTTTTTCATATGTGACTTGATGACTAAGTTGTCGATGTATTTCGTTTTTATACGCTGTAGCGCTCCGTACGACTGTTGCTCCCCCTTTATCTGCCCCTGTAATGTGTATTGAATCTTGAGAGCTGAGCCATTTCATGGCTGACAGCTCTCGTGGGGTAAAAAAAAATTTCTGGGCTGGGGTAGAGGATCGCTTTAATATCTTTTAGAATACTTTGATCAATGTTGCTGCCAGGAGCCACTTGAGGATTAAATTTAGATTTATTTCCTCCTGTAAAAAAGTATTTTTTCTACATTTTCAGTATCTATGGATATATTGAGTGGTAGATCTTCCTCCAACAGTTCGCTCAGGGCAGCAACATTGTGAAAGTCTGTTTCTGAAAAAAAATTTGGTACACTGAAACCTAAAGTGGAAATTCTACATGGAACCTCTCCTTCTAAAGGGTTGTTCTCATTCACTTTTTTTATTTTTGCCAGCACCTGTGGAATTTTTATTTTTTTTATTTTTTAAAGTTAATTTTTCTAATGACTTTCTCTAAGTGTATTGTGAAGTTTTCTCTGTGTAACTTTTCATGCAGTCCGAAATTTAAGCCTTTAGAAAGGACCGTTACAGTCTTGATTCAAGATGACATCTGTTAAATTAATGACATTGTCATATTTGGGGTATATGTCTGGGGCTGTATTTTCGGACTTAGTTGTTTCTATTTCTAGCTGATTGATTTTCTTTTCTTCTGTAGCTGTCTTTTCTTTCTCCGGCGACCTCTCCTTGCTTTGCCCCTAAAGGGACCGCAGCTGTTATAAAGGATGTGTTCACTAGCATTTTCTCCTTCGTCACAGGTAGTATCGGAAGGGCCTGATTTCTGTCTCTGTTGTAAGAAAGTCAGTTGTTTTTTTGGTTTTGTACTGTGCGTTTTTATTTTTAGCTTGCCATCTTTTTTTTATTTCCATTGTTGTAATTTCGTGTGGATGAATGTGTATTTTTCCATGAAAAAACGTGATCTTTCTCAAAATCATTTTTGTCACGAAGATATTTATCTAGTTTCTGTTCTTTTATTTCGATTTGTAGTGTGGCTAGTTTTTTCTCTAGGGTTTTCATGGATGCAGCGTATTTTTTCTGATGGAATGCGCGTTTTCAAGGTGTTTTTTGCTCTGCATAATTCAGCTGCTATTTTTCCATATTCATTTTTATTTAGTACCAGTAATTGCAATTTGTAGAAGTGTTCCAAATATGTTTGTTGCCACGCTTCTACGAAATCTTTGTCTTCCAAGAATTGGGAAGGAGGTTTGTAAGCTCTTACACCTCTTGGAACCCTTTTACTTTCTACATATTCACTAAAAGATTGCGCAGTCCAGTATAGCCGGATTTCTTTCTCACCTAAGGTGTGTACCCGGTGTTCAAGGTTTTTTGTGCTCAGGGTTAATAACTCATCCTGTGAATCACAAGACAGAAAGTATGCCCCTGCGTCTGCTCGACCCGCATTTATGATAGTATTCACATTGGCAGATGCGTTTTCACAGTCCATATCTACAGTAGTGGTAGCCGGCTCGTGCGTGCTCATGATGGCAGTATATACAAGTAGTATTACTAAATTCTCAGGCAAAGGAGGCAAAAATTATCATCAGGCACTGCTGCAGCCCAGTCTTTGTATGTATTGGACTTAATATGCCAGGTGTGATACCATGCTGCTATGGTGGACTCAGTGTGGCTTCGATGAAACAACTGAACATGTAATCCAATGCAAGACTCTTGAAGTAGAGAAATGAATCACACTCACCACGTTTGAAGTCCCAGTTTCATAAGTTGTTTTATTCCATAAGTGCTGGTGCAGACATTACAGCATGATGTGAGACCATGGAGCGGGGAGTGCGAGCAGCCGCTCTCAGATGCAGGGGCACACCACAGGTGGCAACTAGTTTCGCGTCAGCCGACGCTTCTTCCGGCCAGGTGTGTGAGTCTCCTCCCTGTAGGAGTGACCCTTATATACACAAGGTGAGTAAAGTGTGAATGGTAACATAGAAAACAAGGTTAAGAAAATATATATAAAGTGTGTTACATATATATAAGGTTAAAACCATAATAGAGAAGGGCTTGAACGCATAGACAATGTACCTGATGGAATAGATCGCCATACTTTCCTATTACGCCGTTAGGCTATATGGATAATAAAGCTAGACGCTACTGGTCCATTGGGACTAAATGAAAGAAATGACTATTCCGCTTTTCTGTGAATCACACTCTGTGTAAAATCTCCTTCTCTATTATGGCTTTAACCTTATATATATGTAACACACTTTATATATATTTTCTTAACCTTGTTTTCTATGTTACCATTCACACTTTACTCATCTTGTGTATATAAGGGTCACTCCTACACGGAGGAGATGCAAACACCTGGCTGGAAGAAGCGTCGGCTGACGCGAAACTAGTTGCCACCTGTCGTGTGCCCCTGCATCTGAGAGCGGCTGCTCTCACTCCCCGCTCCATGGTCTCACATCATGCTGTAATGTCTGCACCAGCACTTATGGAATAAAACAACTTATCAAACTGGGACTTCAAATGTGGTGAGTGTGATTCATTTCTCTACTTCAAGAGTCTTGCATTGGATTACATGTTCAGTTGTTTCATTGAAGCCGCACCTCACACTGAGTCCACCATAGCAGCACGGTATCACGCCTGGCATATTAAGTCCAATACAGATAAAGACTGGGCTGCAGAAGTGCCTGATGATAGTTTTTGCCTCCTTTGCCTGAGAATTTAGTAATACTGCTTGTATATACTGCATCATGAGCACGCACGAGCCAACTACCAATACTGTTGATATGGACTGTGAAAACGCATCTGCCAATGTGAATACTATCATAAATGCGGGTCGAGCAGACGCAGGGGCATACTTTCTGTCTTGTGATTCACAGGATGAGTTATTAACCCTGAGCACAAAAAAACCTTGAACACCGGGTTCACACCTTAGATGAGAAAGAAATCTGGCTATACTGGACTGTGCAATCTTTAAGTGCATATGTAGAAAGTAAAAGGGTTCCAAGAGGTTTAAGAGCTTACAAACCTCCTTCCCAATTCTTGGAATACAAAGATTTCGTAGAAGCGTGGCAACAAACATATTTGGAACACTTCCACAAATTGCAATAAAAATAAATATGAATATGAAAAAATAGCCGCTGAATTATGCAGAGCAAAAAACACCTTGAAAACGCGCATTCCATCAGAAAAATACGCTGCATCCATGAAAACCCTAGAGAAAAAACTAGCCACACTACAAATCGAAATAAAAGAACAGAAACGAGATAAATATGTTTGTGACAAAAATGATTTTGAGAAAGATCAAGTTTTTTCATGGAAAAATACACATTTATCCACACGAAATTACAACAATGGAAATAAAAAAAAAGATGGCAAGCTAAAAATAAAAATGCACAGTACAAAACCAAAAAAACAACTGACTTTCTTACAACAGAGACAGAATCAAGCCCTTCAGATACTACCTGCGACGAAGGAGAAAATGCTGGTCCCTCTAATGTGAACACATCCTTTATAACAGCTGCGAGTCCCTTTAGGGGCAAAACAAGGAGAGGTCGCCGGAGAAAGAAAAGACAGCTACAGAAGGCAGAAGAAAAGAAAAGCAATCGGCTGGAAATAGAAACAACTAAGTCTGAAAATACAGCCCCAGACATATACCCCAAATATGACAATGTCATTAATTTAACAGATGTCATCTTGAATCAAGACTGTTTATCGGTCCTTTCAAAAAGCTTAAATTTCGGACTGCATGAAAAGTTCAACAGAGAAACCTTCACAATAGACTTAGAGAAAGCCATTAGAAAAAATGTACTTAAAGTATTTTTTTTTCCCACAGGGGCTGGCAAAAATAAAAAGTGAATGAGAACAACCCTTTAGAAGGAGAGGTTCCATGTAGCATTTCCACTTCAGGTTTCAGTGTACCAAAATTTTTTTCAGAAACAGACTTTGACAATGTTGCTGCCCTGAGCGAACTGTTGGAGGAAGATCTACCATTCGATATATCCATAGATACTGAAAATGTAGAAAAAAAACATTTTGACAGGAGGAAATAAATCTAAATTTAATCCTCAAGTGGCTCCTGGCAGCAACATTGATCTATTCCAAAATGCTGTTCTAAAAGATATTAAAGCGATCCTCTACCCCAGCCCAGAATTTTTTTTTAACCCCACGAGAGCTGTCAGCCATGAAATGGCTCAGCTCTCAAGATTCAATACACATTACAAGGGCAGATAAAGGGGGAGCAACAGTCGTATGGAGCGCTACAGCGTATAAAAACGAAATAAAACGACAACTTAGTGATCAAGTCACATATGAAAAACTAAAAGTTAATCCAACAAAATGCACACTTGACAAACTTAGAACACTATTAAGAAAACATGTGGAAAAACTACCATCAGTGAAAAAACTGCTAAAAAACGAATCCCGACATATGTACTTTAGGCAAAACATATATTTTTGCAGATTTTGGATAAAAACCCTCTCAATCCTACAGGTAGACCAATAATATCGGGATTGGTTCCCCTACGGAACCACTGTCCTGCTATCTCGAATGGCTAATATCTCCATTATTAAAAAGTATTCCAACTTTATTAAAAGATACCAGCGAATTACTCACAGCCCTAGAAGACTTTAAATGGCAGGACTCTTACAGACTAGTCTCCTTAGACATAGAAAGCCTGTACACCCGCATCCCACACGATGCGGGTGTACAAGCAATGCAGACCTTCCTTACTGATAACAATAAATCACATAATTTTATTAATTTTTCAGCGAATCCTTACTTTTCATATTACAGAATAACATTTTTCTTCATGAAGAAAACTGGTACAGGCAAGCCCATGGCACAGCCATGGGCACGCCTGTCTCATGCACTTATGCTAACTTTTTTTGGCTATGTATGAACAGGAGTGCATTTTTTCAACATCAAATAATCCATATGTTAAACACATTAAATATTATTTAAGATTTGTGGACAATGTCCTTATCATATGGGAAGGATCACCAGAGGCTTTCAATGACTTTGTAAAACACTTGAACAGTACCAATACCATAAATATGTTTTTTGCAAGCCAATTTGGAGGAAATTCCATAAAATATCCACACATACGTTTAGACGTAAACAACAATAGTCTACAGACATCAGGTTATCGAAAAGAAATTGCCAAAAACACCTTATTGCACTACCAAAGTTCACATCCATATTACATAAAAAATAATATACCATACAGTCAGTATCTTAGATTAAAAAGAGCAAACAGTAACCATGAGAGATACCTGGAACAAGCAGACACACGGACTCTGCATCTCCTTGAACGTGGTTATCCAAGAGAAATCCTGAATACAGCTTTCAAAAAAGCAGAGAAAAAAACTAGGACAGAACTGTTGAAACCAAAAAATAAAAATATAAAAGCTGAAAATCGTTTCACCTTTTCTTTTGCTAATTCTCCCATGAACGACAATATAAAAAATATTATATTATTCATAAGAATTGGTTCATGATAGAACAAGATAGTGAACTGGGAGTACAAGCAAAAGAAAGACCGATCATCACCTTTAGGAAATCCCGTACCATAGGAGATTAAATAAAAAAGGGAAAAAAAAAAAAAAACAAGAAGCAAAAAATTACACATGGTTAAAAAACCGAAGGGAAATTTCCCATGTAAAAATTGTAATTTTTGTCATCTAAATTTAGCAAAAAGAAATTTCATTTTAGGGGGCACTAATATTTTTTTGATCCAATTTATAACATGTCATTCTTCATACATTGTCTATAGCATAACATGTCCGTGCAATTTTTACTATATCGGTAAAACAAAAAGAAAATTGTTTGTTCGAATACATGAACATATATATTCTTTAAAAAACAAAAATGGTTCCCCCCGCTTTGTCTCACATATGACTGAATGTCATGAAGGCAAAACCAAGCTGAATGCTCATTCTATTGGCACTTGGCTACACCACAGCAATTTTTTTTGTTGCTTTGACAAAAAACTTTAGGAATACAGCAAGCAGTAGAGAGTTTCTGATTATGTTATCTGTGTCACAGAATGCACTAGCTGCAAATTAAAATATATAGGAGGCACCAAACGTAAATTTAAAACATACATCATGGAGCATTTAGATGACATAGACAACATTTCCATGCGCTCAAAATCAGATGCACCTTTATGCTTTATTGAGAAATATGGTCACTCCGTAAATTATTTTAAAATGTATGCCAAGGAACAAGTAGTGAGAGGAATCAGAGGCGGCGGTCTACATAAAAAACTTCTCAATAGAGAAACTTACTGGCAATTTATGCTTGATATGTGCATACCTGTTGGTCTTAACATATAAGACAGGAGCTTTTGATACATTATGAATAGTGCCATTTATTTTTGTAATTAAATTTCCTGTCTATATATTTGCTAAATATATTCAGACTACATGCCTTATGATATAGCATCTTTTATGCATATCTATGAAAACATGTGTGGCACTGTAACTAGTGTATTACATTTATGAATTGGCATTTGATTTATGCACATTTTCAGTGTCCATGTTCATACTAGGTGATTTTTCCCTTCTTTTTAGTTCTGTTCAGTCTTTTTAGAATGGTATTAGGTTGTTCTTAATTGCATTTTACTTCACATATGTGTAATAATGAGGTAATACACTTCATCCCTTTCCTTTCCCTATTTAAGGAGGGTGAGGTGAGTTTTTGTTATCTGTGATAAAGGGGGGTGATCTGCTTGAAACGTGACCAGATGGTTCTGTCCTGTGCACATTGGGGTGAACTTTGATTTTAATGGATGAAAATTAAGCTGGATTTTTTTTACTATGGATCAAACTTCTTTCCTTTTCATTATCACTCTATTTGAACACAATGAAATAACCCTCTTGAATGAATATACATTGTCCACAGTTATGAGATTAGTTGTATTTTTTGATTAATTTAATTATTGAACAACTAATGTAAATCAAAAATGTTTATTAAATATTCAGGGTTAATATTTATTAAATAACAATTAGGTTTTGCTTTTCTTTGGTTAAGATCTATGTGTGAACTTTTGGGCAACTTTTGGTGTGCAGAATTAACCTTCTTTTGGTGTGCATAAATTAACCTTCTTTTCAATAACAGCCATAAGCCTTCCATTCATGAAGTCTGTCTGTTTCTTGATTTTCTGATGATCAACATTTTTTGTGCAGCAGCCTCCCAGACAATGTTACAAGAGGTGTACTATTTTTTTGCACTGTAAATCTCCTAAGAAGGGTCCACAAGTTCTCAATAGGTTTAGGTCAAATGAGGAAGAGGCTATGCAGTGGAGTCCTTCAATGCATGCAATAGATCATTGTCCTGCATATAAATCATGGTCTTCTTGAAAGATGCAGACCTTTTCCTGTACCACTGCTTAAAGGAAAATGTCATTTAAAAACCTACAGTAGAATTGGGAGTTAATTTTGAGTCCACCTTTAACCCAAAAATGTCCAGCTAGCTAATCTTCGATCATATCAGCCCATACCAGTACGCCCACCTCCACCTTGCTGGCATCTAGGCCAAAGTGGAACTCTGTGGCCATTATTGATCCAGCAACGGGTCACCCATCTGGAACATCAAGTCACTCTTAACTCTTTTGTCCATAAAACCTTAGCAAAATCTGTCTTCTTGGCCCAGTCTTGTCAGTCCAATGTATGTTTCTTGTTCAGTGGTGGCTGAGTTTCAGTCTTCCTTACCTTGACCATGTCTCCAAGTACTAAACACCTAGTACTTCTGGCCACTGCAGGCAGGTTGTAGTCCTGGAATATGCTTGGATGGATAATGTGTTTCTGGTAGCTTCATGTTTTATTCTTCTCAAATCTTTGTCAGTTAATAAGTGCACAATTTTCTCAACAAGTTTCTTACGACCCTGTTGAATGTTTGCAACAAAATGTTTGATGATTCGGTGATCATGCCTCAATATCTTAGCAATTTAAAGAGTTAGGGATGGTAATGGGGTTAAATGATTTTTTATTTACAATGGTTGAAATAGACAACCCTGGTAAAGTCATTACACTACATGACAGCTACCACTAGGCATAGGGATTTATGTAGCTCCCATTAAACTTCATTATAGATTTATATACAGTTATGTTTACCTAACGATAAATGAACGTTTCTACTAAACATTTCAGAAAATTCTAAATGATCCTCAAATAGTATTGGTATAAAAAAAAAGCCCAAAGCAATTTTCACACTGGCCATTAGATGTCAGTAAAAACTCAAATTTACACAAGATAACTGCTTGTTTAAAAAAAAAAATATTATAAACTGTCTTTATTTGGATCAAAATGATACGATTAACTTAAATATAGCTTTGGTGAAAAATTAGGACTTTTATTAGCCAGTATGAACAACATTTCAGCCCTCTATAATGGAGCATTTTCAAGCAGTAGCATTGTGTACAAGGCAGGTTTAACCACTTAATGACCACTAATTCACCTATATTTGACACTTGGCAGTCATGGCATATAAAGCAGGCTCATGAGCGGGTGTCAGCTTTATATTACAGCCAGCATCAGACTTTAATTTAATCTTAGCAGTTTAACCCTCAATAGGGATCACGACATGCAGAGAACTGACAGGTGCTGCACATGTTAGGGGTCTGATTGTGATGTAAGTGACACAATCACATGGTGCTGTTTGGTTTCTATGGCATCCCAAAAGCCTTCTGAAAGCCTCTGTGCCTGCCAAAGAGAGATATTATTATACTACCTGCCTCAGCCAGACTATATAAGAAGGAACTGTTAACATAATCTATAGATTGCTTAAAGGGGTACTCCGATGGAAAACAAATTTTATAAAAAAATCTAATGACTAATCAAGTGACAAAAAGTTAAACAGATTTGTAAATTATTTATTTTAAAATTTGTAATCCTTCCAGTACTTATCAGCTGCTGCGGACACTCTTTTATTATCAAATTAAAATACAAAACACAAAAACAAGTCCAATTGACTGTAACAAAAAGTAGTAAAACTGAACATAAATACAGACTTTCTGTCTCAAAATAACAACTCAAATTTTTCTAAAAGGCCAGCCCAGGTAATCTAACAAAAAAATTACCTACCTATACCCTACATATAACATCCAAAACCACACACACACACACACACACACACATTCCTTATAAAAACATAAATATAGCTTTCCTCGCCAAAACAAAAAGTATCCAAACTTGGAAACATAACAAAAAAAATGTAATAAAAGAAAAATATGGCGAACTGCCTTAACTAAAAATTTTCCAACTTGTTGAAAAACACACATACATACATACACACAGACACATATATATATATATATATATATATATATCTATATACATCTTTTTCTCCCCTTTTTTTTCCCTCTTTTTATAAATAACAAAAGAAAAATATGGCAAACTGCCGTAACTAAAAATTACTCCCTCCAACTTGGTAAACTGTAGAACAGCAAAAAACTGATACGACTGCCCATTTAAAACCATAACATTGCTAAAATATATATATATATATATATATATATATATATAATTATATAACAATATAATTAATATAATTATATAACAAAAATAACATCCTACACTAAACTATCCCATCACCCACCACACCCTCTGGTCATGGGTCAAAGTCCATAGAGCACAGTTTGTCCAAATTTTGTCCATAACTGACCCATTCCTGACCACCCCCCCCCCCTCCCAAAACCCCCACCCAACCTAAAATACACCCCTACCCACCTAATTATAAACATAACAATATATACAGAACAATATCTACAAAAAAACAAATCTACCAAAAACCCCACAAGGCCCAAGTTTAGTTGCCTGCAAGCCCTTTACAATCTATCCACAGAAAACAAAACAAAAGGCTAAGGTGACATGCATAGCCCCCCACCAGGAAGAGGGATGGCAATCCTGATAAAATTACATTTAAATACCTTTCCCTATCAACCTCTAACCCTATTGTTATCCCTTCATGAACTGACCCTAAACTCACCCTAACATACATACACTATCCCTGGCCAAAATTAAGGTACTTTACCTTAAGGGCCTAGTACCTAGGGCACATCAAAAGAGAAACCTCTCCATAGGAGAGAAGCCCTACTGGTACCAAGACTGCCATACTCCAAAGACCTGATCTTCCCGAAGTCAACAGTGATATTCCTACAGACTTCCACCTCAGAGAGGACTTTCTGTTGGGTCGATACTAAACACCGTGCATTCCACGTGTAGTACCTAACCACTAAGCTAACTAAGAATAAAGTGCCCCGATCTCGGCCACCCAGGGTCCTGAATGCCCCATAAGCCCACTCCTGATAGGTAAGGCCGGCAAGCTGACTCCAGTCGATGGAAGCACCCACCCGGTTGTAGACCCCTATATTAAAGGGACAATGAAGCAGGAAGTGGTGCATGGTTTCCAGCATGTCCCCACACTCTTCTCGGGAACATCCCCGGTCATCAGAGTTCATGCACTTCAGGTTGTCCCCTACATATAGCTTCCCCTGAAAGCAGCGCCAGGCCAAGTCCCAAAACTTCTGGGGGATCCTTTTCATGTTTAAAAGGTACAACTCCACCCTCAGATCCCGACCTGGGCAGTCCCTGAGCGCCAGAGGCTTCTGGAAGTGTGTGAACAGAATCCGTTTGGCAAGGAACTGTCTTGACTGGGTCCTGATCTCCCACACTCCCAGACCCCACCGACATATCGCCTTCAAAGTCAGGGTAGCGTACGCCGGAAGATATCCATGGGGCGTACGGAGATCCTTCACTCGCCCTCCTCTCTCCCATTCCTGGAAGAAAGGCCTAAACCATTCCCTGCAGGAGAGTACCCACGGAGGAGCCCTCTCATTCCAGAGGTTTGCGATGTTGGCTTTCAAGAAGGTGTTCGTAAAGAACACCACTGGGTTTACCATAGATAAACCCCCTAGTCTCCTCGTGCGGTACGTAACCTCCCTCTTGACTAGGTTCATCCTATTCCCCCATAACAGTTGGAAAAACAGGCTGTAGATCCTAGTATAGTAAGCCTCTGGCAAGATACATACACTGCCCAGATAGATGAACAAGGGGAGCAGGAATGATTTGATCAGGTGTACCCTTTCCCTGAGGGTCATAGACCAATCCTTCCACTGGTCCACCCTCTGTGTGGCATCCTGGAGCTTATCATCCCAG
This sequence comes from Hyla sarda, assembly GCF_029499605.1. Taxonomy (NCBI): domain Eukaryota; kingdom Metazoa; phylum Chordata; class Amphibia; order Anura; family Hylidae; genus Hyla; species Hyla sarda. The sequence goes on from NC_079191.1 coordinate 301,135,651, forward strand.
TTTTTGGTGGGATAATCATCCTGGCCGAGTGTGTGACTAAAACTTTTGCTGATTCTTGGGGCCCTGGAAGGGTGTCCGGGAGATCAAACGGGGGATCCCCCCTCCCAGCCAGAGACTCTCACACTTATCCCGGTTGATCTTAGACCCGGATGCCTCCAAGTAGCGGTCCACCTCCGACATCACCACATCGACCTCCTCTCTCGAGGAGACGAAAATAGTGAAATCGTCAGCATACGCCACCACCCTCTGGGTGACAGCCGGCTCCGCCAGACTCATCCCGACTCCTGCCAATGGTCCATGACTCACCCTCCTAAGGTAGGGATCGCTTGCGAACACATATAAGAGCGGGCTTAAAGGACAACCCTGACGGACTCAGGAACCCACCTCAAAAGAGCGGCCAGACCACCCATTCACCAGCGTGAAACTCTCTGCCCCTGCATACAAGATCTTAAGCCAATTAACAAAAGTACTCGGTAAGCCATATCTCAGGAGGACGGACCAGAGGTACTCGTGGTTCACCCAATCAAATGCTTTGGCCTGATCCAAGGACAGCAAGTACCCCTTCCAGAAACCAGCACTACTCCGCTCCACTGCCTCCCTGACACTAAGGACAGCACTTAAGGTGCTTCGGCCTTGAACAGTGCAGTGCTGGGCCTCCGAAAGGAGCCGGGGTGCAAACTTCAACCGATTAAACAGTATCTTAGCCAGAAGCTTCCTGGCTGTATATTGAGAAGAGCTATGGGCCTCCAATTCTCAATACGGCTGGGATCTTTACCCTTTGAGAGAAGAATCAGGGCTGATCTCCTCATTGACTTCGGCAGAGTGCCTGAGGAAAGACACTCATTGAATACCTCAGTCAAGAGGGGAGCTAAAGACTCCTTAAAGGTCCTGTACCACTCGGATGTTAAGCCATCCGGACCTGGCGACTTCTTAGGGGCAAGCCCCTCGATCGCCAGTCTCACTTCCTCTTCCTTGATTTCTTCTGTCAAAACATCAAGAGGGGTCTACCCCTGGCTCAGGAATGGTTTCAGCCAGGAAAACCGACATCTTGTCTCGATCTAGATCCTTCCTCCCCAAGAGGTGCGAGTAGAAGGATCTGACGACCTCCAAGATCCCTGATCTGGACCGATTCAGAGATCCTGTACTATCAATCAGTCCTGAAATTACTTTACTACTCACTGACATCTTGCAGTTTCTGTAAGGGTCGTGCGAGCGGTACCTCCTGTAATCCCTCTCAAAAACCAAAGATGCGTACCTATCGTACTGACACCTCATCAGCAAGGACTTCACTCTGGAGATATCCTCACGGTTACCTCCAGTCGAGACGAGAAGTTCAAGTTTCCTCCTCAGACACTGATACAGGCGATACCTATTCAGGGACCTGAGGCTCAAGAGCTGGCGGAAGAACCCTGCAACCCACTTCTTGAATATCTCCCACCACTCTGACTTACTACTACATAGATCCAGTAAAGGTACCTGACTCTGAAGAAAATCCTCAAAGGACTGTCTTACCTCCGCTTCCTCCAGGAGGGACGAATTCAGCTTCCAATAACCTTTACCCATCAGGGGGGTCTCTGAAACATCCAAGGAAAACTAAATCATACAGTGATTGGAGAACTCCACCTCAACCACGGACACTGCAGAAGAGACGGCTTCCTCCTTTAAATAAAACCTATCTATCCTAGACCTGCAACTACCTTGATGATAGGTGAAACTCGCATGGCCCGAGGGGCACCGGATGTGGGCGTCCTCTAGACGAGCTTCTCTAGCTATGCTAATCAGTGCCACACTATCGCAAGTCAGCGCACCATTAGAGCCTCTCCTATCTTGGGACCTCGTGACATTATTGAAGTCCCCTCCAAAGATCACTTGCCGACTCATAAAAAGAAAGGGCTTAATCCTCATAAAGAGATCTTTATGGCCCAGCTTAGTTTGCGGGGCGTAGATGTTAATGAGCCGGGGCTCTTGTCCCTTCATGAAGACATCTAAGATCAGGCACCTCCCCATTTCTAATTCAATAACCCGTCGGCATGCAACAGGAGCGGTAAAAAGGACCGCCACCCCACTATACGGCTCAGCCGTAAGTGACCAGTGGGAGGGACCGCGCCTCCACTCTCTTCTGGCTTCTACCAGAGAGGCTAGATCTGACAACCTGGCCTTCTGTAAGAAGAAAATGTCGGCTTCAACGCGGCCGAGAAAATCAAAGGCTGCAAATCTATCCATAACAGACTTTATGCTGGCACAATTAATAGATGCCAGCGTCAATGGGGTGAGTGCTGCCATACAGGGTGATTAAATTAGACAGCCACACCCTTTATTTTTGTTAACCCTTCTTTTTAGCCCCCTCATCCCCCGAAGACAACGAGGGGCCGGACCACTCTTGGACCTTTTTTTAGACTCCGATTGGTCCATACGGTCTAGCCCTGCCCTCTGAGGAAGGTGCCTCGATAGGACAGAGCCCAGTTCCCCCCAGAGGCTCTTTCTCCCTAGGCACCTCGCCCTCACCGATCCCCTCCAAGGAGGTGGAGGAGATGGTATTGAGGACGAGGTACCGGTTTGACAGGTCAATCAGAGGGGGGGGGGGCAGCCAGGCTTCCGCTTTGGACCTTGCCTGTAGTACCAGGAGCTTCAGAGGGCTCTGACCTCTTCTTTCTCCCTTTCCTTTTGCCCATAACTTTCTTTTTGGGCCTTATGACTCTCCTCATCCGCACTTTCATAGTGGGAGGAATCGGAAGGGTTGGCCATATTGCCATCCTCTCTGTGAAGTCTCCTGATCTCCTCATCCAGCACATTCTCCTCCAGGGCTTCAGCAGTTACAGGGCCAGCTTCAGGAGCAGGGACTGAAGCTACCCCCACCACCTGGGCACTCTCCAGCTCCCTACTCCTTCTACGATTTTCCTCCCGCCTTAGTTTGGCAGGGCCCTTTTTCCTCCTCACTAGCCCTGTTGCGCCCCCATCCCTGCCCGTACCCTCCCCAGCTGAGGCATCTTCACAGCTCTCCTCAGCTGGAGCGGTCGCTGCATGGTCGAAGGCGCTAGGACAACGGCTGAAAGGGATTCCGAGGACACCACACAGGTGGCACCTGATCTGCCGACAGGATTCAGCCAGATGAGCCACCCCACCACACAAAGCGCAGACCTCCACAGTACAGGCTGCACTAAAGTGGGTGGGGCTGCCACACCTCTGACAGACCTTAGGTTGCCCCTGGTAGAAGACCTGGATCCTATCACGTCCAAGGAAGGCGGCTGACGGAATGTGGGCAACCGTGCTCCCTTAATGCTTGAGTTTGACGGAAAACGTCCAGGCCCCGGACCAGATCCCGTGCTCATCCAAGTTTTTCTTTGGCATGTCCGTCACATCCCCATACCGTCCGAGCCAGGTCATGATGTCATAACAAGAAAGTGACTCGTTACGGCTGAAAACGGTCACTTTCTTGACAGAGTTCTGACGTGAAGTCGCCTTTACGGCGAAATCCCGCCAGCCGGGCTCATTCTTTGCCACTTCGTAGTTTGACCAGAAGAGTTCGAGACCCTCTGGCCGAACGAAACTGACATCAAACTCGGACGAACCGTAGGGGTTAGTCAGGCCAAAGATGTCACTTGCCCTGAATTCCATCTGAAGGAGGAGCTCAACCACTTTTGCGCGAGGTGGACACGCATCCTTGCCCCACCAAATCAGACGGACCACATTCCTACGGTTATTGTCCTGCCCGGGTGTTGGGAGGGACCAGACCACCTCCCCATTCTGCTCTCGGAAAGCCCCCAAACCGTGCCTCTCTATCCATAAAGACAGGTCGACCTCACCCCTCCCCTCTACCTGGATCGACCTGTCGCACCTACGCAGAGCCTCCAGGAGGCGCTGTTGCAAGTGGCCTCCAGAGCCGGATGGAGACGGGGGACCCCCCCAAACCCCCGGCAGTGACATTAGCATAGCTCCTAGGAGCAGTCACTACCGGGGGTGCAGCCGGACCAGACCCAGAACCATCAGCACAACCACTCACACCACTACTCCCATCTTTATTCCCATCCACTCTTACCACTACTACTCCCACTATCATTCACTCCACTTACACTCCCACATGCACTCCTCTCATCCACAACACTACTGCACTCAGCATTCTCTCATCCTCCACTCTTTTCCTGCCTAATAGATTCTGGGCTGGCTGGGACTTGTAGTATAGCTGGTTTTAAAATGTTCTTTGCTGGCTTAGCTGCAGCTGGGGTTGACACTAATGGCTCCTCCTCCATGGGCGATGTCCCTTCTGGAGTCTGGAGCTGCCCCACCGGGTGCACCCCAGCTCCACCCACACTCTCTGACATGCAGGGAATCCCCACTGTGCCAGCTTTGCCCGTCCACACGGGCTCCAAAGAACATATAGTACTCGGAGGACCACCCCCCGAGCACTTGGACCCACCGCTCTCTGCCACCGGTGCCCGGACACTCCCCCCCCCACAGGGGAGTGTTCTGCAATGCCCACTGCAGTCGGGGAACCGCCTCCCGAGCACACGGCAGCATAACTTGCCTCTGGCGCTCGGAAACGCCCCCCGCCACCCTGGGGCGGTCCTGCAGCGCCATAGCTGACCACCATGAGCCCATCCTGCCCTTCCCTACTAACAGGATGGGTGGGCTTCACATCTATTGCGTCCGCAGCCATCTTTGACGCCATGTTGTACCCCCCTTTCTGGCCCTGCTCCACTACAAGAACGGGGTCTGGCAGTTTGGGGGACCCAGCAGCCTGAACCAACTTCACAGCTGGTCCAGACTGCTGGAAAGGACGAAACACAAAAGACACAGTTTCCTGAACTTTCTGCTTCTTTTTCATTTTCTTCACTAATTCATCTTTTCCAAGTTCCTCAAGGTAAAATCCTCCAAGCGGGTAGGTGACTCCTGCTGTATGATGGCTCTCAACATACTCTAACTGGCCGCATCCTCCTCACGGCTATCCTCCGTCTCACCATCACTGGAAGGTAGCGCTACCTGATATGGCTCAGGGTAGCTATCTTGGGGGGCCGGGGGTCACATGCTCCAGGGGTGACATCCCACTCACTTTCCACAGCTTCACCTTCCCCTGACTCTCTATCACCTTCCTCCCCTCTATCTATCTCCTCACTGCAGTCTTCATGGCTGTCTGAACCTACTTGCATTGCTTTAAACCTATCTTTATTAGATAGTTTCTCTGCAATGATTCCTGCACCTTCAGCAATGCTCCTTCTGGCCTCCTCCAGCTCAGCCACCTCACTCTTCAGAGCCTGTGCCTGAGCAGAAAACTTCTGCCTCTTACCTCCTGAGGCATAGTCAGCCTGGTAGCATGAAAACTTCAGGTCTTCCCACAGGCTCCGAAGTCTTCTGCCCAGCTCCTCGTATTCCGCCATCTTGGCCTGGATCCGTGACCCATAGGTTTCCAGGGACTCTCTTGGACCCTGCACCCCCCATTGCTGAGGTTCTGGAGTAGCAGAAGGTCCGCTGCTGTTGCTAGTAGCCTTGCATCCTTCCGCTTTGGACGGCGGAGCGGGCTCCACATTTCTGCGGGCCCTGCTGGAACACCTCACCCCGATCTTGGAACCGGCTTTAGACACTTTCTTCCCCCCTCTCGCCAGCCGGAAGCGAGAGGTAGAAGACCGGGGCTCCATGCAGGAAAGCCCTCCCAAGGAGCCTGCCACGCTCCTGGGAAAGGCTGATGTGAAAACCTGCTTCTCTGCCTGGAACTCTGGAGAGCAAAAGGAGCCACACCCGACAGCTGCACACACTGAAACCACAGGATATGCTCTGTGCTGACACCTCTGTCCATGTCAGGAACTGTCCAGAGCAGGAAGCAAACCTCTCCTGCTCTGGACGGTTTCTGAGATTGACAGAGGTGTCAGCAGAGAGCACTGTGGTCAGACAGAAAATAAACACCGTATTTTCCGGCGTATAAGATGACTTTTTAACCCCGTAAAATGTTCTCAAAAGTTGGAGGTCGTCTTACACGCCAGGTGCTGCAGTTGGCCGGGATGCCCGGGGTATGGATTATCCATTCCCCTGGCGTCCCGGCCAAGATTAACTTCCCCCGTCACATTTGGGACATCCCTGTGACCCGAAAGATCTTTTCAGGACACAAGGATGTCCTGGTTACCTTTTTACGGCCCCGCATTAATTTAAAAAATGCAGGGGCTGCCGGGAGGTGGCGCACGCAGGGACGTCACTAACATCCCGTGTGTATGCCAATAGCAACTGCAGAGCAGAGCCGTGCGGAGCAGCGAGGATGTGCGGGTATGGTAAGTTCCCAGCACATCATCTTTTGTGCTCCGACCAGCGCTCCTCCAGTTCCAGGACCTAGTGCTATGGCCTATAGGCCATAGCAGTAGATCGTGACCCCGGACCAGAGAAGCGGTGGTCGGAGCACTGAAGTTGGGCAGTTCACAGACATACAGCCTCCAGCCATACACTGTATATGGCTGAAGGCTGTATGTTTGTGGGGTCCACTGTCTACCAAATGTGAGGGGAACTATACTGCCAACCTAATGTGGGTCGGAACTATACTGCCAATCTAATTTGGGGGGGAACTATACTGCCAACCTAATGTGGGGAACTACAATCTAATGTGGGGGAAACTATACTGCCAACCTAATGTGGGGAGCTACAATCTAATGTGGGGGAAACTATACTGCCAACCTAATGTGGGGGAACTACAACCTAATGTGGGGGGAACAATACTGCCAACCTAATGTGGAGGAACTATGCTGACAACATAATGTGGAGGAACTATACTGACAACCTAATGTGGGGGGGAATTTTGCTGCCTACCATGTGTGTGGGAACTATGCTGACATGCTAGTGTGGGGGAACAATGGTAATGTATCGTATCGTATCACGGTCGAGGGGTAGTCTTATATGGTGAGTATATCCCAAACTCTATCTATTAACAGTAAAAGTTGCAGGACGTCTTATACGCCATGCTGTCTTATATGCCGGAAAATACGGTATACAACAGTAAGAGTTGCAGGACGTCTTATACGCCATGTTGTCTTATATGCTGGAAAATACGGTATACAACTCTGTAGTATGCAGCAGCTGATAAGTCCTGGAAGGATTCCGATTTTAAATGGACATAATTTACATATCTGTGAATTCAGGTAGAAGAAAGACATGGTCGCACATCTACAATCTTGTATAATGATCTAATTGCTTCTCAGCATAATTTCAAAAACAGGTTGTTAGTATACGTTTTGACCAAAAAGTACTAAGCCCACTCGCCACGTCAAGGCCACCTATTTAGAGTGGGTCCCTAACGTCCCTAACATAAAATGGTGTAGCACTGGGCGGCTCCTCCTTATGTATGATGAGGGTGCATAAGGAAAGACTATAGAGAAGTCACCTGTAGTCACTGATATTTTTGTGTATTTTCCTCATTATGTCCCATCAGAGCTGGAGTCACTTGTAAGTTCTGCAGTTGTGATGAGTAAAACTACAACTCCCAGCCAGGGCCGGTGCAAGGATTTCTGCCTACACAAGCGAAGCTCCATTTCGGGAATCTCGGTGGGCCGCAGCAATAAAACCAGAGAGGGTGGAGTGGTGGCAGTGACCTCTGCTGTGTGGCGGCGGGGCGCACAGGTGGGGGTCTTAGTATAAAAAAAAGTCTTCATTTTTCCGCCCCTATCAGCTGCGAGTCCATGCGCCCTCAAGCGGATGCATGGTTTGCCTTATGACAGCATCGGGCCTGCTCCCAGCATAACCTCACCACTGCTTAGGTCATACTGGGAGCTGGAGTTTTAATTGGTGAAACCTTTTTTAGTGCTTTCCCATTCTTTGGCAATTGGTATATTTGATTATTATACTGTAATTTTTCACACTGCTCTACATCAGTGGCGCCTGTCACAACAGGCTAAAAACTTACTGGGGGGGGTAGGTATGGGGTGACACCATTTTATATCGCACCGGGTGACACCAACCCTAGCAACGCCACTGGTCGCACCTCCCCACAAACACGGCGCCATGGCAGCAACAGACGCCGCACAGCACCACACCAGTGTGAACAGGGTGCTACAGCTCACTTACCATGCTCTCCCAGTCAGACTGGGAGGCTGATAACAAAGAAATGGCCCATGTGTAGCTAACTACTACTTATATAGGGTTGGGCTGAGGGGGTGGGGAAGAGTGCAGACAAGAGGGGATAGAAAACACAATGTGAATTCAGGTAGAAGAAAGACATGATCGCACATCTACAATCTTGTATAATGATCTAATTGCTTCTCAGCATAATTTCAAAAACTAACAGGTTGTTAGTATACGTTTTGATCAAAAAGTACAAAGCCCACTCGCCACGTCAAGGCCACCAATGCGGCGTCCGTTGCTGCAGTGGCGCCGTGTCTGTGGGGAGGTGCGACCCATAGACTGGTTTGAGTGGCATTGGGGCCGCTTTGCCAGTGGGTCGTTCCCCCCCCCCCCCCCTGTGGGCACTGGTATCGCGGCGGTGGTGGTCGCCAGCCAGTGCTACGCCATTTTATGCTAGGGACGTTAAGGACCCACTCAAAATAGGTGGCCTTGACGTGGCGAGTGGGCTTGTACTTTTTGATCAAAAATGTATACTAACAACCTGTTAGTTTTTGAAATTATGCTGAGAAGCAATTAGATCATTATACAAGATTGTAGATGTGCGACCATGTCTGTTTCTTCTACCTAATTTACATATCTGTTTAACTTTCTGCCACCAGTTGATTTCAAAACAGTTTTCCACTGGAGTACCCCTTTAACCCCTTCATGACCCAGCAAATTATCATTTTTTTTTCTCACGTTATTTTGCTCCTCACACTTTATTTTTTGAGGCACAATTTGTACTTTTCATTGGCACATTTTAATTTATAATATAATGTATTACAGAGCCAGAAACAATATATATGTAAAGCAAAATTGAAATAAATCTGGAATTCCAAAATTTTGTGGGGGCAGTAATTTTTTCAGGGGTTCACAATATGGTAAATCTGACTAGCTAAGTTTATTCTATGGGTCAGTACTAGAGATGAGCGAATTTTAGAAAAATTTGATTCGGCCAATTTTCCTAAAAAAATTTGTTTCGGTCCAAATTTATTTGCTGTCAATCGATATTAAAAATGGCTATTTCTGGCTTACAGAGAGCCTCTATAGGGGTGTATAACACTTTGCCTCGCTGTAACATGCATAGGGAGTGTGCTGAGTTAGTAAAATAATACTGTTATTCAGTATGACATGCAGATTAGAGTCACTATTAGAATCACTGTCGCAGAGCGGCACAATGACAGAGCCTGGAGGGGGCATCAGTATGAGGAGACCATATAGTGGCTGAATGACAGTGTGGAGGTGGCGGCAGATTGAGGAGACCATATAGTGGCTTAATGACCCAGCCTGGAGGTGGCAACAGCCTGACGAGACCGCAGGGCCCCAAAATTGAAAAGATTAAAGATATTTTTAAACATTTAAATTGAAGATTTCAAATAGATGAACCTAAAAAGTTTTATTTAATGTGCCAGAAGCATGAGGAGAGACCACATGGCGGTACAGTGACACAGCCTGGAGGTGGCAGCAGCAAGAGGAGACCATATAGTGGCTGACTGACACAGCCTGGAGTTGGCGGTAACAAGAGGAGACCATATAGTGGCTGAACGACAAAGCCTGGAGGTGGCGGAAGCATGAGTAGACCATATAATGGCTGAATGGCACAGCCTGAAGTTGGCGGCAGCAAGAGGAGACCATATAGCGGCTGAATGACACAGCCTGCAGGTGGTTGCAGAATGAGGAGACCATATGGTGGCAGAATGACACAGCCTGGAGCTGGCATCAGCAAGAGGAGAACATATGGTGGCAGAATGACACAGCCTGGAGGTGGCATCAGCAGCATCAGGAGTCCTGAAAGTGACCTGGTGACATAGTGGGGCGGTTGGTGGCAATACCAGTACCCAGTGACAAAGGTGGGTGAAAAAAGGAGATCTTGGCATCAGGCGGGTAGCAGGATCAGAATAGCAACTGAGGCAGGTAGGCAGAAGAAAACGGTCTCCTTTGTAAAAGTGCTAGAGTGCACAAGTAAGTAAGGATATGCATTACTTAAAACTTAACTTTTAACCCCTTAAGGACGCAGCTCATTTTCACCTTAAGGATGCAGCCCTTTTTTTTTTGCAAATCTGACCACTGTCACTTTAAGCATTAATAACTCTGGGATGCTTTTACTTTTCATTCTGATTCTGAGAATTTTTTTTTTTTTTTGTGACATATTCTACTTTATATTAGTGGTAAATAGTTGTCGATACTTGCATCATTTCTTGGTTGAAAAATTCCCAAATTTTATGAAAATTTAGAAACTTTTGCATTTTTTTTTTTACTTTGAAACTCTCTGCTTATACAATCCCAAATAAATTATATATTGATTCACATATACAATATGTCTACTTTATGTTGGCATCATAAAATTGACATGTTTTTACTTTTGGAAGACATCAGAGGGCTTCAAAGTTTAGCAGCAATTTTCAAAATTTTCAGAAAATTTTCAAAACCTGAATTTTTCAGGTAGCAGTTCAGTTTTGAAGATGATTTGAGGGGGCCTTGATATTAGAAATACCCCCTAAATGACTCCATTATAAAAACTGCACCCCTCAAAGTATTCAAACTGACATTCAGTAAGTGTGTTAACCCTTTAGGTGTTTTACAGGAGTAGCAGCAAAGTGAAGGAGAGAATTCAAAATCTTCATTTTTTACACTCACATGTTCTTGTAGACCCAGTTTTTTGAATTTTTACAAGGGGTAAAAGGCGAGAAATCACCCTAAAATTTGTAAACCGAATTTCTCTCGAGTAAGGAAATATTTCATATATGTATGTATCTTACTCTGTGGGTGCACTAAAGTGCTCAGAAGGGAAGGAGCGACAATGGGATTTTTGAGAGTGAGTTTTTCTGAAATGGGTTTTGGGGGGCATGTCACATTTAGGAAGCCCCTATGGTGCCAGAACAGCAAAAAAAAAAAAATGAAAACTATTTTGGAAACTACATCCCTCAAGGAACATAACAAGGGATCAAATGAGCCTAAAAATCCCACAGGTGTTTGACGAATTTTCGTTAAAGTTGGTTGTGGAAAGTGATTTAAATTTTTTTTCCACTAAAATGCTGGTTTTTCCCCAAATATTTTTTTTTTTACAAGAGATAATAGGAGAAATGTCCCCTAAAATTTGTAACCCCTAAAATTTCACGGACCACTGTTCCAAAAATCTGTCAGACACCTGTGGGGCGTAAATGCTCACTGTACCCCTTATTACATTACGTGAGGGCTGTAGTTTTGGGTCACATGTGTGGGGGGGGGAGTCCATTGTTTTGGCACTATGGGGGGCTTGTAAACAAACGTGGCCTTCAATTCTGGACAAATTTTCTCTCCAAAAGCCCAATGGTGCTCCTTCTCTTCTGAGCATTGTAGTGCACCCGTAGAGCACTTTACATCCACATTTGGGGTATGTTCATACTCAGAAGAAATGGGGTTACAAATTTTGGGTTTTTTATTTTCCTATTTTCCCTTTATGAAAAATTTAGAGTAACACCAGCATTTTAGTTAAAACAAAATATTTTTTTTTCCCTTTTCCCACCCAACTTTAACGAAAATTTGTCAAACACCTGTGGGGTGTTAAAGCTCACTATACCCCTTGTCACGTTCCTTGAGGGGTGTAGTTTCCTAAATGGATGAATGGGTATTTTTTGTTTTTGCATTTATGCCAGAACCACTGTAAAATCAGCCACCCCTGTGCAAATCACCAATTTAGGCCTCAAATGTACATAGTGCACTCTCACTCCTGAGCCTTGTTGTGCATCCGCAGAGCATTTTACACCCACATAATGGGTATTTCCGTACTCAGGAGAAATTGTATTCTACATTTTGGGGGTCTTTTTTCCTTTTACCTCTTGTGAAATAAAAAAGTATGAGGCAACACCAGCATGTTAGTGTAAACATTTAAATTTTTTTACACTAACAGGCTGGTGTAGACCCCTACTTTTCTTTTCCATAAGGGGTAAAAGGAGAAAAAAATTAATTTGTAACACAATTGCTTCTGAGTACGGAAATACCCTATATGTGGCCCTAAACTGTTTCCTTGAAATATGACAGGGCTTTGAAGTGAGAGAGCGCACCAAGCGCATTTGAGGACTAAATTGGGGATTGCATAGGGGTGGACATAGGGGTTTTCAACGCCAGTGATTCCCAAACAGGGTGCCTCCAGCTGTTGCTAAATTCCCAGCATGCCTGGACAGTCAGTGGCTGTCCGGAAATGCTGGGAGTTGTTGTTTTGCAACAGCTGGAGGCTCCATTTTGGAAACACTGCCATACAATAAATTTGTCATTTTTATTTGGGTGGACAGTGTATATGTAATGCTTTATCCTTTATTTTGTGTTAGTGTAGTGTTTTAAGGGTACATTCACATGGGAGGGTTTACGGTGAATTTCCCGCTAGGAGTTTGCACTGCGGCAGTGCCGCAGCTCAAACTTGAAGCAGGAAACTCACTTTAAACCCGCCCATGTAAATGTACCCTTAAAACAATACACTAACACAAACTCAGATCGCCGGTCTGAATTGACATGGGGGGTCCAAGACATGGGTGGGTCTCATGTGTCGGGGAGCCTGCTGAATGATTTCAGCAGGCATCCCGGTCGGTCCCCCACCGGCTATCGGCTGGGACTGGAATTCCCACGGGCGTACCTGTACGCCCTACATCCTTAAGGACTCAGGATGCAGCGATTATGCATATGCCCTGCGTCCTGAAGAGGTTAATAATATTCCTAGGATAAAATATATGTACCCAAAAATTTTTGGAAATCAAACAAAATGAAAGGTGTGCAAAAAACACTGTGCCACCTACACCACCAAGTATTGATGTGATGCAAAGACCTCTAAAAGGTGGAAGGGAACAACGTATGGTCCATTGTAACTGATGGGGGTAAAAACTTCCCCTGGAAGGCCCTACTCTTGCATTATTAAGCTCCACACATCGGCGCTGCCGTGCACTTTGGTACACACCGACAGGCTCAAGGACTGGCCCCCCTTCTGTACCACAAAATTATACAGGGCTGGTACTGCCTTTTTCGCAAAGAAATTACAGCTTGGGACTCTAATCTCGGCTTGGCACAAGCCATCAGTTCTCTGAAAGATGCAGAGTCCACCACTTGAAAAGGGAGGGACTGGAGCACCAGCAACTTGGACAGGAGCACATTCAGCTTCTGTGCCATACTGTTGTCTCTTGGACATGTCTTCGCTGATGGATTGCTGGCGGAATTGCTGACTAAAAGTGGGAGAAGCAGGAGCCTCTAAAGCGACAGAATACAGTTCTCCCAGGCCAATTTATGGTGACGCATCTTGCATGTGGCCAGGTTAACATCCTCCAGATGCTTGATGAAAAACTGTCACATCGCCGAGTAGCTGATTTTCCCACCAACAGTCCGTACTGATTGACTGCTACTGCCGCTGACACCAGGAACCCTTGTTCCACTACCTCCCGGGAAGGTAGGCTGCTGCGAAGCAGGTGGTCTCTCCCGGGCACGTTTGGCTCCAGACTTTCCACTTCTGCCACCATGCTGACTGCCAACCATGCTATCACGCTGCTGCCTCACCGGCAACCAACAACTCTCTTCTCCTGATGATGATGAAGCCCCTTCTGCACCCGGCTCCCAAGTGCAATCGGATTCATCATCATCAAATTGTGTCTGTATGTCACTGATGTCCTCCTTAGGTTCCTCAACAGTGTCTGCTTCAGGAGCCAGAACGCTCGCAACACCACCTCCCAAGCTACTCTCCTCATCACTACTTGCCTGCCTAGTGGAGGAAGCGACAGATGTCTCCTCCACCAGTAGATAGCAACAGCTATCTTGGCTTTGATAGTGGCCATTTTAAGAAATGGCTCACTAATGTACCATATGGACAGTTTAAGAGGATCAGAAGGAACTGCACAAAAGACAGTGACTTTATATCACAAAGTAACATTCTAAAGGCCCGGTTCAAGGCAAAGGGCTATCCCAGATCGTTGGTGCAGTCCTCCTATAATAGGGCTCTCTCCCTCAGTCAAAATTCCTGCTTACTCCCCAAACCTGAACCAATAAATACTACCACGGAACGTACTTCCAACTTTATCACCACATACAGCCAAGAACATTATGCTATCAGGAAAATCCTCACCAAACACTGGCCAGTCCTACTGCAGGATCCCTACCTAAGAAGCAATCTTCCACCCAAACCTCCGCTTACCTTCCGTAGAGCCCGGACACTACGGAATATCATCGCTCCCAGTAAACTCAAAACCACGATACTGCGCAATAACCCTTCCATTTTTCCCACGTTAACAGGAAGCTTCAAGTGTGGTCTTCCACGATGCAAGTGCTGTTCACACATTGCACACAACTGCCAATCATTTTCCTCCTCCGTTACCAAAGAAACCTTTAACATCAAATCATTCCTCAACTGTGGCTCCCGGTATGTCATTTACCTCTTACAGTGCTCCTGCAAACAGCAATACGTGGGTAGGACCATAAGGTGCTTTAGGGAACGCCTGAATAAGCACCGCAGCAACACCACACGCGGCTTCATACTCCACAGTGTTTCGCGTCACCTCACTGAGCACCACCAGGGTGATTTCAGCAATATTAAGGCTACCCCCATAAAACACATCAATAAGGATGTCAACCAACGATACAACACCCTCAGAAGACGTGAGAACTTTTGGATTCATACCCTGGGCACCATCTCACCAGGGGGTCTCAATGAAATGATTGAATGTAACCTTTAACCCTCGAACGCATCCATCAGATTAATCAACCCTGATCCGCCTGTATTTACCACTAATTTTACTTTAATCACCCCATCCACCAAAAATTCTACACAAACCCCAATATACCATTCATTTCATTCTATTCTACATATTCACATGCATGTTGTGGTAAATGTGCATTATCACCCTTATACACATGAACACACTCTCACATGTACACTGCTACTCAAATGTGTATGGTTTCACTCACATACATGCACAGTAGTACATTGGTCCAGCTCCACACATATGCATATGCTCACATGCATCTCTTGCGATGCATGTGCATTGTCACTCATATGTGTTATTATACAACTATTAAGTACAGCTGTCCTGCTATATGGCTGCCAAACATATGCCCACACATGTCTTTCGTGACACATGTGCATTACTACCCGTATGCTCATGTATATACACATATGATTCCTTACCCACTCTACATCTCCTCGGCTGGATCTCGTGCCCCCCCCCCAATGTATATATATACATATGTATATATATATATATATATATATATATATATATATATATATATATATATTTAAGCTACCTGAACTAGGACCCCCACTCCAGTAGCTGTCACCCATTATGTACATGCCATGTACCTCCACCCCATGTCCACAGTACCCAGGTATGACTACTAGCCCATCTTCCCAATATTTGTCATCACATTCTCCTATTTTCTTTTTTAGTCCTCTCATGCTCCGTATCCCCCCATCCCCCTGTATCATGCATCACTCTCCCCTAAATAACACACTTCATTCTTATTTAAATCAATTTAATCATTTCTGGATATCCTTTTCCATCCCCCTGCAGTTCTCGCCAGCTTACACAGAGCTACACACTGTTAGATGCAGCGCACGGAGCTGTCAGCATACCACTGACAGCTCTCCGGGATCACTGCTTCCTGATTGGCCGCACTAGCCACGTGACGCACGCACCTTAGCAACGCGTCCGTGGCAACTCCCCCCTGACGCGCGCCCTCGCATTACACATCACGGCCGCTGTCAGAGCTGTTCTGGCTCACATCTGGACCCCGGATGTTTTCATCTGAGGTCCGGATGTGTGGCCTGATACTGCCAGACATCGGCAGCCTCATCTTTGAGCCACACACTGAATTCCCTGTCTTAATAACATTTGGTCCCCACTGTTACCTATATAAGATGTACATTCTTTGATTACATTCGGTTTCTGTGGTTTTTCCTAATTTTTCCTATTGTTTCACATGTATGTAATTTGCATAACTCCGCCCCCTAATCTACCTGGCGCCCTTTTTTCCAGTATTTATAGAATCTCTGTTTGTATAGTCTGCATACTGATCTGAAGAAGGGGGTGGCTCCCCCGAAACGCGTAATCTTAACTTGTATCACTCTTTTATTGCTATTGCTTTTATTGGTTTTATTCATTTGCAATAAAATCCACAAGCTTTTACAATATTCCAACTTGGATTTTGGTTTATTCCTACATCTCCACGGAACCAGCAGCGCCATTTGCGAGGTCTTTTTTTGCTCTTTTATGATCACCTACTCTCTCCAGGAGACGGTTTTTACCTCACCTGTAACCTCAGGCTCAGCAGCGGCTCCGGCTATTTTGTAACCCGTGCATTGGGTTGATATGCAAGTTTAATACTTGCTCTAAGGTGAGCAGTTACTACCTAAGGGGCCTGCAAGCCCCGCACCTACTTCCCTTCCTTTTCCCTCAACCACCCAACGGTATCACACGAGGCGCCCTCTCTGGTCTCTCTTTTTTTCTCCCCATACAGGTCCTCCACTTCTTGGCTGGCCAGTAGCTGTTGACTGTCCTCTAGTAGATTGTCCTCACTAAATTGTGGAACTGAACCCACACCATACGATACTGCTGTGGGGGAGGGAACAGCATTGGAAAGAGGCAATGGGAGGACAGGGACTGCTCCCGGGCCATGCCAACTGAGGGTTGTGTCTTAGGAACCCACGACTGTTGACTGGGGGTGTCAAATGTCACTTGTGATATAGTGGATGACCGTGTTAACCAATCAATGATGGCAGATGGGTTGCTGGTCGAGAGCCGACTGCTAGCTGAAACCGAGAGCTCAGGCCCCTCGCTGCGACTCCTACTGCCACTCGCCCCTAGTCTGCTGCGACCTCTGCCTGCGCCTGATGAATTTAGGCCTCTGCCACTCCTCTGTGCACGTCCTGGCACTTCTCTGCCTGACATACTTAGTGCCTATATGAGGGGAGGGCAATACGTTCCACCATGCTTAAAACATTATTTATCTACAACTCCTGCAGGTGTGTACTTTTGGCTGGCCTTTCACAGTAACTAGACCCTTAGGACTATAATAGAAACAAAATGGTACACCACATAGATGTATGTACGTGGTATGCACTTATGAGGGGAGTACAATACGCTCCACTATGCTTAAAACAGTACAGCCATGGCCGTAAATGTTAGCAACCCTCAAATTTTTCTAGGAAATGAAGCATTTCTCACAGAAAAGTAATTGCAGTAACACATGTTTTGCTGTACACATGTTTATTCCCTTTGTGTGTATCGGAACTAAACCAAAAAAGGGAGGAAAAAAAGCTAATTGGACATAATGTCACACCAAACTTCAAAAACGAGCTGGACAAAATTATTGCCACCCTTTCAAAATTGTGGAAAAGTAAGATTGTTTCAATCATGTGATTCTCCTTTAAACTCACCTGGGGCAAGTAACAAGTGTGGGCAATATAAAAGATCACACCTGAAAGCAGATAAAAAGGAAAGAAGTTCACTTAGTGTTTTCATTGTGTGTCTGTGTGTGGCACACTAAGCATGCACAAAATAAAGAGAAGGAGAGAACCATCTGAGGACTTCGAGAATACCAAAATTGGGGAAAAATATCAACAATCTCAAGGTTACAAGTCCATCTGCAGAGATCTAGATTTGCCTTTGTCCACAGTGTGCAACATTTTCAAGAAGTTTGCAACCCATAGCACTGTAGGTAATCTCCCTGGGCATGGACAGAAGAGAAAAATTTATGAAAGGTGTCAACGCAGGATAGTCCGGATGGTGGATAAGGAGCCCCAAACAAGTTCCAAAGATATTCAAGCTGTATTGCAGGCTCAGGGAGCATCAGTGTCAGCACGAACTATAAGTCCACATTTAAATGAAATGAAACGCTATGGCAGAAGACCGAGGAGGACCCCACTGCTGACACAGAGACATAAAAGCAAGACTATGTTTTGCCAAAATGAACTTGAGCAAGCCAAAATCCTTCTGGGAAAACGTCTTGTGGACAGATGAGACCAAGATAGAGCTTTTTGATAAAGCACATCATTCTACTGTTTACTGAAAACGGAATGAGGTCTACAAAGTAAAGAACACAGTACCTACAGTGAAATATGGTGGAGGTTCAATGATGTTTTGGGGTTGTTTTGCTACCTCTGGCACTGGGTGCCTTGAATGTGTGCAAGGCATTATGAAATCTGAGGATTACCAATGGATTTTGGGTCGCACTGTACAGCCCAGTGTCAGAAAGCTGGGTTTGCGTCCAAGATCTTGGGTCTTCATGCAGGACAATGACCCCAAACATATGTCAAAAAGCACCCAGAAATGGATGGCAACAAAGCGCTGGAGAGTTCTAAAGTGGCCAGCAAGGAGTCCAGATCTAAATCCCAATAAACATCTGTGGAGAGATCCTAAAATTGCTGTTGGGAAAAGGCACCCTTCCAGTAAGAGAGACCTGGAGCAGTTTGTAAAGGAAGAGTGGTCCAACATTCCGGCTGAGAGGTGTAAGAAGCTTATTGATGGTTATAGGAAGCTACTGATTTCAGTTATTTTTTCCAAAGGGTGTGCAACCAAATGTTAAGGGTGCCAATAATTATGTCTAGCCCAATTTTGGAGTTTGGTGTGACATTATGTCCAATTTGCTTTTTTTTCTCCCTTTTTTGGTTTAGTTCCAACACACACAAAGGGAATAAACATGTGTATAGCAAAACATGTGTTACTGCAATCCTTTTCTGTGAGAAATACTTCATTTTCTAGAAAAATTTCAGGGGTGCCAACATTTACGGCCATGACTGTATTTGTTTAGAACAGCAGCAGGTGTGTACTTTTGGCTGCCCTTTTTACAGTAATTAGGCCCTTAAGAATTAACAGGAACAAAATGGTACACCACCTATGAACACACAGGTTACACTTAGTAGAGGACAATACGCTCCGCTACACAACCTGTATTAGGTATTAATAGCAGGTGATTATGGCTTTTACTGCTCTGCTCACCCTAACTGGCTGGCTACTATTAGCTTTTCAGATGTTGTACACACCAGTGCTGCAGCACACAGTCAGTCGCTGTGTACTACACCCAAAATTGCACTCTCTCTCTCAATCTCTCTCCCTACTCTATCAGTGTTTTTAGGCTGGATTTGGGCTTGAGGTTAATCTCTGCAGTAATACACCCAAAATTGCACTCTCTCTCCCTACCCTATCAATGCTTCTAGGCTGGATTTGGGCTTGAGGTGAATCGCTGCTGTAAAAATGCTTTTCTGTGTAACACACATTGCTCTCTGTCCTTCTCTCTCTGCAATAGAACGCTGAAGTGACTGGCCGCAAGATGGCTGCCGATTATGTAGGGCTGTGACATCACAGAGGTGGCTGGCTGCTGATAGGCTGCATGCTGCATGTGATTCAGGGTCATCCCACATACCTGTGTTCCCGCCTTCCCAGGGTTCCTTGCCCCATGTCCTGACATGTGGAGCTGCTTTTTTTACATGCCCTGGAGCCTGGATTGTACTAAATGGAGTTTAATGAAGCGATTTGTGCGATCGAATCGCAGCGATATTCGATTTTGTTGTGAACCAAATTTTTCCTGAAATTCGGAACAAATTCGATTCGCTCATCCCTAGTCAGTATTATTCCAATTATACCAAACTTTTTATGGTAAAATTTTTTTTTTTTAACTGTACCACTCGTGTATGTGACTTTTTGATCACTTTTTATAAAATTTTAGATGTGATGTGATGTGACCAAACATCTCCTTTTTTTTTTGCCTTTGCTTTGTTTACCATGCAGGATCAGTAATATCAGAATTATAATGAAATAGCATGCGACAATAGCAAATATGTTTATTGTTTTTTTAAAGTCTTTTATTTTAAAAATGGAAAAGGGGGGGGGGATTTTTTTTAAATTTCCAAAAACATGTAACTTTTTTGTTTAACACATTTTTTGGCCCCCTAGGGGCTATTGCATTACATTGATCTATGTTATCTGCACAGCCTTTAGCAATCGCCTAGCCAGGGAAGCCCGAGGAACAAGGGTAGGCCCTGGGCTTCCCTAGCAACCCATCGTCTCCCCGTGATTAAATCATGGGGCGAGGGGTGCAGTGCCTATCACTTAATAAACTTTTCTAAACTACCTTAAGCTATGTTCCCTAACTACCTAACACCTTCCCTGCCCTTAAAAAAAATGTTTTAAGAGCTTTAAAAATCTCTGCAACTTACCTATCTTCTTGCTCACTTAGTGTGAGCACCCGGCAGGAGGATGTGGGCGTGCCCCAGCAGGCGCTGCATCACTAGGGATTTATTCTGACTGCCATATTTGGAGTCAGGAAGGAATTATCACCTCTAGTATGAGTTTTTTTTTTGCCTTCCTCTGGATCAACTCAGTAGGGACTCATTAGGGATATAGGTTGAACTTGATGGACTCTGGTCTTTTTTCAACCTTATTAATTATGTTAATATGTTACTGAAGCCTGCTGGGGGGGGGGGACTGCTTCAGGGCGCCGCTTATCCTCAGTGTTAAGAGCGCCGCTTATCCTCAGTGTTCAGAGCCCTGCTTGTCCTCAGTGTACAGTAGCCTGCTTGTGAGCATAGCGCTTCCGCCTGCCAATCAGCTGGTCACATGCTCAGCCAGCGCTGCAATTTCGGACTCGCTGCCAGGCCGGCGTGAGTCCGAAATCATTGAAAAAGCTTGCGGCCTGGACCTCCTAGGGAGACCCCCTAGTGGCCACATTTTCAAAATAAAAATACACATAAAAGGAAGCATTTTTTTAAAAATGAAATTCAATTAAAGTTGTTCTATATACAATCAGCTCATTTTTGATGATCAAACATTTTTAATGATAGGTACTCTTTAAAGGGTACCTCTCATCAAATAAACTTTTGATATATTTTAGATTAATGAATGTTGAATAACTTTCCAATAGCCTGTTAATGAAAAATATGCTTCTTTCTATTGTATTTTTCCCGATCAGTCCTGTCAGCAAGCATTTCTGACTCATGCTGGAGTCCTAAACACTCAGAGCTGCCAGCCTGCTTTGTTCCAGCCAAACAGGCTGTGAACAAAGCAGGCTGGCAGCTCTGAGTGTTCTCCTTTGTGAACAAAGCAGACTGGCAGCTCGTAGTGTTTAGGACTCCAGCATGAGTCTGAAATGCTTGCTGCCAGGACTGGTAGGGAGACCCCTAGTGGTCATTTCTTCAAAGTGGAAAATTAAATAGAAAGAAGCATATTTTTAAAAACATGCAATTGTAAAGTTATTCTGCATACATTAATCTATAATATATCAAAAGTTTTTTTGATTAGAGGTACCCTTTAATGTTTAAATGCCGTGATCTGTATAGATCACGGTATTTAACCAATTAAATGATGGATATCGGAGCAATCTCTGATGTCCATCAATACCGGCAGATGTCAGCTGTTAACAGTGGGCATAGTTAGTATAGTCCAACCAGTATTAAGTCCAACCAGGGAATTGAAGTGAAGGGTGTAAGGGGATAAGGGAAAGGGATGTAGTTTTATAATTCTGCATAAGCATTAATGTTATTTTGTTCCAGGAATGTATCTAACCCTGTTTTAAAGCTGTTAATTGTTCCTGCTGTGACCAGTTCCTGAGGTAGACCGTTCCATAAATTCACAGTCCTCACAGTAAAGAAGGCGTGTAGCCCCTTTAGACTAAGCATTTTCTTCTTCAGACAGAGGGAGTGCCCCCTCGTCCTTTGGGGGGGTTTAACCTGGAACAGTTTTTCTCCATATTTTTTGTATGGGCCATTTATATACTTATATACGTTTATCATATCCCCCCTTAAACGTCTCTTCTCAAGACTAAACAATTGTAACTCCTTTAATCGCTCCTCATAGTTAAGATGTTTCATGCCCCATATTAGTTTAGTCGCGCGTCTCTGCACCCTTTCCAACTCCGCAGTGTCCCTTTTATGAACAGCATATTCCAGGTGAGGCCGTACCAATGCTTTATAAAGGGGGAGTATTATGTCCCTGTCCCTTGAGTCCATGCCTCTTTTGATACATGACAATATCCTGCTGGCTTTAGAAGCAGCAGCCTGACATTGCATGCTATTCTGTAGTCTGTGATCTACAAGTACACCCAGATCCTTCTCTACCAGTGACTCTGCCAGTTTAATCCCCCCTAAGACATATGATGCATGCAGGTTATTAGTACCCAGATGCATAACTTTACATTTATCCACATTGAACCTCATTTGCCAAGTGGATGCCCAGACACTTAGTCTATCCAAGTCATCTTGTAACTTATGCACATCCTCTATAGACTGTACTGTGCTACAAAGCTTGGTGTCATCTGCAAAGATAGAAACAGAGCTGTTAATGCCATCCTCTATATCATTGATAAATAAATTAAACAACAACGGGCCCAGTACTGAACCTTGGGGCATCTCCCGCTTATTATGCCAACCTGACCCGCGGGCCCACGTTATGCCTGCTCACCAGTCCCAACATATTTGATAAAAGTAGTATAACTTAATTAGAATTATATAAATTTGGTATCACTGTCATCATAAAGACCAAAGTGAACTGTAAAGGGAACAGTGCAAAAAACAAAATCTTTTAAAATGTGCACAATTGCAATTTTTTTCCATTTCAGCCCACAAATAATTAATTTTGTGCTTCACGTTACATTTTATGATAAAATGAAAGCTGCCTTTAAAAAGTACAATTGGTCTCTCAAAAAAAAAAAATAAAAAAAAAAGGCCTCATGTGGTTCTATATGTGGAAAAAAAATGGTGTCCCTTAGAAAATGAGGAGTTACAAAAATTGCTGATAGGGTTGAATAGTGTGTAAATTTTTTTTTGTCATGTGTGCATATAATAATCAGCTAAAATACACCCTTATTCATTTCTATGATTTTGTTTTAAGACATAGAGGGAGATTTATGAAAACCTGTGCAGAGTAAAAGTTGTCCAGTTGCCCATAGAAACCAATCAGCTTGCTTCTTTCATTTTTAAAAAGGCCTCTGAAAGATGAAAGTAGAATCTGATTGGTTGCTATGGGCAACTGGACAACTTTTACTTTGCACAGGTTTCTATGAATCTCCCCCTATGTAAGCAAAATTTAGTTAATAGAAAGTCCTAAAATTAGGTAAACACAACTTCAGATGAAGAACAGCAGATTCTAACGTGTCATTATTAACCCCTTAAGGACACAGGGCGTAAATGTACGTCCTGGTGCAGTGGTACTTAACGCATCAGGACGTACATTTACGTCCTATACATCACCACGAGCAGGGTCATGCGCTGCAGGTCGCCGATAATGGCAGACATCCGCAATCACCGGGAATGTCCACCGTTAACCCATTAGATGCCGTGATCAATACAGTAACTAAAATGGATGATCAGATCACCCGCAGCGCTGCCGCGGAGATCCAATCATCCAAAATGGCACCTGCCTCTACTACCTTCCACGAGTCTTCTGCTCGAGCAGACCAGAGCAGAAGATGACCATTAACCCTGATCAGTGCTATGCCCTATGCATAGCACTGAACAGTATTAGCAATCGAATGATTGCTATAAATAGTTCCCTATGGGGACTATTAAAGTGTAAAAATAAAAGTAAATAAAATGGGAAAAATCCCCTCCCCCAATAAAAATGTAAATGTAAAATGTAGCTTTTCCCCATTTTACCCCCAAAAAGTGTAAAAAAAAAATAAAAAAAAAATGTATAAACATATTTGGTATCGCCGCGTGCGTAAATATCCAAACTATTAAAATATAATGTTAATTATCCCGTAAGGGGAACGGCATGAGCGTAAAAAAAAAAAAAAAGTACAGAATTTCTGCTTTTTTTATTACATTTTATTCCAAATAAAATTGCTAAAAAATGCATTAAAAGTTTTATGTATGCAAATGTGGTAAAAAAAAAAAAAAAAAAGTGCACTCATTTGGTTAAAAAGTTTGCAATTTTTTTTAAAGCTGTATAATAATAGAAATGTAATCATGGGTATCATTTTTATCATATTGACCCACAGAATAAAGAAAACAGGTCTATTTTACCGTAAAGTGTACAACACGAAAACGGAACCTTCCAAAATTAGCAAAATTTTGGTTTTCTTATCATTGTCCCCACACACAGTATTTTTTGGGTTGCGCGTTACATTTTATGTTAAAGTGAGTGATGTCATTACACAGGACAACTGGTCGCGCAAAAAACAAGCCCTCATACTAGACTGTGGATGAAAATATATTATGATATATAGTTATGATTTTTAGAAGGCAAGGAGGAAAAAACGAAAACATAAAAATAAAATTGAGTCCGCCCATCCATTTGGTCCTTAACCCCTTAACCCCTTAAGGACCGGAGGTTTTTCTGTTTTTGCATTTTCGTTTTTTGCTCCTTGCCTTTAAAAAATCATAACTCTTTCAAATTTACACCTAAAAATCCATATGATGGCTTATTTTTTGCGCCACCAATTCTACTTTGTAATGACGTCAGTCATTTTGCCCAAAAATCTATGGTGAAGCGGGAAAAAAAATCATTGTGCGACAAAATTTAAAAAAAAACGCAGTTCTGTAACTTTTGGGGGCTTCCGTTTCTACACAGTACATTTTTCGGTAAAAATGACACCTGATATGTATTCTGTAGGTCCATACGATTAAAATGATACCCTACTTATATAGGTTTGATTTTGTCGGACTTCTGGAAAAAATCATAACTACATGCAGGAAAATTAATACGTTTAAAATTGTCATCTTCTGACCCCTATAACTTTTTTATTTTTCCGTGTATGGGGCGGTATGAGCGCTCATTTTTTGCGCCGTGATCTGAAGTTTTTAACGGTACCATTTTTGCATTGATAGGACTTATTAAATGATATAAAAAGTGACCAAAAATGCACTATTTTGGACTTTGGAATTTTTTTGCGCGCACGCCATTGACCGAGGGGTTTAATTAATGATATATTTTTATAATTCAGACATTTCCGCACGCGGTGATACCACATATGTTTATTTTTATTTTTATTTACACTGTGTTTTTTTTTTTATTGGAAAAGGGGGGTGATTCAAACTTTTAATAGGGGAGGAGTTAAATGATCTTTATTCACTTTTTTTTTTCACTTTTTTTTTGCAGTGTTATAGGTCCCATAGGGACCTATAATACTGCACACACTGATCTCCTATGCTGATCACTGGTTTCTCATAAGAAACCAGTGATCAACGATTCTGCCGGATGACTGCTCATGCCTGGATCTCAGGCACTGAGCAGTCATTCGGCGATCGGACAGCGAGGAGGCAGGTAGGGGCCCTCCCGCTGTCCTGTCAGCTGTTCGGGATGCCGCGATTAGCCGCGGCTATCCCGAACAGCCCGACTGAGCTAGTCGGGAACTTTCACTTTCACTTTTAGCCGCGCGGCTCAGCTTTGAGCGCGCGGCTAAAGGGTTAATAGCGCGCGGCGCCGCGATCGGCGCTGCGCGCTATTAGAGGCGGGTCCCGGCTTCACTATGACGCCGGGCCCGCCATGATATGACGCGGGGTTACTGTGTAACCCCGCGTTATATCAGAAGAGCAGGACCAAGGACGTACCGGTACGTCCTTGGTCCTTAAGGGGTTAAGGACCAGGGGTTTTTCCGTTTTTGCATTTTCGTTTTTTGCTCCTCACCTTTAAAAAAATCATAACTCTTTCAATTTTGCACGTAAAAATCCATATGATGGCTTATTTTTTGCGCCACCAATTCTATTTTGTAATGACATCAGTCATTTTACCCAAAAATCTACAGCGAAAAGGAAAAAAAATCATTGTGAGACAAAATTGAAAAAAACATAAAACGCCATTTTGTAACTTTTGGGGGCTTCCGTTTCTACACAGTACATTTTTCGGTAAAAATGACACATGCTCTTTATTCTGTAGGTCCATACGGTTAAATGATACCCTACCTATATAGGTTTGATTTTGTCGTACTTATGCAAAAAATCATAACTACATGTAGGAAAATTTATACGTTTAAAATTGTCATCTTCTGACCCCTATAACCTTTTTTATTTTTACATGTATTGGGAGGTATGAGGGCTCATTTTTTGCGCTATGATCTAAAGTTTTTTGCTGTCCCATTTTTGTATTGATCAGACTTATTGATTGCTTTTTATTCATTTTTACATGATATAAAAAGTGACCAAAAATACACTATTTTGGATTTTGGAATTTTTTTGCGCGTACGCCATTGTCCGTGCGGTTTAATTAATGATATATTTTTATAGTTCGGACATTTACGCACGCGGGAATACCACATATGTTTATTTTTATTTACACTGTTTTATTTACATTGTTTTTTAAATGGGAAAAGGGGGGTGATTCTAACTTTTAATAGGGAAGGGGCTAAATGATCTTTATTCACTTTTTTTTTTTTTTTTTTGCACACTGATCTTTTACATTGTTCAATGCTTTCTCATAGGAAAGCATTAATCAATGATTCTGACGCTTGACTGCTCATGCCTGGATCTCAGGCACTGAGCAGTCATTCGGCGATCGGACACCAGGAGGCAAGGTAGGAGACCCTCCACGTGTCCCGCAGCTGTTCGGGATGCCGCGATTACGCCGCGGTGATCCCGATCGGCTCCCTGAGCTAACTGGCATGGTTTTACTTTCACTTTAGATGCGGCGTTCAACTTTGATCGCCGCGTCTAAAGGGTTAGGGCTATCAGTGCCGCTCGCTAATAGCCACGGGCCATGCCTTGGCCCCGCGTTATAGATCGGGAGCTGACTCATGACATAACGTTACGTCATGGGTCCTTAACAAATTAAGGGGTTAAACAGACAAACATACACCAAACTTATTATACAGACTTATTGGGGCAGATTTAGGAAGCTGTCTAAAAGAAAGACTTTCTCTGGTGCTCATAGAAACCAATCACAGTGCAGCTTTCCTTTTTCACGAGAAAAATTTGAAATTAATGCTGTTCTGTGATTGGTTCCTATAGGCAACAGAGGCAGTGTTTCTTTTAGCCAGCTTCTTATATTTCAGTGGTGCAGCCTGGCACCACTAGTGATATTTCTATGCTTCTTAACCCCCTAACGACATAGCCCATTTTAGCCTTAAAGGGGTACTCTGCTGAAAACATCTTTTCCAATATCCAAAGGATAGGAGATAAGATGTTAGATCGCCGGGGTCCCGCCGCTGTGGCACCCGTCATTCGTTGCACGGAGCGAACTCTGATCCATGCCCAATGAATGGCGATGCCTGCCGCCACACCTCCTCCATTCACGTCTATGGGAGGAGGCATGACAGCTATGTACTAGCCGTTATGCCCCTCCCATAGACATGAATGGAGGGGGCGTGGCTTGATGTCACGAATGTGGAAGCTGCAAGCTTCTGTGTTCCGGCCACCGCCGCTGCCAGCCCGGAGATCGCAGGGGTTCACAGCGGCGGGACCCCTGCAATCTAACTTCTTATCCCCTATCCTTTGGATAGGGGATAAGATGTTTAGAGCGGAGTACCCCTTTAAGGAAAGAGCCAATTTTCATTTTTGCCTTTTTGTCTTTTCCTCCTCCACTTTTAAAATACATAACTTTATTTTTCCACAAACAGACCCATATGAGGGCTTCTTTTTTGCAATTTTTCTTTGCAATAACATCTTTTATTTTACCATAAAATGTATCTCAAAACCCAAAAATGATTTTGTGAGCTAAAATTTATAAGAAAACTGCACTTAAGCAACTTTTGGGGGGGGGGGTGGTTGTTTTTTTACGCAGTGCACTTTATAGTAAAAATTATACATTATCTTTATTCTGTAAGTCAATAATTATTTGATTAAATTGATTTCCAATTTATATTGTTTTTTTTTATTTTTTTTAAATGCAATTTTTTTTAAACATAATTGGTATGCATAAACATGTCCTTTTCTGACCCCTATACATTTTTTATTTTTCAGAATACCATTTTTTATGCGCTGTGATCTATAGTTTTTATCTGTATCATTTTTCTTTTGATGGGACTTTTTGATTGCTTTTTATTAATATTTGGTCCGGTATATGATGTGGTATAAATCAGTATTTTTGGTGTTTGGTATTTTTTATGTTTACGCCGCTTACTGTTCGAGATTATAAAAAGGATATTTTAATAGATCGGACAAATCTGTACACAGCAATACCAAATGTGTTAATTTTTAAAAAGATTTTTAAAGGGGTGCTCTGGGGAAATAAAAAATAAAAATGCCCCAATACCTGTTCTTTGTCCCCTGTAGTTATCAATGTGGTTTTGACAGCTCTTGTTGCCCCTGTCATCTCCATAATATTTTTTTTCCTTGCTTACATCCCATACTACAACTCCCAGAAGTCAGTGCAGCTCTGTGTAATGGCTGCCGGCCAATTGCTTTCACGATCTGTGTGCATGCTGTGTTGTTGTAAACAGTCAGCACACACTACATGTATTTTCTTTTAAACTATCCTTCACCCCAGTGAATGGCAGGCGTCAGTAACAAGATCTACAGCAGGCAAAGAGCAGCGTTATGTGCTGAGTTGTGACTAAGGATGTTCACTGCGCTTCCCTGCCGTCACACAGGGAGGGGAGGTGTGCCTCTGAAGCCAGAAATCATGTGGCGTTTGTCTTGCAGGAGGGTGGGGGCTAATCTCATTGAGGGGTTTACACAAAGACAAGCAGGATCAGATTATGACGTCTCTCTCACTCCCTGCATGTGACAGCTGAAAGAGGGAAACTGCTCTATATAACTAATAAATCATATTTAGACAAAATAAATAGGAGTGTGAGAGGAAAAGGATGGGCATGGTTTTAGTTCCCTGGAGTACCCCTTTAATTAATTTTTCTTGTAAAATGGGGAAATAAGAGTGATTTTTTTTTTTTAATTAGGGGAAGGGGTTTTATACAATTCTTTTTTTTATTTTACACTTATTTTACACTAATGATATGATTCCCATAGGGGACTTTTATATTCAATAATTAGATTGCATTCACTGTATAATGCTATGCCCAGGCTTTATCAGTGGATCATCGACTGGCAGCATGAGACAGGTAAGGGGACCCTCCTTCGCCATTTTAGCTCACTGAATCCCCGCAATCATGTCAGGGGAATCAGTGAGGTCCACTTAGCTACCAAAACTACAAAAAAAATCTCCCAGATGGTCCTAGGGTAAATCAAGCCAAAGTAACCTAAGGGGAACCCCCTCAGGGGAACCCTAAACTAAAGACCCCCCCCCTAAAAACAGTGTGCTTTATTAAACTTCGTAGAGCTATTTCTAACCAAACTTAAAAACACAGAGTGGCTCCAATATTGTGCTGTTACAAGCACTATTGCACAATCAGTGACCAAGTATATGGCTCTTTATTGCAGTGTGGTATATTGTATCTGCCAAAGCACAATTGATATCACCACCTGGGGTAGAGGTGGGAGAGGATAGTGGTACAGAGGTGCAGGACAGTCAGGCAGCTAGCTGGGTTACAGTTAGAAAACAGGGTAGAGGGAAAAGTGTCAGGGAGGCTAGTCCTGAACTGGCACATCCCAACAAGTTTGCCCGTTTGGCAGATGAGGGGGATACCATTTTAGAGCTACCAGTACTGCAGCAAGATACTGCCTCTGACTGCCAGGGGGGTGTCTGCTCCAGTAAGGATGGAAGGAGGAGTGCAGGGCAGGCCAGACAGGTACTGGTAGTGGGGGACTCAATTATTAGGGGGACAGACAGGGCAATCTGTCACAAAGACCGGGATCGCCGAACAGTGTGTTGTCTTCCTGGTGCTCGGGTTCGGCAGATTGTGGATCGGGTTGACAAGTTGCTGGGTGGGGCTGGAGAGGACCCAGCAGTCATGTTACATATTGGCACCAATGGCAAAGTAAGAGGTAGGTGGAGTGTCCTTAAAAATGATTTCAGCAACTTAGTCTGCAAGCTTAAGGCAAAGACCTCCAAGGTAGTATTTTCTGAAATATTACCTGTACCACAAGCCACACCAGAGAGGCAGTGGGAGATCAGGGAGGTAAACAAGTGGCTCAGAAGCTGGTGTAGGAAGGAGGGGTTTGGGTTCATGGAGAACTGGGCTGACTTCGCTGTCAGTTACCGGCTCCACCGTAGGGACGGCTGTGCTTGGGGAGAAGATGGCAAGAGAGGTGGAGGAGTGTTTAAACTAGGGACTAGGGGGGAGGGAACCTACAACATAGAGGGGGAAGATAGTGTGGATAGAGAGGGGGACTAAGTAATATACCTTGGGGTGGAGCAGAGGGAGGGATTAGAATAGTTAATAGGGATAGGCTTCATAGGAAGAAAAAACATACACCATTGAATTGCATGATGACTAATGCCAGAAGTCTGACCAACTGGAGTGGTTGATGTCTGAGGAGAATTATGACATAGTGGGTATAACAGAGAATTGGACGATACCTGTGACTGGGCGGTCAACATACATGGTTATAGTCTATTCAGGAAGGATCGGACAAAACAGAAAGGGGGAGGAGTTTGTATGTGAAATCGAGTCTGAAGGCCGCACTATGGATGGATATAGGGGAGGGAAACGATAATGTGGAGTCATTATGGGTAGAAATATATGGAGATAAAAATTTTAAAAATCCTGATAGGGGTTTGCTATAAGCCACCAAACATAATGGAAGAGGCAGAAGATCAATTACTGAGGCAAATAAACAAGGCAGCAAATCAAAATGACGTGATAATAATGGGGGACTTTAACTATCCTGATATAAATTGGGAGACTGAGACCTGTGAATCTCATAAAGGAAACAGGTTTCTGACTATAGCTAAAGACAATTATCTGTCCCAAATGGTGCAGGGCCCGACCAGAGGGGGCGCCCTACTAGACTTAATATTAACCAGCAGACCTGATAGAGTAACTAATGTGCAAGTAGAAGGATACATAGTAAATAGTGACCATAATGTAATACATTATAACTTGTTCTTCAATAAGGGAATCTCTCGAGGGGCCACAAAAACAATGAACTTTAGGAAGGTAAAGTTCGATCAACTCAGAGAAGCCCATAACAATATAAAATGGGATGTCCTCAAAAACAAGAATACTGACACTAAATGGGAGACTTTTAAAAATATCTTAAATTTTCACTGCAAGATGTGATTAGGGGAATAAAAGGGTCAGAAATAAAAGAAAACCAATATGGATGAACAAAAATGTTAAGGGGGCAATAAATGACAAAAATAAAGCATTTAAACTACTAAAACAGGACGTCGGTGAGGAAGCATTAAAAGCTATAGAGAAAAAAGTAAGATTTGTAAAAAACAGATAAAACCACAAAAATAGAGACAGACTCATTGCCAAAGAGAGTAAAACTAACCCCAAAATGTTCTTTAACTATATAAATAGCAAAAAGATCAAAAATGAAAATGTGGGCCCTTTAAAAAATGATGAGGAAGAAATTATAAATGGGGATCAGGAAAAAGCAAATATATTAAACAAATTCTTCTCCACTGTGTTCACCAAGGAAAATGAAATAGACAAATCACCAGGTCCAGATGGCATTCACCCCCGTGTTCTAAAGGAATT
Source organism: Hyla sarda (assembly GCF_029499605.1). Taxonomy (NCBI): domain Eukaryota; kingdom Metazoa; phylum Chordata; class Amphibia; order Anura; family Hylidae; genus Hyla; species Hyla sarda. Next base: position 301,167,142 of record NC_079191.1, read on the forward strand.
AAGTAATGTGATAGACAGACCCCTATTTTTGATATTCATGGACTCTATAGTGACAGGTACTGTTCCCCAGGACTGGCGCATGGCAAATGTGGTGCCAATATTTAAAAAGGGATCAAAAGGTGACCCCCGGAATTACAGACCTGTTAGTTTAACCTCCGTTGTATGTAAATTGTTTGAGGGTTTTCTAAGGGATGCAATTCTGGAATATCTTAATAAAAATAAATGCATGACCCCATATCAGCAGGGCTTTACGAGGGATTGGTCCTGTCAAACTAACCTAATCAGCTTTTATGAGGAGTTGAGCTCCAGACTGGACCAGGGTGAATCACTGTATGTCGTATATCTGGATTTTTCCAAAGCATAAAAGGTTGGTGCATAAAATGAGAAGGATGGGGCTGGGGGAGTATGTGTGTAAGTGGGTAAGTAAATGGCTCAGTGATAGGAAACCGAGGGTGGTTATTAATGGTACTTATTCTGATTGGGTGACTGTTACTAGTGGGGTACCACAGGGGTCCTTTTTCTGTCCTGTTCTATTTAATATATTTATTAATCACCTTGTAGAGGGGTTGAATAGTAAAGTAGCAATCTTTGCAGATGATACTAAACTTTGTAAAGCGGTAAACACTATAGAGGACAGTGCACTGTTACAAATTGATCTGGATAGGTTGGAGGTTTGGGCTGGGAAGTGGCAGATGAGGTTCAACACTAATAAATGTAAGGTAATGCACATGGGGAAGAAAAATCCGGGCTGGGATTATGTATTAAATGGGAGAACACTTGGGACGACTGACATTGAAAAGGATTTAGAAGTCTTAGTTAATAGTAAATGTAGCTGTATTGACCAGTGTCGGGCAGCTGCTGCCAAGGCAAATAAAATCATGGGGTGCATCAATAGGGGCCTAGATGCCCACGACAAGGAAATAATTCTACCGCTGTACAAATCACTAGTCAGACCACATATAGAATACTGTGTACAGTACTGGGCACCAGTGTACAAGAAAGATATAGGGGAGCTGGAGAGGGTTCAAAGACTGGCAACCACAGTAATACGGGGAATGGGAGGACTACAGTACCCAGAAAGATTATCAGAATTAGGGTTATTTAGTTTAGAAAAAATAAGGCTTAGGGGAGACCTAATAACTGTATAAATATATCAGGGGATAATACAGTCATCTCCCCCATGATCTATTTATACTCAGGACTGTATCTATAACAAGGGGGCATCCTCTACGTTTAGAAGAAAGAATGTTTCTACACCAGCACAGATGGGGTTCTTTACTGTAAGAGCAGTGAGATCGTGGAATTCTCTGCCTGAGGAGGTGGTCATGGGGAACTCTGTAAAAGAGTTCAAAAGGGGTCTGGATGCATTTTTGAAGAGTAATAACATTACACGTTATGGATTCTAGATCTATAGGGACAGAAGGTTGATGCAGGGATTTATTCTGACATATTTGGAGTTGGGAAGGAATTTTTACCTCTAGTATGAGTTTTTTTTCCTTCCTCTGGATCAACTCAGTAGGGACTCATTAGGGTTATAGGTTGAACTTGATGGACTTTGGTCTTTTTTCAACCTTATGAACTATTTTACTATGTTAATAAGGCTACCACACTATTGTAAAATCTATCTTTTTAAGACATTGGAGAACACTGCTGCTAATTAAAAACACACACTAAAGCCTCCCTGACATTTTCGCCAATGTATCGGTTTTGAATGTCCTTGAACTTTGTGTGTCTCATCAACTGTGCATGGCTTCGATGTATTGAGCGCATGTTCCAGCACTTATACTCTCTTCTAGGAGTATTATCTCTATCTTGCATGTCATAACACTTAGTTTCTGGCTGGTGCTTTCATTCTATCACACATGTCCCGATATTTAGCATTTAGTTGAAACTTTTGTTGCCTCACGCATATCCCAATATTTAGTTTCTGATTAGTGTTTAATTACTTTATTGCACATATCCTAATACTTGGGTTCTGACTCATGTTATTGTTATATAATTACTGACTACAATCTATTTCCAGGTAAAGTATTCTCAGTAATAGGTATCCATCATATGGCTAGTTATTATTTGCCATATGTGATCTAGCTTATAAAACAGTAATTATGAAGATCTACATGGATTATTTAAATATTTATAAGGATATAACTATAAATACCCAGAAAATACTTGCATATAGATATGTTACTTCCCAATTGGGGTAAAAAGCTCCAGATCGATCATATATTGTTGGTCTCCAAGGCTCAGAATATAAAAGGTATAGATAGTTATATTTTTGGTACCCAATCTAACATCACTAAATAGTGACAGTCAACACATATCACAGATATATATCTAGATGTAACTGATATCATTTACACATTCATCTTATATGGCTAGCCCATATAAAATAGAGGGCCTCAGATTCGATCTCTATATATATTTGATGATCCAGCCATATAAATGTAAAGCATTATTGCCTCACATCGTAGGCATGACAATGCACATCTTCAGACCAAGATGTTATATTATGAAAGGGATATTGAACAATGCAAAGGAACCTAATCATCCTTATATATATATTTTTTTTACTACAATTACACTACAATCACCATTTATAAACATTTCTTAAGGACAAAGTGAACACCAAATCATATGGTTTAGAAAGTGTAATATTATATGTTCTTTGAAATCTCACTCCAAAAAATGCTGAAAAGAAAACCCTGCATTGAGTCCATGAGAGTTTTTACTATTCAAGCGGTATATCCACTTAGCTTCTTCTTTTAGTTGCAGCCTGTCAAAATGACTTATGTTGTGCACTCCGGCCGCACACGCGATGCGAGTCCCAGCCCCGCCGGCAACAGCAGGTAATGGGGCATTACCTGCTGCTGCCGGCGGGGCTGGGACTCGCATCGCGGGACGTGCCTGCATGCGAACCCCAATCCTTCACTCACCTGGTGCTTCTCCTGCCCCAGCCTCAGCCTCTCTGCTCTGGCGCATGTGTCCCCGTCCCCTAGGGCGCACCGGAGCTTTAATTTTTAAAGGGCCAGTGCGCTCATTAGTGTAATTCACCTGTGGCTCATTGATAAATTCCTCCACCCTCCTCACTTCCCTACCGGATCTTTGTTGCCTTGTGCCTGAGAGAAAGCATTCCTGAGAGATGCCTTACCGTTTATCTGATCCTTTTCTCTGTGACTTGACCTTGCTCCTCTGCCGCCTGCCTACTGACCTCCTGCTACATCCTGACTGTTACTTTTTCACCTGCCTTGACCACCTGCTATCCTGACTACGAGCTGCCTTATCCCTCCTGTGCCTCGCATCTCCTTATCTGCCTGTGTGGTCGAGTCGTGCCAGGGGTAGCGACCTGGGTGCCACCTGCCGCAGCAAGTACATCCCGCTTTGCGGCGGGCTCTGGTGAAAACCAGTGACACCTTAGACTCTGCTCCCTGGTACAGTCTGAGTCATCTGCCACATTGGTCCAGCGGATCCACATCCATCGGAATTCCTGTCTTCTGAAACGTGAGTGTTAAAATGACCTTTTATTGGACCACTGAATAGCTGTCGGCGACCCAAAATTTAAGGTACTCCATTTTATTCATATGTTTAAGCCTCAAATGTCTTGCCAACGGAATGTCAGTTTGGGAACTGATGGTGCTCATGTGCTTATTTACTATTCTTCTTAACTCCTGCATCATTTCCTGACGTATATAAATGGGCATGAGCACATCGCCATGTGTATAAAATGTTTACTGCTACAATTTATGAATTGCCTTATTTTATATAGCTTGCCATCTGCTGGATTGCTAAAGGTCTTAGTTTTTGGCATATATTTACATGACACACAGTGTCCACATGAAAAGGAGCTATTTGGTGAATTGGGAAGCCATATGCCACCGGTCCATGGTTCTTCCTTATGATGGCTATGGACAAGGATGTCACGAAGATACGCTCCTCTTCTATAGGTAACATTGGGACCCATACTAATTACATCATGAAGTTCAGGATCAGATCTTAGGATATGCCAATGATTCCTCAAGACTTGCATGATATTTGTGCATCATACGTACCAATGTGGAGAATGTCGTAAGAATGTCTTTCTGGAAGATGAAGGAGAAGTACTTTTTGAGTTTTATAGTTTTGACCTATTCAATTGATTGCCCTATGGTATGCTTGCATCATATTTTTTTGGGGGGGTAACCCCTGTCTATAATATGTACCATAAGGTTGTCACTTTCAGATTGGAAGTTGGCCTCATTGGAGCAGTATCTTTTAGCTCTTAAATACTCAGTTTTAGAGATTCCGGATGCCAGCTGCTCCAATGAAGCAAACGATTTGTTGCAGTTGGTTTTCTATATATGTTGGTTTGGATTTTCAAATCTTCATCAACATATATAGTAAGATCCAAGAAGTTGATTGATTTACCTCCTATCTCAGGGGTTAATTTCATGCCAATACCATTGTCATTCAACTTTGTGACAAATTCCTGGAAAAGATCGGTGTCCCCATCCTAAAAAATGTAAATATTATCTATGTACCTCCCCCAAAAAGAAATGTACTCCGTGTATTGTGAAAAAACAGCATCCCCAAAAACAATAGCGTGTTCCCACCACCCGAGAAACAAGTTTGCAAAAGTCGGTGCACAAGTCGTTCCCATAGTGGTACCTTTCACCTGCTGGTAAAAGGTACCGCCAAAAAGAAAGAAGTTGCGTGTGAGTACAAAAGAAAGTAAAGATATGACAGAATTATTATGCCTCTCTAAGTGTAACTGCTGTGAAACCCAAGTTCAATGTTGCTGTAGAGATGTTGCTTTTATTTACCGTGTCTTTAGTGTCCTTCAAGTAAGAGGAGAAGGAGGATACAAAAGGTGCTAAGATGTTATTGATATAGATACTGGCTCCCTGTGTTAAGTTGTCATTGCCAGAGACTATGGGGTGTCCCTTGAAAGGATCTGTCCCTTTATGGGTTTGGGGCAACATGTAGAAAGTTGAAATTACCAGATGTGGGTTATAGATAAGCTTATATTCATCCTCTGTCAACAAATTATCAGTCTTGGCGGTGTCTAACAGTATTTTCAATTCCTGTAAAAAGGTGCTGGTTGGATCCTTGGATAAAATCTTATGTGTTCCTATCATCTAAAAGGCGATTGACCATCACAACATAATCCTTCGTATCCATTATTACAACATTTCCGCCCTTGTACGAGGGCTTTATGGTAATGTTTTTGTTTTCTTGTAAAGTGACTAGGCCTTTCCTTTCTTCCATAGATAAATCAGATCAGAATGAATTAGACGACTGTGTGATTTAATCGTCTTTATATCCTGAGTCACAAGATGTACAAAAGTCTCAATATGTGAATATTTGGAAAAAGCAGGGGTTATTGGGGACCATGGCCTAAGGTTGGTAAATGGAGCTGAAATATTGACATCATTTCCCTCACTCTCATCTAGGAGTTCCTGTAAGCACTCCAGGGCTCTTGATTCCCCATAGTGGGTCTCCCTACCATCCAGTGCTCCCTGCATATGCCCTTTATGCAAGGCAAGTTTGTGGGCGAACAAATTAAAGGGGTATTCCAGGATATAACTTTTTTCTTTTTACATCAACTGGCTCCAGAAAGTTAAACAAATTTGTAAATTACTTCAATTAAAAAAATCTTAATCCTTCCAATAATTATCAGCTGCTGAAGTTGAGTTGTTCTTTTATGTCTGGCAACAGTGCTCTCTGCTGACAATGGGGATCTGCTCTGGACAGTTCCTGAGACATCAGAGAGGGCTTAGACAAAAGAACAACTCTACTTCAGCAGCTCATAAGTACTGAAAGGATTACGTTTTTTTTTTACAAATAATTTACAAATCTGTTTAACTTGCTGGAGCCAGTTGATATATAAGAAAACTTTTTTTTTTCCTGGATAACCCCTTTAATATCTTTCACCCAGCTAAATTCTTCAAAGTTTGGTGTGGGTGTGACTGACAATCCCTTAGTTAGCAGTGACATTTTAGACCCATTAGGCATGTACGATAACAAATTAATAATCTTCATAGCCCAAATGCCTGTTAAATCATTCACGGTCTTACTCAGATCTCATTCTACATCATTTGTGGCTGTAGAGGTGGTGCCATAATTGATTGTGTACCCACCAAGCTCGTTGGGGGGGAATGTCCCCCCTCCAGTCCCTATGCCTAAAAAAAGGCTGTTGTATAGGGTTTAATGATGTATTTGCATTGAGTCGCATTTGTTGTAATTTATTGGGACCACTGTTGTGACTAGAGATGAGCAAACTTTTCAAAAATGCGATTTTTCCGAAAAAATTAGAATTTTCCAAAAAAGTTTGTTTCGATCCAAATTTTTCCGTGGCAAATCTATATTAAAAAAGGCTATTTCTAGCCTACATACAGCCTCTATAGGGGTATAGAACACTTTGCTGTGTTCTAAAACGCATATGGAGTGTGCTGGGGTAGTGAAATAATACTGTTATTCAGAATAACATGCAGATTACCGGCATCGCTTTTAGAATCACTGCGGAAAAGCAGCACAAGGACAGAGCCTAGTGGTGGCATCAGTGTCAGGAGACCATATAGTGACTGAATGACACAGCGTTGAGGTGTTGGCAGCATGAGGAGACCATATAGTGGCAGGATGGCACAGCGTGGAGGTGTTGGCAGCATGAGGAGACCATATAGTGGCTGAATGACAGTTAGGACATGTTGGCAGCATGAGGAGACCAAATAGTCGATGAATGACACAGCGTGGAGGTGTTGGCAGCATGAAGAGACCATATAGTGGATGAATGGCACAGCCCGGAGTTGCCAGCAGCATGAGTAGGCACTAGGCCTTCACAATCCCTAAGATTAAAAGTTGAATTAAGAAATTGAAACCGAAGATTTTGGATAGCGGGTGCTACCTATGAGAAAATTTCCCAGACCCAGGCCCAGCAGCAGCATCAGTAAACCATATACTGCCTGAATGACACAGGCTGGAGTTGGCTGATGCATGAGTACACACCAGGGCTTCACAATCCCTAAGAAAAAACACAACAATTTTTGAAGAACATTTTGGATAGCAGGTGCTACCTATGAGAAAATTTGAAATTCCCAGACCCAAGCCCAGCAGCGGCATCAGTAAACCATATATTGCCTGAACGACAGAGCCTGTAGTTGGCTGATGCACGAGTACACACCATGGCTTCACAATCCCCCCCAAAAAACACAACAATTTTAGAAATTTTTCAAAAAGATTTTGGATCGCGGGTGCTACCTACGAGAACTTGTGAGATTCCCAGACCCAGGCCCAGCAGCGGCATCAGTAAACCATATATTGCCTGAATGACACAGCCTGGAGTAGGCTGATGCACGAGTACACAGCAGGGCTTTACAATCCCTAATAAAAAAGGCAAAGATTTTTGACAAAAATTTAGGACAGTGGGTGCTACCTATATATTACCTGAATGACGCAGCCTGGAATTGGCTGCAGCATGAGGAGACCATTGAAATGTCTGATTTATTTATTTGAAATTTAAATCAAAATTTGTGTCCCGGACCCCGCCGTCTGGGTACAAAGGACCTAATCTCACAAGCACCCACAGGGCTCATGTGGCTGTGCGATGTAGGCGCAACGTCTCCATAGCTCTGACCGGCCATTTTTTGTTTTTGTACCTTTGTTTAACCTCTTCAGTACATAGGGCGTATGGATACGCCCTGCATCCCGAGTCCTTAAGGACCGAGGGCGTATCCATACGCCCGTGGGAATTCCGGCCCCCACCGCTAGCCGGTTGGGGACCGGAGCCGGATGCCTGCTGAAATCGTTCAGCAGGCATCCCGGCATATCGCCCAGGAGGGTCATTATGTCCCCCCATGTCGGCGATCGCCGCAGATCGCTGGACAATTCAGTCCAGCGATCTGCGGCGATTCCGGGTCAATCGGGTCTCCAGTGACCCGGAATTACTGGCTGTTCGGGGCCGTCTCTGACGGCCCCGAACAGCCAGAGCCTGCAGGGGTGAGGTGGCACTGGTGCCACCTCACGATCGCCCTGATTTGTCGGCCGGATTACCGGCCGACCAATCAGGGCGCCTGCTGCGGGTGTCACTCCCGCACCCGCTCCGCCCCTCTTCTGGAGGACGTGAGCGGGTGCGGGACGTGCACCCCGGGTGCTGGGGACCCCGATCCCCGGCGCCCCTGTTGGGATCGGGGCCCCAGGAGCAGCTGCGGCGGCGAGGGACGACGAGGGACTGACCTGCAGCGTCTGGATCGTTGGAGGTGAGTGACAGCCTCCTGCTGTTGCTTAGCAACAGCTCCCAGCATGCAAAAAGGGCATGCTGGGAGCTGTAGTTATGCAACAGCAGGAGGCAGACCACCACAACTCCCAGCATGCCCTTATGGGCATGCTGGGACTTGTAGTTTTGCAACAGCTGGAGGCACATTCTTTCTATGGAAAAGTGTACCTTCAGCTGTTGTGTAACTACAACTCCCAGCTTGCACAATCAGCTAAAGTGCATGCTGGGAGTTGTAGTGGTGCATCTGGTGGTTGCATAACTACAACTCCCAGCATGCCCGTTGGCTGTCGGTGACTGCTGAGAGTTGTAGTTTTGCAACAGCTGAAGGCACACTGGTTGTGAAACTCAGAGTTTTTTTTTACTTAACTCAGTGTTTCACGACCGGTGTGCCTCCAGCTGTTGCAAACTACAACTCTCAGCAGTCACCGTACACCATGCACCGTACATGCTGGGAGTTGTAGTTTTGCAACAGCTGGAGGCACACTGGTTGTGAAACACTGAGTTAGGTCACAAACTCAGTGATACATAACCAGTGTACCTACAGTTGTTACAAAACTGCAACTCTCAGCAGTCACCGACAGCCAACGGGCATTCTGGGAGTTGTAGTTATGCAACAGCTGGATGTCCCCCCCCCCCCCAATGTGAACTTACAGGGTACACTCACATGGGCGGAGGATTACAGTAAGTATCTGGCTGCAAATTTGAGCTGCCGCAAACTTTCTGCTGCAGCTCAAATTGCCAGCGAGAAACTACTGTGAACCCCCGCCCGTGCGACTGTACCCTAAAAACACTACACTACACTACCACAAAAAATAAAATAAAAAGTAAAAAACACTACATATACACATACCCCTACACAGCCCCCCTCCCCTCCCGAATAAAAATGAAAAACGTCTGGTACGCCACTGTTTCCAGAACGGAGCCTCCAGCTGTTGCAAAACAACTCCCAGTATTGTCGGACAGCCGTTGACTGTCCAGGCATGCTGGGAGTTTTGCAACAGCTGGAGGCACCCTGTTTGGGAATCACTGGCGTAGAATACCCCTATGTCCACCCCTATGCAATCCCTTATTTAGGCCTCAAATGCGCATGGCGCTCTCACTTTGGAGCCCTGTCGTATTTCAAGGCAACAGTTTAGGGTCACATATGGGGTATCGCCGTACTCGGGAGAAATTGTGTTACAAATTTTGGGGGGTATTTTCTGCTTTTACCCTTTTTAAAAATGTAAAATTTTTGGGAAAACAAGCATTTTAGGTAAAAAAAAATTCGTGAAACACCTGTGGGGTATAAAGGTTCACTTAACCCCTTGTTACGTTCCCCGAGGGGTCTAGTTTCCAAAATGGTATGCCATGTGGTTTTTTTTTTTGCTATCCTGGCACCATAGGGGCTTCCTAAATGCGGCATGCCCCCAGAGAAAAATTTGCGTTCAAAAAGCCAAATGTGACTCCTTCTCTTCCGAGACCTGTAGTGCGCCAGCAGAGCACTTTTCACCCCCATATGGGGTGTTTTCTGAATCGGGAGAAATTGGCCTTCAAATTTTTAGGGGTATTTTCTGCTATTACCCTTTTTAAAAATAAAAATTTTTTGGGAAAACAAGCATTTTAGGTAAAATTTTTTTTTTTTACATTTGCAAAAGTCGTGAAACACCTGTGGGGTATTAAGGTTCACTTTATCCCATGTTACATTCCCCGAGGGGTCTAGTTTCCAAAATGGTATGCCATGTGTTTTTTTTTTTTGCTGTTCTGGCACCATAAGGGCTTCCTAAAGGTAACATGCCCCCCAAAAACCATTTCAGAAAAACGTACTCTCCAAAATCCCCTTGTCGCTCCTTCCCTTCTGAGCCCTCTACTGCGCCCGCCGAACACTTTACATAGACATATGAGATATGTGCTTACTCGAGAGAAATTGGGCTACAAATACAAGTAAAAATTTTGTCCTTTTACCCCTTGTAAAAATTCAAAAATTGGGTCTACAAGAACATGTGAGTGTAAAAAATGAAGATTGTGAATTTTCTCCTTCACTTTGCTGCTATTCGTGTGAAACACCTAAAGGGTTAAAACGCTGACTGAATGTCATTTTGAATACTTTGGGGGGTGTAGTTTTTATAATGGGGTCATTTATGGGGTATTTCTAATATGAAGACCCTTCAAATCCACTTCAAACCTGAACTGGTCCCTGAAAAATACTGAGTTTGAAAATTTTGTGAAAAATCGGAAAATTGCTGCTGACCGTTGAAGCCCTCTGGTGTCTTCCAAAAGTAAAAACACGTCAATTTTATGATGCAAACATAAAGTAGACATATTGTATATGTGAACCAAAAAAAAATGTATTCGTAATATCCATTTTCCTTACAAGCAGAGAGCTTCAAAGTTAGAAAAATGCAAAATTTTCAAATTTTTCATCAAATTTACGGATTTTTCACCAAGAAAGGATGCAAGTATCGACAAAAATTTACCACTATGTTAAAGTAGAATATGTCACGAAAAAACAATCTCGGAATCAGAATGATAACTAAAAGCATTCCAGAGTTATTAATGTTTAAAGTGACAGTGGTCAGATGTGCAAAAAACGCTCCGGTCCTTAAGGCCAAAATGGGCTCCGTCCTGAAGGGGTTAAGAACAAGCGCATATCCAAGAGTCCAGAAGACTCTATAATGCAGGACAGTGGAATAAAGAAGCAGAGTTCATCCCTCTCTGTATTATTTTTGAAAATTTAAATTAAAAAATCACACACCACAATCGTTCAATGGTGTAATGGTTATTATTCTGGAAAATTCAAGTTTATTAATGTGAAAATTATCAGAAAATTTGAAAAAAACACTACCCAAGAATGTTTAATAACCCCATACATTGCACCATAAATGTTGAAATTTTAATTAAGCATGTTTGTATGTATTTCAAAAATCCTAAAATTAAAGTTTAAGCCCAGAAGCATCAAGAAGTAAAATAGTTCCTGAAAGACACAGGAGCAGTCAGAAGTAGGCGTCAGCAGTACCAAAGAGGCTTTAATAACCCCTTTACGTTGCACGATCACTCGCGAGATCAAGCAATAACAGGTGTGTTATGCCCTCAGATGCCCAGGGCTGCAAGCGCGCTAAACTGAACGGACCAGCGTGTGTCTATCCTTCACCGACAGGTGCGGGTAACCCGCTGAACCCCATTCGTGATAGGGATCAGGGATTGCAATTATTTGCCAGGAAAGAAGAATCCCAACTAAGTGCAGGTCATAAGCTCGGGTTCATTAAGTCCCTGCCCTTTGTACACACCGCATGTCTCTACTACCGATTGGATGGTTTAGTGAGGTCCTCGGATCGGCCCCGGAGAAGGCCCTGGCAGAGCGCCGAGAATTTAAAGATCATTGTTGAAATTTGCATTAAGCATGTATTAGCTACTGCTAAACTTCCAAAAATTAAAGGTCCAAGGCCAGAAGCATCAGTGAGGTGAGAAGTTCCTGAAAGACACATGATGAGTCAGGAGCAAGCATTCGCAGTACCCAAGAGGGTTTCATAACCCCTTATATTTAAAGATCAATGTTGACATTTGCATTAAGCATATATTTAGCTACTGCTAAACATTCAAAAATTAAAGGCCCAAGGCCAGAAGCATCAATGAGGCAAGTAGTTCCTGAAAAACACAGGATGAGCCAGGAGCAGGCAATAGCCGTACCAAAAAGGGTTTCATAACCCTAATTGATAACCCAAGAGGGTTTCATAACCAATCATAATTGGGAAGTGTTGGTGTAGCAGCATGGTCAATCTACTATGAGGCATCTGGCATTGGAGGCTGGAAATCCTGGCTGATCCATCCCTGATTCATATTGACAAACGTCAGTCACTCCACATTTTTAGTGGACAGATGAGCTCGCCTTGGGGTGAATATGGCCCGGCCGCACTAAACACCCGCTCTGATGGCACACTACTGGCCGGGCAGGACAGGTTTTCCAGGGCAAACTCTGCTAGTTGCGGCCATAAATCAAGTTTGGCTGCCCAGAAGTCCAGTGGATCTTCAATGGTTGTTGGCATGCTCATGTCAAGGTATGCCACCACCTGCTGGTTCAGGTCCTGCTCCATGTCTACCTGCTGCTGATGAGTTGCTTCACTATGCCGGTGAAGAAAGCTACTAATCAGCGAATGTAGGCTCAGGCTGCTGCTGATTGAGCTGGTACTGCTCCTGCCACCCCTCCCCTCCCCAGCAGCCATGGCAGTGGTAGGTGAGCGCAGAGGGCCCCCCGAGTCAGATCTGCGAGTGGATGGACCATGTGGCCAATAGGCATCGGCCAACAGACTACGTAGAATCTCTCTGTAGTAGGTAAGTTTGTCCCCCCCTCAGTGGGTGCAAAAAAGGCCCCCATTCTGGGACAGTAGCGAGGGTCTAATAAAGTGGAGATCCAGAGGTCATCCCGCTGACGAATTTTGACAATTCGGGGGTCACTACGCAAGCAACTGAGCATGCATCGTGCCATTTGCGCCAGTGACTCGGAGGGACTACCTGCCTTCATCTCCACTGCATACTGCCTAGGTGTGTCTGGGTCCTCTGTCTCGCCTTCCCCATAACCCTCTGGCTGCTCCTGCTCCTCCTCTCCTGTCCGATGACTAGAAACACCGGCCATCTCATCCAACCTAAACTGTGCTCCGCTCTGCCCCCATCATCCTCCTCAAGTTCAGCCCCCACAGGGCTCATGTAGCCTTGAGATTTAGGCACAACGTCTCCATTGCCGTGACCAGCCATGGTTTCAATCATTTGTTGTAGGAAATGTAGGAGTGGAATTACGTCGTTCATGGCGACTTACAAATAATGTGGCTTCCTCAAAGAGCCTCAGCAAATGGCAGGTGTCACGTATGAGCTGCCACTGGTTCACATTGAAGTTACACAGGGGAGTACTCCTATCTGCTTGGATCATCATGAAATCAGTAATGGCTTTTCTTTGTTCGTATAGTCTGTACAACATATGGAGGGTGGAATTCCAACGTGTGGCAACGTCACAAATACCATTCTGACGCTGCAGCTCAAGGAAGGTGTGCTTGGCGGTGTACGAGTGGCTGAAGTGCATGCACAGTTTCCTTGCCATTTTCAGGATGTTTTGCAAATGGGGTGAAGACTTGAGGAAGTGCTTGACAACCAGATTAAACACGTGTGCCATGCAGGGCACATGTTTCACACTTCCTTGTCGCAGCGCGGACACGATGTTCTTCCCGTTGTCAGTCACCATGGTTCCCATTTCCAGATTTCTTTACGAATGAACTTTAGCAGTTCCTCCCCTGTGTGACTCCGTTTGCCAAGGCAAACCATGTGAAGAACAGCTTGACACCACCGTGCCCTTCACACATGGTACGATGAAGGGCCACCAAGATTTGGACGTGCAGTGGAGGCTGAGGACACGGTGGAGGATGAGGAGGCGGCTTCGCACACTGTAACAGGACTCCCTGCCTGAGAGCAAGAGCGTGGAGGAGGAAGCGGTTGCTGTTGTGGCTGTGCAGGAACCACATTTACCCAGTGGGCCATAAAAAACAAGTATTGTCCCTGCCCGTAGTTACAGCTCCACACGTCGGCGCTGACGTGCACTTTTGAACACACCGACAGGCTCAAGGACTGGCCCACCTTCTCTTGTACAAACTTATGAAGGGCTGGTACTGCCTTCTTCGCAAAGAAATGGCGGCTTGAGTCCACCACTTGAAAAGGGAGGGACTGCAACACCAGCAACTTGGACAGGAGCACATTCAACTTCTGTGCCGTTGGATGAGTGGGCGCATACTGTTGTTTCTTGGACATGGCTTCGCCGATGGATTGTTGGTGGAATGGCTGACTAAAAGCGGGAGAAGCAGGAGCGACAGAAGGAGGGTGGAGCCTTGGCTGGATGAAGGAGGGAGCGGATGGCCACTATGTGATGCAGCAGGCTGGACCACTACATCGGAGCCACGGTTCTCCCAGGCCGCTTTATGGTGGCGAAGCATGTGTTGACGCAGGGCCATGGCACCGACATTGGGACCCTAGCCACGTTTCACCTTCTGCCGACAGATCTTGCATGTGGCTAAGTGAACCTCCTCCGGATGCCTGATGAAAAGCTTCCACACCGTTGAGTAGCTGATTTTCCCACCTGCAGTCCGCACTAATTGACTGCTACTGGCGCTGTCTCCAGGAACCCCTGTTCCACTACCTCCGGGAAAGGTTCAACTCCGCCACCACGCTGACTGCCAATCGTGCTACCGCCTTGCTACCTCAAGGGCAACCTGCAACTCTCTTCTCCTGATGATGATGATGATGATGATGACGCCCCTTCTGCACCCGGCTCCCAATTGCGATTGGCTTCATCATCATCAACAGGTGTGTAGCAATTGAAGGAGAAAACAAGAGTTACACCAGGCACTACTGCAACCACAATGTCCTCAGATGTGTAGAGAATGAGCCGATGCAAAAGTGACTTAAATAAGATTTGTATCTCTTGGCGGTGCAGACTTGTTCAGTGTGTGTGTATGAGAAAGGTAAGTGTAGTGACCTATATGTAGGGAGTATATATAATTTATATAGGGCAATAAAGGAGATCTCCTGGGGTCCTGACCCCAGGCGATCTCCTTTATTGCCCTATATAAATATATATACTCCCTACATATAGGTCACTACACTTACCTTTCTCATACACACACACTGAACCACATACCATTTATGTATTCACACTTTATTCTAATTCAAATCTAAATTTATTGTATGGCAACTTGTATACTCTTTATTATTTATTGCAATCTCGGATTTTATATTATGTTGTTATTATAAATATGTAGGGATATGCTTGATCTATCAGTGTTCTGCTGATCACAGACACTGCTCCTGTCGCTGGTGCGCGTGCGCCGTCTCTGCGCTGCCGGGGTTCCGGGTGAGTCGCGTCTACGTCATGGCACGGTCATGTGATTTCTCGCAGTGCCGTGTCATGTGACGCGGCTCCTTCCGGTTTCCGGGCGGCGGCGGGCCGGCGTTCGCGTGCATCGTAACAGCCACAGGTGAGGATTATATTATTAGTCTTACAATACAATCTGATTCATGTCCCTGGATATAAATAGACAGTCAGACTGGGATAGAGCCACTTCCAGACGAAGGTTGCGTACCGAAACCTACGTTGGAGTGGTGCTGTCCCGGTCTCTGCTAATTGCTGCTGTACTCTGGTATATCTTTATACTGATCTATATCCCTGCAATGTTATGTCTGTTTACATGCACACTGCACTTTATTTGGCATGCAATATTTTTGATCTCACTGTGAGATTTATGTATATGTTCTTTACATGCTGCTAAACACTTTGTCCGTGCAAATTTGCGTGCAAGATCATTGTACCATTTCTATCTCATTGTGGTGGACCCAGTAATATATACACTATATATACCCCAGCTTTTACTGCTGAGCCGGTGACACCACCTTTTAGCCTCATTCCTTTTTGAAAAATAGTACTTTTAATTAATAAATTTTTTATGTACTTACATTCTACGGAATTAATAAAATTATGTATGTTTTATAAGTGACTCCGTTTTCTCTTTCTTGTTATTTGCTATTTATGTTTGGAGTTCACATACTCATAGCCAATACTAGTACCTGGGTCAACCGATAGTGCTTGGTCACTTATGTACTGAATAGATACAATTTTTCTTTCCCAGGTCATAGTTGTCCGTTTGTGTATAATCTGTATGGAATGAATAGAAATGCTCCCTTATACGTGTACACAGTTTGCGTTTTGTCTTGCCCACGTAAAAACGTTTACATGGGCAGATCAAGCAGTACACAACATGGGTAGACTTGCAAGTAATCAGCTGGTTAATAAAGATACTGAGCCCTCCTAACATAAAATTCCTTTTCGATAGATTATGATGGCAAAAGTTGCAATTCTTGCAAGCAAAATTGCCTTTAGGAATCATTTGTCTAAGCCAACGATCACTCCCTTCCTGAGTATCCTCTTTTTTATTTCTCTTAATAACATCGCCTATGGTGGTAGATCTTCTGAACGTCACAATAGGTTTTTCCTTTGCAATTTCTCCCAATTCTTCATCATTTTCAAAATAACACCAATTATCAATTATACTTTTCTTAATGTGATTTATGGGAGAATTTGCAAAGGAAAAAACAACCCGTTTACTGTCGGTCTTCCTGCTTTTTCTTTTAGACACTAACAGATCTTTTCTGTCCTTATTCAAAGCCTTTCTAAAAGCACACTCAGTGACATCCAACGGATAGCCGCGCTCTTTTAGTCTACCTTTGAAATCTTCTGCCTGCACCATAAATGTCTCGTCCCTACTATTCACTCTTCTTAGTCTTAAGAATTGACTATATGGGATATTATCCCTAACATAACTGGGGTGTGAGCTATTGTAATGCAACAAAGTATTCTTAGATATGGCTTTTCTAAAACCTGTAGTTTGTAGTTCATTCTCAGTAATACTCAATTTAACATCTAAAAATTCAACAACCTTGCCTCCAAAAACATATGTGAACAGCATGTTCACAAGATTGGCATTATTCAGATAGTGGACGAAGCCCTGAAAATCTTCCTCCGTACCATTCCCTTCATTGGTCGGATTGTGTACTATCTCAGATATGTGGACGACGTCCTGATAGTGTGGAATGGTACGGAGGAAGAATTTCAGGGCTTCGTCCACTATCTGAATAATGCCAATCTTGTGAACATGCTGTTCACATATGTTTTTGGAGGCAAGGTTATTGAACTTTTAGATGTTAAATTGAGAAGCGACACCTAGTGGTGTTGATAAACATACCTTTCTAATGTGCCACGAGGCTTTTTGGATCATGCGCCTCAACGCAATGGGGCCCATAGGTATGAATGAGAGACAGGATTTGTCTGCTTTTTTGTGAATCATTTTACCTCCGCTGTCTATTGCTACATTTTGTATGTTGTTAATATGTTTTTAATTGGTTTTGGCACATTGGTTTTGTTATCATGTATATGTTTGTTGTTAATTATGTCACCACGCCTACTTTTACCAATATAAATACATGTTACCTGCGGCAGGTAGGCGTATACCTATTGGCTGGAAGAAGCGTTGTGCTATGACGCGAAACTAGTCACCTCCTGTGGTATACCCCGCGTCTGAGGGCATGCGCACTCGCCCCCCACATGAAAGTGACTTTTTATCCTGTGATCCACTGTTGGTGTTAATATAAGGATACCATTTTTGCATCTACCTGGGTGAGTGCGACTTCTGCTTTCTCGCTACATATTGGAGCAACAGGTGTGTGCACGTCACTGAAGTCCTCCTCAGGTTCCCCAACAGTGTATGCTTCAGGACCCTGAACCCTTGCACCGCCTCCCACCTCACTCTCCGCATCACTACTTGGCCGCCTAGCGGAGCAAGCGGCGCATGTTTCCTCCCCTTCTTGGGGAGGACAGGGACTGCTCCCGGGCCATGCCAACTGAGGGTTGTGTCTGAGGAACCCACCGACTGTTGACTGGGGGAGTCAGATGTCACTTGTGATTATGTGGATGAGCGTGTTAACCAATCGACGACGGCAGATGGGTTGGTGGTCGAGAAACGACCGCTGGCTTATAACGGGAGCTCAGGCCTGCGACTCCTGCTGCCACTCTCCCCTAGTCTGCTGCCAATTCTGCCTTAAATATTTAGGCCTCTGCCACTCCTCTGTGCACATCTTGGCACGTCTTCTTGGATTGTAGAAGACAATAGTGTTCTTAAGCAGCACCACACCTGTCCTTAAGTTGTATGTGATATTACAATGTGGCTTTATTTCCTTCAATGAAATGATCTGTAATTGCACACATAACCTGAGAACAGGTGTGGAGCTGTTTTTGAAGAAATTCTATCTTTTTCTAATTCTGGATAACCTTTAACAAGCAACTGAACAGGCGCACCAGTGGTGTTTTCCTTCCAGATGTTGGAAGGTTTATAATAATTTTTCTTGCAAGTCCATGAACAAAAAAAGAGCAGTGGAGCAGTTGTCCATAGCAACCAATCAGATCAGTTATTTTACAGAGGCTTTTTTTAAAGTGAAAGAAGCAATCTGATCTGATTCGGTTTTCTACTGCACAGGTTTTGAGAAATCTCAATTGTCTGATCTAATTAATCTTGATTCCAGCTGCCACACTCAGATGTCAAGGTCAGAATTTGGCGTAAACAACATGAAAGCATGCATCCATCAACTGTTCAGGCTTGTGGTGATATTGTAATGGTGATGGGGACATTTTCTTGGAACATTTTAGTCCCCTTAGTACGAATTGAGCATCATTTAAACACAACAGCCTACCTGACTATTGCTCATGACTGTCCATCCTTTTACAACCACAGTGTACCCATCTTCTGACGGCAACTCCCAGCGCATAATGCATCATGTCACAAAGCTCACATCATCTCAAATTGGTTTCTTGAACATGACAATCTTTGTAGTCTAATTCACATTCATTTTACTGCAGTGCAGGAGCAGCTCACACCAACATGAGCAATGTTGACATTTCAAGGGCCTCTGAGCCCTTTGTCAAGTCCACAGGTGTAAACCCATCACCAAATATACATCACAACTCTTACGAAATTCAAATTCTGTAATAAAACTATATTAGTCTTTTCTGTACCTGTTCATTATTTTTACCTTGGGGGGAGAGTTATCAAAACCTTTGTAGAGGAAGAGTGGTGAAGTTGCCCATAGAAACCAGATTGCTTCTTCCAAATAATATGCATCACAACTTTTATTCTGTAAAATAAACATATACAAAATGTAATATTACATATGATGTCCTATCATTAAAAACACAAAACAGCTTTATTATAGAAACACATTGGCCCAGATCAAACTA
This sequence comes from Hyla sarda, assembly GCF_029499605.1. Classification (NCBI taxonomy): domain Eukaryota; kingdom Metazoa; phylum Chordata; class Amphibia; order Anura; family Hylidae; genus Hyla; species Hyla sarda. Next base: position 301,186,182 of record NC_079191.1, read on the forward strand.
TGCGAGAGCAAGTATGGAGAGATTTTCCCACAGCAACCAATCAAAGCTCAGCTAACGAGCTCTGGTATAGTGAAAGCTGAGCTGCGATTGGTTGCTGTGGGAAAATCACTTCACTCTTATTCTGACCTAGTTTGACAAATCTGCTATATTGAAATTGCATAATTCATCAATACCATGTTATTGTAGGGGTGCAATTAATTAAATGGAGGCTAGAGGTCCCTTACCATCCTTCGTACTGCCAAATCATTGCTCCTGTGATACAGCCATGCTCTACCAGTAAAGCACCAATCTCCCTGTACAATTCTATGCAATAGCATAGAACTGTACAATAAATACAATCCAATGATTGCATATGGTAGTTCCTATAGGGGCTTAAAAAAAACATAACAGCAAAAAAAATAGTTTTTAAAATTATATAAAAGCCCCTACCCCAATAAAATCTAACAAATATATCAATTAAACAAACTAATCTTACAAATAAATCAATTAAACAAACATATTTACAATTGCTGCCATAAGTATTAACCTATTAAAATATAATGTTTATGATCTCGCACAGTAAAGCATTAAAAATAAATTTACCCAACGCAAGAAATGCTGATCTTTGGTCACATCATATATGAGAAAAAAAATGAATAAGTGATCAAAGAGCCCCATCAAAAAAAAAATCATACCTCTAAAATGATAGCTTGTAAAATAACAAAATAATAATAATAAAGTGCAAAAAGAGAGCCCTCATACATCTCTGCATAAGGGGAAAAAAGGGTTATAAAGGTGAGAATAGGACAATTGTGAGAAATACCGCATGTTTATTTTTTTTCCATAATTTTATAAAAAAATATGGGAAGAGGGGTGATTCAAACTTTTATTGGGGAAGTGGCTTCTTCTTCAGCATGGCTTTATGAGGGATCGGTCCTGTCAAACTAACCTGATCAGCTTTTATGAGGAGGTGAGCTCCAGACTGGACCAAGGGCAATGACTGAATGTCGTATACCTGGATTTTTCTAAAGCATTTGATACGGTTCCACATAAACGGTTGGTGCATAAAATGAGAAGGGTGGGGCTGGGGGAGAATGTGTGTAAGTGGGTAAGTAACTGGCTCAGTGATAGGAAACAGAGGGTGGTTATTAATGGTACTTATTCTGATTGGGTGACTGTAACTAGTGGGGTACCACAGGGGTCAGTATTGGGTCCTGTCCTATTTAATATATTCATTAATGACCTTGTAGAGGGGTTGAATAGTAAAGTAGTAATCTTTGCAGATGATACTAAACTCTGTAAAGCGGTAAACACAATAGAGGACAGGGCACTGTTACAAATGGATCTGGATAGGTTGGAGGCTTGGGCTGGGAAGTGGCACACGAGGTTCAACATGATAAATGTAAGGTAATGCACATGGGGAGGAAAAATCCGGCCTGCTGCCAAGGCAAATAAAATCATGGGGTGCATCATTAGGGGCATAGATGCCCACGACAAGGAAATAATTCTACCGCTGTACAAATCACTAGTCAGACCACACATAGAATACTGTGTACAGTACTGGGCACCAGTGTACAAGAAAGATACAGTGGAGCTGGAGAGGGTTCAAAGATGGGCAACCAGGGTAATACGGGGAATGGGAGGACTACAGTACCCAGAAAGATTATCAGAATTAGGGTTATTTAGTTTAGTAAAAAGAAGGCTTAGGGGAGACCTAATAACTATGTATAAATATATCAGGGGACAGTACAGAAATCTTTCCCATGATCTATTTATACCCAGGACTGTACCTATAAGAAGGGGGCATCCTCTCCGTTTAGAGGAAAGAAGGTTTCTACACCAGCACAGACGGGGGTTCTTTACTGTAAGAGCAATGAGACTGTGGAATTCTCTCCCGGAGGAGGTGGGGAACTCTGTAAAAGAATTTAAAGGGGGTCTGGATGCATTTTTTGAGAGTAAAAACATTGCTGATTATGTAAATTTGAATTATAGGGACAGAATGTTGATCCAGGGATTTATTCTGACTGCCATATTTGGAGTCGGGAAGGAATTTTTTTTACCTCTAGTATGAGTTTTTTTTTGTCTTCCTCTGGATTAACTCAGTAGGGACTCATTAGGGATATATGTTGAACGAGATGGACTCTGGTCTTTTTTCAACCTGTTACTATGTTACAATTATTAATTTTTTTAAACTTTTTTAAAGTCCTCATAGGGGACTATTACATGCAGTTTTTAACCCCTTAAGGACCAAGGACGTACCGGTATGTCCTTGGTCCTGCTCCCGTGATATAACGCAGGGTTACACGGTAACCCCGCATCATATCATGGCGGGCCTGGCGTCATAGTGAAGCCGGGACCCGCCGCTAATAGTGCGCAGCGCCGATCGTGGCACAGCACGCTATTAACCCTTTAGCCGCGCGCTCAGAGCTGAGCCACACGGCTAAAAGTGAAAGTAAAAACTGCCGGTTAGCTCAGTGGGCTGTTCGGGATAGCCGCGGCTAAATCGCGACATCCCGATCAGCTCACAGGACAGCGGGAGGGTCCCTACCTGCCTCCTCACTGTCCGATCGCCGAATGACTGCTCAGTGCCTGAGATCCAGGCATGAGCAGTCAAGCGGCAGAATCATCGATCCCTGGTTTCCTATGAGAAACCAGTGATCAATGATAAAGATCAGTGTGTGCAGTGTTATAGGTCCCTATGGGAGCTATAACGCTTGAAAAAAAAAGTGAATAAAGATCATTTAACCCCTCCCCTATTAAAAGTTTGAATCCCCCCCTTTTCCCATAAAAAACACAGTGTAAATAAAAATAAACATATATGGTATCACCGCGTGCGGAAATGTCCGAATTATAAAAATATATTGTTAATTAAACCACTCGGTCAATGGCGTACGCGCAAAAAAATTCCAAAGTCCAAAATAGTGCATTTTTGGTCACTTTTTATATCATTTAAAAATTATCAATAAGTCCTATCAATGCAAAAATGGTACCGTTAAAAACTTCAGATCACGGCGCAAAAAATGAGCCCTCATACCGCCCCATACACAGAAAAATAAAAAAGTTATAGGGGTCATAAGATGACAATTTTAAACGTATTAATTTTCCTGCATGTAGTTATGATTTTTTCCAGAAGTAAGACAAAATCAAACCTATATAATTAGGGTATCATTTTAATCGTATGGAACTACAGAATAAAGATAAGGTGTCATTTTTACCGAAAAATTTACTACGTAGAAACGGAAGCCCCCAAAAGTGCGTTTTTTTTTTCAATTTTGTCGCACAATGATTTTTTTTCCATTTCACCGTAGATTTTTGGGCAAAATGAGTAACGTCATTACAAAGTAGAATTGGTGGCGCAAAAAATAAGGAATCATATGGATTTTTAGGTGCAAAATTGAAAGAGTTAGGATTTTTTTAAAGGCAACGAGCAAAAAAACAAAACTGCAAAAACGGAAAAACCCCTGGTCCTTAAGGATGTCCCTGCGCCCTGGGTCTTAAGGACCAGGGACGTACTCATATGTCCCAGCGAATTTTGCATCCTGCCACGCGCTGGGCGGGTTGCGAAACCGGACGCATGCTGAAATTGTTCAGCAGGCATCCGAGGCAAACGCCGAGGGGGGGGGGGGGGGTTGTCCTGAGACCCCCGATGTCAGCGATCGCAGAAAATCGCATGTCAATTCAGCTATTTCGGGCTGATCGGGTCTATGGTGACCCGATCAGCCCAGAAAATAGTGATGATCTGACCTGTCGGTGACAGCCCAGATCATCTTGCAGGGTAGGAGTGAGGTTGCAGTGCTGCGATCTCCTCCTATCCCCTGCCATTGGTCAGAACTGATTCTGACCAATGGCAGAGCAGGACAGTGGGTTCCCATGGCAACCCCGCGTAATGCCCACCCCTGGATGTCGCGGGGAACATGGGGAGAATATGGAGGTCGGTACCTGCAGGAGAAGATGCCTGGGAACAGCTGATCGTCGCTGGAGACTGCTGGATCCTGGGTCAGGTAGGGAGGCGACTGGGTGGGGGGGGGGGGGAAATGAAAGTGAAAGTAATGTGATCTTTACTGTGGCAACCACTAGGAAGGCCAAACTGCAACTCCCAGCATGCCCATACAGCCAAAGGCTGTCTGGGCATGCTGGGAGTTGTAGTTTTGCAACATCTGGAGGGTCACAGTTTGGGGACCACTTTTACAGTGGTGCCCAAACTGTAGCCCCCCAGATGTTGCAAAACTACAACTCTCAGCGTGCCTAGACCGCCCAGGCATGCTGGGAGTTGTAGTTCTGTAACATCTGTCCCCTCAGATTTAGCAATTTTCATGAATTTTTTGAAAATTGCTGCTCTACTTTGAAGCCCTCAAGTAAAAATAGGTCCATTTTATGATGCCAACATAAAGTGGACATATTGTATTTGTGAATAAAAATAAAATGTATTTGGAATATCAATTTTCCTTACAAGTAGAGACCTTCAAAGTTAGAAAAATGCTAAATTTTCAAAATGTTCATGAAATTTGGGGATTTTTCACCAAAAAAGGATGCAAGTAACGCCGAAAATTTACCACCAAAATAAAGTAGAATATGTCACGAAAAAACAATCTCAGAATCAGAATATTCGGTAAAAGCGTTTTAGAGATATTAATTCTTAAAGTGACAGTGGTCAGATGTGCAAAAAATGCTCTGGTCCTACAGTGAAAATTGGCCTGGTCCTTAAGGTTTAAAATAAATACATTGTTCAATGCTGCTAATGTTGGAAAATCGTAAGATTTTATGAAATCTAGGAGACCTTTGGAAAATGAAAAGGTCTAAAGCTTGACTTTTTGTCAACGTATGTATGTCCCAGCATAGCTTCAAAAAAGGCTAGAGATATTTTGATTACATTTTGTACACATTACATATATGTCAACTAATAATATTATATAGTAGAGCTAAATCAACCCTAACCCACCCCCATCTGCAAGGGTGGAGGGGTTTTGTCTGAAGTCCCATGCAAGTCTATGGGACTTCTGGTACATGTCCTGATCACGTTACTCTTGGGCTGCAGAGAATGCCCAGGACTTTAGGGAGGCGAAAAGAACTTTAAGTGCGAGAGAGGGGATAAGAATCATTGTTGCTTTTTTCTCTCCCACAAGGTTTAGGTAGAAATACCGAGCAATGCCAGATACTCATCTGGTACATATATAATCCCAACAAAATCAAGGACTATTAGAAGTATAATTTCAAGAATTGAAGCAATCAAATAGAAGGTGAAAATGGATGCAATAATAAAATTGTCACTTCACAAATTCATCCACAAAAAGAATAGGAAAAAAAAATCTCTGATGATCTGTAACACACTACAACAAATATAAAGAATTGAAATTTTTTTTTATATTTGCTCCCAAAATCTTGTATTATTAAATGAAAAAAAAATGCACAAGAGCAATGTTTGGGAGAAATAGAAGGGAATAAATGAGGAAAATGTGTGCCCCACTCGTATAATTATGTGTGAAAATATAGATACAAGCACATCTCAAAAAAGATTGATACATGAACCATGGTACCACAAGTCCCAGCAGCATGAAAATTGTACTGTTGTGCAAAAGAACTGGCCATACACATTCACACAAATGGCAATAAGGAGGGTCACCTTCCACACCAGTATGCCAACCCCCCCTACCTAAAATTGGTTATGCGCTTAATCATGGTTGATGTCTGCAATGCCATAAGCCATTCTATTTATAGAAGTATGAGCCAATTTATAAAATTTTACTTCTATTAGTCCTTGGCTTCATTTAGATTATATATGTTGTAGATCACTAGGTGGTCTAATATTGCACCATTTTAGTACAGGCAAAATAATGTGTGAGAAATACTGATACCAAGCCAAACACAGGCATAAATCTCCATGGGGGACATTTATGAAAGCATTTAGTAGGTTTTTTTTTCTTAAAATTGCTCTATTTTTTGAGCGACTTTTTGATTGTGCATTGCCCTAAGCAAAAAAAAAAAAAACTTGCTTACCAAAGCAACAAGTGATTTTTGACTTGCAGTGGTCAGAGATTTATAGTGCGAAAGTCGCAAAAAAGTTGCATTGCATGAAAAAACTACCAAATATACTCCAGCTCAAACATGGAGCAGAAAAAGCCACTACCAAAGCAAAAAAAATGTCTTACATTTAACAAATTTATCAACAGGCTGCAACCATTTGACAAATAAGCCGCAGGAATAAGGAATACAGAAGCAAACATTGATAAATGTCCCCCCTTTATGATCATAACCTAAATCACCATCTGCAGTAATGCTGGGTAGTACAGTTAGTGGTGGCAGGACTCTTCTTTATCAACTACCAAAAGAAAGGAAAAATACTGACTGCTGAACTTGTGTGTCTGTATAGTGAGTGATGAGCAAAGAAAGGGATATCCAGCGCAGACTCTCATGCAAAAGGAACTTCTTTATTGGTTAAAATTCATGGTTGCTGAGGGATACAACAAGGATTCTTACAGTGTGACGCGTTTCAGCCCGCAGGGCCTTAGTCATACACTTAGAACATTTTATGTGAGTCTGCTTATATATGCTAGATGGAAGTGACGACACAACAGGTGACGCCTCTGCTACACCTGCATACATAATTAGCATCACCGTCCAGTGTTGAATATACACACTAAAATGAAGCATAATATATTAACAATACATTTAACTCTACTTGGCCACTCAGGGTTTATCATATGGAAAATATATAAAATAAGTGAAAAAACCTTTCATTGTACAATCGTGAGTGGTCACAAAATAGAGAAAAATCAGAAAGATTATAAAAGCAGACATGATATCAATAAAACTAGATGGGAGAACATGTAGATGTAATATTTTGGCTTGAATAATTTCAAACACCAAACACGAGATATAAAAAATTATTAATAAGCATGAATAACAAATATAATATAATGAAAAAATACGCGGTGGAGAAAAAAATAGAAAAAAGAAGAAAAGCAAAAAAAGAAAAAGAAAGAGAAAAAATGTTAGTGGACTTCGACACCATATAAATACATCTAAAGTGGAGGTAAGTCTATATATATATATAAGATAATATAAAGAAAAATATGAGCAAAGAAAGTTAAATTTTATTTAATAATCCTTCCTCTAATAATGCAATATGGTGTCTAGTCGTCTGTTCAGACCTTGTGGCATGCGCGTTTGAAGCGTTAAGATCCAAAAAATCTCTCTGTCAAGGACCTTTTGCCTCAAATCTCCTCCCCGTAGTGGTTTATTCACTCTTTCTATTCCTTGTAACATGAGGCTAGAGGTATTCCCTTCATGCATGTCTACACAATGTTTCGTTACCATGGAGACATGCCGCGTTTGAAAATGGGCAACGTCTGAAAATGGGCAACTAGTGAGTGAATTACAGATTAATTGTTGGCTAATTAATTCTCTTCTGTTTCTAACTAGAGATGAGCGAACTTACAGTAAATTCGATTCGTCACAAACTTCTCGGCTCGGCAGTTGATTACTTATCCTGCGTAAATTAGTTCAGCCTTCAGGTGCTCTGGTGGGCTGGAAAAGGTGGATACATTCCTAGGAAAGAGTCTCCTAGGACTGTATCCACCTTTTCCAGCCCATCGGAGCACCTGAAAGCTGAACTAATTTATGCAGGAAAAGTCATCAACTGCCGAGCCGAGAAGTTTGTGACGAATGGAATTTACTGTAAGTTCGCTCATCTCTATTTCTAACCAGAGACAGGAACTGTAATCCATACAGTGTGAATTCGGGTAGAAAAACAGACATGGTGCACATCTACAATCTTGTATAATGATCTGATTGCTTCTCAGCATAATTTCAAAAACTAACAGGTTGTTAGTATACATTTTTGATCAAAAAGTACAAGCCCACTCGCCACCTATTTAGAGTGGGTCCCTAACGTCCCTAGCATAAAATGGCGCAGCACCGGGCGGCGACCACCACAGCCGCGACACCAGTGCCCACAGGGAGGAACGACCCACTGGCAGAGCGGCCCCAATGCCACTCAAACCAGTCTATGGGCCACACCCCCCCACAGACACGGCGCCACGGCAGCAACGGACGCCGCACAGCACCACACCAGTGTGAACAAGGTGTAATAGCTCACTTACCATGCTCTCCCAGTCAGACTGGGAGGCTGCTAGGAAAGAAATGGCCCATGTGTAGCTAACTACTACTTATATAGGGTTGGGCTGAGGGGGTGGGGAAGAGTGCAGCACATGTTCAAAAAAAAAAAAAAAAAGGAGGGGATAGTAATCCATACAGTACTGCTGTAGGAGGTCTATAATCTTATATCATCATCATACAGATTGTTATGGCTGTTATACCAAAAAAAATTATTTTTGTATGTTGGTGGACCTATTTTTAAAGATTAATTGTTTTAACAACTGTCACTATCCAGCATAAGGTGATTTTAGTACGTACCTGGCACACAGTAATTCCCACACATCACCCACCCCACCCATTAAATGAGCTGCTGACCTGTGGTCTTCAATCAGGATGCCTACAGCTGTTGCATTAGTTGCAAATTGATCCCTCCACCCATTGAAGCAGACAGGCTCCCTGTCATCAGCTGACTAGTGAGTCAGGTCTCGACCGCATTGCACGCTGGGAAAAATCTGAGACAGTAGTCATTTTGTATGCTGTTAAAAATAAATATTGGGGTGAAAATCACATAAGAATTGTGAGAAAACCGTCACACACAGGTAAAGACACTATGTTATGAACTACACTAACTTTACAGCCCCCGTAGCATAGTCAAATAAAAAAAATTCCCGGAATACCCCTTTAAGGCTGTACTGGGTCGGCAGTATAGCATGTGACCTTGGGCTCACATGATACCTGGGGACCAATATGAGTGCTGCCTTCCTATGTAACTGTCTGGCTGTCTCACAGCGATGGCTGTAACTACATTCAGGGACAATACATGTCCTTTACGGCCCACTGGGTGAATGTGGTTTATGCATAGCCATAACAGCAACTTGGACAGGTCATGCCGATTCCGCCTCCACGCTTTCAGGCTGTTGGTACTGTGACAGTGTGCGACTCTGCCTCCTCATCCTCCACTGTTTCCTCAGCCTCCACTGCATGGACAAGTCTCAGTGCCCCTTCAGCATACCATGTGTGCAGGGCATGGCGGTGTCACGCCGTTCTTCACATGGTTTGCCTTGGCAAATGGAGTCACACAGGGGAGGAACTGTTAAAAGTCATTCATCAAGAAATCGAATTATGGCTTACTCCACGAAAACTGGAAATGGGAACCATGAAAGCCGACAACGGGAAGAACATCTTGTCTGCGCTGCGACAAGGAAGTCTGAGATATGCCCCCTGCATGGCACACGTGTTCAATCTGGTTGTCAAGCAGTTCCTAAAGTGTTCCCCCATCTGCAAGATGATGGGAAGGAAACTTTGCATGCACTTCAGTCACTCGTACATTGCAAAGCACACCCTCCTTGAGCTGCAGCATTAGAACGGTATTTGCGATGTTTCCATACGTTGGATTCCAGCCTCCATATGTTGAACTGACTATACGAACAGAGAAAAGCCATCACCGATTTCTTGATGATACAAGCGGTTAGGGGGAGTCCCCTGTGTAACTTCAATGTCAACCAGTGGCAGCTCATAAGTGTCACCTGCCATTTGCTCAGGCCCTTTGAGAAAGCCACATTATTAGTCAGACGCCAGGATTATGGGATGAACAACATCATTCCACTGCTTCATTTACTACAACATGTTTTAGAAACTGGCTGGTCAGGGCACTGGAGACATGATGCCTACATCTCACGGCCACATGCATGAGCCCTGTAGGGGCTGAACTGAAGGAGGAGGAGGGGCACAGTGGAGCACAGTTTAGGTTTAGCGAGATGGGCAGTTTTTCTAGTCATCCAACAGGGAAGAGGAGGAGCAGGAGCAGCTAGAGGGTTTTGAGGAAGGCGAGACAGAGGACCCAGACACACCGTGGCAGTATGCAGTGGAGATGGAGGCAGGGAGTCCCTCCAAGTCACTTGCACAAATGGCACGATGCATGTGCACTTGCTTACATAGTGACCGCCGAATTGTTACCATTACACACACTGAGAGGGAGGACAAACTGACCTACTACAGAAACATCCTATGTAGTAAGTTGGCTGAAGCCTATCTGCACCATCATCAATTCTCTCGCAGGTCTGACTCAGGGGGCCCTTTGCTCTCACCTTCCACTGCCATGGCTGCTGGGGAGAGGTGGGGTGGCAGGAGCAGCTCCATCAGCAGCAGCTTGAGTCTACAGTCGCTGATGAGTAGCTTTCTTCACCCGCATAGTAAAGCAACTCATGAGCAGCAGGTAGACCTGGAACAGGACCTGAACCAGCAGGTGGTGGCATACCTTGACAACCATGCCAACACACCTTGAAGATACGCTGGACTTCTGGGCAGCAAAACTTTATTTGTGGCCACAACTAGCAGAGTTTGCCCTAGAAAAGCTGTCCTGCCCGGCCAGTAGCGTGCCATCAGAGAGGGTGTTTAGGGCGGCGGGGGCCATAGTAACCCCAAGGAGAACTCGTCTGTCCATGAAAAATGTGGAGAGACTGACCTTTGTGAAGATAAATCAGACATGGATCAGCCAGGATTTCCACCCACCAATGCCTGATGCATCAGAGTAGATTGACCATGGTGCCACATCAACACTTCACAAATATGGATAATGCAAAACATATTTAAGGTGCTGCTCCCCAGTTACAGACATTCCTCGGCATCAGACCACAAGTAAGTATTGAGCATATGCATTAGCTAAAACATACCGTATATACTCGAGTATAAGCCGACCCGAGTATAAGCAGAGACCCCTAATTTCAACCCAAAATCCCAGGAAAAGTTATTGACTCGAGTATAAGCCTAGGGTGGGAAATACCTCATCCCCCCCTGTCATCATCCAGACCCGTCATTAACATCCTCATCATCATCCCCTTGTCATCATCCCACACATCCCCCCTTCATCATCCCCTTATCATCCCACACATCCCCCTTCATCATCCCCTTGTCATCATCCCACACATCCCCCCTATCATCCCCTTATCATCCCGCACATCCCCCCTTCATCATCCCCTTATCATCCCACACATCCCCCCTTCATCATCCCCTTATCATCCCGCACATCCCCCCTTCATCATCCCCTTATCATCCCACACATCCCCCCTTCATCATCCCCTTGTAATCATCCCCCCCCCCTTCATCATCCCCACCCCCCTTCATCATCCCCACACCCCCCCTTCATCATCCTCTTCTCATCATTCGCCCTCAGTGGTCTTCAACCTGCGGACCTCCAGAGGTTTCAAAACTACAACACCCAGCAAGCCCGGGCAGCCATCGGCTGTCCGGGCTTGCTGGGAGTTGTAGTTTTGAAACCTCCGGAGGTCCGCAGGTTGAAGACCACTGCGGCCTTCAACATCATCCAGCCCCCCTCTCACCCCCTTTAGTTCTGAGTACTCACCTCCGCTCGGCGCTGGTCCGGTCCTGCAGGGCTGTCCGGTGAGGAGGTGGTCCGGTGAGGAGGTGGTCGTCCGGGCTGCTATCTTCACCGGGGGCGCCTCTTCTCCGCGCTTCCGGCCCGGAATAGATGCGTTGCCTTGACAATGACGCAAATGACGCACCTCTGCGTCGTTGTCACGGCAACGTGACTATTCTGAGGCCGGGCCCGAAGCGCTTAGAAGAGGCCTCCCCGGTGAAGATAGCAGCCCGGAACCACTATCCCACCGGACCACCTCCTCACCGGACAGTCCTGCAGGACCGGACCAGCGCCGAGCGGAGGTGAGTACTCAGAACTAAAGGGGGTGAGAGGGGGCTGGATGATGTTGAAGGCCGCAGTGGTCTTCAACCTGCGGACCTCCGGAGGTTTCAAAACTACAACTCCCAGCAAGCCCGGACAGCCGATGGCTGCCCGGGCTTGCTGGGAGTTGTAGTTTTGAAACCTCTGGAGGTCCGCAGGTTGAAGACCACTGCGGGTGGGGGAGTTCACTCGAGTATAAGCCGAGGGGGGTGTTTTCAGCACGAAAAATCGTGCTGAAAAACTCTGCTTATACTCGAGTATATACGGTAACTCTTCTTAGGATAAAATATACCTAACCAAATTTTTTTTTAAATCAAACAAAAGGAAAGATGTGCAAAAAACACCATGTGCCACCTACACCACCAAGTATTGATGTGATGCAAAGACCTCTAAAAGGTGGAATGGACAACGTATGGTTCATTGTAACTGGTGGGGGTAAAAACTTCCCCTGTAAGGCCCTACTCTCGCATGATTAATTCCCTTCTTTGCTGGTGTTACTCACCCTAAAAATGGGTGCACCACACAGGAACCTCTCCCTATTTCCACCTACAAACAATGCCATTTCCCAGGGTTTTTAGGTGGGAATAGGGAGAGTTTCCGGTGTGGGGCCACCGTTTTTAGGGTGAGTAACACTAGCAAAGAAGGGAATTATTAATACGAGAGTAAGGCCTTACAGGGGAGGTTTTTACTCCCACAGTTTACAATAAACCATACGTTGTTCCCTTCTACCTTTTAGAGGTCTTTGCATCACATCAATACTTGGTGGTGTAGGTGGCACATGGTGTTTTTTGCACACCTTTCCTTTTGTTTGATTAAAAAAAAATATTTGGGTACATATATTTTATCCTAAGAATATTATTAAAAGTTAAGCGTTACGTAATGCATATCCTCAATACATACTTCTGCACACTAACACTTTTACAAAATAGACTGTTTTCTTCTGCCTACCTGCCTCAGCTACTACTCTGATCCTGCAACCCACCTGATGCCACATATCTCATGCCAAGTTCTCCTTTTTTCACCCACCTTCGTCACCGGGTACTGGTATTGCCACCAACCGCACCACCTTGTCACCAGGTCACTTTCAGGACCCCTGATGCTGCTGATGCCACCTCGAGGCTGTCTCATTCTGCCACCATATATTCTCCTCATGCTGCTGCCAGCTCCAGGCTGTCTCATAATGCCACCATATGTTCTCCTCATGCTGCTGCCACCTCCAGGCTGTCTCATTCTTCAACTATATGGTCTTCTCATGCTTCCGCCAACTCCAGGCTGTGTCATTCAGCCACTATGTGGTCTCCCCATGCTGCCTCCAACTCCAGGCTGTGTCATTCAGCCACTATATGGTCCCCGCATGCTGCCGCCAACTCTAGGCTGTGTCATTTAGCCACCATATGGTCTCCTCATGCTGCCGCCAACCCCAGGCTGTGTCATTCAGCCACCCTATGGTTTCCTCATGCTGCCGCCAACTCCAGGCTGTGTCATTCAGCCACTATATGGTCTCCTCATACTGCCGCCAACTCCAGGCTGTGTCAATCAGCCACTATATGGTCTCCTCATGCTGCCGCCAACTCCAGGCTGTGTCATTCAGCCACTATATGGTCTCCTCATGCTGCCGCCAACTCCAGGCTGTGTCATTCAGCCACTATATGGTCTCCTCAAGCTGCCGCCAACTCCAGGCTGTGTCATTCAGCCACTATATGGTCTCCTCATGCTGCTGCCAACTCCAGGCTGTGTCATTCAGCCACTATATGGTCTCCTCATGCTGCCGCCAACTCCAGGCTGTGTCATTCAGCCACTATATGGTCTCCTCAAGCTGCCGCCAACTCCAGGCTGTGTCATTCAGCCATTATATGGTCTCCTCAAGCTGCCGCCAACATCAGGCTGTGTCATTCAGCCACTTTATGGTCTCCTGATGCTGCCGCCAACTCCAGGCTGTGTCATTCAGCCACTATATTTTCTCCTCATGCTGCTGCCAACTCCAGGCTGTGTCATTCAGCCATTATATGGTCTTCTCATGCTGCCGCCAACTCCAGGCTGTGTCATTCAGCCACTATATGGTTTCCTCATGCTGCCGCCAACTCCAGGCTGTGTCATTCAGCCACTATATTTTCTCCTCATGCTGCTGCCAACTCCAGGCTGTGTCTTTCAGCCACTCTATGGTCTCCTCAGGCAGCCGCCAACTCCAGGCTGTGTCATTCAGCCATTATATGGTCTCCTCAAGCTGCCGCCAACATCAGGCTGTGTCATTCAGCCACTTTATGGTCTCCTCATGCTGCCGCCAACTCCAGGCTGTGTCATTCAGCCACTATATTTTCTCCTCATGCTGCTGCCAACTTCAGGCTGTGTCATTCAGCCACTATATGGTCTTCTCATGCTGCCGCCAACTCCAGGCTGTGTCATTCAGCCACTATATGGTTTCCTCATGCTGCCGCCAACTCCAGGCTGTGTCATTCAGCCACTATATTTTCTCCTCATGCTGCTGCCAACTCCAGGCTGTGTCATTCAGCCATTATATGGTCTTCTCATGCTGCCGCCAACTCCAGGCTGTGTCATTCAGCCACTATATGGTTTCCTCATGCTACCGCCAACTCCAGGCTGTGTCATTCAGCGACTATATAGTCTCTTAAAGCTGCCGTCAACTCCAGGCTGTGTCATTCAGCCACTATATGGTCTTCTCATAGTCCTGCCAACTACAGGCTTTGTCATTCAACCACTATATGGTCTCCCCATGCTGCCGCCAACTTCAGGCTGTGTCATTCAGCCACTATATGGTCTTCTCATGCTCCCGCCAACTCCAGGCTGTGTCATTCAGCCACTATAAGAACTCCTCATGCTGCCGTCAACTCTAGGCTGTGTCATTCAGCCACTATATGGTCTCCTCATGCTGCCACCAACTTCAGGCTGTGTCATTCAGCCACTATATGATCTCCTCATGCTGCCGCCAACTCCAGGCTGTGTCATTCAGCCACTATATGGTCTCCTCATGCTGCTGCCAACTCCAGGTTGTGTCATTCAGCCACTATATGGTCTTCTCAAAGTGCTGCCAACTACAGGCTGTGTCATTCAGCCACTATAGGGTCTCCCCATGCTGCCGCCAACTCCAGGCTGTGTCATTCAGCCACTATATGGTCTGCTCTTGCTGCCGCCAACTCCAGGCTGTGTCATTCAGCCACTATATGATCTCCTCATGCTGCCGCCAACTCCAGGCTGTGTCATTCAGCCACTATATGGTCTCCTCAAGCTGCCGCCAACTCCAGGCTGTGTCATTCAGTCACTTTATGGTCTCCTCATGCTGCCGCCAACTCCAGGCTGTGTAATTTAGCCACTATATAGAGTCTCCTCAAGCTGCCGCCAACTCCAGGCTGTGCCATTCAGCCACTATATTTTCTCCTCATGCTGCCGCCAACTCCAGGCTGTGTCATTCAGCCACTATATGGTCTCCTCATGCTGCTGCCAACTCCAGGCTGTGTCATTCAGCCACCATATGGTCTCCTCATGCTGCCGCCAACTCCAGGCTGTATCATTCAACCACTCTATGATCTGCTCTTGCTTCCGACAACTCCAGGCTGTGTCATTCAGCCACTATATGGTCTCCTCATGCTTCCGCCAACTCCAGGCTGTGTCATTCAGCCACTATATTTTCTCCTCATTCTGCCGCCAACTCCAGGCTGTGTCACTCAGCCACTATATGGTCTCCTCATGCTGCCGCCAACTCAAGGCTATATCATTCAACCACTATTTGATCTGCTCTTGCTGCCCCCAACTTCAGGCTGTGTCATTCAGCCACTATATTTTCTCCTCATGCTGCCGCCAACTCCAGGCTGTGTCATTCAGCCACTATATGGTATGCTCTTGCTCCCACCACCTCCACGCTGAGTCATTCAGACACTATATGGTCTCCTCATTCTGCCCCCAGCTCCAGGCTGTGTCATTCAGCCACTCTATGGTCTCCTCATGCTGCCGCCAACTCCAGGCTGTGTCATTCAGCCACTATATTTTCTCCTCATGCTGCTGCCAACTCCAGGCTGTGTCATTCAGCCACTATATGGTCTCCTCAAGCTGCCGCCAACTCCAGGCTGTGTCATTCAGCCATTATATGGTCTCCTCAAGCTGCCGCCAACATCAGGCTGTGTCATTCAGCCACTTTATGGTCTCCTCATGCTGCCGCCAACTCCAGGCTGTGTCATTCAGCCACTATATTTTCTCCTCATGCTGCTGCCAACTTCAGGCTGTGTCATTCAGCCACTATATGGTCTTCTCATGCTGCCGCCAACTCCAGGCTGTGTCATTCAGCCACTATATGGTTTCCTCATGCTGCCGCCAACTCCAGGCTGTGTCATTCAGCCACTATATTTTCTCCTCATGCTGCTGCCAACTCCAGGCTGTGTCATTCAACCACTATTTGATCTGCTCTTGCTGCCCCCAACTTCAGGCTGTGTCATTCAGCCACTATATTTTCTCCTCATGCTGCCGCCAACTCCAGGCTGTGTCATTCAGCCACTATATAGTCTCTTAAAGCTGCCGTCAACTCCAGGCTGTGTCATTCAGCCACTATATGGTCTTCTCATAGTCCTGCCAACTACAGGCTTTGTCATTCAACCACTATATGGTCTCCCCATGCTGCCGCCAACTTCAGGCTGTGTCATTCAGCCACTATATGGTCTTCTCATGCTCCCGCCAACTCCAGGCTGTGTCATTCAGCCACTATAAGAACTCCTCATGCTGCCGCCAACTCTAGGCTGTGTCATTCAGCCACTATATGGTCTCCTCATGCTGCTGCCAACTCCAGGTTGTGTCATTCAGCCACTATATGGTCTTCTCATAGTGCTGCCAACTACAGGCTGTGTCATTCAGCCACTATAGGGTCTCCCCATGCTGCCGCCAACTCCAGGCTGTGTCATTCAGCCACTATATTTTCTCCTCATGCTGCTGCCAACTCCAGGCTGTGTCATTCAGCCATTATATGGTCTTCTCATGCTGCCGCCAACTCCAGGCTGTGTCATTCAGCCACTATATGGTTTCCTCATGCTACCGCCAACTCCAGGCTGTGTCATTCAGCCACTATATAGTCTCTTAAAGCTGCCGTCAACTCCAGGCTGTGTCATTCAGCCACTATATGGTCTTCTCATAGTCCTGCCAACTACAGGCTTTGTCATTCAACCACTATATTTGCACCTGAATGGAAGGGGGTCTAATTTGCACCTGAATGGAAGGGGGTCTGCTGTGCTGGGGGAGAGAATCCTGGAAGGGGTGGCTGAGTATTTAAACTAGGTGAGTGGGGGGAGGATAATAAAGCAAAGAAAGCAGACAGTGGGATGGATAGGTTAGAGAGGGGTCAGGACATAATGGCGGGTGGAGAGGAGTCCTGTGGGGGGAGGTTAAGAGCAGTGGATAAGGAGATTCATGCGTTACAAACCAGCTGTAAAAATAAATGTAGCCCGAAAAATTGTAATCCCAATAATTCAAAAAATTCCATTAGCCCCAATAACTCAATAACTACAATAAGCCCCATTAACTCAAAAAATACCGTTAGCCCCAATAACTTAAATAACAACGTTAGACGCAATAACGCAAAAAATCCCATTAGCCCCAATAACTTAAATAATAACGTTAGACCCAATAACTCAAAAAATCCCATTAGCCCCAATAACTTAAATAGTACAATTAGCCCTTATAACTCAAAAAATGACATTAACCCCAATAACTCTGAAAATCCCATTAGTGAGACTACATGTGTAAAACTTAATGGAAATGTAAAGTGTATGTTCACAAATGCCAGAAGCCTAGCAAATAAAATGGGGGAGCTTGAGGCCTTGATACTGGAGGAACACATTGATATAGTTGGGGTCACTGAGACATGGCTGGACTCCTCGCATGACTGGGCTGTCAATCTGCAGGGGTTTATATTGTTTCGCAAGGATAGAATGAACAGAAAAGGTGGTGGAGTCTGTCTGTATGTAAGAAGTGGTATGAAAGTCAATGTGAACGATGCCATAGTGTGTGATGATTCTGAGGATGTGGAATCATTGTGGGTAGAATTACAAAAGGAGGGAAATACTGAAAAAATAATATTTGGTGTAATCTACAGACCCCCTAATATCACTGAAGAGATAGAAGGTCGGCTGTATAAACAAATAGAGAGGGCCGCCCGGGCAGGTACAGTGGTAATAATGGGAGATTTTAACTATCCAGATATAGATTGGGGTCCGGGGTTGGCTAAAACTACAAAGGGGAGAAAATTCCTAAATTTATTGCAGGATAATTTTATGGGCCAGTTTGTTGAGGACCCAACAAGAAGTGATGCCTTGTTGGATCTGATCATTTCCAACAACGCAGAGCTGGTTGGTAATGTAACTGTGCGGGAAAACCTTGGTAATAGCGACCACAATATAGTTACTTTTGACTTAAAATGTAGAAAACAAAGACAGACGGGGAAAGCAAAAACATATAACTTTAAAAAGGCAAACTTCCCTGGGTTGAGGGCTGCACTACAGGACATAGACTGGGGGGAGGTGTTGTCAAATACTGATACAGAAGGTAAATGGGACATCTTTAAATCAACTCTAAATAACTATACAGCTAAATATATACCAAAGGGGAACAAATATAAACGATTAAAACTAAATCCTACATGGCTGACAAATGAGGTTAAAAGAGCAATAAACAACAAAAAAATAGTCTTCAAAAAATACAAATCTGATGGGTCAGCTATAACATTTAAACAGTACAAGGAGCTTAATAAAATCTGTAAAAATGTAATAAAAACAGCAAAAATTCAAAATGAGAGACAGGTGGCCGAAGAAAGCAAAACTAATCCTAAATATTTTTTTAGATATATAAATACAAAAAAACCAAGGACAGAGCATGTAGGACCCCTTAATAATGATAATGGGGAGGTTGTCACGGGCGATCAAGAGAAGGCGGAGCTACTGAATGGGTTCTTTAGTTCTGTATATACTATGGAAGAAGGAGCTGACATTGGCCAGGTCAGTGCTGGTAACACATCATATAATGTACTGAACTGGCTTAATGTAGAGATGGTACAAGGTAAGTTAAGTAAAGTAAATGTAAGCAAATCTCCAGGGCCGGATGGACTACACCCAAGAGTTCTTAGAGAGGTAAGTCCAGTAATATCTGTACCCTTGTTCATGATATTTAGAGATTCTCTGGTGTCTGGTATTGTGCCAAGGGACTGGCGCAAGGCTAATGTGGTACCAATCTTCAAGAAGGGCTCTAGGTCTTCGCCAGGCAATTATAGACCGGTAAGTCTAACGTGCATTGTGGGTAAATTGTTTGAAGGACTTATAAGGGATTACATACAGGAATACATAGGGGATAATAGTATTATAAGTGATAGCCAGCATGGGTTTACTAAGGATAGAAGTTGTCAAACCAATCTAATTTGCTTTTATGAAGAGGTGAGTAGAAGCCTTGACAGAGGAATGGCTGTGGATATAGTGTTTCTGGATTTTGCCAAAGCGTTTGATACTGTCCCTCACAGACGTCTGACAGGTAAGTTAAGGTCCTTGGGCTTGGAAACTTTAGTTTGTAACTGGATTGAACACTGGCTCATGGATCGTACCCAGAGAGTGGTGGTAAATGATTCGTACTCTGATTGGTCCCCGGTTATTAGTGGTGTACCCCAAGGTTCAGTACTGGGCCCGCTGCTGATTAATTTATTTATCAATGATATAGAGGATGGTATTAACAGCTCTGTTTCTATCTTTGCAGATGACACCAAGCTTTGTAGCACGGTACAGTCTATAGAGGATGTGCATAAGTTACAAGATGACTTGGATAGACTAAGTGTCTGGGCATCCACTTGGCAAATGAGGTTCAATGTGGATAAATGTAAAGTTATGCATCTGGGTACTAATAACCTGCATGCGTCGTATGTCTTAGGGGGGATTAAACTGGCAGAGTCACTGGTAGAGAAGGACCTGGGTGTACTTGTAGATCACAGACTACAGAATAGCATGCAATGTCAGGCTGCTGCTTCCAAAGCCAGCAGGATATTGTCATGTATCAAAAGAGGCATGGACTCAAGGGACAGGGACATAATACTCCCCCTTTATAAAGCATTGGTACGGCCTCACCTGGAATATGCTGTTCAGTTTTGGTCGCCTGTTCATAAAAGGGACACTGCAGAGTTGGAAAGGGTGCAGAGACGCGCGACCAAACTAATATGGGGCATGGAACATCTTAGCTATGAGGAGCGATTAAAGGAGTTACAATTGTTTAGTCTTGAGAAGAGACGTTTAAGGGGGGATATGATAAACGTATATAAGTATATTAATGGCCCATACAAAAAATATGGAGAAAAACTGTTCCAGGTTAAACCCCCCCAAAGGACGAGGGGGCACTCCCTCCGTCTGGAGAAGAAAAGGTTTAGTCTAAAGGGGCGGCACGCCTTCTTTACCGTGAGGACTGTGAATTTATGGAACGGTCTACCTCAGGAACTGGTCACAGCAGGAACAATTAACAGCTTTAAAACAGGGTTAGATACATTCCTGGAACATAATAACATTAAAGCTTATGCAGAATTATAAAACTACATCCCTTTCCCTTATCCCCTTACATCCTTCCCTTCAATCCCCTGGTTGGACTTGATGGACGTATGTCTTTTTTCAACCATACTAACTATGTAACTATGTAACTATATGGTCTCCCCATGCTGCCGCCAACTTCAGGCTGTGTCATTCAGCCACTATATGGTCTTCTCATGCTCCCGCCAACTCCAGGCTGTGTCATTCAGCCACTATAAGAACTCCTCATGCTGCCGCCAACTCTAGGCTGTGTCATTCAGCCACTATATGGTCTCCTCATGCTGCCACCAACTTCAGGCTGTGTCATTCAGCCACTATATGATCTCCTCATGCTGCCGCCAACTCCAGGCTGTGTCATTCAGCCACTATATGGTCTCCTCATGCTGCTGCCAACTCCAGGTTGTGTCATTCAGCCACTATATGGTCTTCTCATAGTGCCGCCAACTCCAGGCTGTGTAATTTAGCCACTATATAGAGTCTCCTCAAGCTGCCGCCAACTCCAGGCTGTGCCATTCAGCCACTATATTTTCTCCTCATGCTGCCACCAACTCCAGGCTGTGTCATTCAGCCACTATATGGTCTCCTCATGCTGCCGCCAACTCCAGGCTGTGTCATTCAGCCACTATATGGTCTCCTCATGCTTCCGCCAACTCCAGGCTGTGTCATTCAGCCACTATATTTTCTCCTCATTCTGCCGCCAACTCCAGGCTGTGTCACTCAGCCACTATATGGTCTCCTCATGCTGCCGCCAACTCCAGGCTGTATCATTCAACCACTATTTGATCTGCTCTTGCTGCCCCCAACTCCAGGCTGTGTCATTCAGCCACTATATTTTCTCCTCATGCTGCCGCCAACTCCAGGCTGTGTCATTCAGCCACTATATGGTATGCTCTTGCTCCCACCACCTCCACGCTGTGTCATTCAGACACTATATGGTCTCCTCATTCTGCCTCCAACTCCAGGCTGTGTCATTCAGCCACTCTATGGTCTCCTCATGCTGCCGCCAACTCCAGGCTGTGTCATTCAGCTACTATATGGTCTTCTCATAGTGCTGCCAACTACAGGCTGTGTCATTCAGCCACGATATGGTCTCCCCATGCTGCCACCAACTCCAGGCTGTGTCATTCAACCACTATATGGTCTGCTCTTGCTGCCACCAACTCCAGGCTGTGTCATTAAGCCACTATATTGTCTCCTCATGCTGCAGCAAACTCCAGGCTGTGTCATTTAGCCACTATATGGTCTCCTCATGGCTCTGCCATTGTTACATGGTTCATAAGGTTGAAAAAAGACCAGAGTCCATCAAGTTCAACCTATAACCCTAAAGAGTCCCTACTGAGTTGATCCAGAGAAAGGAAAAAAAAAAACTCATAATAGAGGTAAAAATTCCTTCCTGACTCCACATATGGCACTCAAAATAAAACCCTGGATCAACTTTCTGTCCCTATAAAGCTAGTATACATAACCAGTGGTGTTATTAGTGTCCAAAAATGCATCCAGACCTCTTTTGAACTCTTTTAGAGAGTTCACCATGACCACCTCCTCAGGCAGAGAATTCCACAGTCTCACTGTTCTTACAATAAAGAACCCCTGTCTGTGCTGGTGTAGAAACCTTCTTTCCTCAAGATGTAGAGGATGCCCCCTTGTTATAGATACAGTCCTGGGTATAAATAGATCATGGGAGAGATCTCTGTACTGCCCCCTGATATATTAGTGATTCTAATAGTGACGCCTCTAATCTACATGTCATACTGAATAACAATATTATGTCACTAACCCAGCACACACCCTATGCGTGTTACAGCAAGGCAAAGTATTCTACACCCCTATTGAGGCTCTCTGTTGGCCAGAAGTAGCTGTTTTTAATACAGATTCGCCATGAATAAATTCTGACCGAACCACATTTTTTCAGAAAATTCTCGAAATGAATGGAATTTCTCAAAAATTCACTCCTCTCTAATGGCATTAGACAGGCATTATTTATGGTGTGAAAAAAGTGTTTGTTTTTCTTTGATTTTAACATTTTTAACTGTAATGTACTGGTATGTAATGGCTTGAGGGCATATTCTAGTCATAACAACAGTTACATTGTCAAAGAGCCCTTCATTTTTTAAAGGGGTTCTCCACTGCTTTAACCTTCTTGGGGCAGTTAGGTAGTACTGTGGCTATATGTTATTACCCCTTTGTTTCCTGCTGGTAATGCTACTGTAGTTGGGTTATTTTTTACCTTATTTTCAAACCCGGAAGCTGGTTACTTAATTAGTTTGCTGGCTTCTTTCGACCACTGTTTTTTTTCAGCCGCCACCATCTTATTTATTTATTTTTATAGCGTCTACAGATTCCGCAGCGCTTACAATTTTCCATCGCTACGTCACCCTGCAGGGTGTTGTGTTGGAGGCCGGCCTGCCCCACGCTCCGTACGTGCCCGGCTCCCGCGCTGATGAATATTCCACCATCATAATCGCGGACCTCCTTCCTTTCAGTTTCTTATTAGCTAATTGCTGATTGGGCTGCTCGCGGCAAATCGGTTCCGTTGTTGGGCGCATGCGGAGTTCATCCTCGGTCGAGAGGGTCATCTGCGCATGTGCCATTGTGTTTTCAGCTTCGGGACTGATGCGCTGGGGTATTGTTAACACTAACCTTGCCAGAGGGGAGTCCCTGTGTGCTGGACAGCTCCCGAAGGTTTGCTAGGCGCTCTCTAGCAGATGACCCTCCCGACCGAGGATGAACTGCGCATGCGCCCAACAACGGAGCCGATTCGCCGCGAGCAGCCCAATCAGCAATCAGCTTATAAGAAGCTGAAAGGAAGGAGGTCCGCGATTATGATGGTGGAATATTCATCAGCGCGGGAGGCGGGCACGTACAGAACGTGGGGCAGGCCAGCCTCCAACACAACACCCTGCAGGGTGACGTAACGATGGAAAGATGGCAGCGGCTGAAAAAAACAGTGGTCAAAAAAAGCCAGCAAACTAATGGAGTAACCAGCTTCCGGGTTTGAAAGTAAGGTAAAAAATAACCCAACTACAGTAGCATTACCAGCAGGAAACAAAGGGGTAATAACATATATTCACAGTACTACCTAACTGTCCCAAGAAGGTTAAAGCAGTGGAGAACCCCTTTAATTACACACTGAGCTGTATACTCATGCTAGGGACTTTCTGTGTCATAAATGGATGTTTCCCCATAAAATTTCCCCTTGAATACGGCAACCAGTCTCCTGCTGTCAGATGTCTCTTGCCTACTGTCTTCCACTGCAAGATGTCTCTTGCCTACTGGCTTCCCCTGCCAAATGTTTCTTTTCAACTGTCTTTCGCAGCAAGAATCTCATACTTTCGGTCAGATGTTTCTTTCCCACTGCCTCATTCTGCCAGTTGTCTCTTGTCTACTGTATACCACTGTCAGATGTCTCTTGGCACTGTCTACTGCTGCCAGATGTCTCATGCCTACAGCCTCCCACTGCTAGATGTCTTTTGCTACTGCCTCCCCCTGCCCAATGTCTCCTGTCCACTGCCTCTTGCCTTTTGGTCACTTTTTATTATGTTTTTTCTGGGTGTTTTCTTTGTGTTGGTTTTTCTTACATTTTTGTTTTTTTGGTGCACTGTACTCCAAGATACTGCCATATCAGGTCAATGCATAGGGCGAAGGAAGCAAGCTTCAAAATAATTCTCAAAAATCCATTTAATATACGGCACCTAGTTAGAGGACGTTTAAGATATTAAACTGATAAAACTAAAAATTATTAGTAATATCTGTTCTTATCTTAAAAATTTTAAAATGTGGGTGTTTCTTTTTTTTGGGGGGGGGGGCGGGATTATTTTTATCTTCAAAAACATTTCTTAACTTTACACATTTTTTGCCGTTCCACCCACCACCAGGAAGGACGGTTTTCCCAAGCAAAACATTGGCAGCCAGCAATTACATTGTAGAGCTGCCGATAGGTCACCTAGAAACCAGGGATTACTGTCATTTAAATGTTTAAATGCTGTGATCGCTATTGATCACAGCATTTAATCATTTAAATGACAGACATTGGAGCCAGCTCTGATGTCTGTCATAAACAGAAGATGTCAGCTGCTGATAGCAGCGGGCATCTGCCGGTTATGAAACAGATCCGACTCACCGGCTGACCTCATATTCCCATACATGTACGTCATGGTTGGAAAAGGGTTAAGAGATTGTGGGATCTCTCCCAGATTGCTGGATATCAGTGCATGTCACTCCTTCTCCTTCACACACACACAAATCACATTCTCTTACCCTTCAACATGTAGCCCCAACTCGGCAATGTCACATGATGCTGTTGCAAATTCCGTTGCAAGTGGATTCTGTGCAGAATTTTCTTATGGAATCTCTGTAGTGGGAATCCATTTTTATTTTCCTTCTAGTGTTGATATGTTTAGATTTAGATGACTGCATAAGGGCATGACAACACAAAATCAAAGTGGCTGAATTTTACCCTTCCCACCTATATTTTGATTCTACCTCCATTTCTGGGTGCATACCACCTCTGACACAATCATAGGCAAAGCGATTCTATAGTAACAAAACGTTGAAAAAAAAACTTTGTTTTTGCAGTTTACAAGGATCTGTTGTTTGTGCTGATCGGACCATTTTGGGAATGCTTGTATTCCCATGAAATATGTTTCCTGCAACACCTTCTCCAATAGCTTATGCGTGTCAACGAAATAGTCAACTACATGTTAACATTAGGGAAATTACCCTGTCTGGCATGATCAGCTTTGATTGGACAGCCTCATTATTTCATTGGGAAAGCTTGTATTTGCTGAAACAGACAGGCCAGGGGAGGGCATGTATCTTTTTCAACAAAAGACAATTTTGGTGGAATCTGAAACACATTTCACTCTATTATTAAAATAGCTAATAAACTGTACCTTCCACCCTCATCATCAAAGCTTTGTACTGTTACAACAACAACAACAAAAATCATTATCTGGCAACAGATATAGGAGGCAGGTCTCATATCAGCTTTTTAAATGATTTAAAAATCTGCCTTGACAGCAGGAATAATTAGTGAGATTTTGTACTTTGATGCACAATACGCAGGCTGTAACCTACAAAGAAAATATTCTAAAGATCATTAACCACTTTACTCTTTAGCCTGTTTTGACCTTAATGACCAAGGCAAATTTTTAAAAGTCTCCACTTATTTGGTAATAACTTTGGAACACTTTTACTTATGAAAGTGATTCTAAGATTGTTTTTTCATGACCTACTAGGTACTGTTCCCCAAGACTGGCGCATGGCAAATGTGGTGCCAATATTTAACCCTTTAAGGACCTGGGGTTTTTCCGTTTTTGCATTTTCGTTTTTTCCACCTTACCTTTAAAAAATCATAACTCTTTCAATCTTTCACCTAAAAATCCATATGATGGCTTATTTTTTGGGCCACCAATTCTACTTTCTAATGACATCTGTCATTTTACCCAAAAATCTACGGCGAAATGGAAAAAAAAAACAATGTGAGACAAAATTGAAAAAAAAAACGCCATTTTGTAACTTTTGGGGGCTTCCGTTTCTGCACAGTACAATTTTTCGGTAAAAATTACACCTACTTTTTATTCTGTAGTTCCATATGGTTAAAATGATACCCTACTTATATAGGTTTGATTTTGTCTTACTTCTGGAAAAAATCATAACTACATGCAGGAAAATGTATACGTTTAAAATTGTCATCTTCTGACCCCTATAACATTTTTATTTTTCCGCATATGGTGCGGTATGAGGGCTCATTTTTTGCGCCGTGATCTGAAGTTTTTAGCGGTACCATTTTTGCATCTATAGGACTTATTTTTATTCATTTTTTCATTATATAAAAAGTGACCAAAAATTCACTATTTTGGACTTTGGAATTTTTTTGCGCGCACGCCATTGACCGTGCTATTTAATTAATGATATATTTTTATAATTCGGACATTTCCGCACTCGGCGATACCACATATGTTTATTTTTATTTACACTGGGTTTTTTTTATGGGAAAAGGGGGGTGATTCAAACTTTTAATAGGGGATGGGTTAAATGATCTTTATTCACATGACCTTGTAGAGGGGTTGAATAGTAAAGTAGCAATCTTTGCAGATGATACTAAACTATGTAAAGCGGTAAACACTATAGAGGACAGTGCACTGTTACAAATGGATCTGGATAGGTTGGAGGTTTGGGCTGGGAAGTAGCAGATGAGGTTCAACACTGATAAATGTAAGGTAATGCACATGGGGAAGAAAAATCTGGGCTGGGATTATGTATTAAATGGGAGAACACTTGGGACGACTGACATGGAAAAGGATTTAGGAGTCTTAGTTAATAGTAAATTTAGCTGTATTGACCAGTGTCGGACAGCTGCTGCCAAGACAAATAAAATCATGGGGTGCATCAATAGGGGCATAAATGCCCACGACAAGGAAGTAATTCTACCGCTGTACAAATCACTAGTCAGACCACACGTAAAATACTGTGTACAATTAGTGATGAGCGGCATAGGCCATATTCGAATTCGCGAATATTCGCGAATATATGGACGAATATTCGTCATATATTCGCGAATATTCGCATATTCGTAATCTCGTTTTATTTTCGCATACGCGAAAATTCGCGTATGCGAAAATTACCATATGCGAAAATTAACATATACAAAATTAGCATAATCGAAATTCGCATATGCGAAAAATCGCGCACCAGTCTCACACAGTAGTATTAGAGCCTTCTTTACACCACACAAGATGGAAGCAGAGAGGGATGATCACTGTGATGTGTACTGTGAAAAAAAATAAATAAAATAAAACGAATATTCGTAATTACGAATATATAGTGCTATATTCGCGAATATGCGATATTCGCGAATAAAATTTGCATTGCGAATATTCGCGAGCAACACTATGTACAATACTGGGCACAGTGTACAAGAAAGATACAGTGGAGCTGGAGAGGGTTCAAAGACGGGCAACCAGAGTAATACGGGGAATGAGAGGAATACAGTACCCAGAAAGATTATCAGAATTAGCGTTATTTAGTTAAGAAAAAAGAAGGCTTAGGGGAGACCTAATAACTATGTATAAATATATCAGGGGACCGTACAGTGATCTCTCCCATGATCTATTTATACCCAGGACTGTATCTATAACAAGGGGGCATCCTCTATGTTTAGAAGAAAGAAGGTTTCTACACCAGCACAGACTTTATTTATTTATTTATTTATATACTTATTTATTAAGGTTTCTACACCACACCATCTTTACTGTAAGAGCAGTGAGACTGTGGAATTCTCTGCCTAAGGAGGTGGTGATGGTAAACTCTGTAAAAGAGTTCAAAAGGGGGCTGGATGCATTTTTGGAGAATAACATTACTGGTTGTGTATACTAGATTTATAGGGACAGAAGGTTGATCCAGGGATTTATTCTGATGCCATATTTGGAGTTGGGAAGGAATTTTTACCTCCGGAATGAGGGTTTTTTGCCTTCCTCTGGATCAACTCAGTAGGGACTCATTAGGGTTATAGGTTGAACTTGATGGACTTTGGTCTTTTTTCAACCTTTTGAACGGTGTTACTATTGTACTTTACATTAGTGGTAAATTTTGATTGATATATATTTAGCGTTTTTTGTAAAAAAAAAAAAAAAAAAGAAGAAAATCGGCAGAAAAAAATGAATTCTTTTTCTAGATTTTACATTTTCTGCTGATACGACAGAGTCATGCCGCACCAAATTAATGATTAATTCACATCTACAATATGTTTACTTTATGATGCCATCATTTGATAAACACTCTTTTCATTTTAGAATGTTAGAAGGTTTAGAATTTTACCAGCAATTTTCCGGATTTTCAAGAACATTTGAAAATCTGATTTTTCCGGGACCAGTTCAGTTCTGCAGTGGAATTGAGGAGCCTTTATGTTGGTAAACCCCAATAAATCACCCCATTCCATTTTAAAAACTGAACCCCTTAATATAGTCAGAATGACATTAACCCCTTCCCGCTATTGGACGTATGCATACGTCTAGGCGAACTACACGTTCGCGCAAATGGACGTATGCATACGTCCAAGCGATCTCCTGTTCTGCCACGGGCAGCGCAGGAGATCGCGGGTGGGACTCAGCTGTCAATCACAGCCGGAGTCCCACCGCAGCTGCCGGGGCCGCGATCGCGCCGGTCCCGGCAGCATTAACCCCATAGATGCCGTGATCAGTTCTGATCACGGCATCTATGGTGTTTGCAGGGGGAGCGCTCTCCCCCTGCCCATCAACGGCGGCGCCACGATAAAATAAGGGGGACCGGGGGTGTCCAAGACACCCTCGATCCCCCTTGAAGAGATAGGAGTGAGGTGGCAGGGTTGCCACCCCTCCTATCCCTGCTATTGATCGGCGGAGCGACCGACCAATAGCAGACTGGGGGCGGGGGGGTTAAAGTTCGGTTCCCCCCCGCTATGCCCACCCATCGGTGTCCGGGCACAGCGGGGGGAACCGTGTAGTGGCGGCAGCGGCGGTCACTTACCCGGCGGCGGCTGTGATCATGGCGGTGGTGGAGGTGAGTATGGCGCCGTGTGTCCGGGAGTCTGTTGCCTAGCAACATCTGCAGGGCGACAGTTTGGAGAGTGGTCTCTAAACTGTGGCCCTCCAGATGTTGCAAAACTACAACTCCCACCATGCCTTGACAGCTGTTTGCTGTGTTGGCATGCTGGGAGTTGTAGTTTTGCAAGATTTAGAGGGGTTCAGGCTAGAGATCACTGACAGTGGTCTCTAAACTGTAGCCCTCCAGATATTACAAAACTACAACTCCCAGCATGCCCAGACAGCAGTTTGCTGTCTTAGCATGCTGAGATTTGTAGTTTTGCAACATCTGGAGGGCCACAGTTTAGAGACCACTGTCAGTGATCTCCAGCCTGAACCCCTCTAAATCTTGCAAAACTACAACTCCCAGCATTCAAGAACAGCAAATGGCTGTCTCGGCATGCTGGGAGTTGTACTTGCGTGCCTCCAGCTGTTGCATAACTACATCTCCCAGCATTCCCTTTGGCAATCAGTACATGCTGAGAGTTGTAGTTCTGCAACAGCTGGAGGCACACTGGTTGGGAAATATCGAGTTAGGTAATAGGTTCTATTACCTAACTCAGTATTTTCCAACCAGTGTGCCTCCAGCTGTTGCAAAACTACATCTCCCAGCATGCACGTTCTGTCAGTGCATGCTGGGAGTTGTAGTTTTGACCCCCCCCCCCCCTCCCATGTGAATGTACAGGTTACATTCACACTGGCGGCGGATTACAGTGGGTTCCCTGCTTCAAGTTTGAGCTGCAGCAGCTGCAGCTCAAACTCCTAGCGGGAGACTCAGTGTAATCCGCCGTCAGTGTGAATGTAACCTAAAAACACTACACTACACTAACATAAAATAAAGAGTAAAACACTACATATACACACGTACACTGCCCCCACCACCACCACCCCTTCCCCCCCAATAAAAATGAAAAAGGTATCCTACAGAAGTGTTTTCAAAACGGAGCCTCCAGCTGTTGCAAAACAAAAACTCCCAGCATTTCCGGACAGCCATTGACTGTCCATGCATGCTGGGAGTTTTGCAACAGCTGGAAGCACCCTGTTTGGGAATCACTGGTGTAGAATACCCCTATGTCCACCCCTATGCAAATCCCTAATTTAGGCCTCAAATGCGCATGGCGCTCTCACTTTGGAGCCGTGTCGTATTTCAAGGCAACAGTTTAGGGCCACATATGGGGTATCGCCGTACTCGGGAGAAATTGCCTAACAAATTTTGGGAGGCTTTTTCTCCTTTTAACCCTTATGAAAAGGTAAAGTTGGGGTCTACACCAGCATGTTAGTGTAAAAAAAAACATTTTTGTACACTAACATACTGGTGTTGCCCCATACTTTAAAATTTCACAAGCGGTAAAAGAAAAAAAGCCTCCAAAATTTGTAATGCAATTTCTCCTGAGTACGGAGATACCCCATATGTGGGCGCAAAGTGTTCTGGGGACGCACAACAAGGCTCAGAAGGAAGAGTGCACCATGTAAATTTGAGGTCTAAATTGGTGATTTGCACAGGGGTGGCTGATTTTACAGTGGTTCTGACATAAGTGCAAAACAATAAATACCCACGTGACCCCATTTTGGAAACTACACCCCTCACGGAAGTAATAAGGGGTACAGTGAGCATTTACACCCCACAGGTGTCTGACAGATCTTTGAAACAGGGGTCTGTGAAAATGAAAAATACAATTTTTAATTTGCACAGCCCACTGTTCCAAAGATCCGTCAAATGCCAGTGGGGTGTAAATTCTCCCTGTACCCTTTATTACCTTCCGTGAGGGGTGTAGTTTTAAAAATGGGGTCACATGTGGGGGGTCCACTGTTCTGGCACCACGGGGGGCTTTGGAAATGCACATGGCCAAATTCTCTCTCCAAAAACTCAATGATGCTCCTTCTCTTCTGAGCATTGTAGTTCGCCCCCAGTGCACTTCACGTCCACTTATGGGGTATTTCCATACTCAGAAGAGATGGGGTTACAAATTTTTGGGGGTATTTTCTGCTATTATTCCTTGTAAAAATGTAAAATTTGGGGGAAAACAAGCATTTTAGTGTAAAAAAAAAATTTTTTTTTACATATGCAAAAGTCGTGAAATACCTGTGGGGTATTAAGGTTCACTTTACCCCTTGTTACGTTTCCCAAGGGGTCTAGTTTCCAAAATGGTATGCCATGTGGTTTTTTTTTCTGTCCTGGCACCATAGGGGCTTCCTAAATGCGGCATGCCCCCAGAGCAAAATTTGCTTCCAAAAAGCCAAATGTGACTCCTTCTCTTTTGAGACCTGTAGTGCGCCAGCAGAGCACTTTTCATCCCCATGTTGGGTGTTTTCTGAATCGGGAGAAATTGGGCTTCAAATTTTGGGGGGTATTTTCTGCTATTACCTTTTTTAAAATGTAAAATTTTTGCTAAACCAAGCATTTTTGGTAAAAAAAAATGCTTTTTACATATGCAAAAGTCATGAAACACCTGTGGGGTATTAAGGCTCACTTAATTCCTTGTTACGTTCCTCAAGGGGTCTAGTTTCCAAAATGGTATGCCATGTGTTTTTTTTTTTTTTTGCTGTTTTGGCACCATAGGGGCTTCCTAAATGCAACATGCCCCCAAAAAACCATTTCAGAAAAACGTACTCTCCAAAATCCCCTTGTCGCTCCTTCGCTTCTGAGCCCTCTACTGCGCCCGCCGAACACTTTACATAGACATATGAGGTATGTACTTACTCGAGAGAAATTGGGCTACAAATTCAAGCATAAATTTTATCCTTTTACCCCTTGTAAAAATTCAAAAATTGGGTCTACAAGAACATGCAAGTGTAAAAAATGAAGATATTGAATTTTCTCCTTCACTTTGCTGCTTTTCCTGTGAAGCACTTAAAGGGTTAAAACACTTACTGAATGTTATTTTGAATACTTTGGGGGGTGCAGTTTTTGTAATGGGGTCATTTATGGGGTATTTCTAATATGAAGACCCTTCAAATCCACTTCAAACCTGAACTGGTCCATGAAAAATAGCGAGTTTGAAAATTTTGTGAAAAATTGTAAAATTGCTACTGAACTTTGAAGCCCTCTGATGTCTTCCAATAGTAAAAACATGTCAATTTTATGATGAAAATATAAAGTAGACATATTGTATATGTGAATCCCAAAAAAAAATATTTGGAATATTCATTTTCCTTACAAGCAGAGAGCTTCAAAGTTAGAAAAATGCAAAACTTTCAATTTTTTCATCAAATTTGGGGATTTTTCACTATGAAAGGATGCAAGTTACCACAAAAATTTACCACTATGTTAAAGTAGAATATGTCACGAAAAAACTATCTCGGAATCAGATTGATAAGTAAAAGCATTCCAGAGTTATTAATGTTTAAAGTGACAGTGGTCAGATGTGCAAAAAAGGGCTGCGTCCTAGAGGTGAAAATAGGCTGTGTCCTTAAGGGGTTAAAGAAGTCTATTAACCCTTTAGGCATTTCACAGAAATGAAAGCAAAGTGGAGGCTGAACTTTAAAATGTAATTTTTTTGCAGATTTCTCATTTTAATCAATTTTTTTTCTGTAACACAGAAGACTTATTCCCTCGAATTCTGACATATTTAGAAATATCCCATATGTGGCCGTTTTGCGCTATGTGTCTCTCACACAGGCCTCAGACATGAAGGTGTGCTGTGTGGATTTTGGGGCATCCTTTTAGTTTACGATATTTTGTTGGAATCATATAAAGTTGCATAGGCCTTGGGGTGCAAAAATATTTTTGGGAGACAAGTTGACACTTTCATTGGTACCATTCTGGGGTACATGTTATACTCTGATAGTTTTTTATTTTATTTTTTATAATGTGGTATACATGAAAAAATCTATTCTGCGGTTGTTTTTTATAAAAAAATTTACGTAGTTCGTCATGTGGTATAAATGATTAGTTAACTTTATTCTGCAGGTTGATATGATTATGGCAATAGCAAATTTATATATTTTTTTATATTTTAGTTCATTTATAGCATAAAAACTATTTTTGTAAAAAAAAAAAAAAAAAAGTCATGTTTGTAAATCATCTTATTCTGAGAGCCATAACTTTTTTTTAGTTTTTCACTGACGCAATTGTGTGGGGACTCCTTTTTGTTTTTTTGCACAACATGGCATTTTTGGGGGGACTTTTTGGGTGTGTTTTTTTGGCTGTAAAAAAAAAAAAAAAAAAAAAAATATATATATATATATATATATATATATATAATTCCAATATAAAGCAGCACCTCCTACTATCCAGATAGTTGGGTGCAAGCCCAAAAAAACCTCGGTGCTCCGATTCTCCGGATATAGATGCATGTAAGCAGCACACCAAAATTAGGTGAAAAATCAAGTGCTTTTATTCCAAGGAAAAAATGACAACGTTTCGGCGATCTCACACCGCCATTTTCAAGTGAATTACAAGTGATACAGGTGGGGTTAAATACATCCCCGGATTAGTGACATCATCAACATTTGCATATCATGTGACATCTGACAATTCGTAAATAAAGTGTAACAAATCAAAGAATAAGTGAAAAATAATCAATATAGTGCATTCAATACAATGTGTTAAGTGTACACATCTGTATATCCCGATCTCCTGTAACTCACTGGATTGGGTAGTGATATCATCATATTGCTATTACAGTGACTGTGTAAACATAATAGTGAAATAAAGGGTTAAAAACATTATCAAATCAAGCAGTCCCGTTTGTTTAGCCGGCCTCCCAGCGAACGCGCCATAATCCGCAAGCCCGTGTCCCACATGGGACGCCGGGACTTACTTCTTGTATCACTGGAGTTCAACCAATCATAGTAACGGCGTCCCTAGTAGTCATAGGAACCTTCCGGCTTGTCAGTCCGGCAGTGACGTGCATATCGCTGCCAGGCTCAGTGGCTCTATGCGCATGCTCAGTAAACACTAAGTGATCATCAGCGCCATATTAGCTCAGGGCAAACAGGTAAATGAATGGTAGAAATATAATGAACTGCTGGCAATGCGATTTACTCAATTACTGGAGATATAAAGTGAGTCTCCAACTTTAAGCAATGAAGGCACTTTTCAATCCCAATTACTTAACCCTGCACACATGTTAGAACACAGTCAAGGGGCCTAGACACTTGCCCTCTGCTAAATATTGCTCAGAACTGGGTGCGACTTATGGAATCCATAAGCGTTTTCCCTTTCAGATTGGTGAAACCTCACCTACTGGTTACCGGGACTTTCCACCGGACTGCTATTGTTAATGCAGAGGTGTCAAACGGCTCCCCATCATACATATAGCAGTCATACCAGGGTATATCATTGGGAGTGAATATGTAATAATAGACTATAGATAATATAGAAAGTAAATACTTTATAATAAACTATAATAATATAGGGGCGCCGTCACTATACCGGTAAAAATAAAAATGTTCTAAATATAGACAAAATGAATTTTGCGGATCCATATTGAGGTACTCGGTTCTTTTCTCCGGGCTGCTTGATTGAAACATAGATCTTAGGCAGTTCTAAAATTTCTGAAAAACAGAAAGGTAAGTATTAGTAAATAGTACCACTTATAAATATAACCCCACTGTACTCTAACAGACACTGTAACCCCAACAATTATTACATCATCATTTTCGGCGTTACTACGAACTCTACGTTCAAACCATTTGGTTTGAGTGAATTGAGGTCATATATCCACCTCAGCTCTCTTTTTTGTAGTGTGGAGACCCTATCCCCACCTCTCCTCAATGGTGGGATATGGTCCACCACCATACACTTCAAATCCTGTTCTCGATGTCCCGCATCTAAGAAGTGTTTGGACACTGGTAAATCAACTCTACCTTTCCATATAGAGTATCTATGTTGGTTTAATCTTACTTTAAACTCACATTTTGTCTCCCCGATATAGATAAGTTTACTGGGGCACCATAAAATATAGACCACAAACTCACTTTCACAATTCAGAGTTTTATAGGGTAGGATTTACCTGTTTGGGGGTGCGTGAATGTACTCCCCCTCTGCATGTATCTACAATTCACCTCCTACAGGGAAAGCATCCCTTTACCTGTACCGCTACATACTTTTGTGTTTGAATTTGCTTAGACACATCCGCTTTTACTAATTCATCTTTTAGATTTCTAGCCCTACGATAGGACATGAGGGGCATTTCTTTGAATCCAGGGATATTAGGGAAGCTTTCACTAATTAAGTGCCAATGTTTCTTTAATTTTTGGGCAATCTGTCCTGATACTTCGTTAAAAGGTGGAAATAAATGGTATATGTGTTGTCTGATCCCTTTTTGCTCTGGAATTCCTCTGTCCACTCTTTTCCTCATAGAGCCTCTGTTTCTGTCTATTAACGAGAGTGGGAGGATAACCCCTGGCTATAAACTGTGTTGTCATTTTATTTATAGCCTAGTCTAATTTCTCATTGCTGTTGACAATTCTACAAGCACGTAGAAATTGGCTATATGGTAATGACTCAATCATCGGTCTAGGGTGGCAAGAATTGAATTTCAGTAGAGTGTTGCAATCAGTGGGCTTATAATATAAATCTGTAGAGAGTCTGTGATCTATGATGGAAACTTCTGTGTCCAAGAATTGTACCTTGTCTTGTGAATAGGTGAGGGTGAATTGTAAGTCCCTGTCAACATTGTTAAGATATGTCTGGAATTCCACTAGTTCCTCTCCCGTGCCATCCCAGATCAAGAAGATATCATCTATGTAGCGCCACCACCCCAGGATCTTCCAATATCAAACAACAACAGATTAAACTCAAACATCCGAATCTAACACATAACGAATTACTTGCTATGCAGGGACTGGTCCATGATCATAACCTCATCATCAAGCCGGCAAACAAGGGCGGCGGGGTTGTGATCAAGGACCGGAGTTCCTATCTAAGAGAGGCTTACAGGCAGCTGGGGGATCCAGAGGTGTATAAAGTGTTGCCCAGAGACCCTAGGCGGGAGATTATGGGTAGACTACAGGTGATCATTACTAATGCATTTGAGGCCTTATTGACAAAAAACAGAACTAATTTCTTATGATTGAATATCCGGTCACTCCTCTTCTGTACCTCCTGCCGAAGATACACAAGGTATACAAGGACATAGTCTCCGGCAGAGAGTCAGTATCCAATAATGTATCCATCTTTTTGGATAAAATTTTACGCCAATTTGCGGTTGAAGCACAATCCTACCTACTTGACACCAGTGATTTTTTATCTAAGATCTCACAAACTGTTGTACCTACCAATGCCATAATTGCAAGTTTTGACATTGTTAGCTTGTACACATCAATCCAGCATGAGAGAGGAGTAAGAGCCATTAAAAAGATATTTGTGGGGGCCCTAAAGAGTCTAAAAAGGATAAATATATGCGTGATAAAGTAGACTTTGAACAAGGACTGGTGTTCACATGGAATAAGCAACAGGGCAACAAAGGAAGTGGAGGTAAACCTCGGCGCTTCAATAAGAACACCAAGTTTGGAGGTCGCCCACAAAAGAGACTTCAAGTTACTCACTCTGATTTTCTAACCACCGCGTCAAACACCACTCCGACTGAAGACTCAGATGAAAGGGATTCCATACAGGTGCCTCTCCAACAAAAACCGCAGATCCCTTTAGGCGTTGAACTAGATGGAGAAGGGGGAAGAGGAGAAACGGATCCACGCCGAAATCCGTGGAGGAGAGCCAAGAAGGGCAAATCAGTCACTTGGAAAAAGAACGTGACCCCTCGCTAGTAATGAATTTGACTGATGTAGTACTACCGGATGCCTGTGTCTCGGCTCTAAGCAGGGGTCTGAACTTTGGGCTAGCAGAGGACTTTAAATATGAGAATTTTGAAATAGATTTTTTCAAGGGAGTGAGGAAAATGAACTTGAAGAGGTTTTTTTCTGTCATTCACCCTAATAAAATCACAACAGCAACAGAACATGTTCTAGAAGGGGATAAGCCTTGTAATATCAGTCCGGTGGGTTTTTCTATGGTCTCTGAGTTTTCCGCCAGTGAGGTAGAAATAACCAAATGCCTGGCAGAATTAGCAGGTGACACTGTCTGCTTCGCAGACAAAAAAGAATACTTTCAGAGAGGGAACAAATCTAAATTAGAACCCCCGTTAACCCCTGGCAGTAGTTCAGATTGGTTCCAAAGAGCAGTAAAACAAGAGGTTAAAGCGTTAATCTACCCTAAAGCCAAAATGAATATTCCCATTGAAGAGAAGAACGCGCTCCAATGGTTGTCTGCCCAGCAAGACATTCTTGTCTCAAAAGCAGACAAAGGTGGAGCGGTGGTCGTATGGTCCAAATTGGATCACGACAGGGAAGTAGCGAATCAGCTTGGTAACCTTACGGTATATGAGCCCTTAACGGAAGATCCGATGTACAAAGTCCAAGAAAAGGTATGGGCTCTGCTCAGAAAATTTACTGACAGGGGTGTCATCTCTGAAACCACCGCCACAAAATTGTACAACACGGCCCCCAAAAAACCACACTGGTACATTCTGCCTAAGATTCACAAGTCGGTGAGCCAGCCCCAGGGACGAACCATTGTCTCAGGGATTGGCTCTCCGACTGAATCTTTGTCCAGCTATCTGGATTGGCTTCTGTCCCCCCTGCTTACTCACATGCCGACGTATTTAAAAGACACCGGAGACCTCATCAAAATTTTAGATGATTTCGCCTGGCAGGAAACCTTCTCCCTTGCATCAATCGATGTCGAAAGCCTCTATACCCGCATTCCACATGATGCAGGTATAGAGGCAATCAGGGAGGTACTGCTGGAGTGTGACAAAGGCTCCGATTTTTAGGACTTTGTTACTTGAGTCATTAAGAGTGATTCTTGAGAATAATGTCTTTCAACAGGAGGGTAGATGGTACAGGCAACACCAAGGTACGGCGATGGGTACACCCATCTCCTGTACCTTTGCGAACCTGTACCTCTCTATGTTTGAGAGGAAATATATTTTTTCTACCCGTAACCCATACATTGGACACATCAAACTCATTCTAGGTTTTGTAGATGACGTGTTCATTGTATGGAAGGGAGGTCCCAATATCTTAATCGAAATGAAATGAACATTACATTCACCACTAGCTATGGGGGAGAATCCCTTGAATTCCTGGACACCAAGATCTGGGTAAGAGACAATCAACTGGCCACTACAGGATTTAGGAAGGAGATATCAAGGAATGCTCTTCTTTACTATGCCAGTTCCCATAGTGAAGAGGAGCATCCCTTACAGCCAGTTCCTTAGACTCAAGCGGATTAACAGCAGTCCCGATTTATATAGAGTTGATTTACCAGTGTCCAAACACTTCTTAGATGCGGGACATCGAGAACAGGATTTCAAGTCTATGGTGGTGGACCATATCCCACCATTGAGGAGAGGTGGGGATAGGGTCTCCACACTACAAAAAAGAGAGCTGAGGTGGATATATGACCTCAATTCACTCAAACCAAATGGTTTGAATGTAGAGTTCGTAGTAACACCGAAAATTATGATGTAATAATTGTTGTTGGGGTTACAGTGTCTGTTAGAGTACAGTGTAGTTATATTTATAAGTGGTACTATTTACTAATACTTACCTTTCTGTTTTTCAGAAATTTTAGAACTGTCTAAGATCTACGTTACAATCAAGCAGCCCGGAGAAAAAAACCGAGTACCTCAATATGGATCCGCAAAATGTACTTTGTCTATATTTAGAACATTTTAATTTTTAATGTTATAGTGACGGCGCCCCTATATTATTATAGTTTATTATAAAGTATTTACTTTCTATATAATCTATATTCTATTATTACATATTCACTCCCAATGATATACCCTGGTATGACTGCTATATGTATGATGGGGAGTCGTTTGACACCTCTGCATTAACAATAGCAGTCTGGGGGCGTGGCCTGGCAGCCGGAGCGCATGGTCGCAGGTTAGAGGAGCTCCGCACATAAACCCACCAAGCGACTAAGATACCGCTCGACACCGCTCTTCATTGGACCCCACTGTCTCGGAAACACTCGCAGCTATGCCAGCATGGCAGCGAAAGCCAAATAAAACCGGTGCACTGGAGAAATTTCAGTTTGTGCCCCGCTCGGCCGCCTCACAAGATGGCGCCGGCGGCCATGCTACTTCTTCCCGGCGGACTCACGGGAGGTAGAAGACACTTACCAGCCTCAGCAGTCTCAGCGCAGACCCTCCTCAGTGCCGGCAGCACGGCCAGAGCGGCGCTCCACATCTCCGGAGGCAGCTGAGCCTCCCTGCACGTCCACAGATGCAAACAAGAAGAGAGCCTCATCTAGCAGCCCTCCGGTCTCTCTGGCTGGAAGCTCCCCGGCACGCAGCCCGATCCCGGGGCGTTCTCTCCTGCTACCCAATACTGCACAAAACGAGGTAGGACATCAAGGGGCTCCTGCATGGGGGGATATGGCAATTGATGATCCCCTAGCCAATGTGCCTGTCTCCAATCAGGCACTAACAGACAGCGCCCTTAAAGACATGCTGTTGCTACTGCGTTCTTCCTTTATACAGGACATGCACAAGCTAGTAAACCCCATCAATACCTCAATGCTAGCTTTGTAGGGTAGATTGGATCATGTGGAGCAAAAATTTGGGGAATTTGCCACCTCTCATAATTCCCTCATAGACAAAACTAATGATGTGGAGGATGAAGTTCTGGCTTTAAAACTCAAAGTGGCGGACCTAGAAGACAGGTGCCGCCGCAATAATATCAAACTGTGTGGGGTTCCTGAAAATGTGGCTCCAGCAGATATTCCGAATTTTGTCCTCTCCTTGATCAAAACCACACTGCCTAATTGCCCAGCATCTGAACTCATAGTGGACAGGGCGCACAGGGTTCCTAGACCCAAGCATTTAGAAGACACTGTGCCACGCGATGTCCTGGCACGCGTCCATTTCTTCCACGTGAAAGAACAGTTAATGGAACATGCACGCCGCAACAATGGTTTAAATTGTTTACCTTCTCCCTACCATAGAATTACGGTCTATGCAGATCTGTCTGCAACTACCCATGCAGGGCTCTTCTTCCCATCACCACTGCTCTACGCTCTGCTAAGATCATGTACCGATGGGGCTTCCCTGTCCGCCTGCTCATTAGACATGAACACTCCCTGCACGTTATTCACACTCTCCAGGAGGATGAGAAACTCTTGAAACAATGGGACATTGTACCAATATTTCCCGCAGTGAGAAATAAATCCCCGAATACCCCGGATGGAAGGAGAGACTGAGCTTTGGCCTGAACGTCTCCCTTACCAGGCGGTGTGCATCAGACAGTCCTAAGTGTGGGCTCCAGTGCTGTGACCACGTTGCACGGTACCCAAAATGGACTCTGACCCCTACTGTCTGTGGGATAGCCACTGCTATGGCAAGCTATCCTTTTTGTTTGTTTTGCGATTTTCTTGTTGTTTGATTATTATCTGTTTTCCTTATTTTGGTGTCTCCATATTACTAAGTCTACATGAAGTACTCTGTGTTTGCACGGCAGGCGCACGCTGGCTGGGAGGTGCGTCTTGTCGCCCTATTATCCATTACCAACAGTTGATTTATCAGATGATTAACCTATTATTGTTATGGCTATAACTTTCACCAATTTGAATGTGAACGGGTTAAATGCCCCCCATAGACAATCACACTTATGGAAGGAAGCTAGATCGTTAAACAGTGATATCTTATGTGTTCAAGAATCTCATTTATTACCTAAAGATGCATATTGGTTACGTCACATCTTTCATTCTCATTTCAGCTCCAAAGCAAGGGGAGTTTTTAAAGCTGTTAGGAACACTGTCGCATTCACTTTGCAAGAAGTTGTCGCTGACAAACAAGGGAGGTATGTCATACTTCGTTTCACCATCAACGCTACTCCACTTACCATTGTATCATTATATGCTCCAAACACTGGCCAACTACGGTTTTTAAAACGCTTAATGACAAAAGTTAAAAGCACAGCCTGGGGTTCCTTAATGATTTGTGGGGATTTTAACATGATTGTTGACACCACTTTAGACTCTACATCCTCCTCTCGCTTTCATTCCGCCTCACTAACCCCGCTTATCTCTTCTGAAGACCTATACGATATATATGGCGCATACACCACACCTCAGAAAAAGCCTTCACCTTTTTATCTGGAGTACACAATTCATACTCTCGTATAGATTTGTTTCTAGTAGATAGGTCCTTAATTAACTTATCTCTTCACTCTGATATAAAACCAATAACTTGGTCAGATCACGCAGCAATGGTGTTGAAAATCCGAGATCACGCGTCACCCCCCCCCCCCAACCTATGCTTGGCGCGGCAACCCCTACCTATGGTCCCATTCGGTTTATGGGTCTTGCTTACAAAAAGACATAGCAGACTATTTTGCACAGAACTCGGGCTCTGTGGAGGATGCTATTCTTGTATGGAACTGCCACAAGGCCGTAGTACGCGGGTTCTGCATCAAGTATAGCTCTATTTTAAAAAGACAAAGGGAACAACTTCTCAATGATACACTGGGCAGTCTTAAACAAGCTGAATTAGTCAATCAAACATTCCCCTCCCCTTCAAACGCAGAAGAGGTTTCTAGTGTGAGAAGAGAATTGCGATGTTTACTCCTTTCCTCTTATGAAAAGTCTCATAGAAAACTCCAGGCACAATATTACTCACAGAATAATAAAGCTAGCAAATTGCTAGCCAACCGATTGAAACATCGTCAAGCAAATAAATGGGAGTAAAAGGCTTTCGTTCCTTTTACTCCCATTTATATAATTTGCAGGACTCTATAGCTACCCCTCCGGATCTATCATCCTCCATACAATCATATCTCTCCAGTCTCCATCTCCCTTCCCTGTCTCAAACACAACTTCAAACTCTCAACTGCGACATCACGATTTCGTCAGTCCTAAAGATCATTAAATCCCTCCCCAACGGCAAGGCCCCAGGCCCAGGCGGCTTTGCTTCATCCTATTATAACATTTTTATTGAATTGCTGTCCCCATAATATCCGCAACACCCAAAGACATGATTCTGCAAATTAATATTTCTACATACAGCTGAGTAATTGCTTTAGTAATATTTATATAACTGTGTTATATTTGTTATGTATTGTTCCTTGGCCACGTTGTTTTCTTTGGCCAATCTTTCCTTTGTTGTAAATTTCTCAAAAAAAATCCAATAAAAATTATTTAAACCAGAATTGCTGGCCCCACATTTTGTGGAATTCTGTCAATCTGCGATCCGCACGGGTAACTTCCCAACGGAAAACTTGCAAGCAACCATCACTACTCTGCCGAAGCCAGGGAAAGAGCCAGACAGTCCTCGGAATTTTCGGCCTATCTCGCTCTTAAACCAAGATATAAAAATTTACACAAAGCTCCTGGCATGTCGCCTCGCCACCGTACTACCGTCCCTGGTACATGTAGACCAGTCAGGTTTTGTCGCTGGTCGACAGGGCTCTGATAACACGCGAAGACTTCTCAATATTTTTTACCACCTTGAGCGCACCTCCACCCCGGCAGTAATACTCCATTAGATGCGGAGAAGGCGTTTGACCGACTTCGTTGGTCATTTGCCTTTTCAGTCTTATCGCATATGGGGTTTGATGGGAATATCATGTCTGCCCTTGCATCCTTATATTCCACACCTACAGCTCAAGTCCTGGCGAACGGTACTTTATCAGACCCGTTCCCTATATCTAATGGCTCTAGGCAGGGCTGCCCCCTCTCCCCATTGATTTATGTCCTGGCTATGGAACCTCTCGCCCAATCGATCAGACAAGACAGGAGAATATCGGGAGTCGCCATAGGTACAGGTGTACATACCATTTCACTCTATGCGGATGATGTCATACTGTCATTGACTGATCCAACCGCATCAATCCCTGTATTGTTAACACATATATCTAATTATGGCACCCTATCCTACTATCATCTCAATAATGCCAAAACACAAGCGCTACCTATCAACCTCTCCTCCTTGGAGTTATCAAAACTTCAGAACACATATCCTTTTGATTGGCGGTCATCGAACTTACAGTACCTAGGCATACATCTATCCTACCCCTCCAAATTACTATACACAGAGAACTATGAGACACTTTTGACCTCTCTCCAAAACTACATGAATCACTTAGCTAAATCAGAGATCTCATGGGTGGGCAGAGTAGCCACGTATAAAATGCTTCTCCTGCCAAAGTTGCTATATTTGTTCAGAACTCTTCCTATATCGCTTCCTTCCTCCTTTTTTCTCAAGGCACAAAAAGCACTCTCTTCTTTTATTTGGGCTGGAAAGAAACCCAGGTTGTCCTCCCACATTATGTCACGACCTAGATTAGAGGGAGGATTAGGTGTTCCGAACCTTCACTTCTACTACATAGCTACTTTAGTATCCATGGTTAAGCGTTGGTGTTGCAACTCACAGCCCCTCCCTTGGCTCGACATAAAAAACTATTCTGCTGCCCCATTCTCAGTGAAAGATGTCTTATATGCCCCCTTTTGGAACACTCCTCCCCCCCCCCCCCCCCACTTACGAACGCATCTTATAAGGCGTGGATGTACTTTCTCTCTAATATGGCTAATCCAATTCCCTTATTAAGAAATGACATCCCACTAACGTTCCTACAAGCTAACATCCCCAACTTAGATTTGTCTTCATGGATTGCGAGAGGCATTACGCAAGTCCGACAATTGTCTGAAGGAGGAGTGTTGCTGTCTTACTCATATTTAACAAAAAAAATTAACATCCCACCCAAGGATTTTTATACATTTTTGCAACTTAGACACTTCTTGCAAGGTCTAGCCCCGACTCAAGGAAATCCAGATGGGTCAGCTTTCCACTTACTCAAATCACCTCGAAAAGGCCTAAAACCTTTTTACTCAGCTCTAATGCAAACAGGGAGACAATCTAACCCTTACCCCTTGAGGTTATGGGAAAGGGAACTTCACTTGTCCTTTTCCCCATCCATGTGGCAGGAAGCATTTCGCAATATTCAAAAAGCCTTCCAATGCTCCTCACATGTTGAGTCTTCCTTTAAGACAATTCTTTGATGGTATCACACCCCTGATAAATTAGCCATATTTTATCATTCAATATCGGACAAATGTTGGCGGGGTTGTGGCCATAAGGGTACTCTATTCCATGTATTATGGACATGTCCCCACATTAAAGCCTTCTGGCTTGCATGTGCTGATCTAATGAGAGGTGTTTTGGGTGCGAACATACCTTGGTCGCCTCAATCTGTGTTATTGTTTATGTCTCTGTCAGCAGTATCTGTCTCTGACCGGGATCTAGACTGCATCATATGTATAATAGCTAAAACGGCCTTAGTTAGTCACTGGAAATCGAATGCCACCCCCTCAATTGATTCTGTTATTGCAAAAATCAATACCACTTTTTCTTATGAAAAAATAATTGTCCTAGGATCTAATAATTTCCAGCGCTTTGAAAAAAGATGAAGGGGTTGGTCCGCATCCCCATATTGTATAGACATTTGACCATTAGAGTGTCGTTTATCAACCTCACTAATCTCCATTCACTGCTCCAACTCATTTCATAGCCACTCTTCAATTATAGCTCATCCACCACACGGAGTACATAACTGAGTTTATATGCATTCCTCTGGACAATATTAGACTATTC
The DNA here is from genome assembly GCF_029499605.1 of Hyla sarda. Taxonomy (NCBI): domain Eukaryota; kingdom Metazoa; phylum Chordata; class Amphibia; order Anura; family Hylidae; genus Hyla; species Hyla sarda. Next base: position 301,230,664 of record NC_079191.1, read on the forward strand.
TTGACCCGAAATCTAGATATTGCTCACGACTCTATATGGCACACCTTTGTTTTGTTCGGTTAGTTAGTTTTCCTTTGTTATTTACTTTAACGCTGTAAGAAGGAAAGAAAGAACAATGGCTTGTATGTGATACTGTACCCATGCATGATGTCATCTTTTGCATGCCGGCACGTCAGTAGATGTTTATTATTTTTTTGGATTTTTTTTTTTGTAGTGTTGCAAAACTTTAATAAAAACTATTTAAAAAAAAAAAAAAATAGCAGTCTGGTGGAAAGTCCCTGTAACCAGTAGGTGAGGTTTCACCAATCTGGAAGGGATGACGCGTACTTTGGGGCCCTAAGGATTCCATAAGTCGCACCCAGTTCTGAGCAATATTTAGCAGAGGGCAAGTGTCTAGGCCCCTTGACTGTGTTCTAACATGTGTGCAGGGTTAAAGGACATGTCCGGTGCTCACTTTTCTTATTGTATCCGTTCCGGGCTGCAAAAAAAAAAGAAAATAAGCTTTCTCTTGCCTGCCTATGCTTCCCCGGTGCTCCGGTACAGGGGTTCGGTCCCCGGGCTGTATTCTCCTTACTTCCTGTTAGCCCGGCACGTCACAAGGAGCTTCAGCCTATCACCGGCCGAGGCCGGAACGGATAAAATAAGATAAAATAAGAAAAGTGAGCACCGGACATCTCCTTTAAGTAATTGGGATTGAAAAGTGCCTTCATTGCTTAAAGTTGGAGGCTCACTTTATATCTCCAGTAATTTAGTAAATCGCTTTGCCAGCAGTTCATTATATTTCTACCATTCATTTACCTGTTTGCCCTGAGCTAATGTGGCGCTGATGATCACTTAGTGTTTACTGAGCATGCGCTGAGAGCCACTGAGCCTTGCAGCGATATGCACGTCACTGCCGGACTGACTAGCCGGAAGGTTCCTATGACTACTAGGGACGCCGTTACTATGATTGGTTGAACTCCGGTGATACTGGAAGTAAGTCCCGGCGTCCCATGTGGGACACGGGCTTGCGGATTATGGCGCGTTCGCTGGGAGGCCGGCTAAACAAACGGGACTGCTTGATTTGATAATGTTTTTAACCCTTTATTTCACTATTATGTTTACACAGTCACTGTAATATCAATATGATGATATCACTACCCGATCCTGTGAGTTACAGGAGATCGAGATATACAGATGTGTACACTTAAACACTATTGTATTGAATGCACTATATTGATTATTTTTCACTTATTCGTTTGAATTGTTATACTTTATTTACGAATTGTCAGATGTCACATGATATGCAAATGTTGATGATGTCACTAACCCGGGGACATATTTAACCCCGCCTGTATCACTTGTAAATCACTTGAAAATGGCGCAGAAACTTTGTCATTTTTTCCTTGGAATAAAAGCACTTGATTTTTCACCTAATTTTGGTGTGCTGCCTACATGCATATATAACATTTATTTTATAATAAAAAAAAAAAAAATTTTAAACTTTTTTCCCCCCATTTTTTTTCACTTTTTTTTTGTCACACATCTGTACTCCATTGAATTATGCCTATGTCTGTCAGTTTACACTGACAGACATAGGATAGATCACACTCTACCTCAGGTAGAGACTGATCTGCTCCTGTTGCCATGACAACAGAGGCCACTGTGCTCTCTGCTTCCACTTTACAGAGTGCCGATCGGTGACAGAGGGAGCTCCCTCCCTCTGTAACCCTAATAGATGCTGCGGTCACAGTGACCACCGCATCTGCGCTCCAATCCTGAGTGCTGCGGGTGCCCTCCTCTGATGGGGTCCCCCTCACCACCGATCACTTCACTGATGGAGGTGGAAGGAGGAGACCCCCGCCAGATCCCTGCTATCGGTCCGTCTGTACTGACAGACCAATGGCAGAGTTCTCCGGCAGGGGACCGCTGCGATTGGTCCCTAGCCGGCCTCAGCCGAGCTCGGTAAGCTGCCACAGCGCCCAGCTGTAATGATGCGAGAAGTCATCCCTAATCACGACGTACATGTACCTGATTATGCGAGAACGGGTTAAACTGATATAGACCAAAGTAATCCTGTGGTCATAAAATGTATAATAAGTGAACATTCTATAATGATGCATGCACAGTATGTTTCAAGTAAGAACTAAGCATATTTATTATGGACAAATTAAACTAAATGTGATGCTCTGTATGGTATAATCACCCCATTAATAACACAATTTTTTTTTTACTTTAATGTTAGTATAACTTTTAATTATATACAGCACTTGAGTAAACAAAAGTAAAATGGTAATTAATAGAACATATGTACATGTGCAACAGGTTACATATGTCACTATGCGAAAACATGTTTCTCCATTAGAATAAAATCTAGCAGACATTTTCCTTTAAATGGTCACACTCGTTTTAAAACACTTAATGTGTTGTAGAGTATGTTTAGACCCCACCTGATCAGTAGAATGAGAAAGGAGAAGCGCACACTTAACGCATTCTCTCTTGGCACTGTGTCACATGACCGAGATGATCACATAATGCAAGACTGTGGGGAGTCTTGGTCAGATAGACATAGAGCCTGTTCAAAGATCGGTCAGGGTCTTATACTTAGAACCTGACCGATCAAAACATTTGAGGACATAGCAAAGAAGTTTTTTTTTTTTTTTTTATAATGACATTAATACAATGTTACATTATTAGAATAACAGTGAAACCTTTCCAAAAGACCATATTCCAGACCATTATTTTCAGTGGCAGATTTTTAATTCACATTTATTATGCATTCTTTGAGAAAATGATAACAAAGTAAAGTGAAAATTCCAACTTTATTTACGTCATATTAATCCCTTGGGGACTAAGCCCAATTTGACCTTAACTACTTAAAGGGGTACTCCGGCGTTAAGACATCTTATCCCCTATCCAAAGGATGGGGGATAAGATGCCTGACCGCGGGGACCCCCGTGATCTTCCATGCCGCACCCCTTTAGAATCAGCCCCCGGAGCATTCTCGGAGCATAGTGACGCCACGGCTCCGCCCCCGTGAGACGTCACGGCTCTGCCCCCTCAATGCAAGCCTATGGAGGGGGCGTGGCAGCTGTGCTCAACAGGTGTCTGACAAACAAATTCTCTCTCCGAAAGCTCAAAGGCGCTCCTCCTTTTCTGAGCATTGTAGTGCGCCAGCAGAGCACTTGACGTCCACACATGGGGTATTTCCATACTCAGAAGAACGGGGTTACAAATTTTGGGGGTCAATTTCTCCATTACCCTTTGCAAAAATGGTAAATTTGGGGAAAAAAAACTTCACTTTATTGAAAACATTTCTTTTTCATTTACACATCCGACGTTAACAAAAAGTCGTCAAACACCTGTTTGGTGTTAAAGGGGTATTCCAGTATATTTTTTTTACTATGTTACAGGGGCTGTAAAGTTAGTGTAGTTCATAATATAATGTCTGTACCTGTGTGTGACGGTTTTCTCACAATTCTTCTGTGATTTTCACTCCCATATTTATTTTTAACAGCATACAAAATTACTATTGTCTGAGATTTTTCCCAGCTTGCAATGCGGCCGAGACCTAACTCACTAGTCAGCTGATAACAGGGAGCCTGTCTGCTTCAATGGGTGGAGGGATCGCTGAAAGATATCAATCTGCAACAGCTGTAGGCACCCTGATTGAAAACCACACTGGTTTGAATGGATGCAGCTCATTTATGTTTCAATGGTGGGAGGGAGGAAGATGGAATTGTGGGATTTGTAGTCAAAAATAGAATAGTCAAACATGAAATACAAGTTCACAAAAAGCTAGCCACAGTGTTATGGTAATCTCACAACATAGCCATTTAGCCCCAAGACAAGGGCAGATTCTTCCTAAGCATGTCTATTACTGCCTGGCAGTTAAGTACTAAAATCACCTTATGGTGGATAACCCCTTTAAGGCTCACTGCACCCCTTGTTACGTGCCTTGAGGGGTGTAGCTTCCAAAATAGTATGCCATGTGGTGTTTTATTTTTTTATTTTTTTTGCTGTTCTGGCACAATAGAGGCTTCCTAAATGAGACATGCCCCCAAAAACCATTTCAGCAAGATTCACTCTCCAAAATCCCATTGTTGCTTTTTCCCTTCTGAGCCCTCTACTGCGCCCGCCTAACACTTCACATACACGAGGCATTTCCTTACTCTAGGAGGAATTGGGTTACAAATTTTGGGGGGCTTTTTCTCCTATTACCCCTTGTAAAAATGTAAAAACTGGGTCTACAAGAACATGTGAGTGTGAAAAATGAAGATTTTGAAATTCTCCTTCACTTTGCTGCTATTCCTGTGAAACATCTAAAGGGTTAACAAACTTTCTGAATATAATTTCGAATACTTTGAGGGGTGCAGTTTCTATAATGGGGTCATTTATGGGGTATTTCTAATAAGAAGGCCCTTCAAATCCACTTCAAAACTGAACTGGTCCCTGAAAAGTTCAGATTTTGAAAATTTCGTGAACAATTAGAAAATTGCTGCTGAATTTGAAGCCCTCTGATGTCTTCCAAAAGTAAAAACATGTCAACTTTATGATGCAAACAGAAAAGTAGACATATTGTATACATATATACTTTATTTTGAATGTCTATTTTCCTTACAAGCAGAGAGCTTCAAAGTTAGAAAAGTGCAAAATTTTCAATTTTTTCATAACCTTTTGGAATTTTTCACTAAGAAATGATGCAAGTATCGACAAAAATTTACCACTAACATAAAGTAGAATATGTCACGAAAAAACGATCTTGGAATCAGAATGAAAAGTAAAAGCATCCCAGAGTTATTAATGCTTAAAGTGACAGTGGTCCGATGTGTGACAGCTTGCTCTTTCTGAGTGTTGCTGTGTAAGAGGGGGCGTGAAAGAGGAGTTTCAAAAACTGTGATTATCTGTTGTGCGGAGTGAATCTGTGGAGTGGGTGCGACTGCCTATAGCCCACATTCATATTTTGGGTAAGTTTTTCTCTTTTGCACATAGTGGGATAACTGTTAGAGTTTAAACACCCTTTTTTTTTTTTTCTCTCTGTTCCACCTCTAGGGGGAGGAGGAGTAGATTGGGCACAGGTGTATAAATCTTAGCTTGGGACTCTTATTGAGAGCTTGCTCTTTCTGAGTGTTGCTGTGTAAGAGGGGGCGTGAAAGAGGAGTTTCAAAAACTGGAGTTTGAAAGCAGGAGGTTGAGATCGCTGTGAGTGTTAATTTCTGAACGCACAAGGTCTACAAAAAATTTTTAAGTGTAATTTTGACTGTCTGTTTTTTCCTATACATTTGTGAAATCCCCATAACTAGATGGCCTCCATGTTGGAAAATGCAGTCCAATGTACATCCTGTTCAATGTATGCAATCCTTGAACAACAGTTTGAGGGTGCATATTGTTGTGCGAGATGTGTGCTAGTTGTCCGTTTGGAAGCCCAGATCCTGCATCTAGAGGGGCGACTGGCAACAATGAGAAGCATTAACAACATGGAGAGGAGTCTGCTGCTCACTGAGCAGGCACTCTCGGGAGTAGAGGTGGGGGAGGACAGTGGGACGGAGTTGCAGGACAGTCAGGCAGTTAGCTGGGTTACAGTTAGAAAGAGGGGTAGGGGAAAAAGTGTCAGGGAGGCTAGTCCTGAACTGGCACACCCCAACAAGTTTGCCCGCTTGGCAGATGAGGGGGATGCCATTACAGAGCTAGGAGAACTGCAGCAGGATACCACCTCTGACCGCCAGGGGGGTGTCTGCTCCAGTAAAGAGGGAGGGAGGAGTACAGGGCAGGCCAGACAGGTACTAGTGGTGGGGGACTCAATTATTAGGGGGACAGACAGGGCAATCTGTCACAAAGACCAGGATCGCCGAACAGTGTGTTGTCTGCCTGGCGCACGAGTTCGGCACATCGCGGATCGGGTTGACAGGTTGTTGGGCGGGGCTGGAGAGGACCCAGCAGTCATGGTACATATTGGCACCAATGACAAAGTAAGAGGTAGGTGGAGTGTCCTTAAAAATGATTTCAGGGACTTAGGCCGCAAGCTTAAGGCAAGGACCTCCAAGGTAGTCTTTTCTGAAATACTACCAGTACCACGAGCCGCACCAGAGAGGCAGCGGGAGATCAGGGAGGTAAACAAGTGGCTCAGAAGCTGGTGTAGGAAGGAAGGGTTTGGGTTCATGGAGAACTGGGCTGACTTCGCTGTCGGTTACCGGCTCTACCGTAGGGACGGGCTGCACCTCAATGGGGAAGGTGCAGCTTTGCTTGGGGAGAAGATGGCTAGAAGGGTGGAGGAGTGTTTAAACTAGGGACTTGGGGGGAGGGAACCTACAGCAAAGAGGGGGAAGATAGTGTAGATAGAGAGGTGGGAATTATAAATGTACCTGGGGGTGGAGCGGAGGGAGGGGTTAGAATAGTTAATAGGAATAAGCTTCATAGGAAAATAAAACTTACACCCTTGAATCCCATTAACCCCAATAACATAAAGGATGGAAATGTAAAGTGTATGTTCACAAATGCCAGAAGCCTAGCAAATAAAATGGGGGAGCTTGAGGCCTTGATACTGGAGGAACATATTGATATAGTTGGGGTCACTGAGACATGGCTGGACTCCTCGCATGACTGGGCTGTCAATCTGCAGGGGTTTACATTGTTTCGCAAGGATAGAATGAACAGAAAAGGTGGTGGAGTCTGTCTGTATGTAAGAAGTGGTATGAAAGTCAGTGTGAACGATGCCATAGTGTGTGATGATTCTGAGGATGTGGAATCATTGTGGGTAGAATTACAAAAGGAGGGAAATACTGAAAAAATAATATTTGGGGTAATCTACAGACCCCCTAATATCACTGAAGAGATAGAAGTTCAGCTTCATAAACAAATAGAGAGGGCCGCCCGGGCAGGTACAGTGGTAATAATGGGAGATTTTAACTATCCAGATATAGATTGGGGTCCGGGGTTGGCTAAAACTACAAAGGGGCGACAATTCCTAAATTTATTGCAGGATAATTTTATGGGCCAGTTTGTGGAGGACCCAACAAGAAGTGATGCCTTGTTGGATCTGATCATTTCCAACAACGCAGAGCTGGTTGGGAATGTAACTGTGCGGGAAAACCTTGGGAATAGCGACCACAATATAGTTACTTTTGACTTAAAATGTAGAAAACAAAGACAGGCGGGGAAGGCAAAAACATATAACTTTAAAAAGGCAAATTTCCCTGGGCTGAGATCTGCACTACAGGACATAGACTGGGGGGAGGTGTTCTCAAATACTGATACAGAAGGTAAATGGGACATCTTTAAAGCAACTCTAAATAACTATACAGCTAAATATATACCAAAGGGGAACAAATATAAACGATTAAAACTAAATCCTACATGGCTGACACATGATGTTAAAAGAGCAATAAACAACAAAAAAATAGCCTTCAAAAAATACAAATCTGATGGGTCAGCTATAACATTTAAACAGTACAAGGAGCTTAATAAAATCTGTAAAAATGTAATAAAAACAGCAAAAATTCAAAATGAGAGACAGGTGGCCAAAGAAAGCAAAACTAATCCTAAATATTTTTTTAGACATATAAATGCAAAAAAACCAAGGACAGAGCATGTAGGACCCCTTAATAATGATAATGGGGAGGTTGTCACAGGCGATCAAGAGAAGGCGGAGCTACTGAATGGGTTCTTTAGTTCTGTATACACTATGGAAGAAGGAGCTGACATTGGCCAGGTCGGTGCTGGTAACACATCATGTAATGTACTGAACTGGCTTAATGTAGAGATGGTACAAGGTAAGTTAAGTGATATAAATGTAAGCAAATCCCCAGGACCGGATGGACTACACCCAAGAGTTCTTAGAGAGGTAAGTTCAGTAATATCTGTACCCCTGTTCATGATATTTAGAGATTCTCTGGTGTCTGGTATTGTGCAAAGGGACTGGCGCAAGGCGAATGTGGTGCCAATCTTCAAAAAGGGCTCTAGGTCTTCCCCAGGAAACTATAGACCGGTAAGTTTAACGTGCATTGTGGGTAAATTGTTTGAAGGACTTATAAGGGATTACATACAGGAATACATAGGGGATAATTGTATTATAAGTGATAGCCAGCATGGGTTTACTAAGGATAGAAGTTGTCAAACCAATCTAATTTGCTTTTATGAAGAGGTGAGTAGAAGCCTTGACAGAGGAATGGCTGTGGATATAGTGTTTCTGGATTTTGCTAAAGCATTTGATACTGTCCCTCATAGACGTCTGACAGGTAAGTTAAGGTCTTTGGGTTTGGAAATTTTAGTTTGTAACTGGATTGAACACTGGCTCATGGATCGTACCCAGAGAGTGGTGGTCAATGATTCGTACTCTGATTGGTCCCCGGTTATTAGTGGTGTACCCCAAGGTTCAGTACTGGGCCCTCTGTTGTTTAATTTATTTATTAATGATATAGAGGATGGTATTAACAGCTCTGTTTCTATCTTTGCAGATGACACCAAGCTTTGTAGCACGGTACAGTCTATAGAGGATGTGCATAAGTTACAAGATGACTTGGATAGACTAAGTGTCTGGGCATCCACTTGGCAAATGAGGTTCAATGTGGATAAATGTAAAGTTATGCATCTGGGTACTAATAACCTGCATGCATCGTATGTCTTAGGGGGGATTAAACTGGCAGAGTCACTGGTAGAGAAGGATCTGGGTGTACTTGTAGATCACAGACTACAGAATAGCATACAATGTCAGGCTGCTGCTTCCAAAGCCGGCAGGATATTGTCATGTATCAAAAGAGGCATGGACTCAAGGGACAGGGACATAATACTCCCCCTTTATAAATCATTGGTACGGCCTTACCTGGAATATGCTGTTCAGTTTTGGGCACCTGTCCATAAAAGGGACACTGCGGAGTTGGAAAGGGTGCAGAGACGCGCGACTAAACTAATATGGGGAATGGAACATCTTAGCTATGAGGAGCGATTAAAGGAGTTACAATTGTTTAGTCTTGAGAAGAGACGTTAAAGGGGGGATATGATAAACGTATATAAGTATATTAATGGCCCATACAAAAAATATGGAGAAAAACTGTTCCAGGTTAAACCCCCCCAAAGGACGAGGGGGCACTCCCTCCGTCTGGAGAAGAAAAAGTTTAGTCTCAAGGGGCGACACGCCTTCTTTACCATGAGAACTGTGAACTTATGGAACAGTCTACCTCAGGAACTGGTCACAGCAGGAACAATTAACAGCTTTAAAACAGGATTAGATACATTCCTGGAACAAAATAAGATTAATGCTTATGAAGAAATATAAAATCTCATCCCTTCCCCAATATCGCGCCACACCCCTACCCCTTAATTCCCTGGTTGAACTTGATGGACATATGTCTTTTTTCGACCGTACTAACTATGTAACTATGTAAAAACGCTCTGGTCTTTAACCTCTTAAGGACCCATGATGTACCGCTACGTCATGAGTCCGCTCCCGATCTATAACGGTGTGGCCCCGCGTCATAGCGGGTCGGGCACAGCCTCTAACAAAGGCCGGGACCCGTGGCTAATAGCGCGCTGCATTGATCGCGGTGCTGCGCGCTATTAACCCTTTAGACACTGCGTTCAAAGTTGAACCCGTGTCTAAAGTGAAAGTAAAACCATGCCGATTAGCTCAGGGAGCTGTTCGGGATCGCCGCTGCGAAATCACGGCATACCGAACAGCTTACATGACAGACGGAGGATCCCTACCTGCCTCCATGCAGTCCAATCGCCGAATGACTGTTCAGTGCCTGAGATCCAGGCATGAGTACTCAAGCGGCAGAATCAACGATCAGTGGTTTCTTATGAGAAACCAGTGATCAATGTAAAAGATCAGTGTGTGCAGTGTTATAGCTCCCTATGGGAACTATAACATTGCAAAAAAAAAAGGGAAAAAAATAAGTGAATAAAGATCATTTAACCCCTTCCCTAGTAAAAGTTTGAATCACCCCCCTTTTGTCATTAAAAAAAAACTGTGTAAATAAAAATAAACATGTGGTATAGCCGCGTGCGGAAATGTCCGAATTATAAAAATATATCGTTAATTAAACCGCACGGTCAAATAGTGCATTTTTGGTCACTTTTTATATCATGAAAAAATGAATAAAAACTGATCAATAAGTCCTATCAATGCAAATATGGTACCACTAAAAACTTCAGATCACGGCACAAAAAATGAGCCCTCCTACTGCCCCATATGCGGAAAAAAAAAAGTTATAGGGGTTAGAAGAGGACAATTTTAAACATATACATTTTCCTGCATGTAGTTATGATTTTTTGCAGAAGTACGACAAAATCAAACCTACAAGTAGGGTATCATTTTAATCTTATGGACCTACAGAATAAAGTGAAGGTGTCATTTTTACCTAAATATGTACTGTGTAGAAACAAAAGCCCCCAAAAGTTACAAAATGTTTTTTTTTTTTTTTCAATTTTGTCTCACAATGTTTTTTTTCCGTTTCGCCATAGATTTTTGGGTAAAATGACTGATGTCATTACAAAGTAGAATTGGTGGCACAAAAAATAAGCCATCTTATGGATTTTTAGGTGCAAAATTGAAAGAGTTATGATTTTGTAACCCCTTAAGGACCATGGGCGTAATGTTACGCCCTTGCGCCCTGGTACTTGAGGACCAAGGGCGTACCTGTACGCCCGTGGGAATTTCGGTCCCCGACGGGCGGGGACCGGACCGGGGTGACCGCTGATTTCTATCAGCAGGCACCCTGCGCAAATGCCCAGGGGGGTCATCAGACCCCCCCCCATGTCGGCGATCGGCGCAAATCGCAAGTGAATTCACACTTGCGATTTGCGCGATTACGGGTCATTACGGGTCTATGGTGACCCGGAATATAAGGGGGATCGCGGGTGTCTAAGACACCCACAATCCCCCTGAAGAGACAGGAGTGAGGTGGCAGGGGTGCCACCCCTCCTATCCCTGTATTGGTGGTCTAGACACGACCACCAATAGCAGATCGGGGGCGGGGGGGGGTTAACTTTCGTTTTCCCTGTTCTGCCCCCCCACAATAGGCGGGGCAGAACGGGGAAACGACAGAGGACCGGCGCCGGAGTCCACTTACCGATCTGCGGAGGCTGCGGGCGACGATCGGCGTTGGAGATCGGCGAGCGGCGATGTCGTGCAGCAAGCTCCCTGGATCCGACGGAAGCCGGTAAGTTGCCTAGCAACATCTGGAGGGCTGCAGTCCCTATATAGTGGTCTCTATACTGTAGCGCTCCAGATGTTGCAAAACTACAACTCCCAGCATGCCCAGACAGCTGTTTGGGCATGCTGGGAGTTATAGTTTTGCAACAGCTGGAGGGCTACAGTTTGAGACTAGTGTTGAGCAGCATAGGCCATATTCGAATCGCGAATATTCGCGAATATATGGACGAATATTCGTCATATATTCGCGAATATTCGCATATTCGTAATATCCTCGTTTTATTTTCGCATGCACAAACAAAATCGCGTATGGGAAAATGCAAAATTAACATAGACGAAAATTCGCATATGCAAATATTAGCATATGCTAATTTTCGCATATGCGAAAATTAGCACGCCAGTTTCACACAGTATTATTAGAGCCTTCTTTACACCACACAAGCTGGAAGGAGAGAGGGATGATCACTGTGATGTGTACTGTGAAAAAAAAAACAAGAAAACGAATATTCGTAATTACGAATATATAGTGCTATATTCGCAAATATGCAATATTCGCGAATAAAATTCGCTTTGCGAATATTCGCGAGCAACACTATTTGAGACCACTATATGGTAGTCTCTGAACTATAGCCCTCCAGATCTTGCAAAACTACAACTCCTAGCATGCCCACACAACTGTTTTCTGTCTGGGCATGCTGAGATTTGTAGTTTTGCAGCATCTGGAGGGCCACAGTTTGCAGTGGTCTCTATACTGTAGCTCTCCAGATGTTGCAAAACTGCAAATCCCAGCATGCTGGGAGTTGTAGTTGCGATCCCTCCAGCTGTTGCATAACTACATCTCCCAGCATGCCCTTCGGTGATCAGTACATGCTGGGAGTTGTAGTTTTGCAACAGCTGGAGGCACACTGGTTGGAAATATTGAGTTAGATAACAGAACCAGCTTTGAAACAGCTGGAGGTTTGCCCCCCCCCCCCCCCATGTGAACGTACAGGGTACATTCACACGGGCAGGCTTACAGTAAGTTTTCTGCTTCAAGTATGAGCTGCGGCAAATTTTTCGTCACAGCGCAAACTCCTAGCAGGGAACTCACTGTAAACCTCCGCCAGTGTGAATGTACCCTAAAATCACTACACTACACTAACACATAATAAAGGGTAAAACACTACATATACACCCCCTTACACTGTCCCCCCCCCCCCCCCAAATAAAAATTAAAGACGTATTTTACAACTGTGTTTCCAAAACGGAGCCTCCAGCTGTTGCAAAACAACTACTCCCGGCATTTCCGGACAGCCACTGACTGTCCAGGCATGCTGGGAGTTTAGCAACAGCTGGAGGCACCCTGTTTAGGAATCACTGGCGTAGAATACCCCTATATCCACCCCTATGCAATCCCTAAGTTAGTCCTCAAATGCGAATGGCGCTCTCTCACTTCGGAGCCCTGTCGTATTTCAAGGAAACAGTTTAGGGCCACATATGGGGTATTTCTGTACTCGGGAAAAATTACACTACAAATTTTGGGGGCTTTTTCTCCTTTTACCCCTTATGAAAAGGAAAAGTTGGGGTCTACACAAGCCTGTTAGTGTAAAAAAAAAATTTTTTACACTAACATGCTGGTGTTGCCATTTACTTTTTATTTTCACAAGAGGTAAAAGGAAAAAAAGACCCCCAAAATTTGTAACGCAATTTCTCCTGAGTACGGAAATACCCCATATGTGGGCGTAAAATGCTCTGTGGACGCACAACAAGGCACAGGAGTGAGAGCGCACTATGTACATTTGAAGCCTAAATTGGTGATTTGCACAGGGGTGGCTAATTTTACAGCGGTTCTGACATAAACGCAAAAAGATAAATACCGACATGTGACCCCATTTTGGAAACTACTCCCCTCACGGAATGTAACAAGGGGTATAGTGAGCATTAACACCCCACAGGTGTTTGACAAATTTTCGTTAAAGTTGGATGGGAAAATGAAAAAAAAAAAATGTTTCTACTAAAATGCTGGTGTTACCCTAAATTTTTCATTTTCACAAGGGAAAATAGGAAAAAAGCCCCACAATATTTGTAACCCCATTTCTTCTGAGTAAGAAAATACCCCAAATGTGGATGTAAAGTGCTCGGCGGGCGAACTACAATGCTCAGAACAGAAGGAGCGCCATTGGGATTTTGAAGAGAAAATGTATCCGGAATTGAAGGCCACGTGTGTTTACAAAGCCCCCATAGTGCCAGAACAATGGACCCCCCAACATGTGACCCCATTTTGGAAACTACACGCCTCACGTAATGTAATAAGGAGTGCAGTGAGCATTTACGCACCACAGATGTATGACAGATTTTTGGAACAGTGGTCCGTGAAAATGAAAAATGTAATGAATTTTATTAAAAAATCCAAACAAATTCACTCTTCAAAAGCTCAATGGCGCTCCTCCTCTTCTGAGCATTGTAGTTCGACCGCAGGGCACTTGACGTCCACAAATGGGGTATTTCCATACTCAGAAGAAATGGGGTTACAAATTTTGAGGAGTATTTTCTGCTATTATCCCTTGCAAAAATGTGAAATTTGGGGGGAAACACACATTTTAGTGACATATGCAAAAGTTGTGAAACCCCTGTGGGGTATTAAGGCTCACTTTATTCCTTGTTATGTTCCTCAAGGGGTCTAGTTTCCAAAATGGTATGCCATGTGTCTTTTTTTTTTTTGCTGTTCTGGCACCATAGGGGCTTCCTAAATGCGACATGCCCCCCGACCAAAATTTGCAAAATATGACTCCTTCTCTTCTGAGCATTGTAGTTCGCCCGTAGTGCACTTCAGGTCAACTTATGGGGTACCTCCATACTCAGAAGAGATGGGGTTACAAATTTTTGGGGGTATTTTCTCCTATTAACCCTTGCAAAAATTGGGCTTCCATAGGGGCTTCCTAAATGCAACATGCCCCCCAAAAACCATTTCAGAAAAACGTACTCTCCAAAATCCCCTTGTGGCTCCTTCACTTCTGAGCCCTCTACTGCGCCCGCCGAACACTTTACATAGACATATAAGGTATGTGCTTACTCAAGAGAAATTGGGCTACAAATACAAGTATAAATTTTCTCCTTTTACCCCTTGTAAATATTAAAAAAATTGGGTCTACAAGAACATGCAAGTGTAAAAAATGAAGATTGTGAATTTTCTCCTTCACTTTGCTGCTATTCCTGTGAAACACCTAAAGGGTTAAAACGCTGACTGAATGTCATTTTGAATACTTTGGGGGGGGGGGTGCAGTTTTTATAATGGTGTCTTTTATGGGGTATTTCTAATATGAAGAACCTTCAAACCCACTTCAAACCTGAACTGGTCCCTGAAAAATAGTGAGTTTGAAAATTTTGTGAAAAATTGGAAAATTGTTGCTGAACTTTGAAGCCCTCTGATGTCTTCCAAAAGTAAAAACTCATCAATTTTATGATGCAAACATAAAGTAGACATATTGTATATGTGAATAAAAAAAAATGTATTTGGAATATTTCCTTACAAGCAGATAGCTTCAAAGTTAGAAAAATGCAAAATTTTCTATTTTTTCATCAAATTTTGGGATTTTTCAACAAGAAAGGATGCAAGTTACCACAAAAATTTTCCACCATGTTAAAGTAGAATATGTCATCCAAAAAACAATCTCTGAATCAGAATGATAACTAAAAGCATTCCAGAGTTATTAATGTTTAAAGTGACAGTGGTCAGATGTTCAAAAAATGCTCTGGTCCTAAGGTGTAAAATGGCCTGGTCCTTAAGGGTTAAAGGTAAGGAGGAAAAAACGAAAATGCTAAAACGGAAAAACCCCGGGTCCTTAAGGGGTTAAGGTGAAAATGGGCTTGGTCCTTAAGAGGATAATTTTGTATTTTGTTTGAGGGTTAATTTTTTTATCGTTTTTATCGGTACCATTTTTGTTTTGATGGGACTTCTTAATCACTTATTAGTTTTTTTAGGGTATACAAAACGACCAAAAATACATAATTTTGGACTTTTGAATTTTTTTTACGTATGCGCCATTGACCATGCGGTTTAATTAACGTTATATTTTTATATTTTGGACATTTACGCTTGTGGCAATACCACATGTTTATTTTTGTTTACATTCTTTTTTAAATGGGAAAGGGAGGGGGGTGATTCGAACTTTTATTAGGGAAGGGGTTAAATCCATTTTTATTAACTTTATTTTTTTTAACTATTTTTTTAGTCCCCATAGTGCACTATTACATGCAATCTTATGATTGCATACACTGTTCAATGCTATGCCAGGCATGGAGCAGCAGATAGCCAATTGAATGGAGAGGAGGCAGGTAGAAACCTTCTGCCCGTCATCTGAGCTGTTCAGGACATCGCGATTTCACTACGGCGGTCCTGAACAGCCAGATTGAGCTTCCGGGAACCATTTACTTTCACTTTAGACATGGTGACAACAAAACATGTCCAAGTGGACAACAAAAATGTAATCATTCGTTATTTTTTGTAGTCCACCTGGACATGTTTAGCCCCTCCTACATGGAAGATTGTTTTCATCATTGTTTGCCACCAGAGTATGGCAGTGTATTTTCCTGTACACCATGGAGGAAGTCTAATATAAGCTGTCTACTTCGATTCAGTGAGCTGTAATTCCTATTCTTCAGAATACTTTTTTCCCCCCCTACAAATGTATTTATTGAACATTTTACAAAAACATAATCAAGGAAGTGAAAATGGGTGGGCTGAGTTCAGAAGAATTGTACAGCGAAAAGGGTAGGGGGAAGTCATAAGGCATATGGTGGAGGATGTCCAGCCTCCAAAACTACTGTCATACTAGGTCCAAACAAGAGAAGAGAAAAACATGCCAGCATTATAAATATCCAATGGATCCATATATTACAAGGAGTGAACCTGGATTAACAAGAGTAAACCAGAGAAGAGCAATAAAATGGAGGAAAAAAAAGCGGAGGTAGCGCCGGGTGCGGTGTAGGTCTTTAGCCGGTATAGGTGGGTACCCAGGTGGGGGTAGCGGTAGCGTGTTCCTTGCCGGTGATTGAAGCTTGGTATGCAGGCCAGCAGGACGGAGCCCAGAGGAGAGTCTGTAGAGTAATGCAGAAGTATTGGAGGAAAAAAGCTGCGTTGGCGCTCCCAAGGAAGTAACCCAAGTCGTGGGGGCAAGGGCATTAAAGACCTAAATAATAAAACATATTCAAAGAAGGGGCATGAAAACCACATAAAACATAGGTGATAGTCTTTTACAGGAGTATTTGGAAGTTCAAACTGAACCGCGAGAATTGTCCGTGGTGGCGACCAATTAGGAATCTGCCGGCATCCGTGGGACCAATCAGGAGGCAGTAGGAGGAGGCTGTCATCGCTGTGCAGGGTTGCCACTGTGGGGAATGAATGGAGACGAGCCTCTTGAAGCTGATTGGCCGCTTGCTGCGAGAGGTGAGGAGGTGGCCAATCAGGAGCGAGCCGTACTACGCTGAGTACAATTACGATGTCATAGGGGAACATAAGCCGTATGGGGATAAGTCCAAAGATAGTGGGCGGGATGCTGATTGGCTGTCTGAGATCTAATATGAGCCAATCAGAGGGGGGACGTATAAGTCCGGGTTGCAAGTCTTTGTCGCTGGTGGCGGTGGAATAAAGTTCAAAAAAGTCAGCCAATCGCTGTTGGATCGGTCCGGGTGGCGTCCAATCAGAATGAAGACGTGTATATCCTCTACGGGAGATTCCTAGAGGCGTCGGCGGCAAATCCATTTTGAATAATATGACCAATAGCTGCTGGGCAGGTCCCGGCGGCGACCAATCATGAAGAAGGATGTGTTGTAGTGCTGTCAGGATGCCGGTGTCAGACTTTATCATCGTCCGGGCAGGCTGTCATCTAATCTCAAAGTCCGGAGCACACTCGGAACATGTCATGGAGGAACTAGAAACCTGTAAGGGAGTAAGGAGGTAGACGGGGAAGGGAGAGACAGGTGGTATTGGCGGCGGCTTGCTGTCAGCTTGTCCCGCATTGAGGAGGCCTCTGGTATGGCTGCGAGGAGGCATCTGGTACGGTTGTCTTCGAGGCCCGGAACACACTTGGAATTTGTCATGGAGGAGCTGTAAACCTATAGGGGAGTAAAGAGGTAGAAGGGAAGGGGAGAGACAGGTGGTTTTGGCGGCGGCTTGCTGTCAGCTTGTCCCGCAGTGAGGAGGCATCTGGTGCGGATGTCATTATGTCATCGGGACATGGGGAAGGTCAGGGGGAAGCTTCTGGCCATCCGGAGTGACAAAAATTCCGAAGGTACACTATAAAAACAAAGGAAGAGTGCAGTCAATTAGAACCTAGTAAATCTCCACCTCCTATGCCAATGAAATGTTATAAATACTATGTTGTGAGCCCAAAGCAGTTTTCAGCTTTTGTCTGATGGATGCAGGGAATAAAGGTGGGAATCTACATAGACCAGGTGAAGAATAAGCATTTAACATGCCTCTTCTATAGCAACGAAGACTCTATCCAGTCTACACAGAAAAAGAATACAGGTTTCTCAAGAAGTCAGATAGAGGGAGGTGAATTAGATATCCAGCAATGGAGAATTACCTTCCATGCAGCAGCGTATATATAGATTCTACACCAAAATAAGCATAACATCAGCAACAGAAAATTATGAAACATAGCAAAACTTTATTAAAGGTCTCATAAGACATAACATGTATTTAGCACAGTGCACAAGACTGGAAGACAAGGCAGGAACATACAGGCTCAGACAAAGGGTATCACAACGGATGGCTGACAGCAATTGCATATAGTAACCAAACCGTAATAGGATAGAGATAGAACAATCTCAATGAATGAACACAGAAAAATTGCAGAGGCAGAAAGCAGTCAGAGGAAGACAATATCAACTACCTAAGCAGAGCCATGTATTACCTGCACCTACCCCAACGCACGTTTCACGCCAATGCGCTTCTCATACCCATACACGGGTATTGTTATGCACTTCTTCACATTTGCAATACTTGCTAATTTTTTACTTCACAACTATGCAGGCACTTCTCTCCTTTTTTTCATGCACTTCTCTCCATTTTATTCACACTTATGTATATTGACAGTTGTCTTTCACATTGTCTTTACACATTCATTCATTTTCATGCACGTACTTCTCTCCTTTATGTATTTTTTTATTGACAGTAGTCTTATACAATTTTTTCTCATTCATTTCACTTTTCATATATAAATGCACTTCTCTCCTTTTTACATACACTTCTCTCCTTTTAACTTACACTCATGCATATTGACACCTGATCTTCTCACATTCAGTCCACACATCTAGTCATCCCTCCTTTTTCCCTTCCCCCCCCCCCCCTTTTTTGCCTTCCCTCCTTTTTATTTGTCTTTTTCTTTTGCAAAACAGTCCGCATATATTACAGGTGGGTTTTCATTTTAATTCTATTCACTCAGCACGTATGTTCACTGGTTGTTCACTTGCACTGCATGGTTTTATTGTGTGCGCACTTCTCCCTCTTCACTATTTGTATATGTCCTGAGCACCTTTGCGCATGCGCTACTATGAGCGCTCATCCCGGACTCTGCCAGCCCACATTCATTGTACGTACGGGCTTTGTTTATGGTCACGTCATCACGTGATCGTGTCTCCGGTCATGTGACCCGCCCGGTCACATGACTGCTCCATGCTTCCGTGTTTGCGCAGACCAGGAATGGCTTCTGCTGCAGACGTGGCAACATGTACACAGCAGGTTCACTTAGGTGATTATTTCCTTTACAGCAACAACCAATAATTGGTGTTGACTGCTGTCAATCTAACCTGGAAAGCTCAGGATAGGTTAGCCCATCATATAAGTATACACTTTTATCCAGAAATAGCCACGCCCACCGATGAAGCTCATTGGTGTGAAACGTGCGTTGGTGTAGGTGCAGGTAATACATGGCTCTGCTTAGGTAGTTGATATTGTCTTCCTCTGACTGCTTTCTGCCTCTGTAATTTTTCTGTGTTCATTCATTGAGATTGTTCTCTCTATCCTATTACTGTTTGGTTACTATATGCAATTGCTGTCAGCCATCCGATGTGTTACCCTTTGTCTGAGCCTATATGTTCCTGAATTGTCTTCCAGCCTTGTGCACTGTGCTGTTTTATTTTTAAATACATGTTATGTCTAATTAGACCTTTAATAAAGTTTTGCTATGCTTCATAATTTTCTGTTGCTGATGTTATGTTTATTTTGGTGTAGAATTTTCCATTGGGTTGCCCCAGCAACAAACTCTTGCTGATTTTGCCTTGTTGGTGATATATTGTTTCCTGTTTTTTCAGAGGTACCATTTGTTCACAAATGGATTTTCAACTAGAGAAGCGACCTGGCGGTCCCAAGTCAATGATCTATTCAGCACAAGTGCCACAACGCTGGTAGGAACAGACCAAGTGAATATGCGTGTATACAAAGCTACATTGAGGAATTTATTACATAAAAGAGTCACGGTATGGTGGAACAGATCCTCACTGGAGCAGTACGTAAATAGAAATTTTATTCCAAGAAGGCTTCGAGTGCAAATATTTCCCTCATATGGATGGGATGAGGAACAGTTTAGTAAACAAAGGGAGGAGGTGTGCAATAAATGCTCCATGATGTTTCTTCAATTAATTATTGATCTCAATACAAGAACCCTTGATCAAATTACATGTGAAATTGAGACGGCGACTAAACAACTATATGATGTACTGAGTGAGACAGAGATCGAGGCCTTCTAGAAAGAGATGGATGATGCATATAATATTTGGGAGAAAAATACAGACCCAGAAGACAAAGAAATTTCTGAGAGACACACAAGACTTTCTAAACAATAGAGTGTAAATGTGGAAGTTTGGCGGTATGGCACTACGTTCAAGATCTCAGTCCATATTAGGGATCGACCGATATAGTTTTTTTTAGGGCCGATACCGATAATCGGTGGAAGTTAGGGCCGATAACTTATACCGATATTCCGGTATAAGTTATCGGCTATTTATCCCCCCGTGACACCGCTGCAGATCATTGATTTAAAGCAGGCGTTTTAAATCAATGCACTGCAGTGGCTTTTGCGGTGCCATAGGCCGCCGCCACCATCCGCTTCTCTCCCCCTGCCTGTCCGGGGGTCCTGAGTCCTATCACCGCCACCGCTCCCCCCACCACCGCACCGCTCCGCGCCCCCTACCGCTGCGCCGTGACGCACCCCCCACCGCACTGCCCCGGCCCCATTGCCTCCCCCATCCCCAGTTTTATAATTACCTGTTCCCGGGGTCCACTCTACATCTGGCTCTGGTGGCATCCTCCTGAGCTGTCACGTCGCGCACGTCACATCACTCGTCATTGCGCACAGCGTAACGCAGGACGCAGCAGGAACCAGAAGTAGCGGTAATTATAAAACCGGGGATGGGGGAGGCAATGGGGCCGAAGCAGTGGGGGATGCGGTGCGGCTGGTCAGGGGGGGGTCGCAGGGCGGTGCGGGGCATTATCAGCTTATCGGCAAGGTAATTGCCGATACCGATAATGCCCAAAATCGTGATTATCGGCCGATAATATCGGCCAAACCGATAATCGATCGATCCCTAGTCCATATCTTCAATGATGTCAGCCGATATGGAATCAGACACCTCATCGGTGTCCACAAGGAGTTCAAGACACCATCCCTATAAAAGAAAGAAGGATCAGATGAATGGTCCACCAAGCCGGAGGCACAATGACAGAGCCAATACCACTGACGCTCAACGCCAGAATCTTAAGGTAATTAACCTTTCGGAGCGAGTGCGGACACCTGCCCAATTAGATGTCCTTAACCTAGGTCTTACTTTTTCTCCCTCATCCAGAATTAATCAGTTCAACACTATTAAAGGGGTACTCCGGTGCTTAAACATCTTATCCCCTATCCAAAGGCTATCCGCAGCTGGGGACGCCCGTGATCATGCACGCAGCACCCCGTTTGTAATCAGTCCCCGGAGCGTGTTCGCTCCGGGACTGATTACGGTCGACCGCACTGCCAGCGGCGTGTGACGTCACGCTCCACCCCTCAATGCAAGGGGGCGTGATAGATGTCATGGCCCCTCCCGTAGGCTTGCATGGAGGGGCGAAGCGTGACGTCACACAGGGGCGGGGACGTGACGTCACACGCCACCAGCCCTGCGGTCGACTGTAATCAGTCCCGGAGCGAACACGCTCCGGGGACTGATTACAAACGGGGTGCCGCGTGCATGATCACGGGCGTCCCCAGCTGAGGGACTCCCGAGATCAGGCATCTTATCCCCTATCCTTTGGATAGGGGATAAGATGTGTAAGCACCAGAGTACCCCTTTAAGGATCTACATCTCTTTGCACAAAAGTTAGTATTTAAGAAGCTATATCACAACCAATACTCAGCATCGATTTGCTCGTCAAGAGACGAATACATTGCACTCTAAGCCTTGAAAGATCTGGCAGAGGAACAGCAAGACACAATTCCTGAATGGTTTCCTAAAACTCTTACACCTTCTCATTGTTTTCTAACATAGACTTATTTGTCCAGTTGGCTACAAAAGAGATTGAAGGTATCAACATTGACCACATTCACCATAATTGTACTGCTAGCCAACGGAAAGCTATTAGAGAGCTACAAAACATGACAGATGTCGTCAGTAAGCCATCAGATAAAGGGGAGAATGTGGTCATTTGGCCCACCCACCTTTATGAAAAAGAGGTATAGAGGCAATTGAGGGACACTGCTTACTATTAAAAAAAACTCACGTTTAACCAAACATCTAAATTTCAAGCAGAACTAAAAACGATCCTTCACCGTGCAGACTCTAGAGGAACTATCAGACATCAACAGTGTACCTTTTACCCAAGGTGCACAAACAAGCCACATCTCCACCTGGTCGACCAATCGTGTTAGGTAGGAGCAATCTCGGTGAGCCCATTTGTAAACTCATAGTCTCTGTCCTACAAAATATGGTTGAGACATTACCATCACATTTAAAGGACACCACTGATGTTCTTCGCAGGATGCAGGATATACACCTTGATGATGGCATGCTGATCGTAACGTGCGACGTTGAATTGCTTTATACATCAATCCGACATACAGATGGCATTAATGCAGTCAAACTGTTCTTCAGGATGTCAGACACAGAAATGGAAGTGGGTGAGTTCATTGTCGAGTTGCTTCAGTTCGCACTGACTCACAACTTCTTTATGTTTAAACAATCCTTCTACTTGCAAACGCAGGGTACAGCAATGGGGGTGGCCTGTGCGCCCTCATATACTAACCTGTTTTTAGGCGCCTGGGAACGCTCACTTTTTCAGACTCGGTTGACAGGGTCCAATTTTGGGCAAGATTCATAGATTATGTCATCTTTATATGGTGGAAGAACTGAATCTATTTATGGAGGATTTAAATCAAAACGATCAGAACATCAAACTCACCTTCAAATATGGAAGGACCAACATGGATTTTTTAGATGTCCCCTTTAAGGTAGATGAGAGTGGGACTATACAATCAGACCTGTATAGAAAAAGCACAGCCTGTATAGAAAAAGCAAACTCCTCTCACCCTAGAAAACTCATCCAGAGTATTCCCATTGGCCAGTTTCTATGCATACGTCGCATCTGTTCAACCGGGGAGTCATTTGAGATGAGAACAAGAGAAGTGAGTCCGAGATTCCGTGACTGGAGATATGAAGACCAAATCATCAGGAGAGCCTACTATAGAAAGCTGCCAATCAGAACACACTACTTCAACCTTGACCAAAAAACAACAAAGATGATCAGGTGAGGTTCATCACTACATTCCATACACAAGCTACAGAAGTAAGAAATGTATAAGCTAAATATTGGGATCTTCTGATGTTGTATCCAATTCTCAAATTGTACATTCAGAGATATCCATCTATCACATACAGAAGATCAACCAATTTGCGAGACAATCTCGTTCATAGCCACTATTCAGGACCCCCTACCACATTGCTAGCTGGCAGTAAAGGCCCACTTGGGGTTTGCAAATCTTGGTAAATGTGTGGCATGCAAGAATTTAGTTGATGATACCCATTTTCTTGATACTAGTGGGGAGCAGAATTTTAGGATTACACACAGCATCACGTCTAACACCGTTGGAATCATCTATCACGCCACGTGTCCTTGCGGACTGATATACATCGGTATGACGACAAGAGAGTTCTGAAGACGTATAAGGGAACACATCCTTGGTATTTCAGCTGAAGCTAACCAAGAGGATCTATCGAGCCTTACCGTCATCCCAGGACACTTCAAGATACACTGGATCCCACAGGATTCAAGTTTAGAGGCATAGACAGGATCTTCATCAGCCCTCGAGGAGGTGAGTGGAGGAGATTATTGGCACAACGTGAAATCAAATGGATTGTGAAACTTAAAACCATGCAACCAACTGGACTCAATGATTATATCAGCTATGCTCCCTTTTTATAGAATATCATTTTTACACGCATTTCATATTCATTTGGTCTGTTCCTATGTGTTTATTTCTGGTTTTAATTGGTTTTAATTACCTTTGATTTTAATGTCTTTTAATTTCTCCTTTTTCTCTCTTAGTGTTTTTAGATTCATGGGCACCGGGAACCTGCCGCTGGACCATTCACTTTATTTGCACTTTATGTGTTCTTGTTGCTGTTGCCACTATTAAGCACTTAATATATCATCCCAGTATAGATTTCTAGCCTTATTGCACCTTGAGCAGAGCCATGACTTACCTTCATTTTAAGCGTAGTTTTAAACTAATATTTAACCTCCCTGGCGGTATGATTATGTCAGGAATTTTGTACCAAAAGCGGTACCATTTTTTTGCATGGAAATTTGGTGTTATGTATTGTAGGCCAGTAATTACTTACTTAAACCTGACCAAAAGTACTCTCAGATGTGATAAAGTTCGAAACATAAAATTATGAATTATAATCTAATAAATAATATAATTTTATTCAATAATGTAATAAATAATGAAATTTGTCAAACAAAGAAAATTCAGTAAACATCCTGGGTGTGGTAAATTTTGAAACATGGGACTGCACATAGACCGACATCACAATCAGGGCAATGGAACCTGGTTTCCTTTCGGATTTTTTTTCCATTTTCATCTCGCTTTGAGCAGCAAACTATGCACATCCTTGTAGGTGCTGCCTTTTTTGCTGTTGGCGGGATGTTATCCATAAAGTGACGACCAGTCAGGCGTTCTGGGTTGACAACGTCAACAGCACGACGTCCAGATCTGTTCACGGCCACTGATGGCGTTTGGTAGTTCACAAAAATCCGCTCCGCCACCTTCCAGATAAAGTCAGAATGAACAAGAGGCTTGTCACTCTTTCCTCTGTGCAGTATATAGGCATTCCAGAGACATTGTTCCAGGAGATGCCTAAAGATTTTTTTGTAATATTTTTTTTGTTGTTTCCGCATAGCCGGATAAAATGTCATCGCCTGATCGGCTCTATCGACTCCTCCCATGGTGTTGTTGTAGTCAATCACAAGTTGTGGCTTCATGACATCTTTCCCACCTCTTGTGTGGACCATGGCAGTGGAGGTGTTATGCACTGTACTCATTAGGCACACATCTTTTTTGTCACGCCAACGCATTGCCATCATCTTTCCTTTCTGCCAGGCAACCATTTCTCCTGTTTTCAGTTTTTTCTTGGCAAACATAGATGGCAGGTCACGTCGGTTGGCCCTAACGGTTCCATATTCATCAGTCTTGTGTTTTAGCAGAAACTCGTACAGCTCAGGCGATGTGTAAAAGTTGTCCGTTGTTACACAATACCCCTGATTCAGCAATGGCTCAAGCAGTGTAAGGACTGATGACGTTGCCATCCCATAGCCGCTGTACCTGGGGTTGAATTGTGTTCCTTTACCGGTGTATATGACGGAATTCCATATATAGCCAGTGGCAGACTCGCAGAGCATATAGGATTTTATTCCAAACCGTGCTCTCTTGGATGCGATGTATTGAATCCAGCTGAGGCGTCCCTTGTAAGCCATCAGACTTTCATCAATGCTGATGTCTCTATCTGGCACATAGGCCTGCTGGAAATTTTTTAGGATCATTTGGTATACTTTCCAGATCTTCTTGAGTTTTGGCGCTGGATGTGTGGCTTCATCAAATTCCTCGTTGTTGGTGAAGTGCAAATTCTTCATTATGAGGGAAAATCGGTACTCGGACATGATGGTGCCAAAAAATGGGGTTGCCAGCAATTTATTGGTAGTCCAGTACCATTTCTGCAGGGGTTTCCCCACCACCCCCTGAAGAAGTATTAGCCCCAGAAACTTCCAGATGTCCTCTTTAGTCACCGGTTCCCATTTTCTATTCCTGGAAAACTTGCTATGCAGAGTAGCGGATTGCTGCTCGTTGTAGCGATTTGTCTCCGTGACAATCTTTTCAATGACGTCATCTGTGAGAAATAATTTTAGGTACGCCAAAGGATCATTGTGCTCAACCTCTACCTTCATCCCAGGTGATCCAGTAAACGGAAATCTTGGCGGCGGTACCTCATCCATACTGCAATCAATAGGGCACCAAGTGCGCACATCACTGAGCTCGGGTGCAAAATCGTCGCTGTCGCCACTTCTCTGGTCGGTGTCAGAGTCGGATGACGAATCTTGCCACGAATCGCTATCGCTGGCACTCAATTCTGCGAGGGGCTCTGTGTCGCTGCCGCTGTCACTCATCTGATCCAAACCCGCTTTGGAGATGCTAAAGTGACGCTTTGATGCCATGGTAAAAAAAAATTTTATTGGCAGAAATTACAGCAAAAAGGGCAGGCAGGGCAGTATAGGATGATCTGAGGTGATACTGTTTCAAATCTGAGGTGATACAATGTAATCTGACAGGATTTCACTGTATCACCTAACTTTATGTGTGTGTGTCACTTTTATGCTTGAAACATTTGAATTACCCGCCCAGTTCCGCCCCCATGAGCCTCTGCGGCTCACAGAGACGGAACCAGGAAGTCAGACGGAGGCATCCGCCTGGGCTCTCACCGGCAATCACAGCGGGGACATCGCTGGATCGCAAGGAGAAGGTAAGGAGACTCCGCTGCCAGCTCCGATATCTACCCCGAGCGTGACTCGGGGTTACCGCTTCTGGTAGTGAAAATTAACCCCGAGTCACGCTCGGGAATACCGCTAGCCTGGTTAATATGTAAAATTTGTATAAAAAATATTTTGCATTTGCACCTTATCATGTTTTCTCCTTGAAATATATTTTATTATTACACTATTTTGTCATAATGATATGCATTGATGTGGTTATGCACCACACCTTATATTCCTTCCTCTCATTTCTAGCATCTGTCACCTTCTACACCTCATTTATTATACACAGTGTTCCTACTTTGGTTCATCATACTTACTGTTACACAACATTTTGTACTCATTCCCATACACGGGTACTGTTATGAACCTCTTCACATTTGCAATACTTGCAAATTTTTTACTTCACAACTATGCAAGCACATCTCTCCTTTTTTCACGCACTTCTCTCCTTTTTATTCAGACTTATGTATATTGACAGTTGTCTTTCACACTTTTCACATTGACTTTACAGATTCATTAATTTCATGCATGCACTTCTCTCTTTTTTATGTATTTTTTACAGTAGTCTTATAAAAAAAATTCACATTCGTTTCACTTTTCATATATACATGCACTTCTCTCATTTTTCCATACACTTCTCTCCTTTTAACTTACACTCATGCATATTGACACCTGATCTTCTCACTTTCACTCCACACATCTAGTCATCCCTCCTTTTTCCCTTGTAAAATACCTTTTGATCTACACATTATTTAGCTCATTCCGTTTGCACTTCTCCTGAAAGCTGGGGGCATTTCTTCAGTAGCTCCCCCCCCCCCGACACACACACTTTCCCTTCTTAGGATAAGTTTCCACTTGGTTTCTTTCCTTTTTTGTAAAACTGCCTCTGAAGTTTTTGAGCCAAAGTCAGAAGTGGATCCATAAGGGAGAAGTTTAAATCCTTCCTTTATATGTCCTATTCCTTTTGAATACATTTCTGGCTTTGGCTAAAAAACTGCCAGAAAAAAAACCAAGTGGAAACTTAGTATTATACTTCTCCTCCCTTATGGATCCACTTTTGACTTTGGCTCAAAAACTGCAGTGGCAGTTTTCCAAAAACTGCCAGAAAAGAAAAACAAGTGAAAACTTAGCCCTATTAAATCTGCACAAACATGTTTACATTTGCAAAGCTTTGTGCCTTAACCCCATTTTTTGCAAATCTGACCACTGTCACTTCAGAGATTGTTTTCTTGTGACAAATTTACTTTAACATAACGTAAAATTTTCTTCGTTACTTGCATCCTTTCTTGGTGAAAAATCCCAAAATGTCATAAAAATTTGAATTTTTCTAACTTTGAAACTCTCTACTTGTAAGGAAAATGGACATACCAAATAAATTATATATTGATTCACATATACAATATGTCTACTTTATGTGTGCATAACGTTGACATATTTTTACTTGTTGAAGACATCAGAGGGCTTCAAAGAATAGTAATGGTCAACTCAAAATCTGATTTTTTTTCAGGGACCAGTTCAGTTTGAAGGAGATTTGAGGGGCCTGTGAGAAATACCCCATAAAAGACATCATTATAGAAACTGCACCTCTCAAAGTATTCAAAATGACATTCAGAAAGTGTGTTAACCCTTTTGGTGTTTCCCAGGAATAGCAGCAAAGTGGAGAAAAATCTAAATTTTTTTTTTTTTTTTTTTTTTTTACACTAACATGTTCATTTAGCCCAATTTTTACATTTCTACAAGAGGTATACAGAGAAAAAGTCCCTCAAAATTTGTAGCCCTATTTCTTATGAGGAAATACCTCATATGTTGATGTAAAGTGCTCTGCGAGCACACTACAGGGCTCAAGCGGGAAAAAGCAACTGTGGGATTTTGGAGAGTGAATTTTGCTGTCATTGTTTTTGGTGGGCATGGTGCCAGAAAAGCAAAAAAAAAAAACTCTACATGACACTATTTTGGAAACTACACTCCTCAAGAAACGTATTAAGGGGTACAGTGATCCTTAACACATCACAGATGCTTGTCGGGTTTGCTTTGAACTTGGACAAAAAAAATGAAAAGTTAGATTTTTAACACTAAAATGATGGTTTTTCATTTTCACATAGAGTATTAGGAGAAAAAGGACCCCAAAATTAGAAGCCCAATTTCTCCCGAGTAAGGAAATACCCCATATGTGGATGGTAAGTGCTCCGCTGGTCTCAGAACAGAAGGAGCACCATTGGGCTTTTGGAGAGAGAACTTCGTTGGAATTGAAGTCGGGGGCCATGTGCATTTACAAAGCCCCCATTGTGCCAGAAAAGCAGAAACCCCCAACATGTGACACCATTTTGTAAACTACACCACTCAAGGAACGTAACTAGGGTTACTGTGAGTACTTACACTTCACAGGTTTTTTTGGACAGCGGGCCGTAAAATTGAAAAATGGGATTTTTAACACTATAATGATAGTTAATTAACCCCTTAGGGACTCAGCCCATTTTCAACTTAAGGACTCAGCCCTTTTTTGCAATTCTGACCACTCTCACTTTATGCGTTAATAACTCTGAGATGCTTTTATTCTGATTCTGAGATAGTTTTTTTCGTGACATATTCTACTTTAACATACTGGGACATTTTAGTAGTTATTTGCATCCTTTCTTGGTGAAAAATACCCAAATTTGATAAAAATTTAGAAAATTTAGCATTTTTCTAACTTCAAAAACGTTCTGCTTGTAAGGAAAATGGACATTCCAAATAAATTATATATTGATTCACAAATACAATAGGTCTACTTTATGTTGACATCATAAAGTTGACATGTTTTTACTTTTTGAAGACATTAGGGGGCTTCAAAGTATAGCAGCAATTTTCAAAATGTTCACGAAAAAATTTAAAATATGAATTTTTCAGGGACCAGTTAAGTTTGAAGTGGATTTGAGGTGCTTTTCTGTGAGAAATACCCCATAAATGACCCCATTATAGAAACTGCACCCCTCAAAGCATTCAAAATTACATTCATAAAGTTTGTTAACCCTTTAGGTGTTCCAAGCAAATTTAAGGAGAATATTGAAAATCAAATTTTTTTTTACACTTGCATGTTCTTGAAGAGCCATTTATTGAATTTTTACAAGGGGTAAAAGGAGAGAAATCCCCCCAAAATTTGTAACCCAATTTCTTTTGAGTAATGAAATTCCCCATATGTAGATGTAAAGTGCTCTTTGGGTGCACTAGAAGGCTCAGAAGGGAAGGAGCGACAATGGGATTTTGGAGAGTGAATTTAGCTGAAATGGATTTTGGGGGGCATGTCGCATTTAGGAAATCCCCTTTGGTGTCATAACAGCAATAAAAAAATAAATAAAAAAAAACACAACACATGGCATACTACTTTGGAAAGTCAGATGTGTAAATCAATTTTTATTTCTACTAAAATGCAGTTTTTCCTCCAAAATTTACATTTTTACAAGGGGTAATAGGAGAAAATGCCCCCCAAAATTTGTAACCCCACCTCTTCTGAGTATGAAAATACCCCATGTGTGGACATCAAGGGCTCTACTGGTGCACTACAATGCTCAGAAGAGGAGTTACATTTGGCTTTTGGAAAGCAAATTTTGCTGAAATGGTTTTTGGGGGGCATGTCACATTTAGGAAGCCCCCTAATGCGCCAGAACAGCAAAAAAAAAACAAAAAAAAAAAAACACATGGCATACTATTTTTGAAACTACACACCTCAAGGAACGTAACAAGGGGTACAGTCAGTCTCAACACCCCACAGGTGTTTGACGACTTTTCGTTAACGTCGGATGTGTAGATGGAAATTTTATTTTAAAAAATGTCACTAAAATGCTGGCTTTTCCCCAAATTTTAAATTTTTTCAAGGAGTAATAGGAGAAAATGCACCCCCCCCCCCCCAAATTTGTAACCCTCCCTCTTCTGAGTATGGAAATACCCCATGTGTGGATGTAAAGTGCTCTGCAGGTGAACTACAATGCTCAAAAGAGGAGGAGCGCCGTTGAGCTTTTGGATAGAGAATTTGTTTGGAATGGAAGTTTGGGGCCATGTGGGTTTACAAAGCCCCCTGTGGTGCCAGAACAGTGGACCCCCCCCCCCCCCACATATGACCCCATTTTGGAAACTACAACCCTAAAAGAATGTAATAAGGGGTGCAGTGAGCATTTATACCCCACTGGCGTTTGACAGATCTTTGGAACAGTAGGCTGTGCAAATGAAAAATGTAATTTTTCATTTTCACGGACCACTGTTCCAAAAATCTGTCAGACACCTGTGGGGTTTAAATGCTCACTGCACCCCTTATTACGTTCTGTGAGGGGTGTAGTTTCCAAAATGGGGTCACATGTGTGTGTGTGTGTGTGGGGGGGGGGTGGTCCATTGTTCTGGCACCATGGGGGCTTTGTAAACACACGTGGCCTTTAATTCCGGCCAAATTTTCTCTCCAAATGCCCAATGGCACTCCTTCTCTTAGCATTGTAGTGCGCCAGCAGAGCACTTTACAATGTGGTGATACACATTTTGTCTTTTTTCCCCCCTATTTTCCCTTGTGAAAATTAAAAATTTAGGGTAACACCAGCATTTTAGTGAAATTTTTTTTTTCATTTTCCCATCCAACTTTAATGAAAATTGTCAAACACCTGTGGGGTGTTAAGGCTCACTATACCGCTTGTTACACTCTGGAGGGGTGTAGTTTCAAAAATGGGGGTATTTATTTTTTTGCATATATGTCAGAACCGCTGTAAAATCAGTCACCCCTGTGCAAATCACCAATTTAGGCCTAAAATTTACAGTGCGTTCTCTTCTGAGCCCTGTTGTGCACCAGCAGAGCATTTTACGCCCACATACGGGGTATTTTCGTACTCAGGAGAAACCTCTTGTGAAAATGTAAAGTATGGGGCAACACCAGCATGATAGTGTAAAAAATATATTTTTTTTTTACAAGAACATGCAAGTGTAGACCCCAACTTTACCTTTTCATAAGGGGGTAAAAGGAGAAAAAGCCCCACAAAATTTGTTAGGCAATTTCTACCGAGTACAGAAATACCCCATATGTGGCATAAAATGTTTGCCTTGAAATACAAAAGGGCTCCGAAGTGAGAGAGCGCCATGCGCATTTGTGGCCTACATTAGGGAGTTGCATGGGGACGGACAAGGATGCAAGAATTACACTTGCCTCTGATACCAAAATTACCCTACGGCAGTGTTTCCCAAACAGGGTGCCTCCAGCTGTTGCAAAACTCCCAACCTGCCAGGACTGTCAATGGCTGTCCGGCAATACTGGGAGTTGTGGTTTTGCAACAGCTGGAAGTTCCGTTTTGGAAACACTGCCGCACCAGAAGTTTTTCATTTTTATTGGGAAGGTAACTTTGTAGGGGTTTATGTAAATGTAGCGTTTTACCTTTTATTTTTTGTAGGTGTAGTGTAGTGTAGTGTTTTTAAGGTACATTCGCACTGGCAAATGTTTACAGGGAGTTTTATTGCTCTTTCTGAGTGTTGCTGTGTAAGAGTGGGCTTGAAAGAGGAGTTTCAAAAACAGTGAATATCTGTTGTGCGGAGTGAATCTGTGGAGTGGGTGTGTCTGCCTATAGCCCACATTCATATTTTGGGTAAGTCTTTTTCTCTTGCACATAGTGGGATAACTGTTACTTTTTCTGCTTTTGTTTTTTTCCCTCTTTTTCTCTGTTCCACCTCTAGGGGGAGGAGTTGATTGGGCACAGGTGTATAAATCTTAGCTTGGGACTCTTAATTGAGCTTGCTCTTTCTGAGTGTTACTGTGTAAAAGGGGGCTTGAAAGAGGAGTTTGAAAGCAGGAGGTTGAGATCACTCTGAGTGTTAATTTCTGAACCCACAAGGTCTACAAAAAATTTGAAGTGTAATTTTGACTGTCTGTTTTTGCCTATACATTTGTGAAATCCCCATAACTAGATGGCCTCTATGTTGGAAAATGCAGTCCGGTGTACATACTGCGCTATGTATGCAATCCTTGAGCAGCAGTTCGAGGGTGCATACTGCTGTGTGAGATGTGAGCGAGTTGTTCTTTTGGAAGCCCAGATCCTGGATCTAGAGGGACAGCTTGCAACATTGAGATGCATTGACAGCCCGGAGAGGAGTTTCCTGCTCACTGAGCAAGTACTCTCTGGGGTAGAGGTGAGGGAGGATAGTGGGACGGAGGTGCAGGACAGTCAGGCAGTTAGCTGGTTTACAGTTAAAAAGCAGGGTAGGGGTAAAAGTGTCAGGGAGGCTAGTCCTGAACTGGCACACCCCAACAAGTTTGCCCGCTTGGCAGATGAGGGGGATGTTATTACAGAGCTAGCAGAACTGCAGCAGGATACTGCCTCTGACCGCCAAGGGGGTGTCTGCTCCAGTAAGGAGGGAGGGAGGAGTGCTGGGCAGGCCAGACAGGTACTAGTGGTGGGGGACTCAATTATTAGGGGGACAGACAGGGCAATCTGTCACAAAGACCGGGATCGCCGAACAGTGTGTTGTCTACCTGGTGCTCGAGTTCGGCACATCGCGAATTGGGTTGACAGGTTGCTGGGTGGGGCTGGAGAGGACCCAGCAGACATGGTACATATTTGCACCAATGATAAAGTAAGAGGTAGGTGGAGTGTCCTTAAAAATGATTTCAAATCACCTATAGACCACCTTGGTGGTCCAACAAAACCCTTTTTCCCATATATTAAAATTAAAATGCACTTTAATACTAGGCACACCAATTGTGATTAAAATTCCAGTGCACAAACTCCCTATATTCTGTATTAGGATCTTTGTACCATACTGGTCACATTTGTTATTTATCCACATGCACTGCAGTTGCTATGTGGTTGAAGGTAAAGGAGCTATGCACTGATGTTAAAACACTAAACCTCGGCCCCCCTCGACATGTTTCGCTGTAGATACAGCTTTGTCAAGAGGTAACAGGGCACTGAGTTCAAAACGCCGTGACAGGGGTTTATATCACCTTCCCTTCTGACATCACTGCACAGGAAGTGTGCTAAAATGATTGGATGATTCACATCATTCCAATCAGAGATTGCATCTATTTGATTGACATATCTCTTTCCTATCAACTTCTTAAATTGGTGACCAATCGCCTGATGGTTCGAGCCGTCATCACTGACGTGCCTGCGCTGTGACCCATGCGCCGACACTTCATCTCATTCCCATAGTAATCGCTGTGCGCGATGACCCCTGCGCACACACTTACCCGTCTCGGCATCTGCATTATGGTCCGCGCACGCGCGAGAGTCCACTCACTCTTCGATCGCGTTGTCAATTATCCTGCGCAGGCGCAAGAACTTAAACTATGTTCCGATGCAGAAAAGACGGCTGACGTGGCCACGCGTGCGCGAAAACTTAGTAATCATTTCAGCACAGACCAACTACATAGCATACTATATGGGTAATTCGTTATTACTTCCTCCATATGTTTTATAGCTGTCAGAGGATATGTAATCATATTCAGACATGCATATTGACCATAACCACAAAATCGTGTCTTGTATAATGTAGTGGTTGATGCTTTTGTATATATATTGATTAGTTCAGTTAACATGCATATAGGGGAAAAAAGAAAGGAGAAAAAGAGGGAGGGAAAATGGGGAGAAGAAAGTGGAAAGGGGAAGGTAAAGAAAAAGAGAAGAAGGAAAAAGGGAAAATAAAAAGGGGGGGAGGGGAAAGGGAGGGGAGAGGGGGGTTAGGGGGGAGAGGGGGAAAGGATATGGAATTCTTCTTCTCACTTATAGATTGATATTCACTGCTTTTTTCTTATTTTCCTTCACAGACGTATATATAAGGCCCACACAGGATCCTTTCAGACAATCACAGGTAAGTACTTGTTCGTGTAATTCTGCATCCAACTGATGTATATAGGCACAGGGGAGAGGAGGAGGGGAAAAGGGGATAATACTGAAGATTAGGAAGGAGGGAGAAGGAATTCAAAGGAGGGAAGGAACAGGAAAACGGGGAAGGGAGGAAAAATAAAGGGAGAAAGGGAGGGACTTATTATAGCTTATCAATCAGTGATAGCTGGTCTCTATTCCCATCGTATTCTAAATGAAAACTCATAATTTACTTCTTATTGGTACCATAGTATAATACATCAGTTGACAGGACATTATTCATCCTCAATTAGAAAGAGATATGAACCAGATATATAGTTTACTTCTCATGCTGTCAGATTAAAACGGCGGTGTGCTTGTTGATTTATATCAAAATTAATTTCAAATGTATCTCACGCAGGTTATATTGTTAAATAAATGCTATGAAGGTAAACCCTTCATTCAGGCCCCATGGGCTTAAACTCTTCAAACGCTGAATCCACCTCACTTCCTCACGAAGTAACTTCTTGTCCAAATTTCCTTTTCTCGGCCCCAGGCTCATCTTAATCAGACCCCAGAATTGGAGTGTTCTCATATCGCCTCTATGAACATCCCGCATATGCCTTGCTAGGGGTGTATCAGTCCCTGTGCGGATAGTACTTAAATGCTGGGATATGCGTCTCCTCAATTGTTGGGTGGTCTTACCCACATAGAGTTTCATACAGCCACACTGGGCTATATACACTACCCCTGCTGTCTGGCAGGTAATGAAGTCTCTGATAACGTACTTGCGTCTGTCCACAGGATTTGTAAATTCTTTCATCCTAGGGACATACTTACAAAAAGAACAATTGCCGCATGGGATTGTAGCCATGTTCCTTCTGGTTTCTCATAAAAGAGACTATGGACTAGATGTTCATGAATATTCTTCCCTCTTCTATAAGTTACAGTCGGGTAAGATGAAATTACTTCCTTAAGGTCTATGTCTGCCTGCAATATTGGCCAGAATTGGCGCAAAATATTCAAAACTTGATGATTGTGTTCATCATATGTTCCGATAAACCGTACACATGAAGCTTCCGAACTGGGGGCAATTTTATTCCGTAACAGTTCTTGTCTGGGAGTGTCACGTGTCTTAGCAAAAGCCCGATGTAACACCCTCTTCGGGTACCCCCTTCTGATGAATCGTTCATATAGTAACCTACTTTCTTGTAGAAATGCTTCTTGACTAGAACTATTCCTCTTGGCCCTAAGGTACTGGCCAACAGGAATGCCTCTTTTAAGAGGACCCGGATGGTAGCTTCCCCACTCCAGGAAGCTTTTTGTGGACGTAGGCTTTCTGTATATCAGAGTTTGGACAATGCCTCCAGCGTCCAAAGAAATCTCAAGGTCCAAAAAATTTATCGTGCTTTCGTGTATCTCGGATGTGAAAAACATACCGATGTGATTCCTATTGAGTGTGGTGATGAATTGATTAAATAATTCTACAGTGCCATCCCAAAACAATAATACATCATCAATATAACGTGCCCAAAATAAAATGTGAGAAGTGTAATGGTCATGGGTGTCAGTGAAAACAATAGTATCCTCCCACCACCCAAGAAATAAATTTGCAAAATTCGGTGCACATGCCGTGCCCATTGCAGTGCCTTTGTGTTGTAAATAATACTTCCCATCAAAAATAAAATAATTATGGGTGAGTAAAGACTGAAGTAGTGTCAAAATAAAATTATTGTGCTCAGTGAAGTGAATCCCTCTAGTGCATAGAAAGTGTTCAACCGCCCTTAATCCCAAATCATGTCTGATATTGGTGTATAACGCCTCTACATTGAGACTAGCAACCAATGTTGTGGGCGGGAATGAGATTTCTTGGAGTCTGGAGACAGCGTCTCCGGTGTCCCTTATGTATGACGGTAAAGTTTTTACAAATGGAGCTAACATCTGATTCACATACAGGCTAATGCCCTCTGTGAGGTTCTCGTTCCCAGAGATCATAGGCCGCCCGGGCATAAGAGTCTTCTTTTTGTGAACCTTGGGTAAGGCATATATAGTTGCCACTGTCGGTTTGAGATTGAACATTACTTTGTACTCATCATCTGATATCAGATTTTTACTTTTCGCCTCCCTGAGTAATATCCTTAATTCATCAATATAATCCTCAGTGGGATTGGAATCCAAACGATGGTATGTAGTTTCATCCTGAATCAGCCTTTGAACCATATCGACATAGTCAGGTTTGTTCATAATAACAATGTTGCCCCCCTTATCGGAGGGCTTGATAACTATTTCTTTATTACTTTCTAGTTCACATAAAGCTCGACTCTCTTCAGAGGTCAGATTGCTGTTAAATTTCCTGGGTTTAAGTTTTTCCAGTTGTGTGCTCACCATTTGTACAAATATATTGATGTTGCGAAACTGGGAAAAATTAGGAGTAGTACGGCAGTTGGGTCTTAGATCGGAGAAGGGAGGGGTAGGTCTCCTGGTTCCACTCTCATTCTCCTCCAGCAATTCATATAGGTCATCAATCACTTGATTATCCTTTGCTGTATTTGTATCAATTCCTCTCTGTTTATGAACTTTATGTAAAGCAAGTTTCCGCGCAAATAGATTTACGTCTTTAATCCATTCGAAGGAGTCATATTTGGGTGTTGGTGTGAATGATAGTCCTTTCCTCAGGAGATTGATCTGATCATTGGTAAGTATGTGGATGACAAATTAATTACTTGCATCTCACTGTCATTATTTATATATGTTTGGGTCTGGATGGGTAGGCCCATTTCTCCCTGTCCCGAAGCTGCACTCCTTCCCCTAAAAAAAGGGGAGGTTGTCCCATATTCTGTGAGTGGACCACAGGTGTAATTTGTGCTACAGTGGTAATCACTGGTGGCTGCGCCAATGGCGTAAATTGTAAGGCAGAAGATATGATGTTCCAATGGATGGTATTTCGCCATTTCTGCTGGCCATTGTCACAGGAGGGTTTGGATTCAGGGAATGTTGAGGTGGTGGTGCATTCCCCATCCATTGTGACTGTAAGGTCACACCAATTCCCTGTGTATTGTTGATGTTTTGGGGATTCGTTATAGTATGGTTATAACCACCCTGATGTTGATTCAGGTTATTAGGGCCTCTAGGATACTGTTTTTTGTATGATACCTTTTTCTACTTCTGTTCCTGGGCTGTCTAGTGAATTGGCCTTTGTTAGAATTATTGCCGTTGGTTAGGTCATCTGACTCAGAATGATCTGACTCTGAAATGTCCGTATATTTATTGTTATATGAATTATCAGCCGATTTTTTTTATATATACTTGTCCAGACTCAAAGTCCCTCTTATCACGTATGTATTTCTTATGCTTTTTTTCTTTTATCTCAGATTGAAATATTTGGATGTTACATTGTAGGTGCTGCTCAAAATTAGTAAATTCGGAATTCTCTTTAAAAATTTGTATTTCCTCCAACTTGGTTTCAAGTGCAGAGCTCACTGAGCCAAATGCCTTTTTCTCATATGACAATAGATAGTCAATCATTCGTAATGAACTCTCAGTGAGTACTTGTTGCCACCCCTTAATAAATTCTGGGTCTTCCTGATGGGAGTTGGGAGTGATATTAATACGTAAACCCCTGTATACTAGACCCTGTTGGAGATACGTCTCCAAACTAGCAACCTCCTACAAGGAACGCAGATATTTTTTGTACAACTTTTGTAAATTTCTAAATGCTGTATTAATATCCACCTGATTCAGTGGTAATTCATTGGACGAAAATACATGTTGAGCTTCAGTGAGGAAGGATTCAGGATTCAGTTTGTTTGATAAAAAACCTGCCATACTACATATGTATTAACTCACCGTATATGGCACATCAACAAAAAGAGGGGAGATTAACCCCATAAATATATTCACCTAAAGGACCAATATATGGTGGGTCAATATACACTAATCACCTATAGACCACCTTGGTGGTCCAACAAAACCCTTTTTCCCATATATTAAAATTAAAATGCACTTTAATACTAGGCACACCAATTGTGATTAAAATTCCAGTGCACAAACTCCCTATATTCTGTATTAGGATCTTTCTACCATACTGGTCACATTTGTTATGTATCCACATGCACTGCAGTTGCTATGTGGTTGAAGGTAAAGGAGCTATGCACTGATGTTAAAACACTAAACCTCAGCCCCCCTTGACATGTTTCGCTGTAGATACAGCTTTGTCAAGAGGTAACAGGGCACTGAGTTCAAAACGCCGTGACAGGGGTTTATATCACCTCCCCTTCTGACATCACTGCACAGGAAGTGTGTTAAAACGATTGGATGATTCACATCATTCCAATCAGAGATTGCATCTATTTGATTGACATATCTCTTTCCTATCAACTTCTTAAATTGGTGACCAATCGCCTGATGGTTCGAGCCGTCATCACTGACGTGCCTGCGCTGTGACCCATGCGCCGACACTTCATCTCATTCCCATAGTAATCGCTGTGCGCGATGACCCCTGCGCACACACTTACCCGTCTCGGCATCTGCATTATGGTCCGCACACGCGCGAGAGTCCACTCACTCTTCGATCGCGTTGTCAATTATCTTGCGCATGCGCAAGAACTTAAACTATGTTCCGATGCAGAAAAGACTGCTGACGTGGCCGCGCGTGCGCGAAAACTTAGTAATCATTTCAGCACAGACCAACTACATAGCATACTATATGGGTAATTTGTTATTACTTCCTCCATATGTTTTATAGCTGTCAGAGGATATGTAATCATATTCAGACATGCATATTGACCATAACCACATAATCATGTCTTGTATAATGTAGTGGTTGATGCTTTTGTATATATATATTGATTAGTTCAGTTAACATGCATATAGGGGAAAAAAGAAAGGAGAAGAAGAGGGAGGGAAAATGGGGAGAAGAAAGGGGAAAGGGGAAGGTAAAGAAAAAGAGAAGAAGAAAGAAGGAAAAAGGGAAAAGAAAACATACATATGCGGAAATTAGCATACAAAAATTTGCATAAGCGAAAATTCGCAAATGCGAAAATTAGCATATGCAAATTTTCACATATGCGAAAATTCGCACACCAGTATCACACAGTAGTATTAGAGTCTTCTTTACACCACACAAGCTGGAAGCAGAGAGGGGTGATCACTTTGATGTGTACTTTGAAAAAAAAAAAAAAAACAATATTCGTAATTACGAATATATAGTGCTATATTCGCGAATAAAATTCGAATTGCGAATATTCGCGAGCAACACTAATCTTAATCAGACCCCAGAATTGGAGTGTTCTCATATCCCCTCTATGAACATCCCGCATATGCCTTGCTAGGGGTGTATCAGTCCTCTTTACCTTCCCCTTTCCCCTTTCTTCTCCCCATTTTCCCTCCCTCTTCTTCTCCTTTCTTTTTTCCCCTATATGCATGTTAACTGAACTAATCAATATATATACAAAAGCATCAACCACTACATTATACAAGACATGATTATGTGGTTATGGTCAATATGCATGTCTGAATATGATTACATATCCTCTGACAGCTATAAAACATATGGAGGAAGTAATAACGAATTACCCATATAGTATGCTATGTAGTTGGTCTGTGCTGAAATGATTACTAAGTTTTCGCGCACGCGCGGCCACGTCAGCCGTCTTTTCTGCATCGGAACATAGTTTAAGTTCTTGCTCCTGCGCAAGATAATTGACAACGCGATCGAAGAGTGAGTGGACTCTCGCGCGTGCGCGGACCATAATGCAGATGCCGAGACGGGTAAGTGTATGCGCAGGGGTCATCGCGCACAGCGATTACTATGGGAATGAGATGAAGTGTCGGCGCATGGGTCACAGCGCAGGCACGTCAGTGATGACGGCTCGAACCATTAGGCGATTGGTCACCAATTTAAGAAGTTGATAGGAAAGAGATATGTCAATCAAATAGATGCAATCTCTGATTGGAATGATGTGAATCATCCAATCGTTTTAGCACACTTCCTGTGCAGTGATGTCAGAAGGGGAGGTGATATAAACCCCTGTCACGGCGTTTTGAACTCAGTGCCCTGTTATCTCTTGACAAAGCTGTATCTACAGCGAAACATGTCGAGGGGGGCCAAGGTTTAGTGTTTTAACATCAGTGCATAGCTCCTTTACCTTCAACCACATAGCAACTGCAGTGCATGTGGATACATAACAAGTTTGTGCACTGGAATTTTAATCACAATTGGTGTGCCTAGTATTTAAAGTGCATTTAAATTTTAATATATGGGAAAAAGGGTTTTGTTGGACCACCAAGGTGATCTATAGGTGATTAGTGTATATTGACCCACCATATATTGGTCCTTTAGGTGAATAAAAATGATTTCAGGGACTTATGCCGCAAGCTTAAGGCAAGGACCTCCAAGGTAGTATATTCTGAAATACTGCCAGTACCACCAGCCACACCAGAGAGGCAGCGGGAGATTAGGGAGGTAAACAATTGGCTCAGAAGCTGGTGTATTAAGGAGGGGTTTGGGTTCATGGAGAACTGGGCCGAATTCACTGTCGGCTACCGGCTCTACCGTAGGGACGGGCTGCACCTCAATGGGGATGGTGCAGCTGTGCTTGGAGCGAAGATGGCTAGAAGGGTGGAGGAGTGTTTAAACTAGGGACTTGGGTGGAGGGAACCTACAGCAAAGAGGGGGAAGATAGTGTAGATAGAGAGGGGGGACTTAATAATGTACCTGGGGGTGGAGCGGAGGGAGGGGTTAGAATAGTTAATAGGAATAGGCTTCATAGGAAAATAAAACTTACACCCTTGAATCCCAATAACACAAAGGATGGAAATGTAAAGTGTATGTTCACAAATGCCAGAAGCCTAGCAAATAAAATTAGGAAGCTTGAGGCCTTGATACTGGAGGAACATATTGATATAGTTGGGGTCACTGACACATGGCTGGACTCCTCGCATGACTGGGCTGTCAATCTGCAGGGGTTTACATTGTTTCGCAAAGATCGAATGAACAGAAAAGGTGGTGGAGTCTGTCTGTATGTAAGAAGTGGTATGAAAGTCAGTGTGAACGATGCCATAGTGTGTGATGATTCTGAGGATGTGGAATCACTGTCGGTAGAATTACAAAAGAGGGAAATACTGAAAAAATAATATTTGGTGTAATCTACAGACCCCCTAATATCACTGAAGACATAGAAGGTCGGCTGTATAAACAAATAGAGAGGGCTGCCCGGGCCGGTACAGTGGTAATAATGGGAGATTTGAACTATCCAGATATAGATTGGGGTCCGGGTGTGGCTAAAACTACAAAGGGGCGACAATTCCTAAATTTATTGCAGGATAAGTTTATGGGCCAGTTTGTGGAGGACCCAACAAGAAGTGATGCCTTGTTGGATCTGATCATTTCCAACAACGCAGAGCTGGTTGGTAATGTAACTGTGCGGGAAAACCTTGGTAATAGCAACCACAATATAGTTACTTTTGACTTAAAATGTAGAAAACAAAGACAGGCGGGGAAGGCAAAAACATATAACTTTAAAAAGACAAACTTCCCTGGGCTGAGGGCTGCACTACAGGACATAGACTGGGGGGAGGTAATGGGATATCTTTAAATCAACTAAAACAAATATAAACAATTAAAACTAAATCCTAAGTGGCTGACAAATGATGTTAAAAGAGCAATAAACAACAAAAAAATAGCTTTAAAAAAATACAAATCTGATGGGTCAGCTATAACATTTAAAAAGTACAAGGAGCTTAATAAAATCTGTAAAAATGTAATAAAAACAGCAAAAATTCTAAATGAGAGACAGGTGGCCAAAGATAGCAAAACTAACCCTAAATATTTTTTTAGATATACAAATGCAAAAAAAAAACAAGGACAGAGCATGTAGGACCCCTTAATAATGATTATGGGGAGGTTGTCACAGGCAATATAGAGAAAGCAGAGCTACTGAATGGGTTCTTTAGTTCTGTATATACTAAGGAAGAAGGAGCTGACATTGGACAGGTCAGTGCTGGTAACACATCATGTAATGTACTGAACTGGCTTAATGTAGAAATGGTACAAGGTAAGTTAAGTAATATAAATGTAAGCAAATCTCCAGGGCCAGATGGATTGCACCCAAGAGTTCTTAGAGAGGTAAGTTCAGTAATATCTGTACCCCTGTTCATGATATTTAGAGATTCACTGGTGTCTGGTATTGTGTCAAGGGACTGGCACAAGGCGAATGTGGTGCCAATCTTCAAAAAGGGCTCTAGGTCTTCCCCAAGAAACTATAGACCGGTAAGTCTAACGTGCATTGTGGGTAAATTGTTTGAAGGACTTATAA
The DNA here is from genome assembly GCF_029499605.1 of Hyla sarda. Lineage (NCBI taxonomy): Eukaryota > Metazoa > Chordata > Amphibia > Anura > Hylidae > Hyla > Hyla sarda. The sequence goes on from NC_079191.1 coordinate 301,272,952, forward strand.
GGGATTACATACATGAATACATAGGGGATAATTGTATTATAAGTGATAGCCAGCATGGGTTTACTAAGGATAGTAGTTGTCAAACCAATCTAATTTGCTTTTATGAAGAGGTGAGTAGAAGCCTTGACAGAGGAATGGCTGTGGATATAGTGTTTCAGGATTTTGCTAAAGCATTTGATACTGTCCCTCATAGACGTCTGACAGGTAAGTTAAGGTCTTTGGAAACTTTAGTTTGTAACTGGATTGAACACTGGCTCATGGATCGAACCCAGAGAGTGGTGGTAGATTCGTACTCTGATTGGGCCCCGGTTATTAGTGGTGTACCCCAAGGTTCAGTACTGGGCCCGCTGTTGTTAAATTTATTTATCAATTATATAGAGGATGGCATTAACAGCTCTGTTTCTAACTTTGCAGATGACACCAAGCTTTGTAGCATGGTACAGTCTATAGAGGATGTGTATAGGTTACAAGATGACTTGGATAGACTAAATGTCTGGGCATCCACTTGGCAAATGAGGTTCAATGTGGATAAATGTAAAGTTATGCATCTGGGTACTAATAACATGCAAACGTCGTGTCTTGGGGGGGATTAACCTGGCAGAGTCACTCGTAGAGAAGGATCTGGGTGTACTTGTAGATCACAGACTACAGAATAGCATGCAATGTCAGGCTGCTGCTTCCAGAGCCGGCAGGATATTGTCATGTATAAAAAGAGGCATGGACGCGAGGGACAGGGACATAATACTCCCCCCCTTTATAAAGCATTGGTACGGCCTCACCTGGAATATGCTGTTTAGTTTTGGGCACCAGTCCATAAAACTAATATGGGACATGGAACATCTTAGCTATGAGGAGCGATTAAAGGAGTTACAATTGTTTAGTCTTGAGAAGAGAGGTTTAAGGGGGGATATGATAAATGTATATAAGTATATAAATGGCCCATACAAAAAATATGGAGAAAAACTGTTCCAGGTTAAACCCCCCCAAAGGACGAGGGGGCACTCCCTCCGTCTGGAGAAGAAAAGGTTTAGTCTCAAGGGGCAACACGCCTTCTTTACCATAAGAACTGTGAACTTATGGAACAGTCTACCTCAGGAACTGGTCACCGCAGGAAAATTTAACAGCTATAAAACAGGGTTAGATACATTCCTAGAACAAAATAACATTAATGCTTATGAAGAAATATAAAATCCCTTCCCCAATATCGCGCCACACCCCTACCCTTCAATTCCCTGGTTGAACTTCATGGACGTATGTCTTTTTTTTCAACCGTACTAACTATGTTTCCCGCTGTGAGTTTGAGCTGCAGCGGAAAATTTGCTGCATCTCAAACTTGCAGCAAGAAACTCACTGTCAACCCGCCCGTGTGAATATACCCTGTACATTCACATGGGGGGCGCAAACCTCCAGCTGTTGCATAACTAAAACTCCCAGCATGCCCTTTTGGCTGTCATGCATGCTGAGGGTTGCAGTTATGCAACAGCTGGAGGCACACTGGTTGCAAAACACTGAGTTTGTTACTTAACTCAGTGTTTTGCCCCCAGTGTGCCTCCAGCTGTTGCAAAACTAAAACTACCAGCATGTACGGTCTATCAGTGCATGCTGGGAGTTGTAGTTTGTTACCTAAATCAGTGTTTTGCAACCAGTGTGCCTTAAGCTGTTGCAAAACTACAACTCTCAGCCGAAGGGCATGCTGGGACTTGTAGTTATGCAACAGCTGGAGGCACACTACTGCAACTCCCAGCATGCCCTTTGGTTGTCTGTGCCTCCAGTTGTTGCATAACTACAACCCCCAGCATGCACAAACTACCAATGGGCATGCTGGGAGTTGTAGTTGTGCGATCTGCTGTTGCATAACAACTCCCAGCATGCCCTTGTGTGCATGCTGGGAGTTGTTGCTTAGCAACAGCAGAAGGACAGCCTTACCTCCTGCTGCTGCGCAGTGAAGATCCGCCTGCCATCGCCACCTCCGCTGCTGGGGCCCCGATCCCACCGCCGATGCAAAGGATCGGGGGCCCCAGCCTCAGGTGAGGGCTCCAGGCACCCACTCTCTCCCTCCGGAACAGGCGCGGAGCGGGTGCCGTTAGGGAAACCCCCACTGCAGGCGTCCTGATTCGTCGGCCAATAACAGGTGACCACGATTTTGAAACTATGCCAATCAAGGAAGGTAACTAGGGGTACAGTGAGTACTTATATCTCACAGGTTTTTTTTTTTGAACAATGGGCGTAAAATGAAAAATTAGATTTTTTACACTAAATTGCTAGGGTTATCCAATTTTTATCACTTTCACAAGGGGTAATGGGAGAAATTGGATTACAAATTCTGGAGGGCTTTTTATCCTGACTATGGCAATACATCCACATATGGGGTAACGCGCTGGGCGGGCGCACAACAAGGCTCAGAATTCATAGAGGTCTGTATGCATTTGAGGCCTATGGCATATCAGTAGCTAACGGTTACATACATTCATAGAAAACTACAAAAAATAAATACAAAAAAAGAACCCCCCGAGGAATGTGTATAGGGGTAAAGAGGACCTTTTGAAGGCATGGGTGTTTCCTAATTATTTTCCCAGGAATGAATGAAGGATAGTTTTGGAAAATTTATATTTTCAACCTATGCTCTGCTTCATAATTTTGTGAACAACTAACATGTCACTCCAAATTGTCCCCTGGAAATACGACAGAGTTCATGAGAACTCTTTACCTTTGAGGCCATGTTTCTTATGGACCTAACTGAGTTACATACATTCAGAGGAAAATACGAGAAAGGAACACCAACATGTAAGCCTATTACAAACAGTACACCCCCTAGGGAAGGTGTATAGGGGTGAAGTGGACATTTAGAACAGATGAGTGTTCCCTAAATTTATTTTCCAGGAATGGATGAAGTGTAGTTTGGGGAAAATGAAAATTGCAATTTTACTACTGATATGCCAATTATGTTCCCAGAATGATGACCCAGAGTATAGCCAAAAGTAAAAATTATGCCCACCCAAAACCTTATGCTCTGAATCATCATTCTGGGAATGTGATGTGTTTGGCCATCCCTATTCTCAAATGCACACACCGCTCAGGTGGGGAGAGAGCGCTGCGCATGTGAGGCAACTTGCAAACCCCCCATGTTATTGACTCTGTGACCAATTTTTTTTGGGGGAAAAAAAGATATCAGGGGTATTAGGAAAGAGGTTTTGGTCTTTTTTTTTTTGGGGGGGGGGGGGGGGGGGTGTTGGGGTTTATCCCGTCTCTGCCGTGCACTTGGCGGAGATCGGAAGCGGATCCCTGCTGAAATCCTTCAGCAGGGATCCAGGGCAAATGCTGAGGGGGGCCATGTCGGCGAAATCGTGCCAGCAATTTGCGGCGATACCGGGCTGATCGGGTCTCTGGGACAGGCAAGTTCCTCTTCAGCCGCGGTCGGGCCCTTTACAGCAATGCACGTCGCCGTAAAGCGACATACATTGCTGTATTGGGACCCTGTATACTACAACTCCCAGCATGCCCAGACAGCCCTTGGCGTCTGAGCATGCTGGGAGTTGCAGTTTTGCAACATCTGGAGGTCCACAGTTTTGGGACCACTGTGCCCTTCCAGATGTTGCAAAACTATAACTCCCAGCTTGCCAAGACTGTCCAGGCATGCTGGGAGTTGTAGTTATGCAACATCTGGAAGGGCACAAATTGCAGACCACTAATACAGTGGTTCCCAAACTGTAGTCCTCCAGATGTTGCAAAACTACAACTCCAAGCCTGCTCAGACATGCTGGGAGTTGTAGTTCGGCTCTAAAGATGTTGCCGAACTACTACTTCCAGCATGCCTGAGCATGCTTGGAGTTGCAGTTTTGCAACATCTGGAGGACTACAGTCTGGACACCACTACACAGTGGTCCGCAAACTGTTATCCTCCAGCTGTTGCATAACTACTACTCCCAATATGCCCTTCGGCTGTCTGGGCATGCTGGGAGTTGTAGTTTTGCAACAGCTGGAGGTTTGCCCTCCCCCCCTTGAATGTACAGGGTACATTCACATGGGCAGGGGTTACAGTTACAGTATCCTGCTGCAAGTTTGAGTTGCAGCAAATTTTGCGCGGCAGCTCAAACTCCAGCGGGAAACCCGCTGTGATCCCCCGCCCGTGTGACTGTACCCTAAAAACTCTACACTACACAAACATAAAAAGTAAAAAACACTACATATACACATACCCCTACACAGCCCCCCTCCCCAATAAAAAATGTCTGGTATGCCACTGTTTCCAAAATGGACCCTCCAGCTGTTGCAAAACAACAACTTCCAGTATTGTCGGACAGCCGTTGACTGTCCAGGCATGCTGGGAGTTTTGCAACAGCTGGAGACACCCTGTGTGGGAATCACTGGCGTAGAATACCCCTATGCAAATCCCTAATTTAGGCCTCAAATGCACATGGCGCTCTCACTTTGGAGCCCTGTCGTATTTCAAGGCAACAGTTTAGGGCCACATATGGGGTATCACCGTACTCAGAAGAGATGGGGTTACAAATTTTGGGGGGTCTTTTCTGCTATTAACCCATGCAAAATGTGAAATTTGTGGGGAAACACACATTTTTGTGAATTATTTTTTTTTTTTTTACATATGCAAAAGTCGTTAAACCCCTGTGGGGTATTAAGGCTCACTTAATTCCTTCTTACATTCCTCAAGGGGTCTAGTTTCCAAAATGGTATGCCATGTGTTTTGTTTTTTTGCTGTCCTGGCACCATAGGGGCTTCCTAAATGCGACATGCCCCCTAGCAAAATTTGCTATCAAAAAGCAAAATATTACTCCTTCTCTTCTGAGCATTGTAGTTCGCCCGTAGTGCACTTCAGGTGACTTATGGGGTACCTCCATACTCAGAAGAGATGGGGTTACAAATTTTGGGGGGGTCTTTTCTGCTATTAACCCTCGCAAAAATGTGAAATTTGGGGGGAAACACACATTTCTGTGAAAAAAATATAATTTTTTTTTACATATGCAAAAGTTGTGAAACCCCTGTGGGGTATTAAGGCTCACTTTATTCCTTGTTACGTTCCTCAAGGGGTCTAGTTTCCAAAATGGTATGTCATTTGTTTTTTTCTTTGCTGTTCTGGCACCATAGGGGCTTCCTAAATGCCACATGCCCTCCAAAAACCATTTCACAAAAACGTACTCTCCAAAATCCCCTTGTCGCTCCTTCCCTTCTGAGCCCTCTACTGCGCCCGCCGAACACTTTACATAGACATATGAGGTATGGGCTTACTTGAGAGAAATTGGGCTACAAATACAAGTATAAATTTTCTCCTTTTACCCCTTGTAAAAATTCAAAAATTGGGTCTACAAGAACATGCGAGTGTAAAAAATGAAGATTGTGAATTTTCTCCTTCACTTTGCTGCTATTCCTGTGAAACACCTAAAGGGTTAAAATGCTGACTGAATGTCATTTTGAATACTTTGGCGGGTGAAGTTTTTATAATGGGGTCATTTGTGGGGTATTTCTAATATGAAGACCCTTCAAATCCACTTCAAACCTGAACTGTTCCCTGAAAAATAGAGAATTTCAAAATTTTGTGAAAAATTGGACATTTTTTGCTGAACTTTGAAGCCCTCTGGTGTCTTCCAAAAGTAAAAACTCGTCAATTTTATGATGTAATCATAAAGTAGACATATTGTATATGTGAATTAAAAAAATATTTTGGAATATCCATTTTCCTTACAAGCAGAAAGCTTCAAATTTAGAAAAATGCCAAATTTTCTAATTTTTCATCAAATTTTGGGATTTTTCACCAAGAAAGGATTCAAGTTACCACAAAATGTTACCACTATTTTAAAGTAGAATATGTCACGAAAAAATGCTTTTGGAATCAGAATGATAAGTAAAAGCATCCCAGATTTATTAATGTTTAAAGTGATTAGTGGTTAGATGTTCAAAAAATGCTCTGGTCCTAAGGTGTAAAATGGCCTGGTCCTTAAGGGGTTAAAATTTGGAAGTCAATGTAATCTGGACTGGTACCTTGGAGTAGAATGCTGGGAAATTAAATTGAAGGAAAAGTAATATGAATTTAATACTCCATGGAAGTGCGATACTCCTTGAAGCAAACCTTAACGCAGAGGCCCGGATAATCGGTTCACACTGAGTGGTGGTGTCCTTCCGTATCCCCCTCCTGTGACACACACTGCATTTTTTCTGAGATTGTCCCTTATTTCCAGTGTGGGGGACCTTTAGGACTTCCTCTTGGAACTGCAGAAATGTGCATGTGTTGCCAGTGTACTGGGACAGTACAAAACAGTTATACATGGCAACCTGTACCATGTAGACCACAACTTTTTTTGTACCATGTCCATGTTTTCCGCATGGCATTATATGGCTGGAGGACTTGATCAGAGAGATAAACTCCCTCTCCCCCCCATATACCTATTGTAACACAGAATACAAATTGGGCTTGAGGATCGGTCCCGCGGTACCTTGCACAGGGACAGGGGTGCTGCCGCTCCCATGAATTGTGGTCAGCATAAGGACACCCCTCTTATCCTTATACCTGACCAGCAACAGGTTTTCATTGGTAAGGGCATGGGACTCACCCTGGGGGGATAGGTGTGTGGAGGGGATGGGTCGGGAGGCCTCTTAGATTCTTCCACAGTCCCACAAGCAGACGTGGATCTAGCGGCAAGGGATGTGAGCAGAGGTATACTAGTATAAAAGTTATCCACGTGAAAGGTGCTAACCCTTATCTAGCAATGGGTGCACAAGGTCCCAAACAATTTTCCCGCTAACACCCAGAGTAAGGGGACATTCTGGGAGTCTCATCCCTCGTACACTATAAGCTTGCAATTGTACCCTAAGGTACTCTTGCAAAGTTTATACATCTTCATGCCATACCTTGTCCGCTTAGTGGGAATGTACTGTCGGAAGCTGAGTCTCCCCTTAAAGCTGATTAGAGACTCATCAATAGAGACCCTCCTCCCAGGGACATAGGCCTCCCAAAATTTGGCCCCAAAGTGATTGATGACAGGCCTGATTTTATACAGGTGGACATATGCGGGATGACTTTGGGGGGGGGGGGGGACATGCCGCATTATCAGCATAATGCAAACATTTCCAAATTGCCTCGAACCGGGGATGAGTCATGGCCATACTGTAGAGTGGGGTCTGGTAGAGGACGTCCCCACTTCAGTATTGCCTGACATTGGGTTTTTTAACTAGGCCCATTTGCAGCACGAGGCCCCAAAATGTCCTCATCTCGGCTGCATTGATGGCATGCCATCCATTGGGTTTGCAGCGACGAACTGTTGGGTGTACAGGTTTATCTGGTCAACCCATTTCAGTCAACCCGACGATGTAAATCTTGATTCCTGAGTTGCCAACAAACTCAGGAATCATGGGCTCATGGTCTGCTGGCTCAGTCCAGACAAGTTCACCGATGCAGGGAACCAGTAAACTTGGCTGGGGGGGTCTGACTAGTACAAGCACCAGGGTGACTCGTATTAGCATGGGGCACAGCGTCAGGAGCAGAAGAGGTTTGTGGTCCCGCATGGTGGCATCTCCTGGCTTGCCCATGAACAGAACTAGATGAGGAGGGCGAGGAAGAGAATAAAAATGTGGCATCTTCCTTGCCCTCACTGGAGCTTTAAGTGTCGGAGGAAAGTAAGGCATATGCCTCCTCCGCTGAAAACGCCCTGTGAGCCATTTCCCTACTCTAATGGTGTGTGTGTGTGTGTGGGGGGGAAACTTAATTGGTGTGTGCGATGCAAGTTGCGTGGTGCTTTACTTCCTACCCTAACCCACCACCTAACAAAACCAAAATATAAAATAAAACGAAACTAAAATAATAATAAAAAAATAAAGACTTCTAGCGCAAAAAGCCACACTGACAAGCGCTTGGTAGCGACAGGGGGCGCAGTAGTCGGTGGGGGTCTGGCCACTCAGTCCAGAACAGTGGCTGGTGGCACATACACAGACCCCCACACAAAAAACCCGAAAAAAAGCACCTGCCTGAACCCCATAAAAACATTGATAAATCAATGACAGCGGTCAGGGCAAGCGGCACACAGAGGTACGGTCCGTCCACACAGCACTGGCACTGGCAAAAAAAAAAAAAAAAAGTTATAACCCCAAAAAAGTACCTGAACCACACAAAAAAAAAAAAAAACGCTGATCAGTATTATGAAACAGATCAGCGGTGGGTGAATGGCGGCCATGGTGGTACGCCGTAAAAAATTATTTTTACATTTTTTACCACCTAAACGATGTCCCCTGCTTGCTACTACCAGATGGCACTTTACTGAGGGGGTGGGGGGGGGGGGGAAGATGGCATTACGGGGCTCCGTCCTGCTCATAGCAAATGGTGGGCAGAGCAGTATATTCCTCACCCTCCTCTCCCCCTACTGCCGTGATTGGTGCGGTCGTTCCCACCGGCCAATCACAGCTGTCCTGGTGGGTGGCAACATTGCCAGCTCCCAGTACAATACGGAAGGTGATTGGTGGTGTTAAATACACCACCAATCACCTTTTTCCGAGTCATCGGGCTGGGATGCCTGCTGAACGATTTCTGCAGGCATCCTATTCTGATCCCCGCCCGGCGGGGACCAGAAAACTGCAGGGCGTACCTGTACGCCCTGAGTCCTTAAGGATTCGGGAATGGGGGGCGTACAAGTACGCCCTACGTCCCCAAGAGGTTAAGTGCATGCTGTTTATAACCCTTAAATCAACAATTTGGAACTTATGGTCCAAATACAAAAGAAATAAGTTCATAAAATGACCAAAGAGAAATATTGTTGGATATAAATAATAACTTAGCACCTTGTATTGCTTGTCAGCATGCCTGTAGATGCGCCTCTTCTGAAAAGACTGCAAACAGTCTGGTTCATACAGGGGTTAAGCTCACACTGGTGAAAGCTGGATTATACACTGCACTGAGGCACAGCAGGGAGTTAACCACACCACCAGGTCCAAAATATTTTGTTGTTAGAACAACAAGGTCTTTGATACCAGGGTTAATTTGCAAAGTCAAAGAGACCCCTAGTGTCCATTTTTTTAAACATTTTTTAGCAATCAAATTTTTTATGAAGTATTAGGAAAATGCTTAGTTTTTAATGAAGTACTAAATAAAAAAAAAGTTGTTTCTAATGACACTAATGCTTTCAGTATTCTTTGAGAACACTATTACCCTAGAAGACAATTTGCGTGTAATTTGGGTGATTGTCTCAAGGAAGTTTCAATGTAAGAGTCATTATAAACCAATTAGAATGCAGGAGCACATAAATACTTCATATAAAAAAAAAAGTGTGCTCCTCACAATGGTATAATTGAAAGCTTGGAAAAGGTCTTGACATTGACTCCTTTTATATATAAAGCTGCCTTCAATATATAAAAGAGAGACTAATGTAGCCTACCCATATCCCCCACAAATATGATGTTTTAGTTTTCCAAGAATTACCCATTGGGGGAGATTAATCAAAACCTGTGTAGAGGAAGAGTGGTACTGTTGCCCGTAGCAACCAGATTACTGTTTTCAGTTTTCAGAGGCCTTTTTAAAAAAATGAAAGAAAAAATCTGATTGGTTGCGATGGGCAACTGCACCACTCTTCCTCTACACAGATTTTAATAAATATCCCCCATTGAGCTTATTACTGGCCACAGTGTCAAACTGACTTGACCCCCATTGGCTGAATAAACATTTCCTGCAGGAACAAAACATGACAGGAAGTGCAGCAGGAATCAAGAGCAGTCAGCTGTGGAGGATTAGGGCAGGGTGAGTATGGCTTCTTTTTTTATTTTGAGACACTAAGACCGTTTGTATAATCTCTATATCCTGTAAGGCCTCAAAAGATTGGAATTATTTTTTCTACACATATAAGTACTTGACTGGATTGAGATCTGGAGACTTTGGAGACAAAAGTCAAGATCTTGATTTCTTTGTCACATTCCTTAAAAGGGAAACTGATAAGTTGTTCACCCTCACTAAACCCAATATACTGGGTTATAGTGCAGGTGAACAGCTTTAAATACATTGATCCCTTACATTAATTCTTTGTGTAATATGAGAGGCTACCATCAGTAACACGCTATGCCGCCAGAGTCTCAAGTCATGCAGTGCCAGATGTGTTCCCCTGCTTAAGCCAGTATATGTCCGGGTCAGTCTGAAGTTTTCTAGAGAGCATTAGGATGATCCAGAAGAGTACTGGGAGAATATCAGATGAAACAAGAGTAGAACTTTTTGGTAAAAACTCAATTTGTCGTGTCTGGAGGAGAAAAAATGTTGAGTTGCATCCAGAGAACACAGAGGGGAGATTTATCGAAACCTGTGCAAAGGAAAAGCTGCTAAGTTGCCCATAGCAACCAATCAGATCGCTTCTTTCATTTTTCACAAGGCCATCTGATTGGTTGCTATGGGAAACTGGACAATTTTTCCTTTACACAGGTTTTGATAAATCTCCCCCACCATACCTACTGTGAAGCATGGGGGGGTGGAAACATCATGCTTTGGGGCTGTTTTTCTGCAAAGGGACCAGAATGACTGATCCATGTAAAGGAAAGAATGAATGGGGCCATGTATTGTGAGATTTAGAGTGAAAACCTCCTTCCATCAGCAAGGGCATTGAAGATGAAATGTGGCTGGGTCTTTGAGCATGACAATGATCCCAAACACACCGCCCAGGCAACGAAGGAGTGGCTTTGTAAGAAGCATTTCAAGGTCCTGGAGTGGCCTAGCCAGCCTCCAGATCTCAACCCCATAGAAAACCTTTGGAGGGAGTTGAAATTCAGTGTTGCCCAGCAACAGCCCCAAAACATCACTGCTCTAGAGGAGATCTGCATGGAGGAATGGGCCAAAATACCAGCAACAGTGTGTGAAAACCTTGTTAAGTCTTACAGAAAACATTTGACCTCTGTCATTGCCAACAAAGGGTATATAAGTATTGAGATTAATTTTTGTTATTGACCAAATACTTATTTTCCACTATAATTTACAAATACATTCTTTAAAAATCAGACTGTGATTTTATGGATTTTTTTTCTCATTATGTCTCTCATAGTTGAGGTATACCTATGATGAAAATTACAGACCTTTCGTCTTTTTAAGTGGGAGAACTTGCACAATTGGTGGCTGACTAAATACTTTTTTGCCTCACTGACATCAAATCACTAGATCTGTCTGGCCAAGTTAACAGCACCCCCTCCCCGGAGTGGCTTTGAGCCAAAATTCTGTGATTTTTAAAAAGTTACAAATTCTAAAGCAGGCAGAAACAGGCATACTACACAAACTAGGCCCACTTCAGACAGCAAAACACTTGAGGCAAAAATGGTACATACTGTATTTATCGGGGTATACCACGCACGGGCCTATAACACGCACCCTCATTTTACCAAGGATATTTGGGTAAAAAAAAAGTTTTTTACCCAAATATCCTTGGTAAAATGAGGGTGTGCGTGTGTGTGCATGTTTATACCCCGATACACTGTTTAATACCCCACAGAAGCCCCCAGGAAAGGCAGGGGGAGAGAGGCTGTCTCTGCCCGCTTCTCTCCCCCTGCCTTTCCTGGGTCTAGAGCCCTGCTGCTGCCGCTTCTCTCCCCCTTGCTATCAGCGCCGCTGCCCCTTCTCTCCCCCTGGCTATCGGTGCCGCTGCCCCATTGCTGGCACCGATAGCCAGGGGGAGAGAAGTGGCACCGGCAATGGAGCAGCGGCGCCGATAGCCAGGGGGAGAGAAGGGGTAGCGGCACCCGTTGCCTCCCCCATCCCCGGCTGTATAATTACCTGTTGCCACGGTCGGGTCCGCTCTGCTTCTGGCCTCCGGTGTGGCGTCCCCTGCGTCATTGCTATGTGCAATGCATAGCAACGACGTAGGGGACGCCACACCAGAGGCCAGAAGCAGCGCGAACCCGACCCCGGCAACAGGTAATTATACAACCGGGGATGGGGGGAGGCAATGGGGCAGCGGCGCCGGCAATGGGTGCCGCTGCCCCTTCTCTCCCCCTGGCTATCGGCGCCGCTGCTCCACTGCCGGCGCCGCTTCTCTCCCCCTGGCTATCGGCGCCGGCAATGGGGCAGCGGCACGCAGATAGACTTTAGGCAAAAAAATGTAGCCTAAAAAATGCGTGTTATACGTCGATAAATACAGTATGCTTGCTAAAATTGGGCATAAGGATTCCAGACAAAAAAAAAGTGCAACAAGATTCATACATAAGCCCCTTTGTGTCCTCATAGGAATTGTGTTAAAGCCCACTTAAATGGGCACTGTCCGATTCAAAAACTTTTTTTAATGTTATACATCTTGGCAAAACATTAATCTTTCTAATATACTTCATAAGAAAATTTTATTTCCTTTTTACAGGAATCATGGCTTATAAAATTATGGCTTTGTCCAAGCTGAAACACAGGCATGGACAAAGTCCAGTAGTGAGGGTGGGCTAGCAATCCTCAGGAGAGTGCACAGAGGAGTGCTAGCCCACCATCACATACTGGACTTTGTCCATGCCTGTGCTTCAACTTGGAAAAGCCATGATTTCATAAGCCATGATTCCTGTAAAAAAATTAAAATGTTCTACTTAAAATATAAGAAAGGTTAATGTTTTGCAAAGATGTACAATATATAAAAAGTTTTTGTATCTGACAGTGCCAATTTAACCATGCCAGGAAGCCTGGCAGTTAAAACTCAGCCATCTTCACAGTCAGTATTCGATGTCACTTAAGATTTCAGTAAGTAAGTTACCTAGGTTTTTTAGTAGATCAGTGGTTGAGTATTTCTACATTTTAGGCTAATGGACAAAATATATTGAAGCAGAATTGTGTGTGGTAAACACACAAAACTATCACAATTTTTTATGGACTGGAAAAAGTGCCTATATATATATTATATATATACATACACAAGATGTTTCAACTAGTTTAGTTCCCATAAAAAAATAAAAAATGTGATAAGGTCCTAAAAAGAATAATCAGCCGACAGTGGTTACTTCACTTCTTACATAATTAAAAAGACAAACTGCCTCAGACGAAGACTTGTTTTTAACCCTAGCAGAAAAACACATTTAGATTTAAACTAGCAAACCTGTACCAAAAGCATTTAAAAACTAGCAATTGCTTTCTACTTTTATTTTATAACTTGTATTGTTGAACCTAAACATTGCAATTAAAAACTGTATTTTACATGCACATATGCACTATTTTTTTGTGATATTTCAGTCTGGCTATGATTAAACTTAAAATAATTCCACTTAGACAAAATTTACAATTTTCTTATTAATATTCCTCAATAATAACATTGTATTAAAATAAGACTTTTTTATCTCCTTAATTGTTTAAAAATGTATATCCTAGGGGTTACATTTCTTCCTATTAAGAAAATAGGAAGAAATATACTTAAAAAAGGGACCACAAGTAAGTGTGTTAATTGGAAATGTTAATGCAGATTTTAAATAGTAATTTGAGGCATTTCAACTACTGTATTCAATGTGGTATGTGACTATAATGAGGCAAGAATGTATTAATTACCTTTTTACACAGTAATGTTTTTTTATATGTTTCAGCAGTAAAAATGATGGAGCTTTAGGATAGAACCAGTTCAGAGACGTATTAGCTCATTCTAAGGCATTGCAGAATAAGTTGATGCCATGTACAGATTATTTAGCATATGTCAAAATTCACTCTTGTAGCCTGTATAGTTTAGAATCAGAAGCTAACTAAAGTAGAGATATGGTTCAAATGTTGTACTAAAATACCATCTAATTAAAGGATTACATTTTATTTATATTGTAATATCACTTATGCTACTGATCCATTAGTAATAATGTTGCTGATAAGCCAATATATTAAAAACACTAGTACCTTAGCAGTGATATACAATTTGTTACTACATATTCAAACATTTTTCTCATTTAAATTATCTTATATTCTTTTATATATACAGCCTTTATACTAAATGTTTTTGAAGTGTCCAAAAATTTTATGTAAATGTCCAGTGTAAAATGTAAACAAAACTGCTCATATAAAAAAAAAAAATTAACACTACTGTGAGAAACTTCAATTTTTGACAGTGATGAAAAGCGTGGGCTTTTTTTTTGCTATGCAACAATACTTTATTTCAGTAGATTATTGCGATGTAAAATAGTGCTTTACATGTAGCCATAATTTCATAAATTCATGAAGTTCTAACTTACAGACTGGACCAAGACAGACCACATCTACTCAAGGTAGCTCTTTGTCTAGAAACTTATTGTAATATTGTATTATACAAATGTTAAAAATGGGGAAAAGGTGAATATACATTATAAACATCTTAAAATGTATGATATATATTTAAGAATACACTTGTGAAAACAGTGGGTAAAAGAAACTATTGAAACAGATTTTTCAGATTTATGTTTTATTGAAATTTCACACATTTTCAAAATATTGAACACCTACACGAAATACAAAATTAAAACAATATAATAAATTACCCACCCCTTTTCTGCAAAAAAAAATAAAATACAATGATTGTCAAGGCTAGACAAAAGTCTATTATATGTATTCACAAATCACACATTTTAAAATGCTAAATTAAAGAATTAAAGCAAAAAACAAAACTGTCAATACATTGCCATTGATTGTCTTATTCATGTTATTCTATAATGCTGACCATTCTTAAATAATTATTATAAAAACTTCAAGTACATATACATCATTCCACTGAATCCCCCCCCCCCCCCCCCCCCTCTTCATTTGTTTTGTTTTACATAGTAAATCTTAAGATGCAGCATATAATTCTGATTTACTGGAATTGCGTCTCACATTATCAATTATACATTTCAGGTGTTTATAACTTACATAAATAATAATAAAAATAAATATACCCTTTAAGTTTTTGCAGCAGATTTTAAACAGATACATCAGTGTGTCTGTGAAACAAAAACAAAAAACATCACCATAGTTGACCAACCTATAAAAGCAGTATTTTGCCTGTTCTTTTAAGAACCCACATTATACCTGCATTCATATATTATCTGCATCAGTGTCTTGGTTCAAGCATCAGTAGTTAAATAGTATGCATATATATTTTGTTATGAAATGAATAATTTTTTTATGAAGTGCCATTTAATATTTTTTGTAACAATGCACAATCTTATATACTTACTAATTAAATATTGCATCTGGAAATATCTGTAAACAGGTATATTTTCAGGGAAGAAGGTATAATTTGTCTGAAATTAAATCTGAAAAAAATTAATAATACACGCGCAACACTTTTTTTTGTCTGAATATAAAGTTGCATTTTTAAGAGCATCTCTCTTTTGAGAAAAAATATGTTCAAATAAATTATCCTGTAAATTCATAATGCTAATAAAAGAATTATTCATGCATCTTTGTTGTTTAAATAGTTAACAGAAGGAAACTAAAAGCAGCATTCAGTTGACAACACTTCATGATTTTAATTTATACAAAAATTATACATTATTAAGCCAAGTTGAACACTTAACTATCTCCACAATCCTTTTTATTTATTCCAAATTATGTTTTCACAAAAAAACACAAGCCATATATTTTAATATTACTGATAATGATGTTTTATTTTTTATGTGAAAATTTAAGCTCTACTCTAAATGGAAGCATTTACTCCTCAGATTTTCTTTTATGAAGCAGGAGGAGCAGGATATATTCAATTTAGTTTAAAACCTTCAGAGTGGCTTTATCACATCAATCAAGTGCACATTATATGGCAGTTAAAATGCCATCAGATGGTCCCTAGTGTTAGCTGACCAAAGTCTAGATCACCCCAACCTGTTCCTAACAAAAAGACACATAAATTAATATTAATACAACATTCAGTGTAGAGACCCATTATGTGTCAATCTGATAAAGTGCAACACTGATCTCAAACAACTACATTTTTTGTCAAACAAATGATTTTCCATGTGATTCAAATTCTAAAATTACATGGCTCATTTTTGTTTGCATAACAAAAATGTATATTACTTTTAAAATTAAAAAAAATTAGGTTGAGTGTAAAGGGGATATTAAACATCTTGTTAAATACACTTACAGTGCACATTACAGTGTACTTGTATGCATGCATAACTTTGTATGCAAGCGAGAACATACATTGCATTCATTTCCAAAGTTCTTGAGAGCTATCTTCTAAAGTCCAGTCTCTTACCCCAGGCAAGTTCAATGCTTCACTCTTAACAGATAAAGAGTTTACCAGTTCACAGTGAAATTTTCTGATGTGTCTGTATAGGTCTCCAGACTGTGTAAACCTTCTTTCACACCACTTACAAGCATGTGGTTTCTCCCGAGTATGAACAACAGCATGCCGGCTCAGGTTATGAGAGTACTGGAAACTTTTTCCACACTGAGTACAAGTGAAAGGCTTTTCCCCAGAATGAGTCCGCTCATGACGTTTTAGAGTGTACATACAGGAAAAGGTCTTACCACAGAGAGAGCAGGTAGGGACATGGACATCATTAGTGGGTTTACTTCGTATACCATCTTGTTCTCGAAAGTGTGTACTTAAATGAATTTGAAGGATGTGTGGACTTGGAAACACTTTGTTACAAAGTGGACACATAAAGATTTGCCCTGCAGGATTAAGCATGTTTGAAACAAAAGGAAGAAGACTAGTGTCCATGTTACTTTCTATCTGAACTCTCTCATTATCAGGAGTGATCATTTCATCATCACTTGTCTTTTCATCATGATCCAGCTCTCTCAAGACTGAATCTTCTCGTACATTGCCCAAATGGACAGACTCATAATGTGTCCTAGCATCATTACTTATGCCTTCTTTCACAGTGCTTTGCTCCATATCATATTCAGTAGTATCTATATCATTTTCATCACAAGATCCTTCTTTTTCTACTTTTACATGAACTATAGTGTTTCTCAATGTTTCTGGTGAAGAAAAGTAGGAATTACTCAATGGTTCAGCTCCCGACACACTGGATTTCACAGACAGGTCCAGGACACAGTCTGAATCTCCTATATCCCTTAAGGAAGTGTTAGACCTCCCAGATAAGGAGCCAGCTGAGCTGCAAGGGCTATGTGCAGTTTTCACAGCATTTGCGTGAGTTTCAGTTTCTATGCTAGTTTGAGTAATGCTGGTTGAATCAGAGGGTAACCTCAACCACATGTTTTCAGATTCAGCTGTCAAATCGCCTCGACTAGGAAGAATGTTTAACTTTTCGGCTTCACCATCTTCATCATCACTGGGCAGATCACCTGCCATGTGGCTACTACCATCTGAGAGGCTTTCTATTTTATCTGAACAACTCGAAAAGTCTTCCTCTTTTTTTGTGCTGTCTGCCTCTGTTGTTGCTTTTTCTTTCAGTTTCTTTTTACAGACTTTCACTATGTCATACATGTGAAGATAACTGGCAGCTGCAAGCACATCTTCAACAGGCAGATCTTTAAACTGGAGTTTCCCTTCATACATGAATTCAAGCAGGAGAGCAAAGGCTGGAGCTGTAACAATGTCACTGTTCAAGTTAACAATGTCTCTTTTGTCTAGCTGATCCTTGTAAAAGAGGTGGAAATACATGCTGCATGAAGCCAGTACAGCTCTGTGAGCTCTGAAATGGGCATCTCCTACCAGAACAGTACAATCGCACAGAAATCCTTGATCTCTCTGCTCACTCAAACACTGTAGCAAATGTCTGCTATGTTCTGGAAATTCCATGCTGTCTTCATAACCTAAATAACAGAAATAATATATTAGAAGTGGTAACATAATTCATATTATTAATCATATATATATATATATATATATATATATATATATATATTCATTGACAGAATCTAACTCGTACTGCCATAAATTCTAGAACTGCAATTTTAAAAGAAAAAATGCAAATGATCACAAGCCTCACAGATCAGAAAAATATATTTAATTCTTTATTAATGTACATGCCCTCTACAATACGCTTTGTGCCTGTGCGTAGAAAGGATAGTACACAGTATAAAAACTAAATAATTCCAACCATAACAATTCTATAGGGATTTTGTACAAATTTGAATAAGGCCATGCTGGCGCAATAAACCAAGTTAACCTAGTGTGCAGGGCTTAATAACTTTGTACAAGTTATAGCAGTACATAATTATTCAAATAGAACAACTGCATTTATAACAACCTAATATATTTTATAGTAAAATAGTCTTACATTGTCTTAACAAATAAAAGAATTCAAAGATTAACAAATACAATCACTTTAAGTGCCCTGTAACCCACATCAATCCTAATCCTTAAGAGGGCTAAAAATAAAGATTTGAGGGCAGCTCACAAGGTAGCTGTGATCAAATTAGTAGGCTGAAAGGACAGAGGGACGAAGAAGGAAGCTTATAAACATCTGATCCAGCTGACGGTGGCCATATGGCAGCTGCTGCCCAGATAAAGAGATTAAGAATAGAGGAGTGCGATTACAGCTGTCTGGCCAATTCAAGCAGCTCAAATCTACAAGTTCTAAATTAGTTTGCTAGTACATAAACAAGTATGAAGAATAAATGCATAACGTACAATACATTTAATACATTTGTATATGCAGGAAACGCGAACACAATAGACAGAAACATGAAGTAGGGTGAATGTTTAATATGAATAGTGAAAAAGAGACCTAAGAGATCAAATAGACTGCAACCTTAATTTAGGCCTGTTTTTCCTTCCCAATGCTTTACGACAACCAGACATGACTGCACATAAAACAAAAAAGACAATATTTTGAAGCACTTAACATGCTTAAAAGCTGTAAGAAGAAGATGGTGAACATCCACAATGTTTCACAACAAACTAAAATACCCATCACGCATTCTTTATCACTAAGGAGACCCTCAGACAGTATGGTTTTAACCACATCTACACAGAAGCAAAACATTTGCAATATATCACAATAAAACATTAATATTACAAAATAATATACACCGCTGACGGCTGAGAAATGCGGTTACAAAAGCACACTATTTTGAGCCAAATAAGTCACAATAAAAATAACTTATAAAGCAATAAATCATATGTATGAAATAATCAATATACAACTGCAATTACTACAAGTCCTACCTTTTTTATACATAGACTTGATGATGTACTCCACTCTCACAAGTGCTGTATGCTGGTTGTATATTGATCAACTCAAGAAAATGTAAAAAATAAATAAATAAAGAAAAAAAAAAAACACAGACTGACAAACAGATGCAAAGTGGAGAGGATGTTAGAGAGGAATAAGATACCTTTTCCCCACACAGCTCTGCACACACTAACTCCCTGGCTGTGTGTTAGAATAAAAGGCTGAGGGATGGCAAGCTGTCAGCTGCTCTGACATCATGTTCAGATGGAAATGCTACCTCCAGCTGTGCTCCTTTTAATGCCATATGCTGCTCCTCTACACTCCTGCCACCAGCTTTTTCTTCGGATAACTTTTTTTCTTCAGTTTGTATAAACAAAAACTTCAAAGTTTCCTCTTCTGTAAACTTTCTTCACATACTTACTTAACATATGGACTATTATAATTATGGAATTTTCTAACAACTTCACACCATTTTTGATGATTTTATGTTGAAGGTATAAACTCATACAACATGTTGCTTAAAAATAATATAAAGTGTATATAATGTGAACCCATACTTATGTGCATAACTATCTTTACGTATACAATGAAGAATGCTAAATTACATTTTCATCTTGTTTTGCATTTATTCAAACTACTTCATTGATAGTATAAAAAAGTTTACTTTTATATACATCTTTTAATTATTAATATGGTAGAGAACTAAATAATGTCTAACTTAAAATGCAATTTCCTTACATCTGGGTTTTAAGATTTTTAAAGTGCTCCTGACAAACATACACAAAAAGATCAAGATCTACTTGCAAGTGGCTGATGAAATAACACTGCAACATCATAGCGAAAGTACGGTACATGTTTCTATTCTGTTCATGCACCTCACATCTGCGATTGTGACAAACACTAAACATTTAGAACCTGACTAGTGAAATGTGAAGATTACATATAAGGTGGATTACTAAAATATTTCAGGAGCCTTTTGATGTAGGTGGTTCAAACATAAAAACTATGTAACAATTTTACATACTTAATCTCACACCTAACAATGTTTAACCCCTTTAAGACCATGTACGTGTATACACGTCCAGGCTGGATGCACGTTCCGCCATTAGGACGTGTATACTCGTCCATGGTTCTCGTGGGTGCTGCCCAGTGCACCCACGAGATCGCGGCAGGGACTCGGCTGTAACACAGAGCCGGGACCCTGCCGCAGTAAACTTCGGGCCCGGCAGTTTAACCCTTAGAGCCTTAAAGAGGCACGTGCTGATATGCTGCCTGCTAGTGTAAAACTAGCAGGCAGCATGTGTCTGCAATGCTTTAGAATACTAAGTATTCCAAAGCATAAAAAAGGTGAAAAAAATATAAAATAAATTAATGTGTATAAAAATAAAAAAAAAAGTATAAAAATTGCCCCAAAAAAGTGTAAGAAAAATTTAAAAAATAAAAATACATTTATTAAATAAATATAATGAAAAATACAAATGTATAATGTGTAGGATCACATGGCACACATCTGCAGCATATTACATGCTGCGGATGCCCGCCAACAGTCACAATGAGCTCCCTGCTGCAGCTTGGTAGCTTTGTGTGTCCACCAATAGCGGCGGATTTCCCGTCAGCAGTCATGAGTGGACACACTGAGCTACCCAGCCACAGCAGTGATCTCGCCCTTGTGACTGCTGGGGGTCATCCGTGGTGTGAAATATGCTGCGGATGTGCTTAATGTGACCCTAAACTGCGTCCCGTTCATACTGCGTTTCCGCAGTGTTAGAGGTATCCATCAGCATCATGTCAAAAAGAGTGATGCTGACGTATACTGTAGCAGCTCCATTCATTTCTGAATGAGACTGCTACAGTATACATTGGCATCCCTTTTTTGACATGACAACAGACACTAGAGATGAGCGACCTTACAGTAAATTTGATTCGTCACAAACTTCTCGGCTCAGCAGTTGATGACTTATCCTGTATAAATTAGTTCAGCTTTCAGGTGCTCCGGTGGGCTGTAAAAGGTGGACTGTATCCACCTTTTCCAGCCCTCGAGAGCACCTGAAAGCTGAACTAATTTATGCAAGATAAGTCACCTATACTGCAGAAATGCAGTATGAATGGGGACTATTCATATAATGATGCCCTGAAAGCCAAAGGGGGCTCCTCACCTTCTTGGTCCTACCAGGCGGTCAGGCAACCAGATATGGCCTAAGTAGGGGTACTGCCCAGCCCCGGACGAACAGGGTGATAAAATATGGGGTGTATTTCCTCCATTTCAAAAGCGACTTGCAAAAATGAAGTCCCACAAATAAAGAATTTGTGGGGAAAAAAAGCTAATTGTAATTTTTTCCATTGACATTGAAATAATTCTAGCCACACAATAAGGGCTCAACGTACTCACTTTTGCCCTAGGTGAATACTTTAGGGGGTGAAGTTTCGAAAATGGGGTCACATCTGGGGGTGCGGTATTGTTCTGACAGCTAGAATGCTTTGCAAGAAGAAGTGTGGCCTATAATTTGTATAATGATATCCTAAAAGTCAAATGGGGCTCCTCTCCTTTTGGGTCCCACCATGTGGTCATGCAACCAAATATGGTCTAAGCGGGGGGGATTACCGAGCACGGGACAAACAGCGTAATAAAATATGGGGCGCATTTTCTACTTTTCAGATGCAATGCACAATAAATATGTCCCACGAATAATGCATTTGTGTAAAAAAAAAAAAAATTTCCACTGAGTTTGTATCCATTCCAGCCACACAAAAAGGACTCAAAGTACTCCCTTTTGGTCTAGATGAATACTTTAGGGGGTGCAGTTTCCAAAATGGGGTCACTCGTGGGGGTTCTGTATGGCTCTGACCGCTAAAACCCTTTGCAGGCATGAAGTGCGGCCTATAATCCATTCGGCCTAAAATGATGCCCTGAAAGCCAAATGGCGCTCCTCTCCTTCTGGATCCTACCACGTGGCCAAGGAACCAAATATGGCCTAAGCGAGGGTATTTCCAAACCCAGGCCAAGCAGCTTAATAAAATAAAGGGTGCATTTCTTGCAATATCAGAAGTGATGTACAAAAAATATGCCCCACAAATGATGCATTTGTGAAAAATTTCAAATTTTTAACACTGACTTTGTAATAATTCCTGCCAAAAAATGATGGTGTTAAAATACTCACTGAACCCCCTAGCGAATACCTTGAGGGGTCTATTTTTTTTTAAATGGGGTCATTTGGGGGGGGGGGGTGTTCCTATGTTCTACCACCTTCAAATTTCTGCATAGCTTGCATAGCACATTAAAAAAAAAAGATGCACTTTTCAAATTTTCTCAATTTTCTAAATTTCAAGTTAAATTGTTAGGCTTCTAATTCATTTAAAATGTTAATTAAAAACAAAAAAAAATGCTGTCAAAATAAAGTAGACATCTGAAAGTATAGGTTTCATAAACTATTTGGTCAGTAAGTATAAATATATGCAACCGATTCGTGTTAAAATAGCAAAAAATCTTAATTTTTATGATTTTGTGCATTGTAAAAAAAAATTTAAAATACAAATGACATTGGCTTACTTTTACTATGTACATGAAGGACAACTTGTGACAAAAAAACAATGTCAGAACTATCGTGATTGGCAAAAAGTTACCAGAGTTATTCTCTAATAAAGACAGACATCCCCGATTTGATAAAACAGGCCTGGTCTTTCAGGGGCGTACAGGTTCACTTGTACTGGTCCTTAAGGGGTTAATTGTAGACAACTTGATTTGGCTGTGAATGCCTTTCTCTGGCTAGTGATTTCATCAAGGGAGATTCTAAGGCTATGTTCACATGCCAGAATTTATGTGCAGCAGAGTCCCATTGATTTCAATGGGATTCTGCTGCACTGTGCACATAACAGAATTTTCGCACCAGATGTTTCCGGCGCAGAAATTCCGATGTCCGCAGGAAGAAAAGACATGTCTATTCTTTCTGTGGATTCTGTATGGAATGCATAGACCTCTATGAAAGGAAACACCCGTGAGCGGTTCTATTATGCCGGCATCCGCAGTCTGTAGTTTATCGGCACTGAGATTTTCCGTGCAAATATTCTGGTGTGTGAACATAGCCTCAGTGTACATTATGCAATTTCTTTTACTATGAAACTTTTTCAGAGAAAGGTTCTGCCAAAAGTTTGCATGAAACAAGAGTGCTTTTCCCACACCCGCTGTGCTTCCCTGATTGGAGGCCCTATTCTCAGATGGGCTATGTTCTCCCTTTAAAGGGGTACTCCACCCCAAGACATCTTATCCCCTATCCTGCACATATCCTTTGGATAGGGGATAAGATGTCTAGGGGTGGAGTACCCCTTTAACTCGCCCCAATGGCATGGATGACAGGACTTAAGCAAGTCATGATGCCCCTCACATTCTACAGTGAGTAATACAGATCATTAACTGTACAGTACATGACATGCTCCCAAAATTTGTATATGCATAGCTCAAAGTCAGGCTACACTAGTAGTGGCCAGTGATCATTGTTAAAAGGGTACTCCAGTGGAATTTTATTTATTTTTTTTTAATCAACTGGTGCCAGTAAGTTAAAAAACTGATTTGTAAATCTTTCGAGTACTTATCAGCTGCTGTATGCTCCTTAGGAAGTATTTTTTTTTTACTTTTCTTTCTGACCAAAGTGCTCTCTGCTGACACCTCTGTCCATTTCAGGAACAGGAGAAAATCCCCATAGCAAACCTCTCCTGCTCTGGACAGTTCCTGACAGAGGTGTCAGCAGAGAGCACTGTGGTCAGACAGAAAAGAAAAACTTCCTGTGGAACATACAGCAGCTGATAAGTACTGGAAGGAGTAAGATGTCTTAATAGAAGTAATTTACAAATCTGTTTAACTTTCTGGACAACAGATGATGTGAAAAAAATAATTTTCCACTGGAGTTCCCCTATAGTGGGTCATGTTTCAATCTCTCCCTTCCCTCAGTCCATTGGCCACTGAAAGGTTAGTAAACCAGCTCTGCCTTATAATCCAGGTAATGTTAAACTGTAGCCATATATTTTTTTCTTTTGATTACCCATTAAAAAAAAAAAAAACTTTATTACTTGACTTTATAAGAGTACATCTCAAATTCTGCAAAAAAAAATAAATAAATAAATAAAATGTTGAGCTTAATGTATACCCAAAATTAAAGTAGTCCTTGATTGGAAATTACCCTAATTGACACATTTGGACCAATGTTTGATTTTTAATACAATCCATTTAGTGAATCTGTGAATGCAGCTGATTTGTACACTACCATCCTCAAGTTCTTGGCTTAACAAGCTATGCTATAACTACCGTAAGTATACATGGCAAAATAACCAACATACAGAACACATTATTCCTATTCTTAGTGTCTAGTCACATGTATAGTATCCTGAGCATATTTCTAATGTGCAGGATTTGAAGCTTTGTTTAATGATTTAGTTTACATTAAGATTTGCATTATAAAACCTGTCACTTTAAATATGTGCAGGATTCTGTATGCGCGAATACACCCTCAAAGGGGTTTTGTACACAAAATCAAAGAAAGTTCATATAAGGTTGGGGCAGCCATATAAACGACATCAGCACCTTACAGCAAGGTATAGTTGTACACCACTGTGATGTTGTGATGGAAGACGTTCTAGCAGCAGGTCATCATGCTTAGATGATGTGTTGCCAGTATGGGGAAGAAGCAGGCAGCATGTAAACAGTTCAAGTATAATGAACATTTATATGACATATTAAGGCCAGGGAGCTTTGTTTGTTTCTCAAAAAAAAAACTACTTTTACTCTCTTAAAATGGCAATAAAATTAAATGTGCATTTTATTTTCTGACAGGATACAAAATAGGACTGAACCTAGTTAAGTACAATAAAGTATTGGTAAATATTCTGGTGCTTAGATCCCACATTATCTCTGGCACAAAAGTACCAAAAATGCTTTCCCATGCATTGTGATCCCAATCTATAGGTCTATTAAAGGTGTATTCCGGTTTCAGTAAAGTGTATTTAATTAAGATTATAACCCTAAGATATATAATATATTGTTAACACAAATTGTACTGCCTTCAGCATGCTTTTGCATGATTCTTCCCAAAAGGAAGTTGTGTAGCTCTTGAATTTTCTATGTGGTATTGTCTCCAGCTCCTGACCCCTTCCTCTCTCCCAACACATCAACCTCTGATGTCCAGGAAGTGTGGCTGAGTGATGTCACTACCTCAGGACTAAGAAACCTAAAGCAAATGGATTTTTGGTGGTTTTAGAACTGGGAAGGAAAGGTAAGCTATACTATATGCTTCTGCAGCATTTTTTTTTTTTTTTAGCTGATGTCAGAGTAACCCCTTTAACTACTACTAACTATGCCTTAGGGCCCTATTACAAGAAGTGATCATCATTTGAAAGGGCAGAAATCACTCTGTGTAACAGGGACAGAAAAGCCTACAAATGGGCAAATGCTCATTCATCGGCTTATCCCATCTTGACTTTCTATAAAATCCTCATTGGCCAGCCACACATGGTGATCAAGCCGTCATTTGCGCGGCCCACCCAGCATGTGGGTAGAGCCCTGTAATAGGTTTTTTTTCAGCTCTAATCTACGGTGAGTGTGGTGCCATATTGCTGAAACTGGATAACAATAATTTTTTAATCCAGAAAAATACCAAGTTAGTTATTTTCCTTTTGGATTTCTATTGCTAGCAGTCTAAGCTTTAGCAGACGTTCTACAGCGTATATTAAAATACTCAAACATTTCAAGTTCTTTGCCAGAAATTGACTTTTGGTACCCAGTAATGAAAACTGGTGCAATCTTTGTCTGAGCTGTTGAAATAGGAAGATTGGGGAACAAAATAATTTTTTACCCTGTTTTTCAAAAGCAGATTTTAGTTTTTACTGGAAAAAAAAAGAAAAATATAACATGGTATTCAAACAATATAAAGTTTAGATCTCCATGAAAGACACCCAAGAATCTTTTTGTATTTTGTATTTATTTGACTATGCTAAAGGGGCAGTAAAGTTAGTGTAGTTCATAATATAGTGTCTGTATCTGTGTTTCATGGTGGTCTCTCAATTCTTATGTGATTTTCACCCCAATATTTATTTTTAACAGCATACAAAATTACTCTCGGGAGTAAAATTACTCTCAGGATTTCCCAGGTTGCAGTGTTTCGAGACCTGACATGACTAGTCAGTTGTGTAAAGGGAGGCAGTCCTGCTTCAATGGGTTGAGCGACAGAGAGATGATTTTGCAAAAGCTGTAGGCACCACGATTAGAAAACACTGATCTTTTGAGCTGATTTGTGCTGCAATGGGTGGGGTGGCTGATGTGTGAGGGAGGAATGTAACTTCATTAACTTCATGCTTACAAGCATGGAACTATGGGATGTGTAGTTTAAAGGGAACCAATCATCCAGATTTTAGCATATATAATGCTCGACAACGCATTATATATTCTATAATTATTATCCTCACCATCCCCAGGGCATGTTTGTGTTTATATTAAGTTATAAAGTCTCCCCCCCCCCCCCCAGAAAGTAGTCCCCTGGGCGGCTTTAATGACGGCTCGCATCATCGCTCTGCTCCCTTAGCGGACAGAGCAGAGCAGTGACGCGAGCCGTCAATCAAGGCGAGGGTTAAGGACCACGCCGCAACGAATGGAGCTGGTGAGTGGAAGTCACCGCCCAGGTGGGGCGACTTTATGACTTAATATCTTTTCCATCCCTGGGGGCACAAACGTCCCCCAGGGATGGTGAGTATAGTGATTTTAGCATATACAACACATAGTCGAGCGTTATATATGTTAAAATCTGCTGATTGGTTCCCTTTAAGAGACCAAACTCCAACAGGAAATACCCATATAGCCTGGCAGGTATGTACTAAAATCACTCCAAAAGGGGTTATCCACCATAAACAGTTTAGTAAATTACTTCTATTAAAATATCTTAATTCTTCCAGTAATTATTAGCTGCTGTATGGTCCACAGGAAATTGAGTTAGTCTCTTCTGTTTGACCACACTGCTCTCTGCTGACACCTCTGTCCATATCAGGAACAAATCCCCATTGCTAACCTCTCCTGCTCCGGACAGTTCCTGACATGGACAAAGGTGTCAACAGAGAGCACTGTGGTCAGACTGAAAAGAACTACTCAATTCCCTCTGTAGTATACAGCAGCTGATAAGTACTGGAAAGATTAAGAATTTTTAATAGAAGTAATTTACATATCTGTTTAACTTTCTGGCCCCAGCTGATTTGAAAAAATTGTTATCCACTGGAGTACCCCTTTAGGACAAGCAAATACACTAAAAAGAGCACTATTGTATCCAGGGGCGCTGCAGGGAAAAGATTTCAGTTTAGCTTGGTTGTGAAAAAGAGCTAATTTCTTTCAAAAACAGCTCCACGTCTGTCCCCAGGTTGTGGGTGGTATTACAACTTGGCTACTGTAACTTCAATGGAATGGAGCTACAGAACCACACCCAACCTGGAGACAAACGCAGAGAGGTTTCTGAAAGAAATAAGCTGTTTTTCTATTACTGGATAAGCCCTTTAATTGACATTTATCTATCAGATTCCTATTAATGTTCTCCCCCCATCACTGGTAAGGTTTCATTATTTCTAGAGCCTGGCTGACTAGTTCATTGTTTGTTCTTTTCCTCCTCTTCGTAGAAGTGTGATACCAACATCCAGCATTTAAATTATTTTCAATTTGTATAACTACTCCACTGTGCATTTATTTTATTTTTTCCCAAAAAATTACATTTTATTTATTTATTTTTCATAAGGGCTTCAAAACTTCTGTAAATTTTACATCTGTTATGAGCTGTGCTACAAATTTGCTACCTCTAATGGCAGCAGCTCTATATATTTGTGTATATATACATGCATTATATTTATGAATTATTCACATATACCGTAAATAGTATAAATAACTATATACACATTAAATCACTTGATAGATTTCCTGTAAACTTAAACAGAAAAAAAAAAAACTCTGTTAAAGTTAGTGTACAGGCTGATTTACCTATCTTTCAACATGTCAGGGGTTAGCATAGCTGGGATCTTTGTTATTTGTGCTTGAGACCATGATGGTGCAAATACAATGTCCCTTCAGCTCATGACTCTGATTTCCTAACAGGCTCCCTTTAGGCTCCCACAAATATATGATAACTGAGATATTTAAAAATACATGTGTTAACAGGTGCACATACCCTAAAAATTAAGAAAAACAATAGTATTCGTGCTGTTAATTGTATAATAAGAATCTCTTTATAACATAAAGACTCAAACGACAGCAAAATTGAAGATATTTCTTTACAAAAAGACATTTAAATTATCCATGCTCATGGAGGCTGAGAAAAAAAAAAACACTAAATAAAACCAAACAAAACAGAAAAAAAAAAGGGAAATCACAAGTTTCTTTAAGGGTAGGATCACACGTGTCATATTTTCCTGCACATTTTTGCAGCTAATTTTGCTACCTATTGACTTCAATGGGTAGGAAAATATGCAGCAAAATACGGCACATGTGACCTTACCATAAAAGTGCATGCTGTGGCTGAACATGTAAGGGACAACACATTATAAAGGATAGATATAATCTGTCAATTATCAATTCTGTCAGCAACATGAGAGTCACCTGTATTTGACATTAGTCTAACAATACTAGAGCTGTTTGTTCCGGCTGAGACAACCCCTCTTACAAAGAAGTCCCCTTGAGACTGAATTCACCTAATATTTTTATGCCTATGTTACCCTCATTAGTCCTGGTTGACTGTGGGTATGGAGTCCCTAACTTACTGCATTTAGTTCAGGATCTTGGACCCTTTGGTGGAGTCTGGACTTGCAGGCCTAATACTGACCTTCAAATACAATATATAGTTTTACTTACTCTACCAAATATATACAATATAGTTTTACTTATTCTACCAAAAGGGAGCTGTTTAGCTTTGGCACATAGAGGGTGTCCTCGATGATGTATATATGCTCTAATAGATTGCACTGAACATGATTGTCTGAAGAAGACACCACTTAAAGGGGTTTTCTTGGTTTAGAACAAAACAATTGCTTGCCTTCCAAAAACAGTGTCAAACCTGTCCATAGGTTGTGTCTATCATTGAAACTCTGTTTCATTGAAGTGAATTGGGCTTCGCTATTATTTCACAAACAAACTACAGGTTGTCTGAAAAGAAGTTGTTTGGACTGAGACAACTTGAAGTCTATTCTACATGTTCTTATTGCACTGTATGTATGAAAACATTTACAATTGGTTTTAAAAATGTGTATACACAATGCTAGATGCTCTTCAGTACTCATTCCATCAGACAAGTTCTCCAATATTGCTCAGTCTGAAGAATTTCTCTTTGCTCTTCTGAATGTTATGCCAAGCTTACATCTTTAGGCTATGGTCACATGGATTGGATTATACATAGATTTCAGCTTCAAATCTGCACAGAAATCAAAAATTATGATGATCATTCAATGCATATGAATGGGGCTTTCGCAAGCCCCTTTGTGTCGTCGTAACTTCCATGCAGATCTGTGACATAGAACTTGTCTGCTGAGGACTCTGCCGGGAAACCCTGATGATTAGCCCCATTGATTTCAATTGGGATAATCCTTAGATAAATCCATGGCAGCTCAAAGTACACATCCACATCAGCAATCTGAAGGTCAGCCCTGAAAATCCTGCCTTGGAAATACATGTTGTATTATTATCCACTGTGCAAAAAAACAAAAAAAAACAATGAAAGGCAGAGAGAGGGGCAGAGAAGTTGTCTGACGGTAAGAGCACTGAACAGCATACAGCAGCTGATATTGTATTGCAAGACACACGGAAGAGAAATGGTCCAAAATGTTTAACCAAAACCAATAGTGCATTTCTTTAAAATACATACATTCAATGCAAAAATTCCCATCTGCAGGAGTCCACAACTTTTACAATTGCTAAAGGATGGCACTTTAATATATAAACAACATAAATAGAGAAACCTAGCCACACATCCACCATTTGTATTTTGATCTACTAGCTTCTCAGCATAATTTCAAAAACTAACAGGTTGTTAGTATACATTTAAAGCCCACTCATCACGTCAAGGCCACCTAGTCAGAGTGGGTCCCTGACCTAACACTCAGGGATGGTTAGGGACCCACTCTAAATAGGTGGCCTTGACATAGCGAGTGGGATTGTACTTTTTGATCAAAATGTATACTAACAACCTGTTTTTGAAATTATGCTGAGAAGCAAGTAGATCAAAATACAAATGGTGGATGTGCGGCTATGATTCTCTATTTGTGTTGTACTTTAATATATGACACAAGTACAACACTTCATTTGACAATTACAGATTTTCTATGATGATAGTTGCTTGACAGATTACCTGAAGCAATGGTCACTGTTTTCTCTCATACAGAAGCCATACAGTATGTCACAAGCTTTCATGATCTGAATTCCACATACAAAGTGATCATACAGCATATCACAAAGGTGAAGAATAGAATATTATAAGAAATCAAAATGCAAACAAGATTGAGTCTGCACTGTAGGCAACAACATTGTAACAGTCAATTAAGACCAGTAGGTTACACACGCAAGCAGACGCATTTTAAAGCACTGCAAGTGAGACTAATATAGAACTCTGTAAAAATTGGCTTTGATCTGCGCATTTCTTGCTGGTCTTCAGAAGGGTAATATCCCATAAGGAAGGTTCCATCTATTTGAACTGGCTTATTTTCACAGCAATGTGCATGAAGTTCTGCAAACCCAATTCAGATAAAGGAGCGTCTCAAATTTAATTTTTGAACAAACCTGCCAAATGTCAACATACTCCATTAATAACGTAGTGTGGAGGTATACATTAGTTATAATAAAAAAAACACATGCAATATCCAAGAAAACAGCAGGAAAAGGATGGGGGCCCATAATGGATCCATAATAAAAACTTCGAAAACAAGTGTCAGACAGAAGTCACTGCCCCCAGCAAAACAAACTGTATATTGATCAACTTAAAACTATTCTTAAAAAAAAAAAAAGAAAGAAAGATTTGTGATAAAACAAGGGTGTTCAGATATCATTGGGACCTGTACACACTGTGACTCAAAGTGCAGAAACCAAACTTGTGTCAGTCAGAAGACCGTGTGGATCTACTGAAGCCAATGTCTAAGGCAGTGTTTCTCAACCAGGGTGCCTCCAGCTGTTGCAACACCTTGCATACTGGGACAGCCTTTAATAACTAGAGGCACCCTGGTAGAGAAACACTGGACTAAGGATAAAAAGAAAAACTGTTACATACAGCGATGTCGTGTATTAGGATGCACCTCAACAATAGTGACCCGAACAATAAAGAGGGGGGGGGGGACCTTCTGAAATGCAAGCACACGTGTGGGACAATACATTATATATATTTATTTGTTCTTCGGTATAGAAAACACATGTAGAACAGCAAAGATAAAGCCCATGCCAAGTGGGAAGCCAGCCGGGCAGTCACATACCCGCACCTGCTCCAAAGAGCTCAGCCCAGAGCCCGTTCCGTGCCCCCGGCGGGAGAACTCATTGCCAGCTCTGAGGTCACCTGCCTGGGGCAGTTATGGAACTCGTCTCGGAGACCTGTTCCATATACTCACGTCCTTCCTTCTTCTGGGAAGAGTGAGTCAGCGGCGGAAAGAGCTCGTCCTTGACCCTGCCCGGTACAAAGTGAAGCAGCCCTCCATTCCCCGCGCCTCTTACTCTTAGGAATGCCGGCCACTGCTCCTCCAGTGACCGCCGGCTCCCCCGCTGCTGCTCTCCGCCAGGCGCCGACTCGGTAGCTCAGCGCTCTATTATTAAGGTCTCCCCAGCGCACAGACCCAGGGCGGCACACGGCGCACACATCAGCCTGGCGCGTATTAGCGGGCCAGGTGCCAGGAAAGGTGGCCACCAAGGCGAACAGGGAAGGATGGCAGAGACTGGCAAAGTAACGCGCCTGCGCGAGAGTTCACGACGGCAGAGGCGGGGAATGTTCAGCGCCGTTCCGCTGTGTGTCTACCGCTGTCGGTGTGCGTGCATGTGTGTGAGGTGCTGCCCTCTGCATGTTCTGCTGTAGTGTTCATTGTGCTGAGACGCTACCATTCCCTGGCTGGTCATTGTGTGGAGAAGAAGACAGACCCGGTTACTTTCGCCTTCCGGGAACTTGGTTCAGTTGTTCCCAGGCTTTGGCTGTCCGGGTGGCTATGCTGGGAGTTATAGCTTTGCAACAGCTGGAGGCCCTCTCGTTGACAAACACTGCCTTAGTTTCTTTCAGCAGCATCTGCAAAAATAGATAGGAAACATAGTTTGTGTAATCTACTATGGATTTTCATTTTCATAACAAACACAATTTAACTGTTGAGTAGGATCAAGAATGGTTTTACCACCTCATGATTTACACCTACTGTATATATTGGAAGAAGAAGAATGTCCAGCGCAGCAAAGGCTCAAATGCAGGTAATATTTATTCTGACACGGCAGTACAGGTAAAAGAACAGCAGTGACGCTTTTCGACCGCTTAAGCGATCTTAGTCATGACTAAGATCGCTTAAGCGGTCGAAACGCGTCACTGCTGTTCTTTTACCTGTACTGCCATGTCAGAATAAATATTACCTGCATTTGAGCCTTTGCTGCGCTGGACATTCTTCTTCCTGTATGCTTACAGCCTAGTCCGGGCTGAGTCCGTAGCGCGTGAGTGGCAACCTATTAGGGGTGAGCTGGATATATCTGTGGACTGTACTGTATATATTGTAAAGGCTGAAATTAGACTAATTCTGATCATTATGCATCTATCATCCCACCCCTAGTGGTGGGATTTTCAAAGGCAGTTTTCTTTAATAAAATGTGAAAAGTACAGGAGATCGCGAGGGGTCCCAGCGATCAGACCCCCTGCGATCTGAAACTTTCCCCCTTTCCATAGGATAGGGGATAAGTTTTTCAGCACTGGACTACTCCTTTAAGCACAATTCTCATTTTTGCCCTTTTTTTTTCTCATCGTCTAAAAAATCATAATGTGTTTAATTTTGCACCTACAGACCCATATAAGGGCTTGTTTTTTGCGTCAACAATTGTACTTTGTATTGACATTACTTATTTTAAAACATAATGTGTGGCGAAACCCAAAAAAATTGTTTGGGTGAAATGGAAATAAAAATCTGCCATTTTGCAACTTTTTAGGTCTTCCGTTTTTACACAGTGCACTTTTCGGTAAAAAGGACATTATCTTATCATTATATTTATTCTGTAGGTCGATAGGGTTAACAATTATATCTACATGCTGTAACACCTGCGCTCTCTGCTCTCTGTCCCCGCTGCTGGCAGGGTTGGGATTTGCATTACGGGACGCGCCCGCATGCAAATCCCTGCCTGTCACAAACCTCTCTCATCTTCCGCCTCTCTGTGTCCTTGGAGCCCTGGCGTGTGTGCCCCTGCCTCCTAGGACACGCGCGCTGGAGCTCTTTAACTTAAAGGGCCAGTGCTCAATTAATCATGTGTCTACACCTGTCCCCTGTCCTTAAAAGGGGTACTCCGCCCCTAGACATGTTAACCCCTATGCAAAGGATAGGGCATAAGATGTCAGATCGCCGGGGTCCTGCTGCTGGGGACCCCCGGGATCTCGGCTGCGGCACCCCGCTATCATTACTGCACAGAGCAAACTCGCTCTGTACGTAATGACGGGCAATACAGGGGCCGGAGCATCGTTATGTCACGGCTTCGCCTCCTTGTGACGTAACTGCCCGCCCCCTCAATACAAGTCTATCACGTAACGATGCTCTGGCCCCTGTATCGCTGGTCATTACTCCGGTGCTGCAGCGGAGATCCTGGGGGTCCCCAGCAGCGGGACCCCGGCGATCTGACCTCTTATCCCCTATCCTTTGGATAGGGGATAAGTTGTCTAGGGGCAGAGTACCCCTTTAAATATCATCTGCTCCCTTGGTTCCCTGACGGATCTTTGGTTACCTTGTGGCATAGTGTCCTGTGTCCTTGTTACGTGTACCTGTTCCTTGCTACCTTACTTTCCCTGCACTTTTGTTACCTGTCCTTACTTACTTCCACCTTTCCACATCCTGCCAGTCTCCTTCTGTGCATCACCACCTCCCAGCTACCTGTGTGGATGAGTCGTGCCAGGGGTAGTGACAGTCTATACAGTTCGGCCAGGATCCCAGAGAGATGACCATTAACACAGGGGACCTCACAGCTTGCTGGGACTTGCAGTGACTTGACAGACTTTAGCACAGCCATGCTGACTATAATTGACTTGACTGAAGATAGTGACAGCAGATAAAGATGTTTTGACTTACTGACTTGTGGCTGCAATTTAGTCTTGAGGCCCCCAGATGAGGTCCTTTACACTAAATATACAACCTATACACATTATGGGGGGACACTGCAGGAGAGCCCTGAGGACATACAGGGACTCAAGCTGACAGGACTGTAGGAGCATATCCCTTAAATGGGACATCACATTTGCAATCAAAAAATTACAATAAATAGTCAGCTGTGGGGACTGAAAAAGTAAAAAAAAAAAAAAAGTTACCAAAGTTTTAATAAAAGTAAAAAATGTTATTCCCCTCTTTTCCCATTTTATAAAAAGCAAGTAGGCAGGGTTAGAGGGAGTGGGTGAAATCAGGATTGCACTCCTTCCCTGCCCATATGTGACATTCTGTTCATCCAATAAACCTCATTTCACTACTGAAGTATTACGGTGTCTTAGATATTTGATAACTCAAAATGTATTTGCTGATCCAAACACCCAATCTAGATATATATAAAACTCAATGGGGAGATTTATCAAAACCTGTGTAGAGGAGAAGTGGTGAACTTGCCCATAGCAACCAATCAGATTTCTTCTTTTATTCGTGCAAAGACCTGTGAAAGATAAAGAAGTGATGTGATTGGTTGATGGGCAGCCGTACAATGCTTCCTCTGCACAGGTTTTGATAAATCTCCCCAAATGTGTGTATAAGTGTGTATGTATGTATGTATGTATGTTCCAGTATTACTTCCAAATGGCTGAAGATATTTTGATAAAACTTGGTACACGTTACTTAAATGTCAACTAAAAACATAGGATAGATAAATTAACCCTAACCCACCCCCATTTTAGAGGGTTAGGGTTTTTGTTTAACCATTTAAGGACCAAGGGTTTTTTCTGTTTCTGCACTTTTGTTTTTTGTTCCTTACCTTTTAAAAATCATAACCCTTTCAATTTTGCACCTAAAAAACCATATGAGGATTTTTTTTTGAGCCACCAATTCTACTTTGTAATGACATCAGTCATTTTACCCAAAAATCTATGGTGAAATGGAAAGAAAAAATCATTGTATGACAAAATTAAATAAAAAACGTCATTTTGTAAATTTTGGGGGCTTCCGTTTCTACGCAGTACATTTTTGTGGTAAAAATGACTATTTATCTTTATTCTGTAGGTCCATGCAATTATAATGATACCCTACTTATATATGTTTGATTTTGTCGTACTTCTGGAAATCATAACTACATGTAAAAAAATGAATATAACATTTAAAATGTAAATTTTTTCGCGTACGGGGCTGTATGAGGGTTAATATTTTGTGCCGTAATCTCAAGTTTTTATCGATTCCATTTTTGTTTTGATATGACTTTTTGATCACTTTTTATTCATTTTTTATGGTATAAAAAGTGACCAAAAATAAGCTATTTTGGAATTTGGAATTTTTTTTGCGCTAACGCCATTGGCCGTGCAGTTTAATTAACAATATATTTTTATAGTTTGAACATTTACGCACGCCGTGATACCACATATTTATTTTTATTATGCTTATATATTTTTTATATGGAATGTGGGAAAAGGGGGGTGATTTAAAAGGTTAACGTGTGTGTTTTTAAACTTTTTTTTAAACTTTTTTCTTTCTTTTAACTTTTAGTCCCCTTAGGGGACTTTTAGGAGGAATCATTTGATTCCTCATACAGATCAATGTGGTTTCACAGAACCACATTGATCTGTGTGCTCTGTGCTCGATTGATAAAGCCTGGTCCTGCCAGGCTTTATCATTCTCAGCGCAGGAGCCCACATGGAAGGAGAGGTAAGAACTGAGGCTACCTCAACAGTGAATCGCCTCCCTGCGATCGCACTGTGGGGGAGGAGCGATCCACCCCACTGAATTACAAGGGACGTGATAAAGGCACCTTTACATGCCGCTGTCAGCTTTGACAGCGGTGATCTAAAGGGTTAATAGCCGGCTTCTGCGATTGCCGCATGTCGGCTATTAATGCCAGCCCCCAGCTCGAGTCGGGAGCCCGCGCAATACCCCGTTAACGGCACATGGACGAGTATACAAGTCGAGGGTCATTAAAGGGGTACTCCACTGGAAAACATATATATATTTTTTTTTTATCAACTGGTGCCAGAAAATTAAAAAGATTTGTAAATTACAATAAAAGAGTGTATGGTGCTCAAGGTTATATGGAATCAAAGCCAATATTATATAGTAAGAATCCGCAATGTATTAATAAAATAATAAGATAATAAAAGAACTGTTATTATGGCACAGGGCCCTTGTGTCCCACCTAGAAATGCTCTATTAATAACATACCATATATAAATGAATAATAAAATACAATTAGTAAGACCACTGTTAAATTAAATCAAATAAGAATATATCAGAAATAACTTCTACCAAAAATTAGTCATTATACATGGATATACTCATACATGGTATTATGGGACGTCTAGTCCCCGTGTGTAAGCACTGACTGTAAATTAGGCAGTCTTTATCGCAGAGTTTTAGTTCTCTTGCTGCGGTCAGTATTTTAACCACACTTCTCCGCAGCTAAATAATAAATGTACGTTCCACAGGACACCTTGCATTCACTTTATGGATCTTAGCATGAGAATGCCTGCATAAGTGTGTCTCTTAGATCGATTCGGCAGTTTTACGAAGTCAGTATTTACAGCGGTGCAAGAATCAGATTGTACACTGCACCTCTCACCTCTCCAGCGATCGGCTTTTGGTCACTGTCACTTCGGCAGAAGTGATCAGTTAGTCTCTTACCAGGCACAGTTTGCGGATGCTGGTTCATTTCTCCAGCCGACTATGTGTGCGGGCCCGCACTTCTGCAATAGCGCCGTTCTTACTGAGGTCGACACACCAGAGCAGGGATAGCGATGCAGGATGATCATCACAGATCATAATGGTCTTTAGTATTATTGTAGTTATCGATTATAGTCAGTGGTTAAGGGTGCATTAATACAACACATTTTTGCAATACAGTTCCCATATACTTTTTCAATGTGAAGACCGTATGGAACCGTATTGAAAACCGTATGCATTGACTCTCCATTGAAAACCTTTATGCCAGACGATGCATCCGGTTTCATCCATTTTGCGTCTTGTACGGTTTTGTCTGGGTTTTTTACTGTACCCAAAACCGTAGCCCACCACGGTTTTTGGTCCGGGTGAAAAAACGTATTAAACCATATACGTTTTAAAAAAATATGGGAGTCAATGTGCATACGGTTCCATCCGGTTTGCACCATAGGGTTTTTGACTTTGCACAGTTTTTTTCTTGGAATTTCAATCAAACAAGATTCATAATGGAGTGAAAAGTTAAAAACGTATAAGTTTTTTTCTTAAGAAAGGGATGCCACTGGACATAATTTTTCAAACCGCATACAGTTTAGTCTGGTTTTGAGGAATCAGTTTTTCATCAAAAACCTGATACGAGAACTGTATTGCAAAAACAGTTATAGCTGGACGCGTTTCAGGGCCACCATAGGTCCTTTCTTCAGCAGCAGATAAAAATAATAAATATATATTATCTATATGTATTATTTTTATCTGCTGCTGAAGAAAGGACCTATTGTGGTCCTGAAACGCGTCCAGCTATAACTGTTAACCACTAACTATAATCAATAACTATAATAATACTAATACTAATTTGATTTCTACCATTTCAATTCTACATGCGCATCATCTGTCAATCAAGTCATGCGTGCCAGTTCTCCACGACAACGCTCCCACGATCATCCTGCAGGAACTGTCCAGAGTAGATCCCCATAGCAAACCTCTACTGCTCTGAACAGTTCCTGAGACAGACAGAGATGTCAGCAGAGAGCACTGTTGTCAAACAGAAAAGAATAACTCAACTTTAGCAGCTGCTAAGTACTGAAAGGATTAAGATTTTTAAATAGAAGTAATTTACAAATCTGTTTAACTTTCTGGAGCCAGTTGATATGAAAAAAAAAAAGTTTTTCAACGGAATACCCCTTTAACACCGTGGGTATAGGTGTTCATTTGGTTTGCTCTGTTAGTAGTGCATAAGGACAAGATGAGCCTTCCCATCCCATTTTATTTGTAAATAACTTCTATTTAAAAATCTTAATCGTTCCAGTACTTATCAGATGCTCCACAGGGAGTTTTTTTTAATGTTATTTCCTTTCTGTCTGTCCACAGTGCTCTCTGCCAACCCCTCTGTCCTTTAGAAGCTTTCCAGAGCAGGATAGGTTTGCTATGGGGATTTGTTCCTACTCTGGACAGTTCCTAAAATGGACATAGGTGTCAGCAGAGAGCACTGTGGTCAGACAGAAAGGAAATTCAAAAAGAAAATAACTTCCTGTGGAGCATACAGCTGATAAGTACTGAAAGGATTAAGATTTTTCAGTAGAAGTAATCTACAAATCTGTTTAACATTCTGGCATTAATTTAAAAAGAAATGTTTTCCAGTGGAGTACCCCTTTAACCACTTAAGGACGCACGGTGTACTTGTGCACCCCCGTTCCCGAGTCCATAAGGACTTAGGGCGTACGCCCTGCGTTTCTCCGGTCACCGCCGCTCGCCGGGCGGGGACCGGGATGCCTGCTGAAATTGTTGTCCTGAGACCCCCCCCCCATATCGGTGATTGCCGGTGTGGGTGTCTGTGTATGTGCCGCCATCCACTGTTCTGGGCTGAGTGGCAGGACCCCCCCACTGACTTCTGCGCTCCCTACCGCCACCAAGCACTAATCAGTGCGCACAGCATTGATTAGGTAAATGCTTTTTTTTGGCGCAGGGCTTTTTGCTCTAGAAGTCTTTTTTTTTTTTTTTAAGAAAAAAAAAGGTTTCTTTTTCTTTTTTTTTAGTTTAGTTTTATTTTATATTTTTATATGTTTTTCTGTTAGGTGGTGGGTTAGGGTAGGGCAGGAAGTAAAAGCAAACCCTACACACAGCACATACACCAGTAAAGTTTTTCCCCCACACATACATACACTTCACCCCCCATTAGTAGGGAAATGGCCCGCAGGGAAATTTCAGTGGAGGAGGCATATGCCTTACTTGTCTCCGACAATGAAAGCGCCAGTGAGGAAGACCCCGCCTTCCTTATTTCTTCCGCGTTCTCCTCATCATCTTCTGATGATGAGCTATCAATGCAGCGGAGACGCCGCCATGTGAGGCCGCAAACCTCCTCTGCTCCTGACCCTGTGCCCCATGCGCTCATACAAGTCAAACCACCTAGCCAAGTTTACTGGTGCCCCGTATCGGTGAACTTGTCTGGACTCGGCCAGCGGACCACAAGCCCATGATTTCTGAGTTTGTTGGCGACTCAGGAATAAAGATTGACATCGTTGGGTTCACTGAAATGGACTATTTTAGTTTTTTTCTCAGTGACGACTTTGTTGATCTGGTTGACCAGACGAACCTGTACGCCCAACAGTTCGTCGCTGCAAACCCGGGCTCATTTTTAGCTAGACCCAATGAATGGTACACCGTAACAAACATCGGCCTCAAATGTGAAGAGTTCTCGCTCATGAGCTCTGCCATATTTCCAGGTGACAATTCGGAGTCACATGTTAGTTGTTTCCAGATAGATGAAGAGGAGCATAGGTTGAAAATTGGAATTTTCAAAAGCTACCCTTCATCCATTCCTGGAAAGTAAATTTAGGAAACACCCATGCATTCAAAAATGTCCTCTTTACTTCTATACCCATTCCTAAGGGGGAATACTTTCTGTAATGATGTCACATGTGGGTGTTTTATTTTTGTATTTTCCTCTGAATGTATGTAACTGTCAGCTACTGATATGCCATAGGGCTCAAATGCAAACAGACCTCTATGACTTCTGAGCCTTGTTGTGGACCCGCCCAGCACGTTACCCCATATGTGGATGTATTTCCATAGTCAGGAGAAAAAGCCCTCCAAAATTTGTAACCCAATTTCTCCCATTACCCCTTGTGAAAATTATAAAAAAAAATAGCACTTCAGTGTAAAAAAAATCTAATTTTTCAATTTACGGCCCAAAGTTCATAAAACCTGTGAGGCGTAAGTACTCCCTGTACCCCTTGTTACCTTCCTTGAGGGGTGTCGTTTCAAAATTGTGGTCACTTGCACATTTTTTAAAAGATTTTATGTAATAACCTCAACCATTGCAGTGCAAATCACCACTTTAGGCCTCAAATCTCATCGGGTGCTCTCTCACTCCTAAGCAGTGTTTTGCACCCGCATAGTG
The DNA here is from genome assembly GCF_029499605.1 of Hyla sarda. Taxonomy (NCBI): domain Eukaryota; kingdom Metazoa; phylum Chordata; class Amphibia; order Anura; family Hylidae; genus Hyla; species Hyla sarda. Next base: position 301,313,402 of record NC_079191.1, read on the forward strand.
CTTTACCTCCATATATGGGATATTTCCTTAATATGGAGAAATTGGGCTGCAAATTTTGTGGAGCTTTTTTTCTCTTACTACTTGTAAAACTAAAAAAATTTTGATTAATACCAGCAATTCAGTGTTAAAAATCAAATTTTTTACTTTTACGGCCAACTGTTCAAAAAACCTGTGATGTGTAAGTACTCACTATAACCCTTGTTATGTTCCTTGAGTGGTTTAGTTTCCAAAATGGTGTCACATGTGAGGGATTTCTGCTGTTCTGGTACAATGGGGGCTTTGTGAATGCACATGGCCCCTAACTTTAATTCCAACAAACTTTTCACTCCAAAAGCCCAATTGCTCTCCTTCTATTCTGAGCATTGCAGTGCACCAACAGTGCACTTTACATCCACATATGGGGTATTTTCTTTCTCAGACGAAATTGCACTACAAATTTTGCGGGCCTTTTCCCCTATTACCCCATGTGAAAATGAAACATTTGCGGTAACGCTATCAATATAGTGTTAAAAATAAAATTTTTCACTTTTACGGCCCACTGTTCAAAAAGCCTGTGAGGTGTAAGTACTCACCATAACCCTTGAGGGTTCTCGAAGGGGTGCAGTTTCCAAAATGGTGTCACATGTGGGGGTTTCTGCTGTTCTGGCTCCATGGGAGTGTAACACTCACGTTTCTGAAGACAGGAACTCCGGCGTATGTGGATCCGCTGAACCTGTGTGGCAGATGACTCGGACCGTACTAGGGAGCAGAGTCTAAGGTGCCGCTGGTCTTCACCAGAGCTCGCCACAAAGCGAGATGGGCTTGCAGCAGCAGGCGACACCCAGGTCGCTACCCCTGCTACGGCTCGACCACATAGGCGGCTGAGGAGATGCGAGGCACAGGAGGGATGAGGCAACTTGTAGTCTGGATAGCAGTAGGTCAGGGCAGGCGGCACAGTAGCGTAGTCAGGACGTAGCAGGAGTTCAGTAGGCAGGCGGCAGAGGAGCAAGGTCTAGTCACAAGAGCAGAAGATCTGGTACACGGCTAGGCAATACAATGGAACGCTTTCTCTAGGACACAAGGCAACAAAGATCCGGCAAAGAACTGAGGAGGGTCGAGGAATTTATAAACAAGCCAAAGGTGGTTACATTAATGAGCGTACTGGCCCTTTAAATCTTAAAGCTCCGGTGCGCGCACGCCCTAAGGGACGGTGACACGTGCGCCGGAGCAGAGAGGTGGAGGCAGAGGCAGGAGAAACACCCGGAGAGTGACGGACTGGGGCCCGCATGCGAGCACGTCCCGTGATGCGAGTCCCAGCCCCGTCGGCAGCAGAAGGTGAGGGGACCATGCGCTCACGGCCAGCGTGTGAGGCCGAAGCGCACTGTGTAAATGCACATGGCCCAGACTTCAATTCCGGAAAAATTCTCTCTCCAAAAGTCCAATGGCTCGCTTTCTGTTCTGAGACCTGTAGTGCGCCAGCAGAGCACTTAACGTCCACATATTGGGCCTTTTTTTTTTAAATCGGGAGAAACTGGGCTTCAAATTTTGAGGTCCATTTTCTCCTTTTACACCATGAGAAAATAGAAAATTTTGAGTAACACCATCATTTTAGTGTTAAAAATCTAATTTTTTATTTTCTCGTCCAAGTTCAACACAAACCTGTCAAACACCTGTGAGGTGTTAAGGCTCACTGTACCCCTTGTTACATTCCTTGAGGGGTGTAGTTTCCCAAATAGTGTGTCATGTGTTTTTTTTTTTTTTTTGCTGATCTGGCACCCTCGGGACATGCTAAATGCAACATCCCCCCCAAAAAAATTTCAGCAAAATTCTCTTTCAAAAAGCCAAATTTTGCTCCTTTTCTTCTGAGCATTGTAGTGCGCAAGCAGAGCACGTAACGTCCACATATGGGGTATTTCCATACTCAGAAGAAATGGGATTTTAAATTTTGTGGGTCATTTTCTCCTATTACCCCTTGTGAAAAAGAAAAATTTAGGGTAACACCATAATTTTAGTGTTAAAAATCTAATATTCCACTTTCACGTCCAACTTCAATGTAAAGTCGTCAAACACCTTGAGGGGGGGTAGTTTCCCAAATATTGTGCCATGTGTGGGGTTTTTTGCTGTTCTGGCACCATGGGGGCTTCCTAAATGCAACATGATCCCCCAAAAACATGATCCCCAAAAATGCAACATGATCCCCAGCAAAATTCACTCTCCAAAATCCCACAGTTGCTCTTTCCCTCTTGAGCCATGTTGTGAGCCCACAGAGCACTTTATGTCAACATATGAGGTATTTACTTACTCAAGAGTAATTGGGCTACACATTTTGCAGGGCTTTTTCTCCTTATACCACTTTTAAAAATGAAAAAAAAAATGGGGCTACAAGAACATCTCCTCCACTTTGCTGCTACAGTGGGGATCAAAAGTTTGGGCACCCCAGGAAAATTTTTGTATTAAAGTGCATAAAGAAGCCAAAGAAAGATGGAAAAATCTCCAAAAGGCATCAAATTACAGATTAGACATTCTTATAATATGTCAACAAAAATTAGACTTTATTTCCATCATTTACACTTTCAGAATAACAGAAAACAAAAAATGGCGTCTGCAAAAGTTTGGGCACCCTGCAGAGTTAATATCTTGTACTGTCCCCTTTGCAAGTATCACGGCTTGTAAACACTTTTTGTGGCCAGCCAAGAGACTTTCAATTCTTGTTTGAGGTATCTTTGCCCATTCTTCCTTACAAAAGTCTTCCAGTTCTTTGAGATTTCTGGGCTGTCTGTCATGCACTGTTCTTTTAAGGTCTATCCATAGATTTTCAATAATGTTGAGGTCAGGAGATTGTGAAGGCCATGGGAAAACCTTCAGTTTACGCCTCTTGATGTAATCCACCGTGGATTTCGAGGTGTGTTTAAGATCATTATCCATTTGTAGAAGCCATCCTCTCTTTAACTTCAGCTTTTTCACAGATGGCATCAAGTTAGCATCCAAAATTTGCTGAAATGTTATTTAATCCATTTTTCATTCTACTCAGGAGATGTTCCCTAAGCCGCTGGCTGCAATACAACCCCAAAGCATGATTGCTCCACCCCCATGCTTAATATTTGGACAGAGGTTCTTTTCATTAAATGCTGTTCCCCTTCTTCTCCAAACGTACCTTTGCTCATTCCGGCCAAAAAGTTCCATTTTAACCTCATCGGTCCACAGAACTTGTTTCCAAAATGCATCAAATGCAGATTTTTGTGGTGAGGACATAGAAGAGGTTTTATTCTGATGACTCTTCCATGAAGACCATATTTGTACAAGTATCTCTTTATAGTGGAATAGTGTACCACAACTCCAGTGTCTGCCAGATCTTTCTGGAGGGATTGTGCAGTCAAACATGGGTTTTGAATAGTTTTTCTCACAATCCTGCGAGCTGTTCTGTATGATATTTTCTTGGTCTTTCAGATCTTGCTTTAACTTCCACTGTCCCTGATGACTGCCATTTCTTAATTACATTCCGAACAGAGGGTATTGACTTCTGAAAACATTTTGCTATCTTCTTATAGCCTTCTCCAGCTTTGTGAGCATCAACTATTTTCAGTTTCAGATTTTTAGACAACTGTTTAGAAGAACCCATGGTGCTGATTGTTGGGGCAAGGTCAGATGAGTCAGGGCATTTAAAACCTTTGAGATTGACATCACCTGGTCTTTCCAGATGATGATTGAGAACACTCCATGACACTGGCAGGTCTCAGCTTTGCAAAGGGGGCAGTGCATGCTATAAATTCTGCAGGGTGCTCAAACTTTTGCAGACGCCATTTTTTTGTTTTCTGTTATTCTGAAAGTGTAAATGATGGAAATAAAATCTAACTTTTGTTGACATATTATAAGAATGTCTAATCTGTAATTTTCTGCCTTTTGGAGATTTTTCCATCTTTCCTTGACTTCTTTATGCACATTAATAATTTTTTTTACCTGGGGTGCCCAAACTTTTGATCCCCACTATATTCTTGTGAAACACCTAAAGGGTTAACAAACTTTCTGAATGTCATTTTGAATACTTTGAGGGGTGCAGTTCATGGGGTATTTCTTTTTATGGACTTTAGGTATACAGTAAAAGACTGGTATTCTTTTCTGAGTCCCAGTTATAAATTGTCTTTCTTTTTCTGTTAATATGCCTACTTGGATGGCTGTGTTGCACAATATTTCGAGTTCGGTGTTGTATTGGTTGGTTGGATCTGTTTTTAATGGAGAGTATGTGTTTGTGTCTGTTAATTGGGACAGGCATTCTGTGTTATAGTCTTCCGTGTTTAGTATTAGTATGCCACCTCCTTTGTCTTGTTATATTTTCATTCTGTTGTAATTGTTTTATCACTTCCCTTTCCTTATATGTTAAATTAGATTTGGAGTGTGTGGATGGAAGTTTATGGATCTCATGCTCTATAGTTTGTTTAAATGCTGTGATGTGTGGACCAATCTCCTGTCTAGGGTAAAACTTAGATTTTAAAGTGCAATTGCTATGTGCGAATATATCAAGAGGATTTTTAATAAAATATTTTTTCAAACATAATTTTCTCACAAACTTTTCTATTCCTATGTAGGTGTCAAATTTGTTTCATTTCTTAGTTGGGGCGAATTTTAATCCTTTCTCAAGTAGGACTAATCCACCAGCATCAGAGGTCCCCCTTTATTGTCACAATCATCACTTTTAATATTCCTCAACTAATTACCCATCTATGCAAATTGTTCCTAAAATTTTTCAAATTTTCAAGAATATTTTTAAAAATGTTATATTCAAAAAATTTTTATATTCAAGTTAAAAAAACATCCTATTCTATATATTTTTTATTTTATTTTCATTTTCATATTTATATTCATATTTATATTTATTCTATTTTTATTCTCATTTTCATTTTTTATTTTTATTTAAATTTTATTTTAATTTAATTAAATTTTTATTTTTAGATTTATTTTTATTTTCATTTCATTTTATTTATTCTTTCTTTTCTTCAATTTAATTTTTAATTTAAAATTTTTCATTGTTTGGTACACTTTATTATTTAATTTTCACAATATCATAATGTATCTCATTGAGATATATCTATCTATATCTATCTAGTAATCTTTTTGTTATTACATACAATCATATGACATCCAATTTTTAAATCATATCACATCCTCTTTATTTTTATTTTATTTAAATGTAATACATTTACACTACTTACACGCATTCACTTATAGTTACATGTATTTCCCTACTTTCTTTCCCACACCAAACATCAATTATATATTAATTCACCAATACATATTTCCATACAATTCATATATTTATTAGTACAGGACTAGCTGCATAAAATTGTCACATTGTATTTATAATGATATTATATATTTTTTAATCATTCAATTTATACATATATATTTTTAAATTATTTAATTTATTTCATCTTATCCAGTCCATGTTTTCCAACAAATTCAGAACCCAGTTCATGGTTTACACTATACCCGAAAATACCGCCAAAAACCCAGACACAAGAAGGGGTATGTTATAGCTATTGATAAAGAGGTCTCCCCGAAACGAGTCTAGCGATACCCTGTATTATACAGACCACCTCCTAGGATACAACAGCAAATACCTCTCAACAGCTGCAATCACCCACAATTGGGACCACTGCAACATAAGTGCGCACTCAGACACGAGGATATCGCGCACCAGCTGCAATTTGCCTGCACCATCTCATGCACCTTACCTCCTTCACCATGGCTGGACACCTTGCTGTGCCCCCCTGAAGATAATACGGGAATTCATGCAGACGAATCATCGGGCCGGCTGCTTAGCCGAACCAGTCAGCGATACGGAGCCCAGCACACCAGGGGCTACCATCCCGGCATCAACGAAGGGGTGAGTGGTGCTTAAGCACCAGCATTTAAACAATTGTATCACCATTTGCGGAACATTGCATACTGCCACTTTGTTACCATTTGTGGAACATTGCACATTGCTACTTTGTTACCATTTGCGGCACATTGCACATTGCTACTTTGACACCAATTGTGGAACGTTAACTACCTGGAATACATTCATTCCTGCTATTCATTTCTCTTCTACAGCGCTGAATACTATACTTAGGTGGTCATGTATATGGACTAATTATGTTTTAAATATATGTTTCAAATATATGTTTTAACCTATATATTATTGCTTGATACAAGTTGTCAGTTCCCAGCAAGGGCCCTGCTTGGACTATCTACCGTATTTATCTTTTAAAAGTTAAATTTAAGGCAAAAAGTCTGCCTGCGTGTTATACGCCGATAAATCTTCTGGTCACTGATTTAAAGCGGCCGCAGCAGCGTCTGCTTGTTAAGTATTAACCGCACCGCTGTGGCCACTTTAAATCAGTGACCAGCGGCGTCTCCTCCCCGCACTGTCACTTGTTTTCTCCTGCACTATCCACAGGTACTGGTGTGGTGGATAGTGCGGGAGACGCTGATTAAAATGAGCCCTACCTTGCCCGGATCTGCGCTACCTTTTAATCAGCGCACTATCCACCAGTTCCTGTGCGGGAGAAAACAAATGAGTTTCACTTTTACTTTTACTTCATTCCCCCTCCCTCCCTCATCATTCCCTCTTTCCTGCTTTTTTTTTGTTTTGTTTATTTTCCTTACCTGTCTGCGCTTTGTCAGGTCAGGCGGGGGTCTTGCAGGCAGTGAAGCAGATGAGTTACGTCCTCTCCAGGCATCACTCACGTCACTTTTCATTTCCTGTAGTCTCCGCCGAAAAGTGACGTGCCGCACAGAGAAGCCGGGAGAGGACGTAACTCATCTGCTTCACTGACCCCGCAAGACAGCCGAAGTGCAGACAAGTAAGGAAAGGGGAAGAGCGGTCTTCAACCTGTGGACCTCCAGATGTTGCAAAACTACAACTCCCAGCATGCTGGGAGTTGTAGTTTTGCAACATCTGGAGGTCTGCAGGTTTAAAATCACTGGATGCCATAGGAGGAACATGATGGGGGGATGATGAGACAGGGGGAAATGATGAGGGGGGGGGAATGATAGGGGGATGAGACAGGGGGAAATAATGAGGGGGGAGAATGATGGGGTGATGAGACAGGGAAATGATGAGGGGGAGAATGATGGGGGGATGAGACAGGGGGAAATGATGAGGGGGATGATGAGACAGGGTGGGGGGAATGATGGGGGGCATGATGAGACAGGGTGGGGGGATGATGAGGGGGAATGATGGGGGACATGATGATACAGGGGAGATGATGAGGGGGAATGATGGGAACATGATGAGACAGGGTGGGGGACGATGAGACAGGGTGGGGGATGATGAGGGGAGAATGATGGGGGACATGATGAGACAGGGTGGGGGGATGATGAGATAGGGGGAAATTATGGTGGGGGAGGGACTAAAGGCTTAATGTCTGTATGGCTAGTGGTGGTCTATGACAGGGGGAAATGATGAGACATGGGGGGTGGCAATGAGAGGGGTAAATGTGGCACAAGGACTGATAAAAGGGAAGGAATGATGTGGCACTGGAGGGGACGGGACCAAACTGAGGTGCAGAAGAAAATTAAGTTGGGGGGGGGGGGGGGGGGGAGATGATGTGGCATTTAGTCCAAGTCATTTATTTAACATTTTATCTTTTTTACTTAAATTTCCCTGTTAAAATGGGGTGCGTGTTATACCCCAGTGCGTGTTATACGCCCATAAATACGGTATATTTGTTACTACAATAAATAATATTGATTATGCATAACTAGCCTGTACATTTTCATTCATTCATACACCCATCTTATCATAATCCATATTGCACAACCTTCTTCCCTTTTCCCCATTCATATTCAATACATTCCAACATTATATACCTAGAGGTCTGTATATACTATTTTGCTACTTTTGTTTCCTTTTGACACATAGGGTTACGTGTATCACAGAAACCTCGGTATATAACACAGCGTGAGCCCCCCAACTTCTGTTTTTCCAATGAACAAGAAGCATTTAAAAAATACAAATCTGAGGGGGGTCAGCTTTAGCATTAACCTCTTAAGGACTGAACCTTTTTTTGCAATTCTGACCACTGATACTTTATGCATTAATAACTCTGGGATGTTTTTACCGATTATTCTGATTCCAAGATTGTTTTTTTCGTGACATATTCTACTTTGACATAGGGGTAAATTTTAGTTGTTACATCCTTTCTTGGTGAAAAGTCCCCAAATTCTAACTTTGAAACTCTGCTTGGAAGGAAAATGGATATTCCAAATAAATCATATATTGATTCACATATACAATATGTCTACTTTATGTTGGGATCATAAAGTTGACATGTTTTTCTTTTGGAAGGACTAAGAGGGCTTCAAAATTGAGCAATAATTTTAAAATTTTTCACGCAAATTTCTAAATCGGAATTTTTCAGGGAACAGTTCAGTTTTGAAATGGATTTGAGGGGCTTTTATGTTAGAAATACCCCATAAATTACCCCATTATAAAAATTACACCCCTCAAAGTATTCAAAATGACATTCAGAAAGTTTGTTCACCCTTTAGGTGTTTCACAGGAATAGCAGCAAAGTGAAGGAAAAAATTCAAAATCTTCATTTTTTACACTCGCATGTTCTTGCAGAGCCATTTTTTTTATTTTTACCAGGGGTAAAAGGAGAGAAATGCACCCAAAATTTGTAACCCCATTTCTCTTGAGTAAGGAAATAACCTCATACGTGGATGTAAAGTGCTCCGTGGGTGCACTAGAGGGCTCAGAAGGAAGGAGTGACAATGGGATTTAGGAGAGTGAATTTTGCTGAAATTGTTTTGGGGGACATGTAGCATTTAGGAAGCCCCTATGGTGCCAGAACACCCCCCCCCCAAAAAAAAAAAAAACACATGGCATACTATTTTGGAAACTACACCCTTCAAGGAACGTAACAAGGTGTACAGTGAGCCTTAACACCCCACAGGTGTGTAACGACTTTTCGTTAAAGTCGAATGTGTAAGTGAAAAAAAAAATTATAATTTCACTAAAATGCTGTTTTTATCCCCAAATTTTAAATCTTTACAAGGAGTAATAGGAGAAAATGCCCCCCAAAATTTGTAACCCCATTTCTTCTGAGTATGGAAAGACCCCATGTGTGGACATCAAGCGCTCGGCTGCCACACTACAATGCTCAGAAGAGACGGAGCGCCATTGCCCTTTTCGAGAGAGAATTTGTTTTAAATGAAAGTCGGGGGCCATGAGCATTTACAAAGCCTCCCGTGGTGCCAGAACAATGAATCCCCCCACATGTGAGCCCATTTTGGAAATTACACCCCTCACAGAATTTAATTAGGGGTGCAGTGAGCATTAACACCACACTGGCTTTTGACAGATCTTTGGAACAGTGGGCTGTGCAAATGAAAAATTAAATTTTTCATTTTCATGGACCACTGTTCCAAAAACCTGTCAGACACCTGTGGGGCGTAAATGCTCACTTCACCCCTTATTACATTCCATGAGGGGTGTAGTTTCCAAAATGGGGTCAAATTCGGGGGGATCTATTGTTCTGGCACCATTTGTAAACACATATGGCCTTCAATTCCGGACAAATTTTCTCTCTAAAAGCCCAATGTCGCTCCTTCTCATCAAACACCTGTGGGGTGTTAAGGCTTACTATACCCCTTGTTATGTTCCGTGACGGGTGTAGTTTCCAAAATGGGGTCACATGAGGGTATTTATGTTTTGCGTTTATGTCAGAACCGCTGTAAAATCAGCCACCCCTGTGCAAATCACCAATTTAGGCCTCAAATGTACATGGTGCGCTCTCACTCCTGAGCCTTGTTGTGCATCCGCAGAGCATTTTACGTCCACATATGGGGTATTTCCGTGCTCAGAAGAAATTGCGTTACATATTTTGGGTGGTCTTTTTTTCCTTTTACCTCTTGTGAAAATAGAAAGTATGCGGCAACACCAGCATTTTTACACTAACAGGCTGGTGAAGACCCCAACTTTTCCTTTTCATAAGGTTTAAAAGTAGAAAAAGCCCCCAAAATTTGTAACACAATTTCTCCCGAGTACAGAAATACCCCATATGTGGCCCTAAACTGTTTCCTTGAAATACGACAGGGCTCCGAAAGGGAGAGACCGCATTTTTAAAGACTAAATTAGGGGTTGCATAGGGGTGGACATGGGGATATGCTACTCCAGTGATTCCCAAACAGGGTGCCTCTAGCTGTTGCTAAACTCCCAGCATGCCTGGACAGTCAGTGGCTGTCCGGAAACGCTGGGAGTTGTTGTACGATACGTTGTTCATTTTTATTGCGGGGGACAGTGTAAGGGTGTGTGTATGCAGTGTTTTACCCTTTATGTGTCAGTGTAGTGTAGTGCTTCTAGGGTACATTCACACGTGCGGGGGTTTACGGTAAGTTTTCCGCTAGGAGTTTGAGCTGTGGCGAAAAATTTGCCACAGCTCAAACTTGAAGCGGAAAACTCACTGTAAACCTACCTGTGTGAATGTACCCTGTGCATTCACATGGGGGGGGGGGGGGGGCAAACCTCCAGCTGTTTCAAAACTACAACTCCCAGCATGCACTGACAGATGGGAGTTGTGGTTTTGCAACAGCTGGAGGCACACTGGTTGGAAAACCTTCAGTTAGGTTCTGTTACCTAACTCAGTTTTTTCCAACCAGTGTGCCTCCAGCTGTTGCAAAACTACAACTTCCAGCATGTACTGATCGCCAAAGGGCATGCTGGGAGATGTAGTTATAAAACAGCTGGAGGTACGCAACTACAAGACTACATTGCGAGACAGCAGTTTGCTGTTTGGGCATGCTGGGAGTTGTAGTTTTGCAAGTTCTAGAGGGCCACAGTTTAGAGAGCACTGCACAGTGATCTCCAAACTGTAGCCCCCCAGCTGTTGCAAAACTACAAATCACAGCATGCCCAAACAGCAAACAGCTGTCTGTGCATGCTGAGAGTTGTAGTTTTGCAACATCTGGAGGGCTACAGTTTAGAGACCACTGTATAGTGGTCTCCAAACTGCAGCCATCCAGATGTTGCTAGGCAACTCACCGGCTTCCGTAGTCTGCAGCACGCCGCACCAGGGAGCACATCATGGCCGCTTGCGTTCACCGCCGCTGATCATCGCCTCCGTCGCTGCCGATCGTCGCCTCCATCCCCGCCAATGGTAAGTGGACCTCCGGTGCCGGACTACTTTGGGTGGGCGGAACGGGGGAACCAAACTTTAACAACCCCCCCTGATCTGCTATTGGTCGATCGCTTCTGAACGACCAATAGCAGGGATAGAAGGGGTGGCACCCCTGCCACCTAACTCCTATCCCTTCAGGGGGACCGGGGGTGTCTTTGACATCCCTTATCCCCCTTATTTTCTGGGTCACCGAAGACCTGTATGACCCGGAATCGGCGCAGATCAGTGGTCTGAATGGATACGCCCTGTGTCCTTAAGGGGTTTAAACTTTACAAAGAGCTTAATAAAATTTGTAAAAATTTAATAAAAACAGCAAAAATTCTAAATGAAAGACAGGTGGCCAAAGAAAGCAAAACAAATCACAAATATTCTTTTTTTTTTTAGATATATAAATGCAAAAAAAAAAAAACAATGACAAAGCATGTAGGACCCCTTAATAATGATAAAGGGGAGGAGAGGGACACAGGCCAGTGAGCAAGACCTGACACAGGCCAGGCCAGTGCTGGTTACACATCATGTAATATACTGCACTGCCTTAATGTAGATATGGTCCAAGGTAAATTAAGTAAATTAAATGTAAGCAAATCTCCATGACTGGTTGGATTACACCCAAGAGTTCTTAGAGGACTAAATTCAGTAATTTCTGTACACTTGTTTATGATAATTAGAGATTCTCTGGTGTCTGGTATTGTGCTGAGAGACTGCCACAAGGCAAATGTGGTACCAATCTTCAAAAAGGGCTCTAGGTCTTCCCCAGGTAATTATAAACTGGTAAGCTTAAGGTACATTGTGGAAAAATAGTTTGAAGGACTCATAAGGGACTACATACAGGAAAACTTAGGGGATAATATTATTATAAGTGATAGCCAGCATGGGTTTACTAAGGATAAAAGTTGTCAAACTAACCTAATTTGCTTTTATGAAGATGTGAGCAGAAGCCTTGACAGAGGGATGGCTGTGGATATAGGTGGAGATTTATCATTGCTTTTAGAGCATTTTTTTTGTCAATGTTTTGGCGCAGTTAAGGCGCAAGCAGCATATTCATAGACATCTATGCTGCCTAATCTGGGGGACATCTATGCTGCCTAATCTGGGTGACATCTATGCTGCCTAATCTGGGGGACATCTATGCTGCATAATCTGGGGGACATCTATGCTGCATAATCTGGGGGACATCTATGCTGCCTAATCTGGGGGACATCTATGCTGCCTAATCTGGGGGACATCTATGCTGCCGTATCTGGGGGACAAGTATGCTCCTAATCCGGGGGACATCTATGCTGCCTACTCTGGGGGACAAGTATGCTCCTAATCTAGGGGACATCTATGCTGCCTACTCTGAGGGACAAGTATGCTCCTAATCTGGGGGACCTCTATGCTACCTAATCTGTGTGACATCTATGCTGCCTTATCTGGGGGACAACCATGCTCCTAATCTGGGGGACATCTATGCTGCCTAATCTGGGGGACAACTATGCTCCTAATCTGGGGGACATCTATGCTGCCTAATCTGGGGGACATCTTTGCTGCCTAATCTGGGTGACATCTATGCTGCCTAATCCGGGGGACATCTATGCTGCCTACTCCGGGGGACAAGTATGCTCCAAATCTGGGGGACATCTATGCTGCCTAATCTGGGTGACATCTATGCTGCCTAATCTGGGGGACATCTATGCTGCCTAAACTGGGGGACAAGTATGCTCCTAGTCCGGGGGACATCTATGCTGCCTACTCTGGGGGACAAGTATGCTCCTAATCTGGGGGACATCTATGCTGCCTAATCTGGGGGACAACTATGCTTTTAATCTGGGGGACATGTATGCTGCCTAATCTGGGTGACATCTATGCTGCCTAATCTGGGGGACAACTATGCTCCTAATATGGGGAAAACTGATGCTTCTGGCCTTGGGCCTATAAAGACTCATTCTGTGTTTTTCACAAACTTCTTTCCTCCCTGGTGCCTCAGGCCTTGGGCCTATAATTTTTTTGAAGTTTAGCAGTAGCTAAATGCATGCTTAATGCAAATGTTAACATTGATCTTTAAATATAAGGGTTTATGAAAACCTCTTGGGTACTGCAAATGCATGATCCAGACTCATTCTGTGTCTTTCAGGAACTACTTGCCTCCCAGGTGCCTCTGGCCTTGGGCCTTAAATTTTTGGATGTTTAGCAGTAGCTAAATACATGCTTAATGCAAATTTCAACAATGATCATTAAATTCTCGGCGCTCTGCCAGGGCCTTCTCCTACCCCGCGTGGGCCGATCCGAGGATCTTACTAACCAACTTACTAACTAATCCAATTGCTTATAGCGACGGGCGGTGTGTACAAAGGGCAGGGACTTAATCAACGCCAGCTTATGACCTTCACTTACTGGTAATTCCTCGTTTTAAGGTTAAATAAATGCAATCCCAGATCCCTATCACGAACTGGTTTGAGCGTGCAGCACGCACCTGTCCTTGAAAGATAGAGACATGCTAATCTGTTCAGTGGAGCACTAGTGCGGCCCAGGACATCTGAGGCCATAACACACCTGTTATTGCTCGATCTCGCAATTGATCGGGCAAGGTAAGGGGTTATTAAAGCCTCTTGGGTACTGCTGAGGCCTACTCCTGACTGCTCCTGGTGCAATGTATGGGGTAATTAAACACTATTGTGAAAAACTGGAAAATTTGGGGCGTTTTTTTTTATGGTGTACACTGTGCGGTAAAAGTGATGTTATATTTATTCTGTGGGTCAGTACGATTATGGCGATACCCATTTTAAATAGCTTTCTAAGTTCTTTTTCCTTTTCTCGCTGTACAGGTCACTGGTCAGACCACACGTGGAATACTGTGTACAGTATTGGGCACCAGTGTACAAGAAAGATATAGTGGAGCTGGAGAGGGTTCAAAGATGGGCAGCCAGTGTAATAAGGGGAATGGGAGGACTACAGTACCTAGAAAGATTATCAGAATTAGGGTTATTTAGTTTAGAAAAAAAAAGGCTTAGGGGAGACCTAATTACTATGTGTAACTATATCAGGGGACAGTACAGAGATCTCTCCCATGATCTATTTATACCCAGGACTGTATCTATAACAAGGGGGCATCTTCTACGTCTAGAGGAAGGAAGGTTTCTACACCAGCACAGACGGGGGTTCTTTACTGTAAGAGCAGTGAGACTTTGGAATTCTCTGCCTGAGGAGGTGGTCATGGTGAACTCTGTAATAGAGTTCAAAAAGGGGCTGGGTGCATTTTTGGAGAGTAATAACATTACTGGTTATGTATACTAGATTTATAGGGACAGAACGTTGATCCAGGGATTTATTCTGACTGCCATATTTGGAGTCGGGAAGGAATTTTTACCTCTAGTATGAGGGTTTTTTGCCCTCCACTGGAACAACTCAACTCAATAGGGACTTATTAGGGTTATAGGTTGAACTTGATGGACTCTGGTCTTTTTTCAACCTATAGAGGATGTGCATAAGTTACAAGATAACTTGGATAGACCAAGTGTCTGGGAATCCACTTGGCAAATGAGGTTCAATGTGGATAAATGTAAATGTATGTATCTGGGTACTAAAAATCTGCATGCATTGTATGTATTGGGGGGGGGGGGGGGAGGAGGGTTAACTCTGCCTGAGGAGGGGGTCATGGTGAACTCTGTAACAGAGCTCAAAAAGGGGCTGGATGCATTTTTGGAGAGCAATAACATTACTGGTCATGTATACTAGATTTATAGGGACAGAAGGTTGATCCAGAGATTTATTCTGACTGCCATATTTGGAGTGGGGAAGGAATTTTGACTTCTAGTATGAGGGTTTTTTGCCTTCCTCTGGATCAACTCAACTCAATAGGGACTTATTAGGGTTATAGGTTGAACTTGATGGACTCTGGTCTTTTTTCAACCTTATGAACTATGTTACTATGTAAAATTCTTTTTCTGCCATTCATTTTCCAACAGCCGTAACTTTTTTATTTTTTGTCCGATGCCATTGAGTAAGGGCTTATTTTTTGCTGGATGAGCTGTACTTTTTATTCGTATCATTTTTCTGCTATGTGCTACCTTTTGATTTTTTTTATTCTGCTATTTGTACCAAAATTGGTGAATTTTGCGCTTTTTTTGATGTTTTTTTTACGGCGTTCACCGTGCGGGATAATTTACATTATAGTTTTATAGTACACGTCATTATGGATGTGGCAATACCTATTATGTATATGATTTGTGTTTTTGATCTTTTTTGGTGATAATACAGGGCTTTTATTGGGAAAGGGGCATTTTTTTTTTTTACACTTATTGAAGAACTTTTTATTTTCTTTTTTTACACTTTTCACAGGTTATACTATGCTGCAATACATTTGTACTGCAGCACAGTATAACCTGATGAGCTGCAGACACTACAGCCTGTGCGATCCAGCCTCTGGATCTGAAAATGGAGGTAGGCATGTAGATAATGCTGGTAGGTAGATAGTGCCAATAGGTAGGTATAGTTTGGATAATGTTGATAGTGTCACTAGGTAGGTAGATAGTGGAGATAGGTAGGTAGACAGAGCAGTGCTGGTAGGTAATGAGGTGTTCATACATGGTAAGTAGCTGTTCAGTCAGATAGGTAGGTAGGTGTGAAGGTAGGAAGGTTGGTGTGTAGGTGGGTTGGTATGCTGGCATGTAGGCAAACAGTGTAGACAGGCACATAGGTAGGCAGACAGTGTAGATAGGCATGTAGGTAGATAGCCATGTGGTTAATCCACTCCCCCATTATAAATAAAAAATGCTACTCACTTTTACTTCTGGTACTGTGCTGATACCAGGGTGTCCACAGTGCTCTGCTTACTCTGCATGTTGCGTGTAATGATGTTGTCTAAATGCTTAGTGTGCAGGGTAAACAGAGCACCGCCCAGGTACAGTACTGGAGCAGGGATTCATGTTCCCTGCTCCTGTACAGTATTGAGTGGCAATGCGTACATGATACGTGCCGCCACTCATTTAATATTCTCTTTCCCTGCCTCCTGCTCTCCCAAGTATACCCCTTCTGTGCCTCTGAAATTCGTTGTCTTACATAACTCCAACTCCATTTACATACCATCAGACCCACCTTTAGATTTCCGTCTACTGTGCCCCTGCCACCTTCTTCTGTCTCTTTTCCCTAACAGTCCTGGCTTATTCTGCATCCTTGCACTCTTTTTCAACTTTTGTATTCAGTTTACTCCTCCACCTTACAAAGTCCCATCTCATCTTTCACACCTCTCCTGTTTTATATGATTTTATAGCCTCTCATGCCCTGATTCCAAAGCAGTTTTATTTTGATTCTGTGTCCCCCAATTCCTGAAAGAAAGTGATCCCTCAAGTTAACAGGGCCTGAGGATAAAATACAATAGAGGTTTGCTATGGGGATTTGCTTCTACTCTGAACAGTTCCTGACGTAGACAGAGGTGTCAGCAGAGGGCACTGTGGTCAGACTGGAAAGAACTTCACAACTTCATGTGGAGCATACAACAGCTGATAAGTACTGGAAGGATAAAGATTTTTAAATAGAAGTAATTTACAAATCTGTTTACCACCTGGCACCAGGTAAAATGTAATTTTGTAAGAATTCACTTGTAATATTTCACTTCTTGCAAGGTTTCAATTATGGCAACTAGCTTGGAGGAGATTTCCTTACCAATATCTGCTATTAATGCATAAATTACATTTATTATCATACTAGCCTGCTTGCTTTTTCAATTGCGCATGGCTGTAGGGTCATTATTCTTTTTTAATTTCAAAAAGGTTTTATTTTTCAATAAACAACAAGAAAGGCGTAAGCCACCAGTATAAACAATAGTACCTTATGATGGTAAAGAACAAAACAAGATAAAATACAATTCAGACAGTAAACAAACTATCAATAAATCACACAAATGGATCTATAGATCCAGAGCATCAGCTATAATATTTGGCATCAGAATGATGTATTGTGAGGGTGTGAGTATGGAAATTCTTAATCACAAGGTTTGTCAACAGGCTAGTGCCCATGAGGGTGGGTCATTACTCTTCACCATTAAGGGCACAGGGGACATTCATTGGAGCTACATTTTGTTAATACCTGGTAATACAACCTGTACTACAATCAACAGTTTTTTTGTTTGTTTGTTTTTTCATTGTCATATTTCAAAAGCCTTAACTGTATTGCTCTGTTCTCTTAGCTGTGAAAATGTTAGTTGTATGTAGTGGTTGTCTATTGTGATCACTTATTTACTTTTATCCCTTAAATATCTATTTTTGTTGTAGACAAGATAATAAAATAACTCACTTTCAGAAAAGTATATTTTAGATTAGTATGTTTTTTACACCTTTCTGCTGGTTACTATGGTAAGCACATTTATAATAACTGAAGGTTAAATGGGTTGCATGGAGAATGCATTAAGCAAAATGGTTATATTGATTAAAATGCTGATTTAACAGCCCCAATTCTTGCCTTTATAGCCTTGTAAGAATAAGCCAGCTGCTGTCTAAGAATGTCAGGTATCCATTGAGAGTACAGTATCTATCATCACAATATGGTGATCAGAGATGTTTTATGTTTGTGCTAATCTCCCTTACTAAATCAGTAATTATTACAATACGGTCCCTGTTGTTTACCTTGCAGCTGTTTTTCCATTTGTTGAGAGAGTGGGAGTCCTCTAAGGATCACATATGCTTCTATAGTGCATAAATTGTCTCAGTCCTAACCTATGTTGTTTCAAAGAAGATTGTGTACTTTCATTGGATGTGTATATATGCATGATAATTTTGACAGCTAAACTTTAAAACAATCTTACAAATCATTTACCATTAGTGTATGTACAGCATGCTAGCCATAGTTCTTAGAGATTTGTATGCATTGAACAAAATACTTAAATAGAAATGCAGAGCTTTTTCTTGGCTTTTTTTGTGTGTAAATTCATAACTTGAGTTTACTCAGTTTTATAGTTTTTTTTTTTTTTGGTCTGTCACAGTTCAGTTTAGGATATTATATATAGAAGTTTAAAAATAAGCGGTTATAATCTGACAAAGAAAATCTTCTAAAATGTGTCTAACTTAGAAAACAACAATAATATTTAAAGGGGTACTCCAGCCCAAGACATCTTATTCCCTATACTTTGGATAAGATGCCTGATTACTGCCAGCCGCCAGGCCCCCTCCCATAGGCTTGCATTGAGGGGGTGGAGCGTGATGTCACACAGGGGGAGAACCGCGAAGTCATGATACTCCGGATCTGTTTTCGTGATTCATCAGAGCCGGAGTGATGTTTGCTCCGGAGGCTGATGATAGCGGGGTACTGCATGAATGATTGCGGGGGTCCCCAATGGCGGGACCCCCGCGATCAGGCATCTTATCCTTTGAATAGGGGATAAGATGTCTTAGGGCAGGAGTACTCCTTTAAGAAGCTGGTACAATATCCATTGGGTGTGCTTTACATTGACATGGCTACTCTAAGAGTATTGTTTCCAAACTGGTAAAAATGCCCTGCTTGCCAGCCGGCGGGAGGTTTTTTTCACGGGGACTCAGGCCTTCTGATCATAACTGGCTGTTTTTAGGGGGCATACTTCTCCAGATAAAAACATACATTCCTTCAGATTTTGTTTATTCCGGAGTTAATACACAAGAGATCCGGAAGCCCTGGATATCGGATTAAAAACAGGCTAACATCAATACCCTGACAAAAAAAATAATCACTGTGTATTTTAACAGCTACAATTTTGTACTATGTAGCCCTCTTACACACGGTTAGTAGTTTTAATGCATTCAGATGAAGCGTATTTCAAATGCAGTATACAAACAACACGAGACCTGTCCCGTAAACATATCAGATTACAACTGAATTCTCCTTGCTTCTTAAAGGAGTACTCCACTCCCCAGTTTTTGGAACAATTAGATCCGAATGCTGGTGTAGGCTTCGGGGGTCGCCACACCCTCTCATTACATCATGCCCCACCCCCTCAATGCAAGTCTATGAAAGGGGGTGTGGCGGCTGTCTCGACCCCTCCCATAGACTAACATTGAGGACATGGAGCGTGATGTCACATCAGCATTCAGAAATAAATGTTCCTAACGCTGGGGAGTAGAGTACCCTTTAAAATACTGGCTTGTTTAAAAGTCATTTAAAGAGTACCTGTCACCAAACTAAACTTTTAATCCCTTAAGGACTGAGTGTTTTTCCAGTTTAGTTTTTTCCTCCTTACCTTTTAAAAATCATAACCCTTTCAATCTTGCACCTAAAAATCCATATGGTAGCTTATTTTTTGCGCCACCAATTCTACTTTGTAATGACATCAGTCATTTTACCCAAAAATCTACCATGAAACGGAAAAAAAGTCATTGTGCGACAAATTTGAAGAAAAAACACCATTTTCTAAATTTTTGGGGCTTCCATTTCTACACAGTACATTTTTCGGTAAAAATTACACCTTATCTTTATTTTGTAGGTCCATGTGATTAAAATGATACCCTACTCATATAGGTTTGATTTTGTTGTACTTCTGGGAAAAATCATAACTACATGGAGGAAAATGTATACGTTTAAAATAGTTATCTTCTGACCCCTATAACTTTTTTATTATTCCGCGTACGGGGTAGTATGAGGGCTTATTTATGCTATTGTGGACTTTGGAATTTTTTTGTGAATACATCATTGACCGTGCGGTTTAATTAACAATATATCTTTATAATTCGGCCATTTCCACATGTGGGGATACCACATATGTTTATTTTTATTTACACAGTTTTTTATGGGAAAAGGGGGGTGATTCAAACTTTTATTAGGGAAAGGGTTAAATGATCTTTATTAACTTTTTTCCCCTTTTTCCTCCCATAGGGGGGCTATAACCCTGCACACATTGATCTTTTACATTGATCTTTGTTATCGCATACGATAACATTGATTGGTGATTCTGCCGCTTGAATGCTCATGCCTGGATCTCAGGCACTGAGGAGTCATTCAGCAATCGGAGACCAGGAGGAAGGTAGGGGGACCCTTCTTGTGTCCTACAGCTGTTTGGGACACCACGATTTCACTGCGGCGGTCCCGGACAGCCAACTGAGCTAGCTGGGAGCAGTTTAGTTTCCCTTTTTGACGCGGCGATCAACTTTGAATGCCGCGTCTAAAGGGTTAATAGCGTGGGGCACAGCGATCAGTGCCACGCTCTATTAGCCACGGGTCCTGGCCATTGCTAGGTGCTCTTCCCGACCCGTGGCCCCACGTTATAGAAAGGGAGCGGACTCAGGGCGTACAGGTATACCCTGCATCCTTAAGGGGTTAATATATTGTTCCTTTTGCAATTATAAGTCACTTTGCTATTTACTTGCTGTTAAAATTCTCAAACCTTTAAATGTTTTAATGTGATTGAAAAAACTGCCATAAGGGGGCTTTGTTCTGTTCCCTGCAAGTCAAACAGTTAGTTTGGTCTCCTCCCGGCCTGGCAGGAGACCAAACTCAGGAAGTGCGTGCGTGGCATGGCAAGGCACAGCTCTCACAGTCTTCAGTGACATCATGCCTGCTGGGAAACCCCCACTTTCTCCTGCAGGGAGCTCAGACAATGTGAGCAAGGGTAAAGGTATGATATAGAGCTTTTTAAAGCTCAGAATTTTTCTCGAAGGTCTGAAGGAGTTTTAGAAGTAGTTGGGGAATATAATCTGAGTTAGTTTAGAAAATATGGTTTGATGACAGGCACTCTTTAACCTGTTAATGACCATAGTTACATATTTACATAGTTAGTACGGTCGAAAAAAGACATATGTCCATCAAGTTCAACCAGGGAATTAAGGGGTAGG
Source organism: Hyla sarda (assembly GCF_029499605.1). Classification (NCBI taxonomy): domain Eukaryota; kingdom Metazoa; phylum Chordata; class Amphibia; order Anura; family Hylidae; genus Hyla; species Hyla sarda. The sequence continues at coordinate 301,334,313 of NC_079191.1, forward strand.
GGTGTGGCGCGATATTGGGAAGGGATGAGATTTTATATTTCTTCATAAGCATTAATGTTATTTTGTTCCAGGAATGTATCTAATCCTGTTTTAAAGCTGTAAATTGTTCCAGCTGTGACCAGTTCCTGAGGTAGACCGTTCCATAAATTCACAGTCCTCACGGTAAAGAAGGCATGTCGCCCCTTGAGACTAAACTTTTTCTTCTCCAGACGGAGGGAGTGCCCCCTCGTCCTTTGGGGGGGTTTAACCTGGAACAGTTTTTCTCCATATTTTTTGTATGGGCCATTAATATACTTATATACGTTTATCATATCCCCCCTTAAACGTCTCTTCTCAAGACTAAACAATTGTAACTCCTTTAATCGCTCCTCATAGCTAAGATGATCCATGCCCCATATTAGTTTAGTCGCGCGTCTCTGCACCCTTTCCAACTCCGCAGTGTCCCTTTTATGGACAGGTGCCCAAAACTGAACAGCATATTCCAGGTGAGGCCGTACCAATGATTTATAAAGGGGGAGTATTATGTCCATGTCCCTTGAGTCCATGCCTCTTTTGATACATGACAATATCCTGCCGGCTTTGGAAGCAGCAGCCTGACATTGCATGCTATTCTGTAGTCTGTGATCTACAAGTACACCCAGATCCTTCTCTACCAGTGACTCTGCCAGTTTAATCCCCCCTAAGACATACGATGCATGCAGGTTATTAGTACCCAGATGCATAACTTTACATTTATCCACATTGAACCTCATTTGCCAAGTGGATGCCCAGACACTTAGTCTATCCAAGTCATCTTGTAACTTATGCACATCCTCTATAGACTGTACTGTGCTACAAAGCTTGGTGTCATCTGCAAAGATAGAAACAGAGCTGTTAATACCATCCTCTATATCATTGATAAATAAATTAAACAACAGCGGTCCCAGTACTGAACCTTGGGGTACACCACTAATAACCGGGGACCAATCAGAGTACGAATCATTGACCACCACTCTCTGGGTACGATCCATGAGCCAGTGTTCAATCCAGTTACAAGCTAAAATTTCCAAACCCAAATACCTTAACTTACCTGTCAGACGTCTATGAGGGACAGTATCAAACGCTTTAGCAAAATCCAGAAACACTATATCCACAGCCATTCCTCTGTCAAGGCTTCTACTCACCTCTTCATAAAAGCAAATTAGATTGGTTTGACAACTTCTATCCTTAGTAAACCCATGCTGGCTATCACTTATAATACAATTATCCCCTATGTATTCCTGTATGTAATCCCTTATAAGTCCTTCAAACAATTTACCCACAATGCACGTTAGACTTACCGGTCTATAGTTTCCTGGGAAAGAACTAGAGCCCTTTTTGAAGATTGGCACCACATTCGCCTTGCGCCAGTCCCTTGGCACAATACCAGACACCAGAGAATCTCTAAATATCATGAACAGGGGTACAGATATTACTGAACTTACCTCTCTAAGAACTCTTGGGTGTAGTCCATCCGGTCCTGGGGATTTGCTTACATTTATATCACTTAACTTACCTTGTACCATCTCTACATTAAGCCAGTTCAGTACATTACATGATGTGTTACCAGCACTGACCTGGCCAATGTCAGCTCCTTCTTCCATAGTGTATACAGAACTAAAGAACTCATTCAGTAGCTCCGCTTTCTCTTGATCGCCTGTGACAACCTCCCCATTATCATTATTAAGGGGTCCTACATGCTCTGTCCTAGGTTTTTTTGCATTTATATATCTAAAAAAATATTTAGGATTAGTTTTGCTTTCTTTGGCCACCTGTCTCTCATTTTGAATTTTTGCTGTTTTTATTAAATTTTTACAGATTTTATTGAGCTCCTTGTACTGTTTAAATGTTATAGCTGACCTATCAGATTTGTATTTTTTGAAGGCTATTTTTTTGTTGTTTATTGCTCTTTTAACATCATGTGTCAGCCATGTAGGATTTAGTTTTAATCGTTTATATTTGTTCCCCTTTGGTATATATTTAGCTGTATAGTTATTTAGAGTTGATTTAAAGATGTCCCATTTACCTTCTGTATCAGTATTTGACAACACCTCCCCCCAGTCTATGTCCTGTAGTGCAGCCCTCAGCCCAGGGAAATTTGCCTTTTTAAAGTTATATGTTTTTGCCTTCCCCGCCTGTCTTTGTTTTCTACATTTTAAGTCAAAAGTAACTATATTGTGGTCGCTATTCCCAAGGTTTTCCCGCACAGTTACATTCCCAACCAGCTCTGCGTTGTTGGAAATGATCAGATCCAACAAGGCATCACTTCTTGTTGGGTCCTCCACAAACTGCCCCATAAAATTATCCTGCAATAAATTTAGGAATTGTCGCCCCTTTGTAGTTTTAGCCAACCCCGGACCCCAATCTATATCTGGATAGTTAAAATCTCCCATTATTACCACTGTACCTGCCCGGGCCATGGACATCTATGCTCATTCATGTGCCATTAACTCGGTATGACACGGCCACGCATCATACCGGCCGGCCCCCAACTGATTCTTGTAGCTGAGGGCTTGCGCCACAGCAGGCTATTAACCCTTTAGATCGTCGCTGTCAAAGGTGCCTTCATCCCGTCCCTGGTGGTCCAGTGGGGTGGATCGCCCTCCCGCAGCGCGATCGCGGGGAGGCCATCCACTGCTGAGGTAGCCTGAGGGCTTACCTCTCCTGCTGTGCTGGCTCCGGCGCTCAGAATGATAAAACCTGGCAGGGCCAGGCTTTATCAATTGAGCGCAGAGCACACAGATCAAATGTTTTCTCCTAAAAGTCCCCTAAGACTAAAAGTGTAAAAAAATTCCATATAAAAAATATATAAACATATGTGGTATCGCCGCATGCGTAAATGTCCAAACTATAAAAATATATCGTTAATTAATCCACGGTCAATGGCATACGTACCAAAAAATTCCAAAGCGTCTTTTTGCTCAATTTTTATACCATATAAAAAAGGAATAAAAAGCGATCAAAAAGTCCGATCAAAACAAAAATGGTACCGATTAAAACTTCAGATCACGGGACAAAAAATATTAGCCCTCATACCACCCTGTATGTGGAAAAATTTAAAAGTTATAGGGGTCATAAAAGGACAATTTTAAATGTATTAATTTTCATGCATGTAGTTATGATTTTTTCCAAAAGTACGACAAAAGCAAACCTATATAAGTAGGGTATCATTTTAATCGTATGGAACTACAGAATAAAGATAAAGTGTCACTTTTACTGAAAAATGTACTGCGTAGAAACAGAAGCCCCCAAAATTTACAAAATAGTGTTTTTTCTTCAGTTTTGTCGCACAATTATTTTTTGTCCCTGTTTCGCCGTAGATTTTTGGGTAAAATAACTGATGTCATTACAAAGTAGAATTGGTGGCACAAAAAATGAGCCCTCATATGGATTTTTAGGTGCAAAATTGAAGGGGTTAAGAGGAATGAAGGTAAGGAGGAAAAAACAAAAGTGCAAAAACAGAAAAGGTTTGGTCCTTAAGGGGTTAAGCACTATATCTCCTCTTAGTTATATGTTATCATAGGAGTTTCATGCATATTTTCATATGTACATTAATACAGACCAGAGTTTTTCCTCGTGTATAACTTACAGTTGAAACCAGAAGTTTACATACACTATATAAAAAGACACGTATGACACATATATTTACAGGAAGCTCTTTTTTTTTACATTTATTTTCTGTCTGACCACAGTGCTCTCTGCTGACATCTCTGTCCATGTCAGGAACTGTCCAGGAGGAGACTTCTAGGTGTGGAGGGATTCAGCGGCGCTGACCAGGAGCAGACACGTCAGGTAGGTAAGAAGGTAGTTTTATTAAAACAATGCAACGCATTTCACTGCAGGTGTGGCTTCATCAGGCATAACAATCAGAGAGGAAGTTGGTCTTTATATACAGGTAGGGGTTTAACCCTTTCCTAAACTTTGTTACATTCTAAATCTCATTACACAGAATGTATACATACACAATAGATCATTGTCGAAATACAACCAACAGCATGCCTAACATGCATATTATCACGCACAGTAACAATAGATAAAAAGGATTTCATAAAATTAAAAGTACCACTATAAAGTTATCTCAATATGGATACAAATATATTAAACATTAATACATATATAATAATTGCGGCATATGCATATGTCCGTGCACACATATCACATATATATAATCACATCAGGACTCAAATGTTACCTATTATTTTAATTTTAACTAATAATTTTATTATTTTTTATATTTTAAATATTGTATATCTTACATGTTCCTTTAATATTTTTATATTCTGTATATCCCATATACCTTACATATTCCTACAATTCCTTAATTAACATGCATATGATATATAGAACCAAATACATGTATATAAACTGCACTAAAAATTAAATTGAATTGAATGCAAGCAAATGTACACAGACATTAGCATTACCACCACCATAATAATTGTATAAAGATATATATACACATATGTATGCATATACATGCGCATACATGCACACACACGTGCACATACATATATGAAGGTAAAAAACATACACATATGTCTAATATAGAAATAAAAAACATTTATGTATATATATATATATATATATATATATATATATATATGACGGCAAAGAAGATAGTCCGGCACAGAACTGTAGTATGCAGGTAAAAACTCAGAATTTTATTTCAGCAGGACGCAGTACACAGAAGCCTTTAGGCTTCTGTGTACTGCGTCCTGCTGAAATAAAATTCTGAGTTTTTACCTGCATACTACAGTTCTGTGCCGGACTATCTTCTTTGCCGTCATTTGTGTGAGCCGGAGGCGGAACCGGCGTGTCCGCAGCACGAACTCAGGAGCAGCTGCGGGTGTGGTGAGCGGCAATCCATTTTGTGCATATATATATATATATATATATATATAAATAAATATGTATGCGCGCACACACACATATATACACACACCTGTACATACTACCGTAAATGAAAAATCAATGAATAAAGTATGCTTGTAAACTTGACAAAAACGCATAGTATGAACAGAGTATCAGGGCTTTTTCTCAACGTACATTCTCAATAGTCTCATTAAATCCTTGGGGGGATAATGTAACTCATTTATGAATCCAAAATGATTCACGATTAATCAAACGTTGATAACAATTAGGGCAATTTTCCGGAATTTGTTCCAATATGGTTAATTTTAAAGAACTTATATCACCCTTGTGGACAATAGAGAAATGACGTTAAACACTATGTAGCAAAAAGTGTTTTTTTAATATTGAACCTGTGTTTGCACATACGGGATCGCACCGTCTGAATGGTGCGACCCACATATTGCAACCACAGGACAATAAATAAATCGCAAATTGTGAACTGCAACTAAGATAATCTCTTATTATGTATTTCTTTTGTGTCTGAAAAGACACAAAACTATTAGTCCTGATACTCTGTAACGTACTGCAACACAAACAGCGGTTTTTATTGCACGGAACGCAACCTCCTACTCTGCTCTCTATTTTGTTTTTTTCTGTTAAATCTTCTGTAGTTTTAAGTCTCGGGGCCAATAGATTTTTTTAATTTTTTGCGCGTATGTAAGTAACCCCAGGACATTTAGGGATAATCTGGTTTAATACAGGGTCTGCCATTATAATGAACCAATTTCTCACTAAGATTTTTTTAATTTTACTCACTTTATTATTATAAATCGTAATGAAATTGTGCCTAAATCGATTCTCTCCATTATGATTTTTCACCTTATCTTTGGGCATTAAAAAATCAGATTGTTTTTTTATTTTTACTTTATTGTAAGCTGCGTGTAGTAATTTTTCAGGGTATCCCTTCTCCTGAAAGCGTTTTTTTTTTAACACTGCTGCCTGCATTTTAAAATCTGTCTCACTTGTGCAGTTTTTTCTTATACGGACATATTGCCCGTAAGGCACATTTTTGAGCCAATTCGGGTAGTGCGCACTATCATAGCTTAAGAAGCTATTTACGTCAACCTGTTTAAAGAAAGTACGAGTGACTATCTGATTCTCCATATTTCTCCTTATTTCGAGGTCTAAAAATTCTATTGTAACAGGGGAATAGTGTAGTGTAAACTGTAATCCCCATGTGTTACTATTTAACCCTTTAACGACACAGGACGTATATTTACATCCTGCGCCGGCTCCCGCGATATGAAGCGGGGTCGCGCTGCGACCCCGCATCACATCGCGTCGGTCCCGGCGCTCATCAACGGCCGGGACCCGCGGCTAATACCACACATCGCGGCGATGTGCGGTATTAACCCTTTAGAAGCGGCGGTCAAAGCTGACCACCGCTTCTAAAGGGAAAGTATCCCGGCTAGTCAGTCGGACTGTTCGGGACCGCCGCGGTGAAATCGCGGTGTCCCAAACAGCTTACAGGACACCGGGAGGGCCCTTACCTGCCTCCTCGGTGTCCGATCGACGAATGACTGCTCCGTGCCTGAGATCCAGGCAGGAGCAGTCAAGCGCCGATAACGCTGATCACAGGCGTGTTAATACACGCCTGAGATCAGGATGAGAGATCAGTGTGTGCAGTGTTATAGCTCCCTATGGGACCTATAACACTGCAAAAAAACAGTAAAAAAAAAGTGTTAATAAAGGTCATTTAACCCCTTCCCTAATAAAAGTTTGAATCACCCCCCTTTTCCCATAAAAAAAATAAAACAGTGTAAATAAAAATAGAAATAAACATATGTGGTATCGCCGCGTGCGTAAATGTCCGAACTATAAAAATATATAATTAACCCCTTAACGACGCAGGACGTATATTTACGTCCTGTGCCGGCTCCCGCGATATGAAGCGGGATCGCACCGCGATCCCGCATCATATCGCGTGGGTCCCGGCGCTAATCAACGGCCGGGACCCGCGGCTAATACCACACATCGCCGATCGCGGCGATGTGCGGTATTAACCCTTTAGAAGCGGCGGTCAAAGCTGACCGCCGCTTCTAAAGTGAAACTGAAAGTATCCCGGCTGCTCAGTCGGGCTGTTCGGGACCGCCGCGGTGAAATCGCGGCGTCCCGAACAGCTGATCGGACACCGGGAGGGCTCTTACCTGCCTCCTTGGTGTCCGATCGACGAATGACTGCTCCGTGCCTGAGATCCAGGCAGGAGCAGTCAAGCGCCGATAATGCTGATCACAGGCGTGTTAATACACGCCTGTGATCAGGATGAGAGATCAGTGTGTGCAGTGTTATAGGTCCCTATGGGACCTATAACACTGCAAAAAAAAAGTAAAAAAAAAGTGTTAATAAAGGTCATTTAACCCCTTCCCTAATAAAAGTTTGAATCACCCCCCTTTTCCCATAAAAAAAATAAAACAGTGTAAAAAAAAAAAAATATAAACATATGTGGTATCGCCGCGTGCGTAAATGTCCGAACTATAAAAATATATCATTAATTAAGCCGTACGGTCAATGGCGTACGCGCAAAAAAATTCCAAAGTCCAAAAAAGCGTATTTTGGTAACTTTTTATAACATTAAAAAATGAATAAAAAGTGATCAAAAAGTCAGATCAAAACAAAAATCATACCAATAAAAACCTCAGATCACGGCGCAAAAAATGAGCCCTCATTCCGCCCCATACGTGGAAAAATAAAAAAGTTATAGGGGTCAGAAGATGACATTTTTAAACGTATAAATTTTCCTGCATGTAGTTATGATTTTTTCCAGAAGTGCGACAAAATCAAACCTATATAAGTAGGGTATCATTTTAACCATATGGACCTACAGAATAATGATAAGGTGTAATTTTTACCGAAATATGCACTGCGTAGAAACAGAAGCCCCCAAAAGTTACAAAATGGCGTTTTTTTTCGATTTTGTCGCACAATGATTTTTTTTTCCGTTTCGCCGTGCATTTTTGGGTAAAATGACTAATGTCACTGCAAAGTAGAATTGGCGATGCAAAAAATAAGCCATAATATGGATTTTTAGGTGGAAAATTGAAAGGGTTATGATTTTTTAAAGGTAAGGATATGTAAGGTATATGGGATATACAGAATATAAAAATATTAAAGGAACATGTAAGATATACAATATTTAAAATATAAAAAATAATAAAATTATTAGTTAAAATTAAAATAATAGGTAACATTTGAGTACTGATGTGATTATATATATCTTCCTGTGTGCACGGACATATGCCGCAATTATTATATATGTATTAATGTTTAATATATTTGTATCCATATTGAGATAACTTTATAGTGTTACTTTTAATTTTATGAAATCCTTTTTATCTATTGTTACTGTGCAATATGCATGTTAGGCATGCTGTTGGTTGTATTTCGACAATGATCTATTGTGTATGTATACATGCTGTGTAATGAGATTTAGAATGTAACAAAGTTTAGGAAAGGGTTAAACCCCTACCTGTATGTAAAGACCAACTCCCTCTCTGATTGTTATGCCTGATGAAGCCACACCTGCGGGGAAACGCGTTGCATTGTTTTAATAAAACTACCTTCTTACCTACCTGACGTGTCTGCTCCTGGTCAGCGCCGCTGAATCCCTCCACACCTAGAAGTCTCCTCCTGCCATTATCTTGCTCGGATAGGAAGGCTGCAGACTGGACCTGCCTCTCACTCACTCTGACCACTGTTTTGTGTGAGCTTACCGCATTTGGTAAGGGCATTTTCCACTATACTTGTGAACCCTATACCTGCGGTATTACGCAATGGAGCGCTCTTTCTTTTCTTTTTAGGAACTGTCCAGAGCAGGATATGTTTGCTATGGGGATTTGCTCCTACTCTTGACAGTTCCTGACATGGACAGAGGTGTCAGCAGAGAGCACCGTGGTCAGACAGAAAGGAAATTCAAAAAGAAAATAACTTCCTCTGTAGTATACAGCAGCTGATAAGTACTGGAAGGATTAAGATTTTTAAATAGAAGTAATTTACATTTTTAACTTTCTGGCACCAGTTGATAAAAAAAAAATGTTTTCCACCAGAGACAGGGGAATCACTAGGCTAAAAAATTCAGGGCCCGTGTCCCGAATGTAAAAACAGGTGCCCTAAATGCCAGCTGACATGCACAGGGACGTTTTTTTTTTTTTTTTACCCCAGTACATTCACAGGGGTAATACATGGGGACTACTGTATACATTACAATACTTATCCTGTACAGTGGTCCCTCAACATACATACGATGGTAATCCGTTCCAAATGAACCATCGTTTTTTGAAACCATCGTATGTTGATGGATCCGTTCAATGTAAAGTATAGGAAGTTGTACTCACCTGTCCCTGCCGCTCCAGACCGTCACCGCTCGTCCCAGCTGCCCTGGATGTTGCGCTCCATCGCTGTCGCCACGTCCCCGTGATGTTCCCGCCGCTTTGGAAAGTCTCTGCTGGCCGGGAACGTCGCCGTCATCACGTCACTACGCACGCCGCTCCTATTGCATGACGGTACGACGTGCGCGGCGACATGATGACGACGATGGAGAGCGCCAGCGATGGATGGGATCCCGAAGATGATGCTCCGGAGCCCCAAGGACAGGTAGGAGACCATCACCGGAGCACACGGGGCACCGTAAACGGCTATCCGGCGGCAGCTAAAGCAGTCAGCGCTGCCGGATAGCCGTTTATACGATGGCCCCGACATACAAAAGCATCGTATGTTGATGCTGCCTTCAACATGCAATGGCCTCTGAGAAGCCATCGCATGTTGAAATTATTGTATGTCGGGGCCATCGTAGGTCAGGGGGTTACTGTACTGATCCTGAGTTATATCCTGTAAATATTTTATTAGAAAAATATAAATCATAGCAAATACAAAACCAGCACAACTTTGCCATAACTAAAAACAACAGCATGAAATAACATAAACCCAACTTTACATTGAAAATAACAGAACAAAAAGAACAAATAATCCTGCCTAACTGGCCAGCCCAGCTTTTCTACTAGAACTAGAAATACTAGAATTACACCTTAAATAACCAAACAACACACTCATACAATTTGCATTACCAAAATATAATTATCATTAAAATAGCACTATTTAACTTTAACTCAAAAACACCCAAACTTGGGAAAATCATACGTTACAAATAGAAAACACAACAAACTCTTCCACTGCACACCATGTTTTGTTTTTTTAAATAATAATAATATAATAATATAATAACACTATACTACACACATGCACACACATATATCCATATCAAGACTACATTTTACCTAAGCAAAGAAAATCAAAACTACAACTCGAAACACCCAAATTTGGGAAAATATCACAGAAAACACAATACACACATACTTCTTTACTACATACTACATATTACCTACAAAACCTAGACCAAAGAAACTAAATCCACAACGGGATACAAAAATGCCAAAGAAACATTACTACAAAAATAACAACTGGTTTGACTGTCACATCTATCTCAAATACAAATACATAAAAAAAAAACACACAAGATATAACATATACTATACACATACAAACTATATACACTATGTACATCTATAAACTATATACACTATATAAATACATGGAAAACACACCTACAAATATAATAGAAACATCCTACTCTAAACTGTCCCTTCACCCACACCACCCACCCTCCTGTACATGGGTCAGAGTCCATACAGTTCATAGTCCTCAATGTCCAGTCTACAACTGACTCATGCCAGGTCCACCAAAACAAACAACCACCACCACCCACAAATATACCCTCCCAACCAAGAACTCCTCCCAACCAACTTTAACATTACCAGCTTCATAACATACATAAACAAACAATACTGTTACGCCGAGCGCTCCGGGTCCCCACTCCTCCCCGGAGCGCTCGCAGCGTTCATCTTGTCGCAGCGCCCCGGTCAGACCTGCTGACCGGGAGCGCTGCATTAATGTCACTGGTGGGGATGCGTCCCGCGAAGCGGGACAAGCCAACTTGCGGTTCGCATCCCAGTCTTCTTACCCGACCTGTCCTCCGTCAGTACAGTCCCGGCGCGCGCGGCCCCGCTCCCTAGGGCGCGCGCGCGCCGGCTCTCTGCAATTTAAAGGGCCAGTGCGCCTCTGATTGGCGCCTGGCCCAATTAGTGCATATACCTGTGTCCTAGCCTATATTACCTCACTTCCCCTTCCCAGCATCGCCGGATCTTGTTGCCCTTGTGCCAGTGAAAGCGTTCCTTGTATGTCCCAAGCCAGTGTTCCAGACCCTCTGCCGTTGCCCCTGACTACGATCCTTGCTGCCTGCCCTGACCTTCTGCTATGTCTGACCTTGCTCTTGCCTAATCCCTTGTACCGCGCCTATCTCAGCCGTCAGTTGGGGTTGAGTCGCTATCGGGTGGAACGACCTGGGGGTTACCTGCCGCAGCAAGTCCATCCCGCTTTGCGGCGGGCTCTGGTGAAGACCAGTAACCCCTTAGACTCCGTTCCCCTGGTACGGCCCACGTCATCACCCCACTGACACAGAGGATCCACCACCAGTATCCTCACAGTACCCGGATCCTGACAAATACAACCCACTTGTTGCCTGTAAGCCCTTCATAACCATAACATCTGGAAACAAAACAAAAAGCTATGGTGCACATGCAAAAGCCCACCACCAGGAAGAAGGATGGCAATCCTGATGTATATACAAAATTTACATTCTTTCCCTAACCCCACGCTATCTCTCGCCCTACCATTATGCCTAAAAATAAACTGACCCTACTATCACCCTAACCCTGTCCCTACATCACTGTCCCTAACCTAGGGCACATCAAAACAAAACCTTCTCCATAGGAGAGAAGCCCTACTGGTACCAAGACTGCCATACTCCAAAGACCTGATCTTCCCGAGGTCACCGGTGATGTTCCTACAGATCTCGGAGAGGACTTTCCGCTGTGTAGACACTAAACACTGTGCTTTCTCTGGTAGTTCCTAACTACTAAGCTGACTAAGAATAAAGTGCCCCAATCACGGCCACCCAGGGTCCTGCATGCCCCATAAGCCCACTCCAGATAGGAAAGGCCGGCAAGTTGACTCCAGCCCATGGAAGCACCCACCCGTTTGTAAACCCCTATATTAATGGGACAATGAAGCAGGAAATGGTCCATGCTTTCCAGCATGTCCCCACACTCTTCTCGGGGACATCCCCAGTCATCAGATCTCCAACACTTCAAATTGTCCCTCACATATAGCTTCCCCTGAAAGCAGCGCCAGGCCAAGTCCCAAAACTTCTGGGGGATCCTTTTCATGTTCAAAAGATACAACCCCACCCGCAGATCCCATCCTGGGCAGTCCCTGAGCACCAGAGGCTTCTAGAAGTGGGTCAACAGAACCCGTTTGTCAAGAAACTGCCTTGACTGGGTCCTGATCTTCCACACTCCCAGACCCCACCGACGTATCGCCTTCAGAGTCGGGGTAGCGTAAGCCGGAAGATATCCATGGGGCGTACGGAGGTCCTTCACTTGCCCTACTGTTTCCCATTCCTGGAAGAAAGGCCAAAACCATTCCCTGCAGGAGAGTACCCATGGAGGAGCCCTCTCTGACCAGAGGTTTGAGATGTTGGCTTTCAAGAAGGTGTTAGTTAAGAACACCACAGGGTTTACCATAAATAAACCCCCTAGTCTCCTTGTGCGGTATGTAACCTCCCTCTTGACTAGGTTCATCCTGTTCCCCCATAACAGTTGGAAAAACAGGCTGTAGATCCTAGAGTAGTACACTGCCCAAATAGATAAACAAGGAGAGCAGGTATGATTTGATCAGGTGTACCCTTTCCCTGAGGGTCATAGACCAACCCTTCCACTGGTCCACCCTCTGAGCGGCATCCTGGAGCTTATCATCCCAGTTTTTGGTGGGATAACAATCCTGGCCGAATGTGATGCCCAGAATTTTTGCTGACTCTTGGGGCCGTGGAAAGGTGTCCGGGAGATCAAACGTGGGATCTCCCCCTCCCAGCCAGAGACTTTCACACTTATCCTGGTTGATCTTAGACCCGGATGCCTACGAGTAGCGGTCCACCTCCGATATCACCACATCGACCTCGTCTCTAGAAGAGACGAAAATAGTGACATCGTCAGCGTATGCCACCACTCTCTGGGCAACATCCAGCTCCGCCAAACTCATCCCGACTCCCGCCAACGGCCCACAATCTACCCTCCGGACGAAGGGATCAATTGCGAACACGTATAAAAGCGGGCTCAAAGGACAACCCTGACGGACACCGGACCCCACCACAAAAGACCGGCCAGACCAACCATTCACCAGCGGGAAACTCTCTGCCCCTGCATACAAGATCTTAAGCCAAAAGTAAACGGTAAGCCATATCTCAGGAGGACAGACCAGAGGTACTCGTGGCTCACCCGATCAAATGCTTTGGCCTGATCCAGGGAAAGCAAATACCCCTTCCAAAGACCCGCACTACTCTGCTCCACTGTCTCCAGGACACCGAGAACAGCACTTAAGGTGCTGCGGCCTGGAACCGAGCATTGCTGAGCCCCCGAAAGGAGCTGGGGTGAAAACTTCACCAGCCGATTAAACAGTATCTTGGCCAGAAGCTTCCTGTCCTTATTGAGAAGAGCTATGGGTCTCCAGTTCTCAATATGGTTGGGATCTTCACCCTTTGAGAGAAGAATGTGGGCTGACCTCCTCATTGACTTGGGCAGAGTGCCCGAGGAGAGACACTCATTGAATACCTCAGTTAAGAGGGGAGCTAAAGACTCCTTAAAGGTCCTGTACCACTCAGATGTTAAGCCATCTGGACCTGGAAACTTCTTAGGGGCTAGCCCCTTGATCGCCAGTCTCACTTCCTCTTCCCTGATTTCTTCGGCCAAAACATCAAGAGAGGGGTCTACCCCTGGCTCAGGAATGGTTTCAGCCAGGAAAGCCGACATCCTGGCTTGATCTGGATCTTTCCTGCCCAAGAGGTGTGAGTAGAAGGATCTGACGACCTCCAAGATCCCTGATCTGGACTGATTCAGAGATCCCGTACTATCAATCAGTCCTGAAATGACTTTACTACTCACTGACATGTTACAGTTTCTGTAAGGGTCGGGCGAGCGGTACTTCCTGAAATCCCTCTCAAAAACCAAAGATGCGTGCCTATCTTACTGACACCTCATCAGCAAGGACTTCATTGTGGAGATATCCTCTGGCTACCTCCAGTCGAGACAAGAAGCTCGAGTTTCCTCCTCAGACCCTGATACAGGCGATACCTGTTAAGGGACCTGATGCTCGAGAGCTGGCGGAAGAACCTCGCAACCCATTTCTTGAACATCTCCCACCACTCTGACTTACTACTACATAGGTCCAGTAAAGGTACCTGACTCTGAAGAAAATCCTCAAAGGACTGTCTTACCTCCACTTCCTCCAGGAGGGACGAATTCAGCTTCCAATAACCTTTACCCATCCGGGGGGGGTCTCTGAAACATTCAAGGAAAAATAAATCATACAGTGATCGGAAAACTCCACCTCAACCACGGACACTGCAGAAGAGATGGCTTCCTCCTTTAAATAAAACCTGTCTATTCTAGACCTGGAGCTACCTCGATGATAGGTGAAACCCACGTGGCCTGAGGGGCTCCGGATGTGGGCGTCCTCCATGTGAGCTTCTCTAACTATACTATTGAGAGCTATGCTATCATAAGCCAACCATTCATTGGAGCCTCTCCTATCTTGGGATCTCGTGACATTATTGAAGTCCCCTCCAAAGATCATCTGTCGTTTTGTAAAAAGAAAGGGCTTATTGCTCATAAAGAGATCTTTTCATCCCCACTTTGTTCGTGGGGCGTAGATGTTAATAAGCCGAAGCTCTTGTCCCTTCATGAGGACAACTAAGATCAGGCACCTCCCCATTTCTAACTCAATAACCCGTCTGCATTCAACAGGAGCGGTAAAAAGGACCGCCACCCCACTATACGGCTCAGCCGCAAGAGACCAGTGGGAGGGGCCACGCCTCCACTCTCTCCTGGCTTTTACCAGGGAGGCTAGATCTGACAACCTGGTCTCTTGTAAAAAGAAAATGTCGGCTTCAACATGGCCGAGAAAATCAAAGGCCGTATCAGCCGTATCAGACTTTATGCTGGCACAGTTAATGGATGCCAGTGTCAATGGGGTGAGTGCCGCCATCATGGGTGATTGAGATAGACGGCCCTAACCCCCTCATTTCTGTTTCTTCCTTACCCCCTCATCCCCAGATGAGGAGGCTTCTTTCTCTTTGGAGCTTTTTTTTATTCTGACTGGTCCATTTTAGAATCCCCATCTCCGCCTGGCTCCGGTTTGGCCCCATCCCCTGAAGAAATTGCCCCATCAGGACAGGGCCCAGTTCCTGCTGGAGGCTCCCCCACTTCAGGCACCCCATCCCTGACCCCCCCTCCAAAGAGGGGGAGGAGATGTCTTCAAGGACAGAGTACCGGTTAGACAGATCAATCAGAGGGGGGGCAGGTAAGCTTCCGCTTGGGACCTGGTCCGCAGCACGGGGACTAGAGGGCTCTGACCTCTTCTTTCTCCCTTTGCTGCCCTTCTTTTTTGGCCTCTCTTCACCCTCCTCATCCACACTTTCACAGTGGGAGGAATCGGAAAGATCGGCCTTGCTGCCTTCTCTACAGATTCTCCCTATTTTCTCATCCAACACATTCTCCTCCAGGCAGCAGTTTCAGGACTAACCTCTGGAGCAGGGCCAGAAGCTACCCCTGCCACATGGGAACTCTCCAATTCCCTGCTCCTTCTCCAATTAGCCTCCCCTCTTAGCTTGGCGGGACTTTTCCTCCTCATAGACCCTGTTGCACCTTCACCCGCACTCGTGCCCTCCCCAGCTGAGGCAACATTACTGCTCTCCCCAGCCAAGGTGACCATCGCCCGGGCAAAGGCGCTAGGACAACGGCTGAAAGGGTGTCCTAAGACACCACACAGATGACACCTGATCTGCCTACAGGATGCGGCAAGATGACCTACCCCACCACACAGAGCACAGACCTGCACAGTACAGGCTGCGCTAAAGTGAGTGGGGCTGCCGCACCTGTGACAGACCTTGGGCTGCCCCTGGTAGAAAACTTGGATTCTGTCCCTCCCAAGGAAAGCAGCTGATGGGATGTGGGCAACAGTGGTCTCCGAACGCTTCAGTATGACGGAAAACGTCCAGGCCCCAGACCAGATCCGATGTTCATCATAGTTCTTTTTTGGCATGTCTGTCACATCCCCATATCGGCTAAGCCAGGTCATAATGTCATAGCAAGAGAGTGACTCGTTACGTGTCAAAACGGTCACTTTCTTGGCCAAATTCTGACGGGATATCGCCTTTACGGCGAAATCCCGCCAGCCGGGCTTGCTTTTCACCACCTCATAATTCGACCAGAAAAGTTCCAAACCCTCTTGCTGAAAGAAGCTGATGTCAAACTCGGAAGCACCGTCGGAGTGGATGAGGGCAAAGATGTCACTTGCCCTGAATTACATCTGGAGGAGGAGCTCAACCACCTTACCCCGAGGTGGACACGCATCTTCGCCCCTCCACACTAACGGACCACATTCCTACGACCACTTTCCTGCCCGGATGTCGGGAGGGTCCAGACCACCTCCCCATTTTGTTCTCGGAAGGCGCCTTAGCCATGTCTTTCTATCCAAAAAGACAGGTCAACCTCACCCCTCCCCTCTCCATGGATTGACCTGTCTCCCCTACGTAGAGCCTCCAGGAGGTGCTGTTGCAAGTGACCCCCAGAGCCAGATGGAGATGGGGATCCCCCTGATCCCGGCAGTGACGCTGGCATAGCTTCTGGGAGAAGCAGCCACTATCGGGGGGGGGGGGGGGGCAGTGGAACCAGAAACTGACCCAGGGGCCAGACCTGGACCCTTATTCTTAACAGAATCATCAGACATATCACCTCTCTCTGCCATTCCACTACCACTCCTCATCTGAATTTCACTAGCACCCCTCTCTTGAACTCCCCTTGCACCCCTCTCTTGCGCTCAACTTGCACCCCTCTCTTGCACTCCACTTGCACCCCTCTCTTGCACACCACTTGCACTCCTCTCTTGCACACCACTTGCACCCCTCTCTTGCACACTACTTGCACCCCTCTCTTGCACTCCGCTTGCACCCTCCTCATCCACACTGCTACCACAACTCCTCCCATGCACCCTACCATAACTCACATTCTGCACATTACCATTGTCTAGTTCACCCCTAGTCACTTCTCATCCAGATAGTTAATGCACTAATACCTTATTTAGGAAGCATGTAAATATTATATACATGTCTATAAATAGTTAATTACCTGTCTATAGCGTAGCAGGACTTGCGGGTCACGTGATTAGGTGAACTCTATGATATTTCTGCTTTAGGACCTTTGGAGGTCCTTGTGACGTAGTCAATCCCATCACACTGTCTAACAGTGAGTGACGGATGTTCGGACCAATCAGATTCGCCCCGCCCTTGCCCATATAAGGGTAACGGCGGCCATTGTTCTCTCTCTTGTTCCCGGGCTGTCAAACGAGCAGGATCTGTGCAGCTGTATATCGCAGTGAGTTAGGCCTGAGCCTTGCGGCAAATGCTGATATGTCTAGAATCGCGAGTGTATCAATCCCTAAGCACTCTGCAGGATCACCGGACCTTATCTATCCCCTAAATCCGGACGGATCTGCAATAATTACCCTAAATTCAGAGACTTTAATTTCACTCAAGGTCCACAACAATTGTCAGTCATTGAGATATATAGAGACTGTTTGCCTGAGACCGTATTTGTTCATCGGATGTACCGCAATCATCTAAGTAAAGTTCTTCAAGTTAAAGTTCAGCTACTTTGTGGATCTTCAGTCATTTTATTACATGCACCTATCATTACTGGGAAGGGCGGCGATAGGTCTGAGAATTACCTCAGCATACTAGCCCTCAGCCTGGCGTCACGAACTATAGGGTTAACATTAACCCCTCATTTACTGAAACAATACTCCCACTACCAACACCCCCAAAGGGCTACCACACCAGTTTCAGAATTGGAACTGCATAGTTCTTTCTTACTGTGTCTTGGGGTGCAAACACAGGCTCCGCCTCTGACATGGGTGGCCATGCCCCCTCGCAAAATGACTGTCCCTCCGGACTAACTCCCACTACGCCTGCTACAGCTGATGCGCAGGGAACCTCCCCCTTTACAGCGGAGTGCCCCCTGGTGCCAGAACCAGTACCAACCACACCACCTAGGGGACCGCCCCCTGAACCAACAAGGTGAGTGCCCGGCAGTGCCAGGACCTGTACCGCCCACTTCAACCGGGGGACCGCGCCCCGAACGGGGGAATCTGCCGCCATTTTCCGGTGCCTGGACACCCTCCCCCCTTACAGGAGGGTGCCCTTTTTTTTTCTATAGCACCCGCGGCCATTTTGTGTGCACTACTGTATCCCCCGTGCTGGCCCCACTCCACTACAGAAACGGGGTCTGGCAGATTGGGGGACCCAGCACCCTGAGACGACTTCTCAGCCGACCCAGACTGCTGGAAGGGAGAAAAGACAAACTTAACTCCTTGTGTCTTCTTCCTCTTCTTGCCCTTTCCTTTCTTCTTCTTTCCCTTCTCCTCTGGGCCCAAATCATCCCTGAAGAAAAAGTTTTCCAGAAGGTTGGGGGACTCCTGCATAACAATCGCCCGCAGGAGACCCCCATCTGCCAAGCCGCTGCCATCACTGCAGTCACTGCCATCATCATCATCCTCACTGGAGGGAGGTAAGGCCACCTGAGCCGAGTTTACATGGTGCTCACTGAGGGTAAGTGGAGGGTCTGTGGTAACAGTGGTGGTGGTACACACAGGTCCAGTGTCCATATCTCCCTCACTCACATCCCCTTCCTCACCTCCCTCCATCTCCTCCTCCTCACTCTGGGAGTCATCTTGGTTACTCACTTGTCCTGAGACCCTCATGCTGGAGAGACGGTCCTTGTTAACAAGTTTCTCGCTGAGTATACCAGCACCCTCCACTATGTCCGATCTCAGCCTCACAATCTCATCCACCTCTTTCTTCAGAGCTCTCACCTTGGTGGAAAATGCTGCCCTCTTGGTCTTTGCTGCATTGTTTGCTTGGTAGCTTGCAAACTTCAGCTCCTCTCTAAGGCCTCCTAGTTGTTTGCCGAGTTGTTCATACAGAGCCATTTTGGCCTGGATTCTGGATCCAAAGGTGGCCAGGGATTCTCTGGGCCCCTTTACCCCCCATTGCTGGGGTTCTGAGGAAACAGATGCAGATGCCTTTCCACTCCGCTGCCCGGATGAGCTTCTGCTGGAAGCTTTGCAGCTCCCAATTGAGGTCGGGGGAGGGGGCCCCACATGGCCGTGCACACTGGTGGATCTCCTAACCCCGTCCTGACTACTTGCTGTTGCATGTTCCTGTGCAGCCCCTGCCAGCCGAGAACGGGGGGTGCTCCATAGCAGGAAAACCTACCCAGGTGTCTGCCACACACCTGGGGAGGGGTGGATGAAAACGCTGCTTCTCTGGGAAACTCAGGAACTCAGCAGAACACACCCTCTCTCCAGAGCTGTACTCACTATTCTGCTGGTGGGGTCACTGTGATGCCATAGTGTGTGACGATTCTGAGGATGTGGAATCATTGTGGGTAGAATTACAAAAGGAGGGAAATACTGAAAAAATAGTATTTGGTGTAATCTACAGACCCCCTAATATCACTGAAGAGATAGAAGGTCGGCTGCATAAACAAATAGAGAGGGCTTCCTGGGCAGGTACAGTGGTAATAATGGGAGATTTTAACTATCCAGATATAGATTGGGGTCGGGGGCTGGCTAAAAATTCCTAAATGTATTGCAGGATAATTTTATGGGCCAGTTTGTGGAGGACCCAACAAGAAGTGATGCCTTGTTGGATCTGATCTTTTCCAACAACGCAGAGCTGGTTGGTAATGTAACTGTGCGGGAAAACCTTGGAAATAGCGACCACAATAAAGTTACTTTTGACTTAAAATGTAGAAAACAAAGACAGACGGGGAAGGCAAAAACATATAACTTTAAAAAGGCTTATTTCCCTGGGCTGAGAGCTGCACTACAGGACATAGACTGGGGGGAGGTGTTCTCAAATACTGATACAGAAGGTAAATGGGAAATTTTTAAATCAACTCTAAATAACTATACAGCTAAATATATACCAAAGGGGAACAAATATAAACGATTAAAACTAAATCCTACATGGCTGACAAATGATGTTAAAAGAGCAATATAAACAACAAAAAAATAGCCTTAAAAAAAACAAATCTGATGGGTCAGCTATAACATTTAAACAGTACAAGGAGCTTTATAAAATCTGTAAAAATGTAATAAAAACAGCAAAAATTCTAAATGAGAGACAGGTGGCCAAGAAAGCAAAGCTAATCCTAAATATTTTTTTTAGATATATAAATACAAAAAAAAAAAAAAGGACAGAGCATGTAGGACCCCTTAATAATGATAGTGCGGAGGTTGTCACAGGCAATCAAGAGAAGGCGGAGCTACTGAATGGGTTCTTTAGTTCTGTATATACTTTGGAAGAAGGAGGAGCTGACATTGGACAGGTTAGTGCTGGTAACACATCATGTAATGTACTGAACTGGCTTAATGCAGAGGTGGTACAAGGTAAGTTAAGTAATATAAATGTAAGCAAATCTCCAGGGCCGGATGGACTACACCCAAGAGTTCTTAGAGAGGTAAGTTCAGTAATATCTGTACCCTTGTTCATGGGGTACAAGAAAGAAAACGGTGCGCACCTCGTGCAGGTAAATAGGGTAACTTTGTGTGTCGATAGTAATAAATGGGCCAGCAAGATGGTCCCTTACCTTACGGTGTTATGCTCAGAGCATAACATCTGCAGTCACTTTGAGTTTGGAGAAGGAGGTCGCAGCATCCAGGTTCCTCTGGGCTCTAGGTGGCGGAGTCCAGTGCATCAATAGAGAAGTGTAACGGATGATCCAATTACGGAAAAAAAAGGGGGAACATCTAAAGGAGCGCAGACCTCTCAAGGCTGAGTTAAAATGAATGATTTATTTTAAAATATGCCTTTATCTGCTGGCTTGATTACGATTTGTTTGTTCTCCCGTAGATTTTTTAGGGCTGTACGTTCGGCTTTTGTCAGTTTATCGTTTGTTGAATCAGGTTTCTTTGATACCATACTATTGAGATCACTACTGACCAGATTCTGGAAGGTGTCGATGTAGGATCCTTGTGAGTGTATGGGGTAAAATTTTGATGGAGGTTTTAATTCTTGGTGTTTTATGTCTTTGTTTGTCGTGACAGTAGAAGGTGAGTTCGGATTCCGTGGGTATGCAGGGTCTGATGCATCGGGCTGAGTCTTGCCTTTTTGCCTCTGTATCTCGAAGTGTCTCGTAAGGGTTAATTTACGGATATATTTTTGAAAGTCCACAAAGAGGTCAAATTTATTGCTAGTGGAATTGGGGCAGAATAACAAGCCTTTGTGTAAGAGGCTCGTCTCGGCTGCAGAAAGTACATGTTTGGATAGATTGAAGATATGTACAGGGTGTGCGGTAGATGAGTTGTTTATGTCCTCGGGGGTAAGGATTTGAGGGTTCTTCCTTTTTTGGCCGCCACGGACTCCTCTTTTCCTCTTTCTTCCTTTTTCCTTTTTGTGTTCTGTGGGACGAATATGTCCGGAATCTTCACAGTTTTCCGCGGGCTCATCTCTAAAAAATAGGACTGGCGTGAGGTTGTATCCGATCCACTTGTAGTAGGATGATTGGAACTGTCTAGGAGACTAGGTCCATGGGTGGGGAGAACTGAATAACCAGCGCCTACAGGAGGGATATGGTAGCTATCCTCCTGTAAGGAATTGAAGGGGCTAAGGGGCGATGAGTCATGATCTGCAACGGTGTCATCAAGAGAGGAAAATTCCAATGACGCCGGTGTCAGCGGGATGGACAGATTGAGAAGTGATTCAGGACCCACACGGGTTATACTATCGAGAGCTACTGACACTCTCAGAAAAAGCATCCATTCTCTCCACCAGAAAAAACAGACTACTCCTAACCCTCCATCCCCTCTCACACTTTCCCCACTACAGGTCTGTCATCCCGGTCCAAAATTTATTGAGTCTGAATCACTTCTCAATCTGTCCATCCCGCTGACACCGGCGTCATTGGAATTTTCCTCTCTTGATGACACCGTTGCAGATCATGACTCATCGCCCCTTAGCCCCTTCAATTCCTTACAGGAGGATAGCTACCATATCCCTCCTGTAGGCGCTGGTTATTCAGTTCTCCCCACCCATGGACCTAGTCTCCTAGACAGTTCCAATCATCCTACTACAAGTGGATCGGATACAACCTCACGCCAGTCCTATTTTTTAGAGCTGAGCCCGCGGAAAACTGTGAAGATTCCGGACATATTCGTCCCACAGAGCACAAAAAGGAAAAAGGAAGAAAGAGGAAAAGAGGAGTCCGTGGCGGCCAAAAAAGGAAGAACCCTCAAATCCTTACCCCCGAGGACATAAACAACTCATCTACCGCACACCCTGTACATATCTTCAATCTATCCAAACATGTACTTTCTGCAGCCGAGACGAGCCTCTTACACAAAGGCTTGTCATTCTGCCCCAATTCCACTAGCAATAAATTTGACCTCTTTGTGGACTTTCAAAAATATATCCGTAAATTAACCCTTACGAGACACTTCGAGATACAGAGGCAAAAAGGCAAGACTCAGCCCGATGCATCAGACCCTGCATACCCACGGAATCCGAACTCACCTTCTACTGTCACGACAAACAAAGACATAAAACACCAAGAACTAAAACCTCCATCAAAATTTTACCCCATACACTCACAAGGATCCTACATCGACACCTTCCAGAATCTGGTCAGTAGTGATCTCAATAGTATGGTATCAAAGAAACCTGATTCAACAAACGATAACCTGACAAAAGCCGAACGTACAGCCCTAAAAAATCTACGGGAGAACAAACAAATCGTAATCAAGCCAGCAGATAAAGGCATATTTTAAAATAAATCATTCATTTTAACTCAGCCTTGAGAGGTCTGCGCTCCTTTAGATGTTCCCCCTTTTTTTTCGTAATCGGATCATCCGTTACACTTCTCTACCCTTGTTCATGATATTTAGAGATTCTCTGGTGTCTGGTATAGTGCCAAGGGACTGGCGCAAGGCGAATGTGGTACCAGTCTTCAAGAAGGGCTCTAGGTCTTTGCCAGGCAATTATAGACCGGTAAGTTTAACGTGATTGTGGGTAAATAGTTTGAAGGACTTATAAGGGATTACA